>NC_134040.1:17778337-18978337 GCF_965140245.1 Athene noctua | reverse complement strand
AGTTGAAATACATTTACTACGCAGGAAGCTGAACAAAAAAAAAGTTTGGGATTCTTCTGCAACAGTGACCAGATGGCTGGAACACGTCTTCTGTGAAGAAAGGCTGAGAAAGTTTGGGTTGTTCAGCCTGGAGAAGAGAAAGTTTAGCGGAGGCCTTTTTGTGGCCTTTCAATATTTAAAGGGGGCTTATAAAAAAGATGAAGAGAGATGTTTTACCAGGGCCTGTAGTGATAGGCCAAGATCTAACTATTTTAATAACGGGTAGATTTAGATTAGATAGAATCTATAAAGTAAAAGATGATGTTAAAAAAAAAATATATTCTTTAAAATGAGTGTGGTGAAACACCGAGACAGGTTGCCCAGAGAGGTTGTGGCTGCCCCCTCCCTGGCAGTGTTCAAGGCCAGGTTGGACGGGGCTTTGAGCAACCTGGTCTAGTGGTCCCCGCTCACGGGACAGGGGATGGAACTAGGAGATTGCTAAATGTCCTTTCCAACCGAAACCATTCTATGATTCTAATCTCATGTTATTTCAAGTTCTTATTTGTGCACATGTGTGTGTCAGTGTCCTGCATGTTGCATAGTATTGTGTTTACATATTTCGCATGTATGAAGGCCTGAGGCAACTCCAGTGATATATAAACCTACTATTTCATGGAACTTGGAACTGCATCTAACCTTAGTCCTGCTATACAAAATCACATCATTGGTCCAGACAACTCCACTGATGTTAGCAATAAAGTAGTTTGTTATTTTTATCAGGCATGGTTATTTCTGTGTGTTCAGCTTCTGGCTAGAATGGTGAATAACTGTATTCGTTTTTTTTCTTGCCTACATATTTCCTTCTGCTTACTAACAAGGTATGAATCCACTAGCAGGAGACTGGCTGAAGGGTGTCATGCAGAAAAGGCTGGTTTCAAGCACTGTACTTAGCTGTGTAAGGACAAGACTACACAAGTTACTAAGAACAAAAATGGCTGCCTAAACTTACCAGCCTCAATATCTACACAGCAAATGTTTAAATATAGGGCAACTACTCTGCAGTTGAACACAGTTTAAGTACATCAGAGAAGGAAGAATATTATTACTCAGTTCTGGGACTGAATATATGATTGTACTTTACTTCTAGTCCATTTTCCACTGGAGAATTAAGACCTGAATGTACGGCTGTATGGAAGTTATGACAACGAGCTGTAGTCCAGAGACCAGACATTATAACCATTCCCATGAGAGCCTTTATTTGCTTCAGGGCACCATTAAATAAGTGAGCTTAAGCCTTTGAAAAAAGTTATTTAAATGAACCAATTGTATGAGAGCCTGAGACGGACTGAACAGTCATGCAGTCAGTTAGCTCTTCTCATTAGGAAAGCAGTATAGCTGAAAGGGATTAGCTTCCTAAATCTCAAGGCAAAAATCAAGCAAATTACCTTATAATATCCTAAGCAATATTTTAATTAACCTAACTGCTTTTGTCCTGTAACAGATCAGAAGTGCTCACATGGTTGTTTACAGCTGTGAGACATTAAATAGCTTCTTAGCTATTTATTACCACCTCTTATCTACATGGACAGACTCAGCTCAATATGGATAGAAGATCTGCATGGTAGCATGCATGCTTTACATAAACTTAGCTCTATGGAAAATGTGCAAACACACAACAGAGCATACACTGGCAGAATAAACACTTTTTAGGAGTGGGCAGGGGAGGGACTGCCAGGTTCCATGGAGGAAAGGCAAAGGTCAGGGTTCATCATTCATACAGACTAATGTCTATTCAAGGTATTAAGAGGTTTGTTTGCTGTGATCAAGCAATAAGAAAAGTGCCAGGATTAATTTATTTACACATTTCAATGAATCCAGGAGAAAAGTTGTGCTAAGAAATCAAAATGCATATGACTTCTTGACTTAAGTAAGCAAGAACCCTAAAGTAATGTTCCCATGCCAAGGAAAAGTTATTTTACAACTTATCACAATACTATTTAAAAGGATGAGAGCAACACAGAACATGCATTTTTATAGCAAGAGGTCATTCCAGGGATGTATAAACCATAATGTGTAAAGGGAATGTGTCTCTGTTAAGAATGATTATTAAAAGTTTCTAGTTTAAAGTGTTTTACTGGTAAAAAATTATTGCATAAAGAGGAGCCCTCCTAGGTAAGGGTGGTTTAAATTAAAGGGGAAATAAACACAAGGCATATCTGTGCACTATTTCCTGCCAATGCACTTGCATTACTTCTAGCCCATTTCCCTGTGGAGAAATGAGAGCTGAATGCATAGATCCTAATGAAAAGCTGTAAAAACCCCCTGATTTAAAGCTTCTGGAACTCCGTAAAAGACTAATGATTTGGGAAGAAATATTCCCATATTTTCAATAAATATATGACGAAAACTATTTTACAGAATGTAGTTTTCTGATTTTTTTTCTTCTTTCTTTTTTTAGTGTAAAGAACATTTAACATTTAAAAATGAACTTCCAGGAAGAACAAACCCCAAGTGGATTAACTTTTCCTGAATAACCATCTCCAACAAATTATTTTTCTTTACTGGTCTTGGCACTGCCATCATCTCATCTTGTTACTCAGATTGACTGATCAGTGCTTTTGGTATGATGGCTCTTTCTACAGTCAATTCTCGTTGGTAAAGAAGTTCTCATTCACTCTACACAGTTAGACTGCTGTTATTGTTGATTCTCCGTATTTATAATGATTAAATAATCTGCTTGTAACTTTGTTTTGTTGCTACTACAAGCACCTCTGTAGGCTTTACAGCTCCCATTTGACTCCTTTTCCACACATTTCTTGACTGCCATTTACATTATAAAGCTTCTATTTGAATCTTTGTATTGGAGGTTTATTTTGGTCTCCATTTCAGGCATCTCATCACTGTTCAGTGGAGTATGACTTGTCTTATCCATAAATCTTCACTTCCTTAATGAAATCTGTAAATCTCTTGATAAACTTCTCAGTTTTTTAATTCCTTTCTGCCCTTCTCACTGTAAGCAACTTCCCATCTTAATTTACAAGTTAGTGAATAGATTATGCATGATGTTAGGAGGGGATAAACCAGTTAGATGACCTGAAGGGACATTCCATGCCATATAATGTCATGCCCAACCCATGGCAGATGCTGTGTGATTGCAATTGCTGCGCTTCCCTCCCTCCCTCCCTCCCCCCCCCCTTTTCCTTTAGTTATTAAAGTATTTTTATCTCAACCCATGATTTTTCTGACTATAACTCTTCCATTTCTCTTCTCCTGTCCCATTGGAGGTGGAAGGGGAGGTGAGTGAGCAGCTCTGTGGTGCTTTGCTGCCTACCATGGTTAACCCATGACACTATTTCACAATATTATTTTAACTATATATAATTTTAGTAAACTTCAACTGTTTCTTCTAAAATTTTCCATACTGAATGGTGGCTGAAACTGATTTTTATTTTTCTAAATAGACCAGATAGTTTCCCAGACTGAAGGGAGCACACTTCATTCTCTTATGCTTCTATTAACCCTGCTTTGCATGTCATGACATTCACTAGTGGGCTGGCACCATGTCTATCCATTTGTCATCCTTTTGAATATTTGCTGAGGCAAGGTGTTAAAATCTTGAAAACATGGAAGTCTGCAGAAATGGGAAGGTTAGATCCTCAAATTCTTTGTCCATTCTGGTTCTATTCCAACACACAGATGATTAGCACCTTCCTGCCAACTCTACTTTTGAGCTGTGGTAGTACTGGCTGGATCTGGGCCTGTCAACCCATTCAGAGTGAAGGTATTGCCTTAGCTAGAACAAAGTTACATGGACAGAGAAAGAAACTGTGTGGTTTCCATTCAGAAGAAGCAAAACTTAGGCCTACAGAGAAAGAAGAGAAAGAGGTAGGCACTGGGCAAGAAATAGAATAAAGCAAGAATCAGTGTAATGGGTAGCAGTGGATTGTAAGGAAAACAGGACTGGAAATTGAGTCAAGGAGACGACTGAGAAGGATGATATATATAAAAAAAAATTAATCAGTAGGTTATGTCTGTGAGCAGTTTTTCAGCAAAGATGATCAGATCTAGTTGGCTTAGAAAAAAATGAAGGGAGGGAAGGGATGAAAGAAACCAAAGGGATGGACTGAAAGAAGGGCAGGAAACATGACAAGAGACAGCTTTAATAGGTAACAAAGGTAGAGAAGGACAACATGCAACGGCTGACTGAAAAGTAGATAAAGAGCTGAAAAAGGGCAGGAAATGTCACAAAGATCCTAGGAAAGAAAAACAGGAAGAACTGGAAACAGAGATGGCCGGAAACAAAAGTTAGAAAAATAGGAATAAGTTGGAAAGCATGAAGGGATTAGAGTATAAAGTGTAAAAGATCCTGTCCTACAACATATTCCTTTCTAGAACCTGAAATAGAAATTAAACAATATCTAATTTGTACAGTCATCACTAGATGCACAAACATATATAGAAATGAAGAAATGTATGCAATGCTTTCAGTATACGGGCTTCCCTCAAGGCCAAAAACTTCATTACAGTTGTTCTCAGAACGTTACATGACAATTTTCATACACCTCCTAGAAACTCACCATCAGGCCTATCTGAAATGAAAGAGAGGTTAATAATAATAAAATACCAGTGTGTATCTGCTTCACTAAACAATTGTGTCACCGTGTAACACTTCCCTACATTTCCCATCCCCTTCTTCACTGTGCCTGCATTCTCTGCTTGTCACATAATTCAAGAGAGGAGATCAGCTATGTATGGGAGATGCTTTTAATTGTTCTGTAACACTAACCTAATTTGGACTGTTTGTTAATTGATTACTTTATTATTAATCTCTTTTATGTTTATGGATTTTAATTTTGTCTGTGTGAGTCTTGTTTTCCAATCTTTTTATAGAAAACTAAAATGGACAAGTGTGAATTACCGGTATATATTATATCCCAGTAATACTGGAGAAAGCATGAAACTGATGAGAAGGGAATGTATGTTTTGAATGGGAAGAAGTATTCTTGACAGATTAAACAAATAGGAGCAGAAATAACTTGAAATTACATATGATCCTTATCCCTATTTTGTCCTATTCTGAGAGAGCTGTACCCATCAAAATTAAAATCAACAAAAATAATTAAAATCTTGACAAAACAATCTCAACTTCCTCTTTAGCACTATTCCAGATAGAAGAGAAAAATAATCTGATTTTGAATTGTAGTCATTCAGAAAAATGAATGTTTCAGCAATTTTAAATCTGTGTGAAATACTTCAATTTCCTGTAAAGTCAAACCTTATTTTTAATATATGAAAATATATAGAATTAAAATACATATACCATTTCCACATGTTAAACCATTTCATGGAACTGTATAAAACCTTATAAAACACATATTGCATCAGAAAATAAAAGCAACCTTAGGATGCTTATTGTAATAGACTGTGTTTTACTAAACAACTTTATATTGTATTTTATAGGAATGTTTTTTTTTTTTCTGTTCAGTGCATTTAGTAATCTACTAAACCGCAGTTCCTTTGGTGTTATTACCTGACAAAGTTTAACACTGTGTCCCTTCTATATAAACTTAAGAGTTTGATTTTATATTGCCATTTGAGTGCAATAATTTCTAAACTCCATTTATTTTCAATGAAATGTCCCTAGTAGAATGCAGAACAGTGTCAGTTGCTACAAACTCCAGAAGTAAATATACACCAGATATAATTTTACAACACAAAAGGTGTAAATACAGTAAAAGGAAGACTCAAGGAAAACTCATTTAACACTTCTCCTTTACTTCTGAATGTATTTGTAGCAACAATAGGGCAGTCAAGGCCAAGAAGTGATGCCTGTTGGTTTTTTGCTCTCTCTTGCAATGTCTATCTGCAAATTATTGAGAAGTTACATAAAACCTCAGCGGAAATTCAGATGGTTATTTTTCAGAGAACCGGAGAAATTTGACTTAAAAATTTGAAAAATTAAGCTCCAGAAGCAGATGTGAATTCTGTCTCTCAGTGACTTTGGAAGCAAAACCCATTTATTTTTCAAGGGTAGTGCCTTTTTTCAGAATCAAGTTTTTAGCTTTCTCTTCGCTTGTCAGGGAAAAGTCCCATGTTATAAGACCGCTTACCACAGAAGAGAAGAGAAACTTTCATTTCATTTCTACTTACGCAGAATAGTTCTGCACTTTAGCCTGCACACTAGGAAATTATTTGGCAGTAACATAATGAGAAAAACTCCACTTCTGTGTGAGCTTTACACAAATGTATAAATATTCTGCTGGAAGCTAACTCTTACTCAGTTTTAATGGATTGAAAAATATATTATCTTTCTGACATATCTGCATTAGAGTTATTTTCCAAGCCAAATCATGTCTGTTGGCAATAGGTTTTAAATGTCTGACAATACATTAATTTACATATATTTCTTTCAGCCATCTATTAAAAATGTGACTTTGATATAAGGAATTAATACATGTTTTGCTTCAGTTAGAAAGCTATTTCATCTGGGTTCACCTGTAAATAGCAGAGGCTGGATAAGATCCTGTGTCATAACTGACCCTCACTCTACCCCGGTACAGCTCTACCGCTATATGATCTTTATCGCCTTTGTAGAGCAGGATCCCACTGTCTTCATCTGTGGCAATCTAGTTAAAAGAAAGAAACACTTAGAAAGAACTAAAAATAAATATTAAATCAAAATGCTGTATTAAGTGAATCTCTGAATTTACTGCCATAGTCTATTACTTCACTATAAAATTCTTCCTTGAAGGACAACCTGACAAAATTCTTTCTCTTCCTATCAATAAGCCCATCTACTTCAATATGAATATATTCCAGTGACTCTTCTAGATTTTTAGCTCAAACTGTGAAAAGCTCTTTAAGTGAGCCAATGACAACTTTGGCTAATTTTCCATACCACAAAAAGTCATTTACAGTCTTTTCCAGATCAGAATCTACAACACAAGCAATCTTACCTGTAGAGTAATATTGGTTTGGGGGCGTATCTTAGCTGAAGGGATTTGTAGATAGGATTCTTTGTTGACAAAGTTTATACTGATGAGCTTTTCACATTTCTCACCCTGGTAGCCTGATAAACATTGACAGATTGGTTCACTCTCTTTTATGATACACTGGGCTCCATTTTGACACTCGTAATTATCACAAGGGCTGGTGCGAGGTAGAACCATTGGTGGTGCAAACTCACAAAACAAGCCACTAAATACAAACAGAAAAATTAGTATTTCCAAAAAAACCCAACTTTGACAGAAGACATACATGTTTGTCCTGTCTTCAGATCTCTCTCACCTGTATCCTTCTGGGCAAATACATGTATATCCGTTAACTGCATCAGTACACTGTGCTCCATTTTTACATTTGTTGTCCTGGCAGTCATCAAAGTCAATATCACAATGTTCACCTACATATCCAGGTGTGCAATCACATCTGTGAAACAGGAAAGCGAGTAGGATAGCATAGTGCCTTTTAACAATACAGTGTGCTTATGGGAAAGTTAAGGAACTACTG
The DNA here is from genome assembly GCF_965140245.1 of Athene noctua. Taxonomy (NCBI): domain Eukaryota; kingdom Metazoa; phylum Chordata; class Aves; order Strigiformes; family Strigidae; genus Athene; species Athene noctua. The sequence goes on along the minus strand of NC_134040.1, from coordinate 18,970,852 downwards.
AATTGTTTAAAACTCAAGAAAAAAAATGCATTACTGTGACTTTGTGTGTAGAGACTATGTAGCTTAATCATAGTATTTGGGGAATCTACATATGTAATGAATACAGTTACTGGTTACCCATGCGTACTCATCTGCCGTTATATTGAAGAGTTGTGCTTTAAATCTAGAGATCCCTCATGAATCATTCTGACAGTTCTTCTTGGAATTTATGAGTAATGCAGAATGTTACAAGATGTTGTAAGCGACTGCAAACACTAAAAATAATCAATATGCTTAGTTGCTGAAACCAAGAGAAATAATCCAAGGCTTGTATTACACTGATGGATATTTTCTTTGTCAACTGAAAAGCTACAAATGGACCAGTGGTCCATTTATACAGTTTAGAGGTTATGCATAAATTTTTTCCCCTTGAAGTTTCACCAGCCTGATTTACTCTAAACATCTCCATGGTTAGCAGACTAGCAGAAGTCTCAAAACACATCCTCTGCCCTCCCTGAGCCCACACTGAACTAGAAACAGCATACCCTCAAGACAGTATGTAATGTTTTTATAGTTTTGGTTTTTTATTTCCCCATACAACTCTCATTGTTAATGCTAGTGGCATTTCTTCAGGAAATTTTCATTTATTAGACTGAGTGAATGCCCAGAACCCTGTGAAAAAATGAATGGAAAAGATTACAAATCCATGCATTTACGTTATTTTTTTTCTTTTAATTTAAGATGTATGTAATTGATTTCATTAGGTCTTGTGATTCTGTCCTTGGTGTTGTTTTAGTTTTTAGCACTTGCTCTAAAGTGGTAAAAATTATTTTAAATAGCTGTGTAACTTTCAATTAAGTACTTCAATCAAATATGTCTCAATTTTCATTCAACAACATATCCAAATAAGAAAAGTGAAAAAAGAATATAAAGCATGCTGTTAAAAAGCTGACTAAGAGAGACAGATTCTTGAAGTTACTGCATGTGCTATTTTCTGATTTAAAATGACAGACAGTAACATGGAAGATTAATGAACTAGGCAGTAAAGTATAAGATGCCAAACTAGGTTTACTGAAGTGGCAAGACGACAATAAACAACACACAACAATTGAAATCCAACAAGTTTTCCATTTTCTGGTTGAAAACTATCAACTTAATTCCATGCTCATTTGAATATTTAATGTATTTGAATATTATTTGCCATATTTTAAATAAAATGATGTTTAGTAAGTATTAGGAATGAGAATAAATAAGCAGATTTCAGCACAAGAGCATAGTGTGCATAAAACAGTTGCTTATGACAATTGAAAGCTGCAGGTTTCCTATATTTATTAATCTAAAGCCTATTAAAGACACTTTAAACGGTGCATACTAATTAATTATGATAAGGATATGGTGTAATTGAAGATTATTTTTTCTGGGGATGGAATTCTTTAGTTTATACCTTCCAGTGTGCCTTCTCTTTCTCAATTGCTTCCCAGAAAGTAGTATAATTATTCCACTTCAATTAAATGCAATTATTTTCCTACTGTCCAACCTACTGAAAGGATTTTGTATAGACTGTCATGTAGACTAACTGCTCTGCTCTGCTCTGCCTTCCTATTTAAAATCTGACTAGAATTAGAAATGTTAAGGATCAGCAAAATTCAGTAAAACATATTTAAGATAATAAAGTAGATCTACATGAAAATAATGGCCTATTCCGCTGTAATGCTTGCTAATAACTGAAATTAGATTCTTGAGAATAGAACTTGCTTCCACTAAAACAAAAGGGAAGTAAAATTAAGCAGGATAAAAACTCAGAAATTAGATTCAGCTGGATTGTGAAAATATTTTAGACTTACTTGTATCCTTTGGGTGTCAAGATACACTTTGAGTCATGCTGGCAAGGATTCAGGTTTTGAGCACAGAAATCTAGTTTCTCCTCACAGAGCTCACCTGAAATGTAATGTATGATGTCAATTCAGTGAAAATATCACTGTGACCTGAAAATAGCTGTTTCTATTTTAAAAGTAACTGCTACAGATTTTTTTTTAACACTGAAAATGAAATACTTCATGATATCATAATAAATACTACCTTTATAATAAATACTAATATTAATACACAAATATTAATGCTAATCTTTCTGATAAGTCCTTTATAAAACAAAATTAGTTCAATGTCAATCATCCACCCATATATATTTTTTTGTGAAAAAAAGTTGTTTTCGTTTACAACATTTATCTAGCTCTGCTGTATAGCCAAACACCTACTGACTGAATCTCTTCTCACTAGAACAAACAAGTTATCAATATGATTTTCTTTTACTTATTTCTAAGCACATTACATGCAGAAATACCCAGATTTGCACTATAATTACCTGAAAAAAACCTGTTAATATCCCTGCATGTCAATACAATTCCAATTATCCCAAAATGAAAACTTGGTTTCTATTTTTTCTTAAATATGGCTGTTCAATTTTTGCATTTGTTAATGTACTATAATTATCTATAATCTGTTATGTGAAAAGAAAAAAAATATCTATGTCAAATGTCTACCCTTCCTTGCTGCTAGAAGCAGTGGCTCTAATTTCCAACATGGGCTCTATAATCTGTAAATATTTTAATATGGTTAAAATATTATTTCATTTGCAACTTTACGACAAGTAAACTCTTACAGGTGTGTAAACTGATCAACAATGTTGTCTTGTTCCCTGACTAACTAATCAGAAGATACCATAAATAGTGCACTCACAAAGTTTATCACTGGTTTGTAAGATAGACATACTTATTCCAACATCCATATGAAGAATGTATGTATAATCAACGGGAATAAACCTGTTGAATTCAGGGACTCACAGATCTATCAGGCCCTAAAACTATTTTTAAGTCTTTAGGAAGGTGCATGGTTGCCCCTTGGCATTTGTCAAGTAATAAAACATGAGCTAGTGATCAAAGATAAGTAGAACTGTGCACCAAAATGAGGAAAAGAGCAGCAGATAGCAGTGGATGAGCAGACAATTTCACTGCTCAAGTTGAACTTCCCTTCAAAGAGGCACAATATTTGGTAACCCTCAGTTCTACTTATCTGAGTGCAGTAGCAGTCTGCAGTGTAGTTAGCTGAAGAATCCGTTTCTGCTGGAAGGCAGCCTGAGATTAAAATAGCATATAATGGCTTCACCTCCTTCCTGTAACTGTTAACACAGTACTGAGGATAAGGACAGCACCACCATGAAAACAGTATGGGGAAAGAAGGACAGACCATTTAGGGACAGAATTGGGGTAGAATCAGGAACAGGTAGATTGGAAAAAGGGAGAAAGGCATAGGATAATAACACTGGAATGGAAGCTTTGGAGAGAGAGTATATGAATGAAAATACTTTCCAATACACATGTGTGTGTGTGTATGTGTATCAGTTCATCAGCTACTACTGTCATTAAGCAGTAAGGTTTCTGACATTTTACACTGCTCCTTGCCAAGTACCTAGCACCACACAGAAGCTGCTTCTTGCTTACATGGGCTTCTCTGGAATTAGACATCATCATAAACTGAAAACAACCATAGATGGTTGAAGGTCTATAGGTCTATTTGTTGTCTTTTTTTTTTTTTTTTCTTTCCCCACAGGTTCAACAGATCCTCTGTAGAAATTTGTCCTTTCCACAGCAAGTGTGCTTACATACTAGTGTTCAAAACTGCATATCATGAATATGAATACTGACTACCCAGGACTTGAGACATTATTTTCAGGACTTCTCTCTTAGGGTATGTACAACTTACTTCAAACAATGGACAAATTAAAAAAAAAAAAAAAAAAAAAGAGAGAGATTTGAGGAACAGTCTAATTTAAAGCAAGGATAGAGAAAAAGGCAAAACTGAACCAGAGCCAAAGATGGTTATGCTGGATAAAACCACATCTGAAACACGTATGCTAACTACGATAAGAGACCTCTACAATCTTCAAAAATGAGAGGAGAACCAAAACCAGCTAGACAAATACTTTGCAGCCATCCAAAAGATCCAGACTGGTTCTACACAAAGATTTAAAAATAAAAAAAATTGATAGCAGATTACTAATTTGCAAGTAGGGCATTTTACTTACAAAACCCAAATAAAGCTTTGAGTTAACACAAGAAAATGGCCTTCATGCACAGAAAAACTGTCAGTAACAACGTGACTTAGTCACTGTCTGTAGGAAACTGAATGAAGATCAAATGCAGGCCACTGAAGATGACTAATAGAAAGGATTTTAATTCTGTCCTTGAAGCCTCTTCAAATTCTCAATGGACTTATTGGTCTGGAAATGTGCAACTGTTATGACAGTTACGTTATCCTGGAATACCAGGGATTCTTTGCATCCCGTGATATATCAAACAAAAACCAGATCCCTTTCTCTTTTAAAGGGGTTTTATTCAAACAAATACATACGTAAGAGGAAGTAATTCTTCACATAGCATTTAGTCAATTTGCAGAACTTCTAATAGCTGAAATCTGTTTAAAAGCCAGTAACATTTAGGAGTGAGATACAAATATGGGAACAGGGAATTCAGATTTTCAGGAACATGGAGTAGAATAAGCAATAACCACTGTTTTTTTAACCTAGTTTGTACACATTCCCATGGCTTAGAAATGTATATATGTGCCTACATTTATGTGTATATATGCATATATATATGCACACCCCGTACAAATATCTTATTATGGTATATAAAATATACCATATTAAATGACACGCAGAACTGCAAAATATATGACACTCCAATTACAAAGAATAAAACTATGACTGTTCAGTACTTACAAGACGTGGACAAAACTACCTCTAAACATTCCCAAGATTATTAAGTCTAACAGCAGTATCAGAGACTTTCTGAAAGTGACATATTGAGTCTATCTTTCATGCAGGGCTGAAGGTTTGCTGTCTCTAGATAGATTCACAGTAAGCAGTAAAAAATGCCCAAAATATCTAAAAAAGGCAAATTAGGACTAGCCTAATAGGAGCAAGCAATTTTACCACTGCTGTCAACTTTACTGAACTGGCATTGATTTTTCTACGGGATAGTAATTGGGCCAGGGCTTAGATTATTATTGGCAGAGACCTCTGAAATTTCTTGTGTGACAATCAGCTTTACTGAGTAGTGTCTAAGTCTGTCCATTTTAAATTTTTTTTTTCCCTCCATCCAGGTATCTTTAAAATACATGATTTCTTAGTTAAAGTGCATTTTAGTAATCATAGGTTGATGGCCCTAGTATCTTCTGAACTACACTGAAAGCTGAATCACCTCATGAGAAGCTCAGGGACACCTGAAAAGTCTTAATTCCCAAGTCATAGCTGTGAATCCTGCATAGAGACTGAGGGTCAAACTGGAAGTTTAAGTTTGAAACAGGCTTACATTTTTGAAAAATGTCCACTTCAGGTCATAAGATCAGTGTTACACTACCGGACCTAATGCAGCCAAACAGCTTGCAAACATCACCAGGTATTTTTCAGATTATGGTCAGACTTTGATCTGAGTACTCTGCAGAAAAGTGCACAGACCAAAAAAGAAGAGAAACAATGATTCAAAAACTCACTTGTCTTTAAAAGACAGGGCTTTTTGTGCTGTGACAGCATAAAAGGAAGGAGAGTTTCCCCTTGCATTTGCAAATTGTATGCATTGTGAAATAAGTCAGAATCATATGACTGGAGGGAGCTTTCAGTTAAACAGTTTGTTAGCAACTAGCCTAGGAAAGGAAACAGGAATCAAGGAAAGGACATGGTAAACATGGTGGTCCATGTGGTGAAATAATGTAAAAACCAAAAAAAACCTATGAATAAAGAAGTCAGTTTTATGTAAAATACAAACTTTCATTATAAAGAAAGAGTAGCATTCATAACAGACTTGCACAGGATCAGTAAAAAATAAACCCAAGAAAATACAAGATTTAATCCAAAATATATACATCAGGTACTGTATTTCTAAATGAAAATATAAATAACAGAAGAACAAACCAAAATAACCCAAGTGCAAAGTCTTCATTTGTATTGTTAACAGGTTTGTATTTGGAATGGACAATTCCCATAACCAAAATATAACTCTTTGTGAAAAAGTTAATAGAAAAGATCAGTAAAAATACATGACATGAAGTCTGAACCACTGAAGAATAGTTTCCTGGTAAAGCAACATCTCTTTTAGCGTACTGAATAACCAGTGTGTTATTCAGAATTTAACTGAGACAAGGTGAAGAGGAGAAAGTAATTTTGTTTACATGAAAAGATAGTGATGAAAGTGAAATGCTCATTGAAGGAAGTAACAGATTTGCCAAGTTAGGCTCCTTGGCTCTACTGAAAGCAAAGGTTAAGAGCATTCTCTGATTTTGGAAGCATAACACAATGTTTTAAAAAATGTACTTCAAAATAATGAAAAAAACTGTGAAACAAATGACTCAATTCAAGGAAGCCTGACACAAATGTATGTGTACATTCTTTTATTCATCTAATAATATTGTAACTGAAGCTTCTGTAAGAGCTTGGCTAAGTAATGTTTTTGAAAGATGGAAACATTTCTGTATGTAGGAAAATAAGGAACAGACTAGTTTGTTTAAAAATAAGCCGTGGATAAAGTGTCAAAAATCCTATGAAAACTTTCGAAGTTTAATTAGAAGCAGCAATAACTCTTTTCTTAAGACATCTTGCTTAATTAATCTAGGGAGTCTGAATTCTGATATGGAGTAGCACTGCAACCAGTGGTGCTCTGTGCAGTCCAAATGAACCCAAACCTCCAAGGTCAAGACTGGAATATTTACTGAGGTTTTGCAGCTAGATATAGAGGATGATGCAGACGTAAACAGCCAGACAACACTATTAAACACTGATGATGAATTGTGTGTAATCCTTGATTAACTTACCAAAGTTATGTTTTCTATATTCAGAGGTCAGTTTGTGTTTCCTCTGTGTATGTTAATTCACCCTTATAACTTCCTGAGATTGTAATCACAGGAAAACTTAACCACAGAATCATAGAATACCGGTTGGAAGGGACCTCAAGGATCATCTAGTCCAACCTTTCTTGGGAAAAGCACAGTCTAGACAAGATGGCCCAGCACCCTGTCCAGCTGAGTCTTAAAAATGTCCAGTGTTGGGGAATCCACCACTTCCCTGGGGAGATTATTCCAATGGCTGATTGTCCTCATTACAAAATTTTCCTCATGTCTGCTCGCAATCTCCCCAGGAGTAACTTGTACCCATCACTCCTCATCTTTTCCATGTGACTCCTTGTAAAAAGGGAGTCTTCATCTTTGTATCCACCCTTTAAATACTGGAACATGGTGATAAAGTCTCCCCTAAGCCTTCTTTTCTCAAGGCTGAACAGACACTTAACTCTGGATTTTCCAATATATAATGACATGTAGTACAACAAATAATGAGGAACAATGCAATGAGGTGAAAAAGGATTTACATCACTGTTATTTTGAATAATTGGGCAATAAATTCAAAATACAGTTAAATAAAGCAATGTCAGCCACTATATTTCTGAATGAAGAGGAGAGCTGTAACACAAATGGACATGGCCTTCTGAATATAACAGCACACTGCTAATTACAGGCAAGCTTACTGCAAAACAAGCTTAAAATCGCTAGAGTATTATCAAAGCTGAGTATGATTTTAGAATAAAAACTAGAGACAGAATACAAAAGAATGGCCATTTTTAATTATCAAAATCAGATTTTTGCTAGAAGACTTATTTGCTGTTCCAAAGCTAAAATAACAAGTATGTATTACAGACTTACTGGTAATTGCTAGAATAGCATGATTTTATATGTGTACATATATGTCCATTCCAGCTTCTGAGCTTGGTTGTGATATATTGTGAGTCAGCTTCTGATATATTTATGTTTTATCGATTAGGTATTATTATCTGGGCCTTTGACTGGAAGTCTCTGTTTAATTACTTCTGACTCAGTCAATAAAATGTAGGAGTGGTTGGAAAATGTCAGTGCCATTTAACATACTATATACAGAAAAGTGCTGCATTTTTATAAAATCTTAAGTTTGATGAACAGGAGACAATGTAAATTATTTAAAGTCTTGAGCTTATTATTCAGAAAATACAAATATGAGGCATAATGTTGCTCACAATTTAAAAAAGTTCACAGTAGCATGCAGTTTATAACCACAAACCTGAACATTTATTTAAAATTTAATTTTAAAGTCAAATTCTATATCCAATTCATTGCCAGACTGTTCCTATCTTTCACCATTGCTTAACTCTGTTCAGCTATTCACTGTGCTTGTGGATCTCAGTGTAAAATATGGCTTATTTAGTTTAACATTTCTAGTTGTTTTACATATGTTCTTTAGCAAAAACAAAGGAATAGTAACTTTACAACAAGGAAAATGAAAGGATGGATCATAGACCAGAATCAGTAATGGCAGTGATCAAACTAGAAGTCTGTAGCTCAGCTTGCCAAGGATATCACGTGTATTCCCCCTTTATGAAAATGCAGTAAAATTACTTTAATAGTCAAGCTTTTAATAGAAAATAGTCATTTGAACTATATTAAGCTAGATGGAACAGAAAATTTTACAATGACTGATGAAAAGCAAGAGTCGCAAAGGTGTCTCTTTATTCCAAGAAGCTGTAACACTTATGTGTAGTTCTTATAAGAATGAGGATTATGATCCTAATTTAATGAAATAATTAAACTTTTTATCAAGTTTGATATGGTATGATTTTCATTAGATTACTTGCATGCTTAAATTTTAGGCAGGTACTTATGCGATTACCAAGTGAATTGAAAGTAATAAGTCAACTCCTTTATTATACTAGCAAGAAGTCCATGTAATGGAGTTTTGGAACACATTAAAAAAAAAAAAAAAATCTCCCTCTGTGTCTAGGGATTCTCTAAACTGAGATAATTACCTAAAATTATTTAAAAAAAAAAAAAAAATCTTCTACTGTCACAATACGAAAGATGTCTGGCATGATAAAACTGACTGATCCTCCAGGCAGTGTATAGACATTAATAACTTTCATGTTCAGCTGGCAAGCTAATACAAGCATGTATCACATACACATCTGCTTAATTTTGGGGATGAACCTAGTTCACATCTCCTGGATGTTTGACAATTTGTTTGTGAGGAATTTGTTTTTGATATAGTCAGTAATTTTAATATGCTACAGCTCACACTTACGTAAAACATTTACAGTGACTACAGTTCTGTTTAGGATTCATTGCCTTTCTACCTTAAATCACATTTAAAGACATTTAAACTATCACAAGACTAATTACACACAGGTAACAGGTGCTTCAACTTGAAAGGGAGATTGAGTCTCTTCGTAGTAGCATACTCCCTTTACATTCCATCTGAAAAGCTATTTTTCATGAACATAGAAATTAAGTTTTTCTTTTAATTTCCAGAAGTTCTAAAATTCTGTAATTTACACTACTAGAAATCAGTGACAAAGCAAAATTTTATCCATGAATCACAGATGTCAAACTAGTTATTGTAATCTGCTTGGTTTTGTTTTGTTTTGTTTAAATTAAACCCAAGAATAACAAAGCACTCGACTTTTATATTTATTTATACTGAGCTTGCCCTTTTCCTAGTTTTTCTAGAGGCAAGTATTCTTATAAAATCAAGCAGTTTCATGCTGGATAGTAACAGCACAATGTAAAAAAAATAACTTAGGAAGTGTCAAGGGGAAAGAAAAACAGGAGTCTATCATTGCTATCCAGATAAGTAATAATAAAATGGAAGTACAGCAAGATGTCTAAAAGGAATACAGCTTTAATCATGTAACACCAGTGGTTGGAATCACTTTCTGGAAATGTCTTGTTCTCTCCATCAGTTACAGAGAGAATTTAGGCTCTGAGTTTAAGTTGTAAGAATTATTCATCAGATGTCAAAATTAATCAACATAGATGGTGTAATTGCAGCCTTGCTCAACATGTTATTTCACGGCTAATGAAAATATTTTTATTACTAGTGAAATACTACATTGCTTTATAGACTGCACAATATATTGATCAAATTAAATTAATGGCAAGATGATTGATTTGCTTTTAAAACTAAATATGTAACTTTATAAATATGTCATCACTGATTATGATAGCTCTTGTATTGTAAATATGATCAGATTGTACAGAAGATGGTTTATCTCTGTTACTGAGATAGGTATTAGGCAGAAACTTAAAAGAAAATTAAAAATCAAGAACACTTAAAAGTTAGCATCATAAATCTCTCCACTATTACCTTTCTTGTGGTCATTTCAGTTTCTTTAAGTATTTACAGCAAAAAAAGGCCACAGAAATGATGAGCAAGAAAACTGCCATTTTATACTCGAACATGTTTTCTAGTACCATAATCTAACAAAGAAATTAAAGCAAAACAGTGCTATAAAAGAGAGAATACATTAGAATAGAACCAAGGTATGTCTTTAAGATGATGAGAGTAAAGATTTCAGAAGATCACCATGTAAACTTTTTTGTTAGTCCTATCAGTGGCTGCACAAATTTTTAATACAGCTGAAAAAAAGACAATGAAGGTAGTATTAAAGTACTCCTGCACAGCGATCTGCATCTTCAACAACATTCATTTGATATGTATTCATAGCAAGAGCCAAGTGCCTAATTTGAGGATTTGCAGTGAGCTTTCTAAATTATATCTATGTACTATTTATTTGATCATTTGTAAGAACTGAAATCCATGCACCTTTAAGGAAAGGAAAGTGAGAAACCAAAGTAAGTGAAAATAGGCTTAAAAGACAACTGACCTTTTTCCACTTCATTCAGATTAGCAGCTTGCAGTGACAAAGACAGAAGAGACAAGAGACTTTTTTACATTGTAATACAACAGCATAGCACATTAAGCTAATGCACAACTATAGCAGCAGAGAGGTTGATATAGCAAAATGAAGCAAGCTTCAGAGTCTCACCTACAGCAGAGCAAAACAAACAGAAAAGATAAGAAGTACATGCCACTGGTGGCATAAGAAAGGTTTTACTTCTGGATCAATTAGATCTGTGATCTAATGACTGATGATAATGAGCAAGAGAAATGATCATCTGTAATTTATAAAATGTACATAAAATGACCTGAAGTTTACTAGACTGAGGTCAAAATAAAGGAGATGATAATGTTAGGAGAATAGTGAGGTTAAAGAGTGCAGGACATAGTGAGGTATTTTCAGTGTTTTATTTATCAAGGTTTCATCAGACACCCCGAGTGTCTGCTGATTCCATTTGCTTACTGTCATTTCACAGTTACAGTCTGGAATCTTAAGAAAGCTCATAGTATAGTGCAAATACCATTCTTTGCCTTTCCACCTGTAACTGTGGAGGTAATTGTAAAACTTAACTAAGGCAAAGAAAAATGGATTCCTGATTCTTAAGCAACAACATAATAAGCTTTATTAATGGTTTGTTTTTAAATCAACGCTGTGTACCTAAGTGTCGTTTTTCAAGGGAATGTTAGAAAACTCAAAAAGTGACTGGTTTTGCACTGCAACATTCTTTACAACATTTTTTCTAGTTTTTGTATGCATTTTCAGAGTTAATTTGAGATTCTAACAAGCCTTCCACATGAAAATAAAACTTTAAAGAAGAATGATTTACATTTCATACCAGCAGGTTTCAGTTGACTTCTTCCTTATACTGTACTACTGAAATGTAAAGCGTATTTGCAGATAACCATTCACCCTGAAAACTATTCTGGGCTGGTGCACTTCCACATTCAGTACATATATACATCTTGAACACAGACAATCTGAAGTATTGCCAATGGAATTAAAAAAGGACAGGACAAGCCTATGATGGTATTTTCCTGGTATGTATACTGTCTCAGTCTCCAGCAACTTCCAGCTCAGGGACTTTCTGAGCTAAAGATAAATATCTCTGAATTTAAAAATCTTTTAACCTACTGAATATATAGCCTGTTTTCCTGATAGTTAGTCTGATTTTGCCCAGCTAGTACATGAATTCATTTAGTGAAAAATACCTCTCATAAGAAAAGACATTAGCAATATGCCTAACTGATTTTAACCTGATAGAACAGATACCAAAATCCAAATGTTTACAAAGTTCCTCATGAAAATCACTGTATCCATACTGGACAGGGATTCTGTTATTTATCTTTCAAATCAGGCTGTAGGCCAAAGGAAAAAAAATCCTGTAAATAATTTGGTACTTCATACACACTTGAGGCAACTGTAAGATTACTTTGTGTTCTGAACACAACCATTTCTAGATCCTGATGTGTCTGGACTACTGTCAGTCTAATTCTTAACACTTCTGAAGGTTATTTAATTATGCAAGACCAGGGATGACAGACGTGAAGACACCTTGACTAGCTCAATGTTTTATATTTTCTCCTTACATCTGAAAAATGACTTAGGAACTCCCATATCGTGTCCTATACTCAGATGCTTTGTAAGATAGATAGTATATTGTATAATTCTGTACTGTAACCTGTGGAATGAAAAACCTGAACTTTTGCTGAAGTGTTTGCCCAATTTATCTATAAAATGAGTTGAGGCTCTAGTGTTGTATGTTTAAAAAAATGTGTGTCTGCTTTTAGTAAGGTGTTGAAAAAAGTCTTATGAGATAGTGCAAATTCTTGACATTTTTAAAAAACAGCAGCAGCTAAAATTACTGATTACAAGTAGATTGTTTTGATTTATTTTAGTGCTGGTGAGAAGATTCTCACCTACTCACATGACCTACCGACTTCAGTAGCAATTATGAGTAGGCATTGTATCTGTAAAAGCAAATCTATTTTCTGAAAGAATTCGAGTTAGCAAACAAAAACACTTGCTTTGTAAGCTTATAGTATTTTCCTTTTAGAATAATGCACAATTACGAATCCAATTAAAAATGCACTTGCTTGTATTTTGACTAAAGAAGCACAACTACCATACAAATATCAAAAATGTTACCAATGTTTATGCTGTCCGTTTTGCTCTAACCATATAGATGTATAGACAAATGCTACAATTGTTGTTTCAAATGTAAATGTAAAATGTACATTTCAATGACAATACTACAGAAATGCAGCAGGAACACTTAGTGTTTCAGGCCAGCACATATAAACAAGCCTTTATGTCCACTCCATGGATGTCTAATACAAAACAGTGCTTCCCATGTCGTCCTGTGAATACAGCAAGCTATCGACTCTAGCAGTGAAGTGCACCTAGAGCAATGTCGAAAATGAAGAAATGAACAGCACAGGTAAAAACACCTGCAAAGCTGCAGAGGAGGCACGCCTTGCAAATGGATTGTCCTCTACCTAATAGATACATAAAACCTCTTAGCATGAAGCCAGCGAACAGGAGTGCTGGACTGATATGATTTTGGTTTGCTTTCTTTCAGCCTACACAGTAGACTATCCGATCCTATTTTTAAAGGAGATAACAACTGAACCCAGGTGATCTGAAGCTTGATTCACATATACCTTAAATATTAGTTACAGGGGAAGTAGCAAACACCTATCTCCACTTATGTAATATCTTATCTCTACTTACGTAATGCTGTTACCTGTTATTTGTTTCTAAGGCTTAAGTTGTCAATTGCTTTTAGGTATTAAGGTATCAGTACTTGGCAAAACAGTATTTTGTCTCAGCAGATTATGTCTATTCTTCCAGATGTGGACCCACTTATTAAATACCTTACTCTGGCTACTTATACTTTTAACTGGTATTACTGTAGGTATTGTATATGCTCTAGGTATTCTGTATGAAGAAATCTCTACCAAACATTTACCCAGCATAAATACTGGAAGAATACATGTATTAGATTATGAAGGTTTATTTCTTACACTTGTGTTCCATGATCTTCACTCACTGTGGGCTTCCAAGATTTAAATATTGACTTTAAATGTGAATACCCTAAAACATCTGAGCAATCCAGTAGGTTGTAGAACTAATGATGGAAATACCTTAGAATAAAAAGGAGTTAAATGTGTTTTCAACAAATGAAATTAATTCAGGAGTTCACCTCTCCTCGTAGTCTTCCAGAGCTCAGATTTGACTGATTGATTACAGCAAAGATATAGGATAACTGATTTAATTACCAAGTTATGGTGGACTTTACATACCTTTTTTATGCATTTCAAATCATGGTTTTGTGAATTTAAGCTCTGTGTTCTCCTAGTGGTCAATTAGCTGACAGAAATTAGATCTGTCTAGTTAGAAAAACTCTAAAACAGATCAATGTAAACTTCTTGTTCTCCAGTGTTGCTGTTCTAACTATCCTCCATTCCCACAGAGATAATGAGAGCAAGCAAAAGACCCTCTGTCTCCAAGAGAGGGGAATGCTTTGGCCTGGCTGTCAACTGATAGAAACAAATAATTAGACACTCTTTAGTTATTCTTTGTGGTGCTTGGTTGGTTTTGGTTTTATCTGTGGGTTTTTTTGTTTTTTTGTTTGTTTTTTTTTTGTGCTAGAACAGAAAGCATCACACTGCTTTAAAGTTTCTACTGGAGGGCAGAACAGCATCCACAGCATCCAGGGGTGACAAATTCAATTCCCTACTGGCAGAGACAGATACTTTCTGCCCTCTAAGTAACATGAGGTATACAGTATAAAAGCAGAATATTTTGAGATTTCTGCAGCTACAGAGGTTCTTCATTAGGGTGTCTAGGTTAGGTAAACAGTAGGGAGGGACACATTTTGAATGATCTTTTAAATATCACAATGCTGTAATTTCAAACCTAACAAAGGAATTAATGAGTGGGCATTAAGTCTACTTTAGACTACAAACCATATGGAAGAAAATTACAGAGGGAAACCTGGTTTTCAGTCAAATGCAGAGTAACTGCTCATTCACCTACAAACTGAAAAATATTACTGTTCTGCTAGGAATTCTTGAATTACCTGTACTTTCCCTTATACTCCTACCTGTATATTCAGGTGGACAAAGGCAAGTATAGTTATTAATTCCATCCACGCAAGTAGAATTATTTTCACAGTCATTGTCTTCACAGTCATCAACATTTACTTCACAGTTTTCACCTTCAAATCCATCTGCACAAGTGCACCTGTAGTACAGAAAACAAAACTAACCGCATTGACATTTTAGCTGGGTAGACCAGACAAGAAGTTCTGTAATTATATGTACAATAATTTGTAATGTACAATAATTCATAATCCCTATCCCATACAACATGGTTGATAGAATGTAAGAAAACATGTAATAAATATTACAAAAATATTTTTCATATTTTAAATTCGAGAAAAAAGGCTTCTAAATTCGTGCCTTCACTGAAGATTCCTTTTAAAAAGTGTGCTACCTTTATATTATAATATTAGATTGTAAAAATGAAAAGTGATCCTTTCTTTTTTTTAAAGTTAAACACACGGAAGACTGTGGAATCAGGGATTGGTATGTAATAGTAGTATTTCACCATCATTCAGTTAAATGTAACAATATAAAGCTCTGCTTAATGTTCCATGCACAATACATGCATCAATATATAAACCCAAAGCCTGTATAAACTTTTCAAAGCAGTGATTTTTTTTTTTGCTTTTGTTTATACAAAAGAAGTACATCAAAATGGATAGTAAATGTAAAAGATCACTTGAACATGGCTACACATACATTTTCATGTAATATGCACCATCTTTAATTGCTGCAGCTTTCATTATAAGATTGCTTTGATTTTCAAAATATGTAGTGTTTAAACAAATAAATGAAAAAGGTCAAATTCTGAGACATGACTATGTCACTTTAAATTCTAGAGGCATAGTATTAAGATGTGTAAACTTAATTTTTAATAGAAAACTATTTAATCCTTGGGCATAATTTAGATTAAAAATAAGAATAATATCATAATGAATTGCAGGATAATGAATTGTATCTTTCTGAAGTGTCATTTCTAACAAGCTTGAGGTGCAGATTATTAAATGACTAATAATTTCACATAAGAATACTGAAGAACTTTATTTCATAATTCATGAAGTACATCTGGAGTAATTGTACTGTGTGATTAAATAACTCAAGATTAAAAATGCTCACAGCATGTTTATCTGCTGGCATAGTGAGTTTCAAATGAATCATTAATTTTCTGTTTCACTGGGATTTACATTTTATCATTTACATGCTGTCTGTTGAAGTAATACACATGACAACAGATGAATTGTGAGATTTTTTTCAGCAGGGATCTAGCTAGCTATTAATTAGCATAATGGAGTCAATACTATGTTGTCTTGACCTGATATGCCTCAACTAATCACAATCATTTGTTACTGTTTTTAACAGTTGCAAAGCTTTAGAAGCTTTCCAAGGACGGCAACACGTTCTGAAAACATCAGAAGCACTGAAAATCTGCCTTTGTGGTGCACTTACCAGAAAACACAGAGAACCCAATGATTAACACCGAAATTATTTCAGCATTTAAAACTCAGTAGTTTTCCATTTTGTTATTACAATTAAAAACAACCTACCAGAAACCATCCTTTTCTTCTTCTTTCAAATGACAAGTTCCACCATGGTGGCACGGGTTACTAATGCAAGCATGAATGGGAATATCACAGTCTTGACCCTATGCAGGGAACAACAATTATAATTTAAGAACAAAGTACAGACACTAATGGAAGGGAGACAAACAGAACCTGAAGGTGGTTAAGGAGAAGCTTACATTTCAGTAAGCTTTTTCCTCTTCATTCAGTACCTACCTTGAAACCATATGGGCAAGTACATCTGTAGAAGTCAACAGGATCATTGTTGCAGGTTCCATCATTTTTACATGGATTTGATAAACAGGGATTACACTTAGCAAGAATATTAACATCCACAGGCCCTTAAAAATACAAATTGGAGAGTCATAAACAACCAACTATTAATTTCTGTTTGACAGGATGTATCTGCCACATTGCTTTAAATTTTAAAATGAAATTTGTATTTTAGACTTTGTTGTGTTTCTGTATGAATGGAATACTGGACTGTCCTTAAATCTTTTGACAAGACCAAATAAATGTGGTGTTGTTTTTTTGATTTACTTATCACTTTTTTTTTTTTTTTAAAAAAAGAAGCTGACCCTAAAGTGATTCCCGTATCCGTATCCCTATTTTCTGAAATCTGTATAGTTTTGATCCACGACAATTACCTTCCCTTTCTATTAACAAAATGAAGAATACAATTTCAGCTTTAGTCTCTTTAAGGGGGTAAAAACTGCCTGTGAGGAAAAGGGCTATCACAGTTTGCAATCCTTCCCCTGACAATGTTACTGAGAAAGCTATTTTTGTTAAGTATTTCTGTTCTAATTTCTTTATCTGCAAGATCACAGAGATGGCAAAATGAACCTGTAAAATTACCTGTAAATTGGTTAAAAATCTGTGAACTGTAATGTAAATTGCATTGTCCAAGCTATCTCACTGTAAAAAGCTCTATATTGTGCCTTGCTTCCTTATGGAGTCAGGCACAGTTCTGCACATTATGGCATTAGCTGAGCTCACAAATAATGCAAACTGTACCATGAATCTATGTGCAAATCCACTGCAATCCATACTTGCAGTATAGTTTCTTATATTAATGATTACAATGGCAGTATTCAGAAATGAATATTGACAAAATCTTAAGTTTCAGAATCAGACTTAGAGCTTTGGCTACATAAATCTTAACCTTATTATGTAAATATTTTGTAGATTTTTTTTTTCCCCTGTTGTTTTAATACATTTTAATACAGCCTTTTCAAGGTGAATTTTCAAGTTAGGAATCTCCAATTTTTAAATTTTGTTGTCAAAATACTAAAGAAATCACCGGTTATTTGTTAAAAAAGAGAAATCACCTGCGTATAAAAAATGATTAATTTTCATATATTTTGTGATAGAGAAAGGTTTGATTACTGTAAGAGAAAATGGGTAACTTGGCCAAATGCCTATTAAGAGAATGATCATACATTCTCCACTATCTCCAGCTCTACTGCCTGATGACATTACTGCAAACTTGATTTCAGATTTCACCCATGAAAAAAAAAAAATCATTTATCTACAGGTGATTTGTACATTTTAAGGAATAACAAGTGATTTCTTCTAACCAGACACAAAACACAAACTCCTGAGACCCACTGGTGGCACTGCCTGATTGCTCCATAACAAGTTTTACTCAAAATGAGCAAGACTGCTAAAGTTTCCAAGCTAACAGGGCACTCTTACTGAGATATAGGGTTTGGGTTTTTTTAAAACAGATTTCTTAACTTTCTTATTTTTCTTTACAAAATTAATCTCTGATTAGTGATTGTAAAGGAGCTGTCATGGAAGGAAGCCATGTCATTATAGGGATGCAGTAGGGGGTGCTGGACAAGGAGAGGTTGAAATTTAAATTTTTTTTTTTTTTAAATCTGCAGTTGCTGGTATCCTTCTGTCACAGATTGCAAGCAAATCAAAGGGATGGACATGATAATCTGTGATGCTTATTGCCAAAGCCACAGTCTGTCTGAATCATTGACTATTCTTGTCTTCATTACCTTATTTTGAAAGAGAAATCTTTACCTGTTTAAAGTTTCTGTTAGACCAGCAAACAGCAGAGGTAGAAGAGTTGAAACAAACACCACAGAATTAACATCTAGAAAGTCCTGCCTGTGTACTCTAGGATACTGCTGATTATTGCTAGAGTACATTAAGAAGTTCTGTGAAAAAAATACGGTGCAAGAGGCACATACTTAAAAAAATAACAATTGTAACACTGTGCTGCAGCCTGGAATTCTATGCCTCCTTGACTCAACTGTTTATTCTGAACATCATATCCTCTTTTCTACTTCTCATGCAATAAAATGCTAATTATTTGGCAAGAAGTAAAAGACATTCAGTAAGTAAAGTTATTCTCCCAAATGGATTAGCAATCTAAATTTTACTTCCAAAACAGAGCCAGAAAATGAGAACCTAAGGCTCAACAAGATAGCAAACAACACTGTATCTGATTTGTGCTGTAAGAGTTTATTTCAAACTATTATATATGTAGTATCCAATAAGAATTAACATTCTGATTTATCATTCTTCAGTTGTAAGTTCAAAAAATTGAAATATTTCAGAAATTTTTACTGAATTCTAATGAAAAGGCAATTCTGGAACCTATTTTCATTTGCACTACACCGCTTCCTTTCCTCTTCTACTTGCATGTGTTAAGACTTGTATGTGAGAAAGAATTGGGTTCATAACCTATTGTTTAGTTTTTCATATTGTAGACATATATTTTCTTGAATAAGCCCTAATTGGAAAAAAAATCCTTAAAATAGAAGAAAAAATAAGAAGTATTCTTTTGTAAACTGAAAAACTAACTGTATTTTATTGATATAGACACACATGTGTAGCTATCTAACATTTTTGAAGAAAAATATCACACAAACCCTCTCAAAATCAACTTTTAGAGAAACCTGCTGCAATGAAGACTTTGAGCTCTGTCATTTTATAACTCCTCTCTTGCATATGGCCTCAAAATCAGTATCTACACTGATTGTCTTATACTAAAGCTGCTGCTGAAGTCACTGATTTTAGTACAATGCAGTGTAACCAATCATTTCAGTTAGATAATTTTCAGACCTCAAACCCGGGCTTTTAAATACAATGCTTATACAATATGTTAAATGATATATCATGAAGAGTCAGCTGTAAATTCATCAAAGGGGAAAACAAACAGTAAACATGCATGTCTTAGGAAAGAACACTGCTTGAGGTACACAATAGGAAGGTCAGAAGGTCCGTTCTTAATCAGATCACCCATTCCAGATCTACGTATAACCTTACCTGGTATCAGAAAACCACAAGGCCCTGGAATCTCTAGAAGCAGGGCATGGATGGTAAAGGGGTAAAAGATTGAGAATCTGTTAGAGGCCATATAAAAAAAAAAAAACCACACCCATAAACGTAGAAAAACAACTGAAAGAAGAAAATACTAAGGGATGATTCCTGGAGCAAATGAATTAATAAAATTAGAGTAAGGTACAGTGTTCTCATGGAGCTTTACAACTGAGATGGGATTTCATTTTGAAATGCTAATTTTCACTGGGAACTATTCAATATGTAAGTAAAATTCAAGCACCCATTTCACTTTGAATTGAATCCAGAGATACTGATAAGAGGGAATTACACACTACTATTTTCCTGTAAATATATACATAATAGCAGACCATCAACAGGTATTCCAAAACCAGTCCTTTCACTCATAGCCTAGAATTTTGATCTAATGGGAATATAGCATCTTCCTAATTTCTATTCAGCAGTTCATTTTTAAGCAAAAGATAAAATTACTTATCTTTGAGTTACAGACACAATGTCTTACAGAGCCATCATGTCATTGAAAAGCTGCTGATTTGCAATCTGTAATTATGAGCATCTTCATAGGACTGTGGCAGGAAAATTATTTTCTCTCAAAGGTATCCATAATACCAGATCTCCACTCTTGGAAGTGAAACAAATACAGTTCTTACCCTGCATAATATAAAGGATATTTTCTGATGGGCAAGAGGGAGTAAGATATACTTTCTGGATTGTCTGACAGAAACATAACAATGATTGTAGGCAGGGGTGATACAGTTTTAAAAACTGAGAGCTGGAAAGTAACCAGGTCCTTCACGTCCATGCAAATATAAATAATATTTTATCCCTTGTATCCCCAAAACAGTGTGCAGTAAGAGCATATCTGCAGTAATGTTCAGTGGATGCTTGTAGAGAAAACTGTCAGATGGCGAGTGAATCTCCTATCTAAAATCAGACTAAGAGACTTTGCAGCAGATGAGTGTCATATGCAATGAATACTGGCATGACCTCAGAGACACACTGTTGAAAAGTTGCAAGACGGATTTGGAAAGAGAGACAATTCACTGACACCACAAGCAACAAAATAGGTTCTGTGGTTTTTGTTTGCAAAAAAGCTTTTTGATAGAAAACTTAAGGAGAGAAGACTAAATAGGATGAAGATGAAGTAAAGAACAACTTTGGATGAGACAAACTCCACCAAAGTCCCATTGCTTTTTAAAGGAAAGAAATTACAAAGGGATTAAGCTCACTTTGAAGATACATTAACAGATGAGTAAGTCGAAAGAGCTTGAAGATTACCTAGACTGTGAGAAGAAGTTACTTCTACAAGACTTAGGATCATATTTATCTGATGCCTCAGAAATAACTATAAACTTAGTAATGGCTTACAAGTATAAGCACACATAAATTTGGTTGGTCGTTTTTGTTTGGTTTTTTTTTTTTTCCCAGTTGGGATTTCAATGTTTCTACATCAGGACCATGGAAAATGAAGCTACAGCAGAAGTTTTCTTTGTTTTAAAAATATTTAAGAAGGGAGAAATGGATGGAATAGAGGAAGGTTAAACAGTAAAACAAACCAAGTTCTCTCTCCATGTGAGTAAAAAATGTACTTTTGTAACAAAAAAAGGTTCAGGAAGAGAACCTAGAAATTAACAGATAATAATATAAGTTGTGGTATAAATGCCAGCAATATTGGTACCAACATGGAAATAAATACTCTCGGTCCAAACTCTAAGAAACTTCCCCTTATATCAACAATTCAGAATGAGACCTCTACAGAGGTAATCACATCTTTTTATTTATGTTGGGGTTTTTTTGGTTTGTTTTTTTTTTTTTTTTTGGGGGGGGGGGAGGTGGCTGTTTCCTGCTTCCTTCTGAAATATCAGAGGAAACATTATGGATACATTGGTGCAATTAACTGCAGGCTGCAAGGATTATGGACATATTTACAGTTTTTACTGTTAACAGTCTGCAGGAAAAGGACATTCTATGGCTATGGGAAGTGTAGATGTTTAAACTGTAGTTCACTGACTGAGACAGTACAAAGTATGTACATCCATGTACTGAGAAATACTGTACTGCAAGTCCAAGGATTTTTTTTTTCTCCATCTATTTGAAAAGAAATAGACATTAAAATAAATACAGTTACTGAATGGAACCAATGGCTACATCCCTAAGTATGAGGAGGAATGATGACAAGTCTGATTGAAGACATTATAATAAGGTACTTAGACCACAGAACTCTTATTTCACAGCTCAACTATTTGTAAAAATTCAAAATTGACACTTCAAAGGGAAAAAACCCAAACAACAGTACCTTGGCAAGTAAATTTTTTGGAAGGAGTTGTGAGAAGAAGTTTATCTGCCATTTCTCCAGGACCAGCACAACGTGCAATACCAGGTTCTTTGTATTCTGATTTTACCCAGTCAGACAGCCACTGCATGTTACAATCACAATAAAGAGGATTTGCTCCAATAGCCCTATGGAAAACAGACAAACAAAAATGGAATAAAGTTTTAAATGGCTGCTTTTAAAAAGAGAAGCCAGAAAACAGGTTGGCAAAAAACCCCTTCTAACCACAAACCTGCCCTCATTCCACAAAATTGACTGTTAGAGCATAAAGTGTCTGGATTTGGGTTCTAAATTAAGAAGTGATAGTTTTAGCAGTAAACTTGGTCCAGAAACCTAGCTATTCTTAGCTGCATTATGTGTGAACTTTGGAGAGCTAATACTAACTAGCTGTGTTTCACCATTGGTATGTAAAGGCCAAAATCAGCTGCATCAGCAGAATGAAACTGATACTGGGAAATTAAGTTAGCAAGAATAAAGTATTTCTTCCGAAGGAGCCAAGGCAACCCCAGAGAGTTCCACCCTGATATTTTTCCTTTTCAGTTTATTGCTCCCAGGCTGGTAAAAACCATCTGTTTCTAAGCTTCCAAATTTGATTTAATTATTTCCTCTTTGGTACTCTCCCACTGAACTCACAGCTATATGCAGAATTCTGTAAGTGGTGTCTGCTGTGTAAGTAAATAATACTACATTATCCTAGCTTTGTGGTAGTTACATAAGAATTGCCTTGTTACAAAAGCGAATCCATTTCTTTAAATCTGCTTTTTTTTTTTTTTAGTTAAAAAATAATTTAGCTAGAGAACTTCAGAATTAGTTTTTGTAAAGGCTTTTTAAGTGTCTATTTTCTCTGGTAGAAACTATACTTTTAAAACTCTGAAAACAATGATATGCTGTGTAGTTAATTTGGAGGATAGAAGCATTGTGCTATTCTATAAATATGTACTCATATTCCTTCTAAAAAATACAGTAATCATAGAACTTTCAACAGATGATCTTGACATATGCAAACACTGTCACATGGAAGTATTAGAACATCCTTGTTCTCCAGATGTTTCAGTACCCTTTTTCAGAGTGTTCCACAACTGTGGATCAGTGGGTCTTCTAGAGATACAAGAAAATCTTTGACAAACAAAGGTGGTAGAAACTATCACTGTTGAAACACTCTTCTGCCACACTGGGCAGGAAGCCCTTTCTTAATTATTGTTACATACTTCCATCTGAACATAAGAAAATAAATATACTTGTTCGGTCAAGCTTAAGTCGGAGCAATAACAAAAATCAGACTTAGCGATAGGGAACTTCCCATGCAAGGAGAAACACCTGGAATTTGTCCACTCCATATTTGCAAGAGTGAATGTTAGGCTGAACCGAGATAACAAAACTGCTCTGCTAAAAGCAGAATGTTAGCAAGGATAACTGGTAGACATTAAGAAAAAAAAAATAACAGCAACAACAACCAAATCTATACAAATTTTACTGATTATTTAATGCAGATAAGATAGTTTAATAGTAGTATTTGAATGAATTATCAATGAATTAAAGATTAATCGGTGTCATCAAATTTCTGAGAAATGGAAAATTAAATGTCCAATACTGAACTAGAAGCATGCAATTAAGTTTTTAATAACTGCAGCTGGTCAGAAACATAAAACCCAGATATATCTAAAGGAACTAGTCAATTTACTCCTCCAATGCAAGCAAAGATTTAATAACTATCCATAAACACAATGAGGTTTACAGATAGGTTATTTGTTCTAATCTAGGTTCCTACTGAAAATGACAAACAGTAAAAGTATTGCCTCAAATTATGTTCTGAAATCAGATGCCATGTATTTAATGTCAACTTATCAGACACTGATACAGAATTATAGACTAATTTAAGGAACTCCGAAGGTCATCTGGTCTCACCTCCTGCACAAAGCACAGCTCACTAGAAAGTCATAGCAGGGTTGCTCAGGGCTGTGTCCAGCTGAGCTCTGAAAATCTCCAGGGGTGGAGATTCTTCTGCTGCTTTGGGCAAACTTTTCCAAAGCTGATCCACCCTCACAGTGAAGAATTTTTCATTATGTTCAATCAAACTTCCCTTGTAGCAGCTTGTGACTATTAACTCTTATTCTTCACTGTGCACCTTGGACAAAAATCTGTCTCCATCATTGTTGTAATACCCTTACTAGAGGCTTAAAGAATATTAGGTCCCTCCTTGGCATATCTTCCTCCAGGCTAAATCAGGCCAGTTCCTTCAGCCTCTCCTCAGAGCTCATAGGATACCCTCATAGGATCTTGCCATTATCCTGGATTTGCTCTGGTTCATACATACCTGCTTTGTACTGGAGAAACTGAACACATATTCCAGATGTGGCCTCAGGAGCACCAAGCAGAAGGGAATAACCATTCACCTCAGTCACCTGTCTGTTCACTTTCTAATTCAGCTCAGAGCATCTTTAGCCTTCATTGCCATAAGGGCACATGGCAGACAGGTTCAATTTGCTGCTCACCAGGAGGCCCAGGATTTTTCTGATGAGATGCTAGCACTCTGGCCAGTCTCCAGCCTGTGCTGATGCATGAGCTTGTTCCAGAGCAGACCTTTGCATTTTGCCTTTGTTCAAACATATGAAATTTGCTAAATGTCACATAAAAAATACAGTTATCATCTGAATACTCACAGGTGTGACAATGCTGAAAGATCATTAAAAGCTCCTTCAGGAACAACAGAAATATCATTGCCATGTAAAGACCTTAAAAAGAAAATAAACAGAATAATATATATGTGCATAAAAGTCAGCAGGTTAACATTGCAAATTTCATCCTCTGTAAACAGTTTTCAGCTTTTCGCTTTTTTTTTTTTTTTTCAGTTCCTCAGTGTTTCCACCTGCTGTGGGTTGGGTTTTTTTTATGCTCTAACAGGAGGCCTACTCACAATTCGATTTTTTTACTCTAAATTTTCATAAGTAATGATAATAATATGACTCTTACAATTGAAAGAATAAAGGTTGGTAAAAGTACGCATACTTCTGCAAAGTACTGATTGGATTTAGGGATAGCAGAAGAGTTATTATTTCGGACTTTTTCAGCAATTCTCTGAAATTCCAATTAATTATGTTCATACTTTTTTTTAGTCTTTCATAGATTCATGGAAAACACAGGCATTGACTCTCTGTTAATATAAGTATTAGGGATGTTACCCTAATTTGATATTAAAGAACTAAAGACCTTATTAAGCATCAAAATCAGACTAGTGTTATCTATTCTGTAGCAAACCTGAAGAAAAATATCTTTCCTTTTCTATAAATTCCTTCAGTTACATGTGTATCTAACACATATAGAATTACGGTTCTTGAAATTATCCATATTTATATAAAATAGCTGAAGTTTTTTGAGCACACTTAAATAACGCCATGCTTGAGATTTAATCCAGCTAAGCTATTACATGGTTATGAACTACACAAATGGATGCAAAAATTACATGTTCTGCTGGGGACTTCTGAGAAAGAATTTTTGCAGGTTTTTTTCTTAATGAGAAACTGAAGCTGTAAACTAGACTGACTGTTCTTTATTTTCCTTTGTCCCTTTTTGTGCCCTTTCAACCATGTTTTTCCTAGTATTAAAATGGAAAGTTTTCTTGGAACAAAAAAGTAATTTTATTGATATTTCAATATTAACCGTGATGTAATGGTTTTGGAAATACTCCCATATTAGATGAAACAAGAAAGAAAGAAGTTTATTGTTGGAATAAAAATACTCAAAATGTAACTGCAACCCCCCCTCATATAAACTTATGTATATGGCATTTTTGTTAGATTTCAATGCTTATAACAAGGAAAAAACACAAAAAAAGAAATTCAGCCATGATTAAAAAGCAGAAAAGTAAAAAGCTTATGTCTGCATATAGAAAGTTGTCCAGAGTTACATAACTTCTTGTGCAGCATTTTGAGAGTATAATTCCCCAGAATGAAGCCACACAGATTTTTAAGGCCACGTAATTATCACTTCTCAAATACCTGGTAGGTTTTAAAATCTAGTTACTCCCTACAGATTTGCTATCTGCTGCACATAAATAAAAATTCTGGAAAATAGCAATGGTTAAAAAATAATACTTACAACAACCGAAGTGATTTCAACCCATCAAAAGTCCGTGCAGGGATACATCTCAGGCGGTTGTAACTAAGAATTCTGAAAATATATAAAAACCTGTCAGCATGTGTATGAGCCATTCACTAAACAATGCAGAGCATGACCAAAACCAGCTTTAGCACACATAGCTAGTTAGGAAACAAGTTATTTTACAGCCTCCATAACAAGCAAGCTTTAATATCAACTAAATGCCCTTTCTTTCCAAGGAAAAAAACAACACTGTAATGCTTTGAAAGAGTCACTGTTACATGTTTAAACTTACAAGGTGAGCAGCTGAGTCATGTTGCTGAAGCTCTGATTAGAAAGAGTGCTGATTCTGTTGTTACTTAAATCTCTATAAAAAATAAATTCAGAAATTCAGACCATAAAATGACTGCCCCAGTCCTGAAACACTGACAGACACATTATTTTTATTAGTAGAAGTAGTACCATCATTGGTATCAATATTTAAAGCAGCGCGTATTTTTATTTTCACATGCCATATACAAGCCTAGCAAGTGTTTAGCTTGATCAATGAAAAGCATTTTCATTTCAACACAGATAAAAAAGCAGCGTGATGCATTCTTATACAACAGCAATGTCCATCATGCTACTGAGTTAATAATGCAATCCTACATGAACCCAAGTATAGAAATGAAAGTGATGTTTTAAAGTGGAAATCATTCTAGTTATGTCCCTAATGACACCTGAGTAAATATCATCTAATACTCTACTTAACACTTATATGCTGAAGACATCAAAGCACAGTGCTATTATTTTAAAGAACACTATCTAAGATTTATAGAGAAAGCCTTAACATCTTTCTTGTTGTTCAATATTCTAATGAATAAAAATTTAAGTATGAGTATGATGGAAGCTGGAGTGGTATGCTGGTAGCTTCAAAGATAGTAGCTTCAAAGAAGCTTTGAAGAAGCTGTATGAAATGTGAATACTGCTTGTTCTTTATGCTCATATTGTGCTATAGTTTTCATTTCATGTTGACTATTTTGTTATAGTTTACTGTATTTTGTGGAGAAATACAGCATTTCTTTCTGAGGGGACTTTGATATTTTCACTTAAGAGTACTGTTGAATAGTTACGCAATATATGTTTTTCTCCACTTGAAATTTCATGAAAGCATGTAAGACAACTGACTCATAATAAACATATTAGGCAAATATAACAGAGCAACCTATTCAAAAAAGAAAGAAAAAGTTTGAAGTAAACAATTTTCCTTGTTAATCTGGAACTCAGGAGACTAATATGTAATTCCTTGTTTGGCCACAAAAGAACTATGTATAGTGTTTTGGTTTCTCACATGCAGTTGGGAACATTCTCAACTTCCTAACAGCAGTATGAGGATACATTCAGAAGAGACTACAATATCATGACCCACAGGTCTAATAAATAGAGACTGTTAATACTCATCTTATTTGCATTTTATTTACTGTTCACTGATAATTTATTGTATTACATTTGTCTGCTAGATTGTATGTATTTTCTGACTAGAAGGTAGAGTTATGTGACTTCTGTCTGTGTTTGTCAAAAATAGACCATGAGTACCAAATCTTTGTGATGGAAGCCTGGTTACTATGACTCTAATTAACCTAATCTCTAGATATATATCCAGTCTCTCCTGATGCTGTTACTGCACACAGTCCAACCTATATATTTGCTTCTTGTACCAAGGTTCCAAAGTTTGTATTTATTGTGTGCTGCGAGTTAGATCTTGTATAACTTCCCCAAACAATCCACAAAGATTTCCTATAGGTGCTATGCTGTATACATTTGAGAATATTGCAAGGGGTTTTTTTCCTGATGTTGTTTGCAAAATATAAAAAGAGTTGGAAACATATTTTTTCTAAATTTGTGACCATGACCACTTTTGTCTAGCATGAGGTAAATAAAGGAAATCAAGTTCTTGTTTCTGAATGCCAAACCATTTTAAATTTTTGCAGCAAAGCTCTAAACCCAGTCAAGATGAAATTTAAGGGATTTTGTTACGTCCCTCCACTTTTTATTCTGATTATGAGGAAACCACAAACTGCTTTCAGAGTATTACACAGTTCGACATCAGCTGGTATAAATTTTTATAGTCCTAACAAAGGCCATGGAATTACAACCATTTACATCAACAGTCTTTCTATTTCTCTCGCTGTACTCTTACAAGGTACAGAAACCATATTCAAATAGTTCATGAAGTAGAGGTAATAAATTTTAGAGCAGCTAATGATTTGCCTCAAATCACAGAGTGAGTCAGCAATAGAGTTGGGAGTAAGGCATTCTAGAAAAGCTCTCTTCTTGAGTCATTAAACTATATATTGTGGGAGAAATCAAGGGGTTACATTCAAGTGTTACAACAGCTCTGTGTGCTGTTCCTGTGTGAAGCATACCACGGAGTGAAGCATATCACAGAATGTTTCTTTTGCGAATGAAATAATTCTAGTGCCTTTATGGGGCTGCGTAAGAAAACTCTGTATTTCCCTAACAACTTACTTTAATTACCCTAACTTTGTAAGATTTTACATCTCTCTTCAGGTTAACTATAATTTCTGATTATTTACTTTGTGATGTAATCAGTGGAATGAAATACCCTGTTTATAAAATGAGACTGAGTATATTATATGTAGGATGTGATAAGTAGAATAAAATAACCTCTGTATAAAATGTGGTTGGATATTTGCTAAAAGATGTATTTTATGGGTTTTTTCTTATAACTAAAACCAGGTATAATAGCATTTGCTTTTGTTTGTTTGTTTGTTTTAATTCCAGTAGAAAATGTTGCTCTAAAACTACTTACATGAGTGTTAAATGCTTGTAGTTGGAAAGCTCTTTTGGAACAAGTGTAAACTGATTTCCATCCAAATAACTAAAATAGAAAAATAAACCATAGAGCATTATGTTTTTTATTAAAACAGTAGCATCTTCATCCACTGATCTTAGAATCCAACAGTAAAGTAATAACAAATGAATACATACTATTTCTAAGAAACCTTGCTTACAAATTTTGGTTTTTAGAGACACAGTGGAGGACCTGTAGCCTAAAATCCAAATGTTATTGTATGAAATATTATGAATATTATGACATAACAGTAATAATAACCAACTCTTAAAAAGTACTTTCTATTATTTCGTGAAGACTCTGCAAAATAAGGTCTTTATCATCTCCATCTCACACATACCTACAGGTGGAAAGTAAATCTGACTTCTGCAAGTCACATTAAGTGTGGATTTTGAGTTAATGTAAACTGAAACAGACCCTGACACTGCAGAGGTAGTCCTTTACAGTAGAAACAGCAAGGGTTGGTTCCAGCTCTAGCAGCGAATTCCTTTGTCATGCCTGCAGTTCAGGTCACCTTCCCTAATTTCTCCCTGTGCATTTCATGATATATCAGGCATGACATACTACAAGCCTGTTCCTATGGAGCATGTTAGGGTTTAAAGACAGTAATCAATTACCCTCCGCTAGAAAAGTTAGATTTTTTTTTCCCCTCTTTGTAGGTTTACAGCTCCTCTATTATATTGCTTGCTCTTCTTCAGTGCTCATAATTCTCAATAACAGACTTGTTCATCCTCAGAGTTAACAGGTACAGAGCCATCAAACTGTATCAGCACCTGAGTTACAGGCAAATGAAGGTAACAAGCTTTGCCTAAAAAGCTTCCAGTGTGCAGCCAGTCATTACGAAGTACAAGTGGAGGGGTTCTTCATGTAACCAGTGCAAGTAGTTTAGAGATGATGTTTACATGATTCTCTGAAATGCAGAAGACAGCAGCAGGAAGATCAAAGGTCTTTGGTTTCTCAACTGGGGCAAATGATTTGCTGATGCTGGTATTATGGTGGTAATAGTTTTGTTTCCTGGAACCCAAGTAAAAACTACACCCTCATTATCCCTATACAAAGATATTTTAGCCATCCAAATACTTGGAACGCACTTGAATTAAGAGTAGACTCTGACAGATTAATTTTGAGCTTTGGCAACTTTTGTCTTGACTAAATCAAAAAGCTTGCTTTTTTTTTTTTTTTTTCCCTCCCTTGGATCATGCCTATTTTAGGGATGCTAGACAAATTCAAAATATGTATCTCAACAAGGTATATGCTTACACTATGTTAATGACATTACATAAATGGTGCTGAATGGAGTGTGGGTTCATATACTTAATTATTAAAAAAGAAACCAACAATATTTAAACTTTTTGAAGAACTAAGTATTCTGAGAAAATTCTTCTATTGACAGATAAATTAAGATATATTGTTTTAGCTGCAGCTGAACCGAAGTACTACAAGTATCCACTTGGCTGATAAAAATTCTTCCCTTTTCAAATGAAGCAACTATTAAGATATTTTATAAAACACATGAAGAGTACATCTTGGAAGGGTTATGCATGCTAATGAACAAGAAGAATCAATCAGTATGCAACTGCTAACAGGAACCACGTCCATTATCCTTTTGAAAAATATGCTTAATTGCATGCTTAGATGCTAATTAAAGCATACGAAATTGTACACAAATGAGTTTTCAGTCACACTCAGGGTTCCACTTGCAATTCCAAAAATACCTCTCTTTAGCTGCTTAATTTTACATTGCATTGATGCCCTTACATTGTCAAATTGTATTTATTAGGCCAACTATATTTAATTAAGTCATCTTCTATTCGAGAAAAAAAACCAACACCAAAACCTAATGAAATAAGTTATAGGTTTATATAGCTGTGTGCTTATTTGAGTTCTTAATAATTTCCCTTCATTAATGATTAAACTTTTTGGATGCTATTAAGCACCAAACTAGTGGTGGACATTTCAGAATCTTCTATATAATACCAAATGGTTAAAAATAAAACTGTTTTAGTGACTTAAGATACACAGCTATGTCTTCTGAAAAAGCACTACATTAATTCCTTCCTAAACAGTGACCATAGGTTAATCAGATTCACTGTTACCCGTAATTTAACTCATTGTAACGTGATATCCATGTTCACTTGGTTCAGTGTTGGGGATATAAATTCTCAGAGTGGTTACAATTTTATATACATATATTTTTAAAGCTCTTCAGTAACATTCTTAGAGTGTTTTGGGACTTACAAAGCATTGCTAATTCAAACTTAATCTAAAATTTCTCAAGATACTGTGCAAGTCTTTATAACTATAAAAAGGTATAACAATAAATTTCAACTGATATACTGAATCCAATTCTTCATTTTCTTCTCTGCTCGTTCTTGAACCTGACCATATAAATCTGTTATTGATTTTCATAAAAGGGAAAAAAGTGTGGCACTTACAGTTCAGTTACATCTTTTGGGATGCCTTTAGGCAAAGCTTTTAGGCCTTTGTTGCTGCAGCGAACTACTGTGTCTAGACAAGTACATTCTGCTGGACAGCGGGACAGTGGAGAGCAGCTATTGTCATCATTTCCTGGTTAATAAAAACAAACATGCAAAGCTTGCTGTACAAATATCACTTCAGTATTAGCAATAATATCCCACCTGAAATTCTTATAAGCAAACATGGTATTTCTACATGATGATATCTCTAGGTAGGGAAGACATCGTCTCCTCTGTAAACCATTGGTCCAAGAATTTACATTTCAAGTGATGCTTCACTTAGTACAATTCTGTTTTACTAGGTAAAAATGCTATTATATGGAAAAAAAAATCATTAAAGAAAGGACAAAACTTAAAATCAGTAAAGAAAGAACAAAACTTAAAATTAAAAGTAATAAAGAAAAACATATGTTGATTTTCAAAATTAGCAAATTATTAAAAATAAACAGTCTTTTTAAAGAAAAGTTATAGCCTTGAAAATTGACAAACTAATAATGCAAGAAATGGAAGCATGTGTGGGAGATGCAAGATAGCAGCCACTTTTTTTTAAGTGTTGTGGAAGTCACAAACTAAGCAAAATGGCATGTTATTTGATCAAGTATCCTGAAAGCACTTGATGCAAACATCAGCAGTTGAAAATAATCTCATCTGAACTGCAACATTTGATCAATTTATTTAATTTTTATGTTATCTCTAAATTATGACTTAGAGTACTGAACACAGGCAAGAAAAATTTTGACAGCATATATACAATAGCCATGTGTTTGCTTATCAGCCAAAAATGGGTGGAAGATTTATAAACCAATGTAGAAACAGCATGAAACACAGATGAAGTTATTTAAGCATAACATTTTGGGATCTATGGGAATCATGAGATGTACATATGAAAGCCGAAACTATAAAAAGTTAAAATATTAATTTTCTCACCATCATCACATGTGAAATCCTGAATTGCTACATCCTGGATGGGAATCTCTTTGAGGAAGTAGGGTTTCTGGCAGCGAGGGTTCCCCGTCACTATACGTTTCTTCCTTAGCCAGTCTCCAAGCCACGCGAGATGGCAGTTGCAGTTGAAGGGATTCGCCAAGAGGTTTCTGAGAACCACAGGAAAGTTTAAATCAGATTACACCATTTTTTCATCCTAAGTATTCTATTTCTATTTAAAAAAAGCTAAGCTTAAATACTGTTCTTCAAACAATACTATGTACAAACCATAGGTGAAAGCTGTAATTTAGGCTCTGTGTGGTGAATCTTGATATAACTCATTTAGAAATAATTTGAAACTGTCGAAGACCTGACTTGTAAAGCCATGCTGTACTGATAATGCAATAATTTCATATAGAAACGAAGGCTGATTACTTTACATTATTAGCTTTAACTTGACAACAGCTATTCCATTAATTTGTCATCTCAATATTTCCATCTTTTATTTGCTCCAGAGAATAAGTTTCCTATCTGAAGTGACAGCTAAGTTGATTACATGCTGGATATAAAAATGAATTTACTTCTAGAAGTCTCAGGACTTTTGGCATCTCCTTAGTTCAGCACAGACCTATTGACAATTCCATTATTTATAAACATGTCATCCTTAATATGCTCAAATTAGTCACTTGGTGCAAAGTGTCACTTTTTATGTAAAACGGGATTAAGTACTTTCCTGAATGGTGCTACCTACAAAAAGCGTTTATTCAGTAAACTGAGTGGCATCTTCAGTCATTGTTTTCCCTTCCCTTAAATTACATCATATTTAAATTTTTTTAAAAAAGCTTCTTTTTATAGAAAATGAGACTGAAGTTTTATTATAAAACATGTATGAATTAAGATCCTCAGTAGGCTGAGGAAATTTAAGGTAATAATTGGACAGCACAGTGCAGAAAGACAGACAACATGGTGATTTGACCAGCTGTGACTGTGCAATGCCTAGTCAAAATGTAGCTTTCTACCCTGGCTCAGATCAGTGGGCTTCTGTGAGGGTGGCAAGCAGGACACCCTTCCTGCCTTCTCAAGCACTTCTGGAAACCAGTCTTAACACTGCATCAAAGGGCACCATGAAAACACATGCTTCAGGTATACTCTTCATGCATCCAAGATAGTCCAGAAAATAAACTTTCTCAAAAATCCCCCTATGAACTTTTTTTCCCCTTAACTTTACCTCATGCTGTGAAATTATACAGTGAAACATTATAAGAAATGTCCCCAAAACATTAGATGTTTAAACATGGGTAAGGTAAACCACAAACATGACTTACAACGTAGAGAGCGAGTGCAGTGTATCGAAGGAGCCGGGTGCCACAGTGGTGATCTGGTTGTCATACAGCGAGAGCAGGCGGACTGAGCTCAGGCCCGTGAAGCTGTCATTTCCCACACAGCTCACGCGGTTGCTCCTGAGCATCCTGAGAAAGGAAGGATCAGCATTTCTTAGTTTAGGCTGAGCAGGGGCTGGAGCTGAAATCGTGGCCCAAGCAAGGGCCAAGAGGTATGACTCCAAAGGGACTGCTGCTGGTGGAGGAGCCACAAGTGCAGTGAGCACCCTGCTGCCTGCCACCTCACTGAAGGGACTGAGTGCAGTGTGCACGGAGCGGACCGGAAAACAGAAAGATGGGCAGGTACATTTCATGGAGGCAATGGGTGTTTCCCATAAGCATTTGTGGTTTGTTTTTTTGTTTCAATATCAGAATCAATATTTATGAGTTTGTTAATTGAAAATAAACTGATTGAAATGCCCCAAATCAGAGATACACAGCAGCCCTCTCTCTTCATGATGACAATTCTAATGCCTCCAGAGCTGGTATTTACATGGACCAGAAGGTTGTACCAGCTGACCTCCTCCTGTGGTCCCTTCACTCTGAATTTTTTTAGGATAAATTCTAGAAAATAATTGTTTATTTGAGAGCCTTTGTCACAATCTGCCCATCAATAAATGAATATTTATTCCCAATGCTCTTGTCTAAGAATAGCTGCTTCTAACAATTTTAGAAGCTTTAAATGCAAAGTTAGAAATGATAGGCCTGTTTTATTAAAAATACCTAATGTCTATGGACACCTGAAGCCTCAAAGATCATTTAATCTTGGCTCTGCTCTGCTGATCAGAAGGACAGGCTCTCTGAAGAAGGCCAAGAAGCTGTGGGTTGTCTAAAACATCTTTTTTTGAGTGGAAAGAGCTAAACAGCCTTTATGGAAAGAATGAAATGAGTTCAAGCTATAGTGCTTTTACTCCTCCCTTCACTGCTGAAATGACATTAAAATTACTTAGGAGGGAATAATTTCCCACATTCCAATATCCACCAGAATAATTTTTTCCTCTAGCAAAATTTCCAGTAATGGTTGAGCTGAATTGAATCAGACTCCATTACGTAAAATGTGTAATTCCCGTGCAAAATTATGTTACTTTGAAGCAGATGATTATTCCCATCTCTGTTTCTGCAGTTGGATGTTTACCCATTCTCAACCACTTCATCATTTTAGAGGATTCATAGTTTCTGTAGTCAAATAACCACAATGAAAAATTTCAGCTACATTATATCCATAATTAACATATAATGAATTCATATAATGTATGATAACTTTTTGTAAAAAAGGAACAAAACCCAAGATATGCTTGAATAATCCATAGCTAGTTCTCCAAAATAAACATTTTTAGGACAGATATAATATTACTTTAAAAAACACCTGGCAGAAAAGAAGCAAAGCACCCAAATAATTACACTTACAGTGTCTTGAGACTTTCTAGTCCTTTGAACATTTTGTGTCGAACATTTTCCAAGCGGTTGCTAGTGAGCAATAGTTCATTCACACCAGAGGCTCCATCAAACGCTCCTTCTTCAATATCTGTGATCTTGTTATTGCTCAGGTTTCTGTTACACAATAGCAGAAACGGAGAAGAACATGTTGTCGTTTTTAAATACCCTAAATTAATTGTTAAATGCTGCAGACTGCACAGATTCCAAGATACTGAGTTATTGTGTAATGTATTGTTCAACTTTGAACCAATAAAAGCAAAATTCAATGCCCTATAAACTAAAGAAGGAAATATTTTTAAAGCAATCTTTGGAAGATGTTTTTAAATAATGGCAATTACCCAGTCCATGCTGCCTCCACACAAGAACAAGTTTTCATAATTTTGAATCTTGTCTGTATATTTTTTCATGCCTCCAGTCCTTGTAACATTATGAGACGAATTAATAAAAAAATGATACTGTATGAGTACCGGCACAACTAACCACTCCGATTTCTTTATTTCATCTCAGCAGACACAAATATAAGAAAATAGTATAAACAGCAACATATGTAAATGAAATGTGTGAATGTAAACAGTACAGGAAACGTTAATCATTTATGACATTAGTTAAAAAGAAGGGTTTATAAGCAAGATAGTTCATTTATCTGCAATTCACATGCAAAGCAGATGAAAATGTGGGAAAAGGACCTAAAATACTGCCAAAATATTTAGTGTTGATGGGGTTTAGTTGAAATATGGAAATTATGTCCCAAATGGGTAGTATCTGTACTGTATATACAAAAGCATATATACTCAGCAACACGTTTTCTTTAGGATTTTTCATATTATTCTTGCCTCCTTTTGTTTGTTTCAGATAACTATCTACACATATTACAGAAGTACATATACACACTAAACTGTTATAATGCACCAGCGATTTTTAAAAAGCTCTTAAAAATGCTCTGAGACAATGTAAAATTAAGTGAAGCTAAAAAATTTTTATTTGGTGGAATTAATGGTGTTTTGAAAAAAATCAAATATTTGATTCAACTTCTAGAACAGGATTTTTATTGTTCAAATCAAGTGAGATACTATTTGTTAGGAAACAAATTCATACACTTCCAGAATTAACTGGTGCCATTATATAAGACAGAAAACAAGGAGTTGTGGCTTAATCCGAGTGCTGACTACTCACCCTTAGCCTAGCTGTAATTTAACATACACCTTGCCTGTGATGAAGGATACAATCATAGAAACACTCAGGTTGAAAAAGACCTTTAAGATCACCAGGACCAACCACAAACCTAACACTGCCAAGTCCACCACTAAACCATGTCCCAAAGCACCATGTCTACATGTCTTTTAAATACCTCCAGGGATGGTGACTAAACCACTTTCATGGGTAGCCCGTTCCAATGCTTGACAACCCTTTTGGTGAAGTTTTTCCCAATATCCAATCTAAACTTCTCCTGGTGCAACTTGAGGCCATTTCCTCTTACCCTAGTGCTTGTTACCCAGGAGAAGAGACTTACACCCACCTCACCACAACCTCCTTTCAGGTAGTTGTAAAGAGCGATAATGTCTCCCCTCAGCCTCCTTTCCTTCAGGCTAAACACCCGCAGTTCTCTCAGCTGCTCCTCATAAGGCTTGTGCTCCAGAGCCTTCACCAGCTTCATTGCCCTTCTCTGGACACACTCCAGCACCTCAGCATCTTGTAGTGAGGGTCCAAAAATTGAATACAATTTCTGAGGTGTGGCCTCATCAGTGCCGAGTACAGTGGGACTATTGCCTCCCTAGTCCCACTGGCCACACTTTCTGATACAAGCCAGGATGCTAATGGCCTTCTTGGTCACCTGGGCACACTGACGGCTCATGTTCAGCTGGCTGTTGACTAACAAACCCAGATCGTTTTCCACAAGGCAGCTTTCCAGCCTCTCCCCAAGCTTGTAGCGTTGCATGGGGTTGTTGTGACCCAAGTGCAGGATGTGGCACTTGTTGATCTCATACAATTGGCCTTGACCCATTGATCCAGCCTTTTCAGATCCCTCTGTAGAGCCTTCCTACCCTCAAGCAGATCAACACTGCTGCCCAACTTGGTGTCGTCTCCAAAATTACTGAAGGTGCACTCGATCCCCTCGTCCAGATTGTTGATAAAGATATTAAACAAAACTGTCCCCAGTACTGAGCCTTGGGGAACACCACTTGTGATTGTCCACCAACTGGATTTAACTCTTCACTCTTTAGGCTTGCCCATCCAGCCATTTTTTTATCCAGAGAAGCGTATGCCCATCTAAGCCATGAGCAGCCAGTTTTTCCAGGAGAAATGGTGTCAAAGCCTTTACTAAAGTCTAGACAGACAATATCCACAGTCATCGCTTTAATTTAGTTTCACAGTGGAGCTGTTCTGTCTTCTGTAAAGTGTTGCACAAGACTGGAAGCAAGAAACTCATTATTCCTCTCAGATGACTTACCCATGTCAAGCCCTTAGTCTCCTAAAATCTTACTTGTTCCTGGTGTAACATGGATACTACTTCACCCACTTCACAGAGATATTTTAAGGATTAATGTTGCATAGCTAATCAATGATGCAGTGCATACAAGTGCTTTATTACTGCTTAACCATCTAATCAATGAAACATTTAGGCTCCAATTTTTCAATGTCATCTGTGCAGAAAGACCTTTGCACCTATTTGAGCCTCCAGAAGAAATATGAGCTCCACAAAAATACAGAATTTACTCCTATTTGTGTCTCTGTAACATCACTGCCTCACTGCTTTCCAGTCATTCTTGACCAGTCACTGGATTATTCTCTGAATTTAAGAATATTGTAACAACTGATAAATATATTAGGAAGTTACAGAGCAGTATTATTAAAAATGTGAACTTTTCATTAACAATTTCTCAATTTTGTCTTTCCTCAATTATTCAGATTTCAAAGCTTTTGGGAGTTTCAGCAGACAGCTACACTGAGACTGATTAATATTCTTCCTTTTCTTTCTTTCATCTTGAACACCTCCTCAGCTAAAAAGCAGCATACTAGCTTTAGATCATATGAAATGTTTACTAAACTACCTTTATAGTCTGAAAATCTGTAATTACTGACAATATATTCTCTTTAACATTTTTCTTAAATATGAACTGATAGATGTGTGTGCATGTGTGTGTGCACATGTGTAAGTATGCCTCATCGAGTATTTTATTTATTTCAAAGGCTCTCTGTAGCTGTAAAAAGTGCTAATCTGAGATCCCTGAGGAATAAGAAAAACTGGGTATCTACTGTCTACTACCAGAACAGTGCTGTGCAAGACATTCCTACATTTTTTTAAAAGTATCTCAGCCCAATTCAAAGCGGCAAGGTGTGCTCAAGTGGATAGGTCAAAAGCAAAGTTGATGTTCCTTTTTTTTTTCAAAATCTTTGTCTATTACCTAAAAAATTCTATAATAAATATTTAACTGTGATTGTGACAGCTGCCAGCAAGGATCTGGATAAGGTTAATAGCTAAGTAATACTATTTTTCCCCTTGAGATTTTGGTCACTAGTAATATAGATTGATCTTTTACAAATGGTAGTAACTTGGTGAACCACAAAACAGTGCATAATGTTAACTAATCTTATCTATTTTTATGTACATTTTTGTTCACTACTTATGTTTGGATCTAATTCTGAAAAGGTTGAGCACAGTTACTAAGTCTGACTAAATGATCTACTCTTAAATATATCTTTTACATAAGTGAAAGGAAAGGTTTTCACAGATTTAGTAACAATTGCAACTGGTAAGATTATAAACTCCTCTTAGAACATGAACTGTGAAGTGGACTTTACACGGATGAGCTATCAAACCATTTTTTTCTGAGTCATTTAATTTTGATATTCCCTTCATCTAATGACAGTTTAATGAAGCACAGAATCAAAGGCATGTCTTCAATGTGCTGAAGGAGGCAAAATTGCCTGGTTAGGCAGTAGTACAGGAAGTTATAAATGATTACTGGAACCTTTTTTGAGCAGCTTATACTGTGAGCTCCCTGCTGTGGCAGCATAACAGACCAGCTGGCTGGACACTGCAGTGAAGGTGCCGGAGCTATACACTGTAAGTTTTTGCTGGCAGTGCCTAGTCCCATAGAGAAGAGCTGCCAACTCCGACCTACCTCAGTGATTAAT
The DNA here is from genome assembly GCF_965140245.1 of Athene noctua. Lineage (NCBI taxonomy): Eukaryota > Metazoa > Chordata > Aves > Strigiformes > Strigidae > Athene > Athene noctua. Next base: position 18,931,510 of record NC_134040.1, on the reverse strand, counting down.
TTAAACCCATTCTTGATTTTTTATTAGAATATGCTGAATCCTTTATAGATAAGAACTAAGAAAGGTGGAGAAACACAGCAAGGAGCTAACACGCTATATGAATAGACAAGGTCACTGAAGTTGCACTTACATTTTACGCAGTTGAGGAAGTTTCTTAAAGATTCCAGTAGCTTCCAGGACTGAAAATTCATTGTTATTTAGTCGCCTAGAAGAAATAACATCAGTTTAACAAAAAAATTATTCAGGTATTGATACAGAGTGTTCCACACTAAGAGAACTTTTCAGAATTGTTTAACTGAATAACTGGTGTTTAACTGGTAGCTGAAGAACAATTCCCCATATATACTGACATTTCTAATTCTGATAATTCCTCTGAATGCACATTCTTATTAGTTAAACTTAGGCATACATAAGACATACAGAATCAAAACCATATCACAAAATATCATACAACTAAAACTGCAGAGAAATGTAAAAACATTGTTTTCATTTTTCTTCTAAGGGAAGAAAAACAAAAATGTAACTAAGAAAGGATTCCATGGCAACTTATAAATAAAAATCTTTAAGAAGTACATATAAACCACTGAAGATTAGTTTACTGTTCTTTAAAGGATATCAGGTGGGGTCTGCCAGACATCTGGAGGTGCTCACAGAACACTATTTACAAGAATGAAATAATTACATTATGCTCAAAGCTTTCGAGTAGGGACTGAAACACACTGCATAGGTCTTCCCAAGAACTTAAAAACAGTTCTCTGACCATGGTTTATCTTCAGATCACTACATCTAACACACATGTATTGCATAAGAATGGATTAAATGTTGATTTGTAGCACTACAAGAAGGTATATAATGAGCAACAAATACTAGCTGAATAGGGCTCTTTCCTGCCCTGCTATCGAGGCTGTTCCAGCATAGTATACTTTTATCAACTGCTAGGTTAGGGGACTATGTAGATTTCTAAAAATATCTGCACTAATCCAGTATTCCCTATTTCTTCTCTTGAAAAGAAAACGGAAATTATGAGTCTTAGATTCTTTGTATGCTTTAATGGAGTCATCTTATTAAGGAAGGGAGTCTGTCCAGCTTTTATTTAGAGATCTTAAAAAGGAAGAGATGACTGACAAGATCTCTGTGAAATGAAATTCAGCATAATTCTAAACTCAGAATGCTTTTCAAAATTACCTTATTGAAAAATTAAAAAAACCCTAGAAAATAAAAGAAAGCTGCTCATTCATCCTTCCTTCCTGCTTATTCTCAATGATAGCCAGAAGGGAAATTAAGGTTGTAAATCTGAAGGTATGGCTGTACAATAGTTTCAGCACAGAAGAAACCAAGAGAAGAGAGGAAGGAGTTTTTTGCATATACACAGAACATGTGTATACCACACTGAAGTATAAGGAACGTGAATTTCAAAATCTGAAAAATCATCTCTGAAAATCAGCTAAATAACTTAATGTGATTTTTTAGTGAGACCATATCAAATTAGTTTTTGCACAGTGTCAGTTAACAAAGTTACTTCATCATTAGCAATAGACTTTTTTCCCTGTCCATCAACAACTGAAGCACCAAGCATTCTCTAAATATTGACATTTCAAATATTTTTTATGTGTTATATCATCTATTAGAATGATCTGTTTGTGGAAAATTTACTGATTCTAATAAAACTTGCTGTGCTCTGTTGCAAACATTTCTAACCCCACTGATAAAGGCAAATGATTTGATCCTTTCCTCTTTGCAACAACATTTTACATATTAAAAATAATTTACTTGGACTCTCCCCTCAAGTTTCTTTCACACAAAGGCATTAAATCTTTTCAGATTTTCCTTGGAAGTCTTATCTTCTAGATGATTCTTGTTCTTCTTGAAATTTTTTCCAAGGCATTCATATCCATCTTGAAAAGTGTAGTCTTTGACACATTATCTCAGCTGATATTTTACTACTGTTATGTAGAGTAAAACAATTATTTCATATAACTTACATACTACCCCCCTCTACAGATATCCCAAAATGAGATTTGTAGCAGTAGCAGTGCCCAATGGCAGTCCTTCATCTTTAAAATGTATGATACCACCATAGCATTTATCTTCAATTACTTGCTGGTTATTCCTCGCTCTTGTATTTGCTGCTCATTAGTCCTATCTAACGTCATATTTAGAAAATGAATTTTTATTTTATTTAAACTAGTCTTATTCTGCTACTAATATTATAGAACAATTTTAAGAATCTCCCATGTGTTTTGAATTTGTGTACTGTGTTTAAAACCATAGCACAAATCATCTTTTCTCTCTAATTTAGTGTATAATGGTGATATTACAAATCGTGTGTTCTCACTGAGGGAACACTCACAAATAAAGGGCCATCAAGAGTTACAAATTAGGGGTTTATGGTCAGAGGAATGACCACATGGATCACATAGAATTTCTATGGCTTTAGATCTGGAATTGTTAAATATTTGTGCAAGAAGTTCTCATTCTATTATCATGATAAGTGATATAAACGTAGAGGACTCAAAATTATTACAGATGACTGGAAAATGAAGAGATGTGGTGATATTTCCCTTCTGGATCTTAACATAATTATTTTTTAATCCCAGTGCTCTTTACTGGTAAAGACAATGATAGTTGTTACCTGTCAATCACTTATGATTTGATTTGAAATTGATTATGAAAATGACCTTAAAAATACTTGTATCTGTTTTATTCAAAGAAAAGTACTGCAATTTCATTCTCAAATGATGTCTAGATACTCTGTTTCTCTGTTTTATTTGATGCTTTTTCTTGTTACATTTTAAGACCATCTTACTTGGATAAAGTGCTGGATAGAAAAGGGCTCTTTAATGACAAAAAATGTAAAGGAAGCAATGATGGAAACTGAAGAGAGGTAGATTACATCTGGAAGTAAAATTCCCATTTTCAAAGATTTTAACAGAAGGGAGATGATTAACACTCTCAGGGAAACACTCTCAGGGAAATGGTGGATTTTTAATCCACTGATACCTTCAAACAAGACTGTTTTCTGAAAGAAGTGCTGTAACCAAACCTGAATTATGTTTTAGTCAAACACATTTTATTGTTGGCTGATTGAGAGTTTAGGATACACAGCAGATGAGGCTTGATGACTTAATTGTTTCTTCTGAATTTAATATGTATGAATTATGATTATAGAAAGAAAATACTTGAAGTTTATCTTCCACATGTAAATAAATGAATATGAAAAACAACAATTAAAATACTAAATTAAGATTATTATTATTTCTTTAGAGCAGAGAGAATTAAACATGAATCCTTATAAGAATTAAGACAATGCATCCTTATCACTTCAACAACTACATTTCTCCTCTCTTGGTTCAGTAACTATGATTTTTACAACCATTTATGATCTACACTTTAACCTGTTACCCATTCATCAGTTTTTATTCTTCAAGTAATTTTCTCTCAAAATATTATAGCATAACGTAAAATGTATTTCTTCACAGAAATCTATCTCCCTTTATTGAAGACTGTGTATCAATTTTTTCTTCTCTGGCATTACCTCATGAACAGTAAGTCAACAGTGTGAACATGGCCAAAAGCTGAGCTTTGCTTTTCCCACATATGCCACTTTTTCAATTGAATTTACCATCATTCTGGGCACAACTAGGATTACCACTCAGATTTGTAATTAGAACATGACTAAGTTCAACTCCTTCTCCCCAATGAAAGACAGACAAAAATCTTCATCTCTATTTACATAATATTTCAGTTCAGAATCCTTTTCCTGTCCAGATATTCAAAATCCTTAACCATGGTCTCATTATTTCATACCTTCAGAGCTGTACTGTTGCTTTGATGCCAGCTGCCAACTGATTATCTCTTAAGAAATATGACATACTGTTGCTCATCTCACCCCTGTGGGTCACAACTTGATCACAGTACTCCCGTCTCCATATCTCTGCCCCTCCTCTACTACATCAAATCAAAGGTCCCTCTCTTTTGTTCCTCAACATTCTGACTTGTTTTTTAAACTGAATCTCATAGGAAAAACAGCTATTTCCTTCTGCCTTTGCTCTGCTATTGGTGGCCACTTTCATCTCCACCCTTTCGGCTGATCCTTCAAGCATCTCTGCATTTCCCATGCTTAGTGCATGGGAAAACCTTGTAAAGCTGTCTTAATTTTACCTTTTGATCCCTCCTTGAAGACCATTTCAATTGTAATGCCTACAAATCATTCCCATACAGCACTTATTAAGTAAGTAATAATCTGTGACTTCTTTTCTGCTCATCTCTGTTAATTTCATTTTTAGATATCTCATCTTTTTAACCCAACCCTGTCTTGTTTTATCTTTATCTTCCTCTTAGCTGTATCTTCCTCTGGTCTCCTGTCTGACACACATGATGTGTGCTTTGAAGAATCACCTCTTTTATTAAACACATAGGTAGCACTTTTTAAGACAGAATTCTGGTTCCTGGATGTCCTACTTGCTCTTGTAGTTAAAATAAAAAGCAAAATAAGCCCCGTTACCTTTCAAAAAAATCCAAGTGGGTAGGTCATATACTGGAGAATTAGAAACAAAGAATAGTTACATTATTCATTTATCCTAAGTTTTTAAGGCTACATGGTACAGAAATGATGCATAAATAATTTTTTCTTAATATCTATCCTTTGAAGTGCACCACAGAGGTTACATTTAATCTTTGTTGTTCAAAAAAGTAAAGCTGTGGTTTTATATTTGAAAATTTTAGTTAGTTTTTCACTAAGCAAATAATTATTTATTATGGGTTCAACTTACAACTCTGCTGTGTACTGGGGGATGTGATCAGGAATTTTGTTGAGTTTCTGATTGGAGCAGTCCACTGTGGTCCCTTCACAGCGACATTTCTCAGGGCAAGCCAAATCTGCAAAGCAGTCTCCACTTAATTTGGATCTGTAATCTTCGGTGCCTGTGGAAGAGTCAAGTCAAAATACAGATACTGAGTCAATAAAGTATAAGATTTGCTTCTTGTGAGAAGGTTGGAAAGATGTCTGCAATGCAGATAACGGGTGGGCAACTTGGGAAATGCATGATAAACTTTGTGATACTGAACAGACACAAGGGCTTCAAGAGAGGGTTAAATATAGGGGCTTAAGATATGCTGGAAAAAGAAACTGTGACCAACTTCACATACAGGATAACATTAACTTGAGCTTTTCACAGCTGTACTTTCTGCTGATGATGTCAGCCAATCTAGCCTTGTTTATAGCTAATCACACAAATGGCACTGATTCTTTTAGAATTTATTTTATTTCTTTGTATCAAGAATAAATAGATCCTGAATGCCACCTTTTCTCTTTCACTTGTTACAAATTTGTATTGATGACTGGACTTAGTTAACCTCTGTGATTTTTTTTTTTTTTTAATAGTCCTGATACTCCACATCATCTCAAACGTAAGATTGAAAGCCCTGTTTTCAGCTTTAATTTAAAAAAATGTGTGATCCTGACTTAAGCCTCAGCAGCTTGCCATGCTGTAGAAAGCTGCGTGACGTTCCATGGTGCTTGACAGAACCATGTTTTACTCATACCTCACAACCACATGGTTAGATCAAGCACAACAGAAAATCTCGCTACGTTATCAAAACTGCATCCATTAGGCCAAGGATAAGAGCAAGGGAAAAGAGGAAGGAGTAGCGTTTGAAGTTTAATACTTGCTTACATGACATGGCATTCTTATGACTGAATGTCCAGTGCCACAGTAACAGTATTACTGTCACAGATTAAATAAAAAGTACCAAAAAAAAATGAACCACATTGAAAGTTTCCTCCACCATTTCCCAGAGTCAGTCAAAGAAAACGTCCTAAACATATCAGGAGAAAACATCCAGTAAGGAACTGAGGGTGGGTGACAAAGAAAACAAAGAGAAGCTGAAAGGACCTGTGGGTTCTTCTTGGACAAAGGTGAAAAGACTGAGACTAGTAGAAGGTGCATCAGGGCTGGGAGGTACATTGTGATTTAGCTCAGACACTGAACTTTACTTACAGCCAAAATGGTGAACTCCTGCAAAAGTAAAGATAGCCAAGAAGGAAAGAAAGACAGAGTAATCCCAATTAAGACAAAAACATGAACTAAACTCTCACGTTCTCTACTCAACTTTAGTTTGATTAGATGATGTTGATAAGGGGTACCATCTTCAGCAGATAGAAAGAATAATTCATTTTAAGTGGCATTTAAAAATGAAGATTGGGGTTAATTACAGATTTCATATAGGATAATGATGCCTCCCATGCATTATTCTTCACTATTTTGAATGTTTTCTTAAAAGCTGCTCCCTTGAACATATACACATGCTATGCCACTTAAAACCTTAATAAACCAAAGAAACATAGGAGAAACAGATTTCTCAGGGGATGACAAAAAACCCCAACTCATCACATATTATGTTATCTAGCACTTTTAAATGTCTAAGTAACACATATAACTACATGGAATATTTCTGAGCTACCAGACAAATGATATTTTTTCAATTTAATGGTTTAATACTTGTATAACCTTTAGTCTTCCAAATGACTATGATGAAATTGTATTAAGACTTCCTTAGTGTCCGCAGAACAAGATCTCACAATGAAATATTTAAACAAATATAAAATATTTGTAAGTTTTAAAAGAAATGCTAACATTTTTACAGTATTCACTGAAGTGTAAAAAAGTGGCTTTAGCACTTTTAAATACCCAATAAGGAAGGTTAAACTACTTTTTTTTTTTTTTTTTTTCCTCCTGCATCTAGAATAAATCACTCTTATCACTTGAAACAACTAAACTATTCAGGGACAAGATTTTGAACAACTAAAATAATTTTGTGCAGCATCTTGCTGATAACCTGATAGAAAGAAAAAGCACAGAAGCTGTATTTCAAGAAGCAGGTCTGTAACACTTTCAGATTAATTATTTTTCTTCTTATTTTTTCAGAAACAGCATTTTTTAAAGGGTACATAAACAAACCTTAACTGCATGTGTGGCCATATTATAAACAGGCTGTGAAGACATTTTTGCTGGCAAGAAAACACTTCTAACTCAGAGACAAAAGTTGGTGCTGGCAAGGTTGAGTAGAAGTCACTCTGTGGCAGGAATACAGCTGTTCTACTCATTAAGGAATTGAGTGGTACTACAGGTTTGAGAAATTGAATCCCCCTCTGTTTTATGCTGGTTTAAAACACATTTTCGCGGCTGCCAATGATGAAAAATTGCTGCCTTATTTGGTATTTCATTTTGGTCTTTCTTCATATTCAAACCAACTTTATTATGAGGGCGTGAAGAACTTCACATGATTGCTGCATATTTAAGTGATACATCTCACAGTATTATGGAAAGAGCTATTAAACATACCAGCTTAAAAGACAAAGACCACTGCAGAATGACAATATACCTGTAGTAGTTGAAAGAACAAGTGCACTGGTGTCATAATCAATTGTTGTAGATATTTTTCTAGGTATTAAACTGTGGTATAAACACCTGCTTGCAAATCACATACTGTAATTCATCAATAGATTCATTATTCCCTTGTTTATTTTGTCAATCAATCATTTATAATCTGTTAGGAAAATAATGCAAGCGCATCATTGGTTTTTTTACTATTAAGAATCAGTGCACACACCTGACAAGCAAGGTAAAATAAAGAAACAAACGCATTTCAAAGAGCTAGGGCCAACATCAGTAAATCTTTTGTGAAACTATCAGACTTATTGTAGCTTAAAGCAGCGTGTAAATTGCTGTTTCACTCCAACTCTAAAGTCGTATTTTCTTTAACGGAAAGCATTTCTGATTCATTGTATGTGTGTGACCACAGAATGCCTTTAATGAAGAATATCAGCTTTCTTTTCCAAGCATTCCACTGTGATTTCGTAAACACAAGGAGGGTGAGCAAGCAGTAGCTGCAGCCAGTGTAGAGCATGAAAGCAAAGCAAGAAAATGTTCATTTGTAAAACGTTTATTTTTATAAGTTGTACTAGCTCTTTGATGTTAGTACAGTTTCCTGTGTTTAAAAGCAGCTCAGGAGCTACATTTAAAAACAGTAGTGGCAGAAAGGCAAGGTATAAGATAAGTAAAGGTGTCAATTGAAATATGAACTAGCAGGTGCAACCTTCTAAATAATTTAAGTAGATGTATAATTTTGGTAGGTTGTGTGCAAATTTGTGAGACCAAAAAAAAAAAAAGTAAATGGAGCTGCATGCTAAGCTCTTATATTTAGAAAACAGAACTACTAGTACTCTACAAAGGAAAACTATGTCTAGCTACAGGTATTGACTAATGTTAATACACATGCATCAGTTTCCTAAAAGCTATAACAAACTTTGCTTTTTGGGGGAAAGGGAGAAAGTATCTGCAGTTAGTCAATCTTACTGCAGAGCCAAACCTACCTGGAATGAAATACTGTTCTTTAGCTAAATAAAGAGAAAAAAAAAAATAGAAGATGCACCTGAATGTCAGCAAGCAAAGAATGAGTTTTATTAGATTAAGTATGGACTACAGTTAACTACAGATAATTAAGTGAAAAAAATGTGTATTCTCAACGAGAGCTGATAAACAACAAAGTGTGAATAGTCATAAATGTATCCGGAACATGGATAACAAACAGTTCTCATCTGGTATTTGCACTTGAGACTGAATAAATTGTAGAATGTGAAATGCACCTGGAACAGCTGGATACCATATGACAAGTTAGGATTTAGAGAAATGTAAGTAGGAAATGGAGTGAGATTAGAAAAAAGAAAACAGTAAATTTCAGTATGAGGTAAGCTCCCTGTATAAAATGAATATGTCATGTTTCCATATTTAGCTAGAAATTTTTAGATCTTTCACATACTCCAGAGCCTTGTGGAAATTTTACAAAATGATTTATGTGGGTGATACTTGTAGTGAATAACTTCAGCATTTCATTCTGAAGTATTATATATTGCATTTCTTTTGTTGGATTTAATGCTACTCAGAAATAGTGCCAAATGTGTTAACTATAGTAATGTTCCGTGATCCCATAGTCTATGACTTCCATGATTTCCCCCCTTCAGTCAAAGAACTAAAAAAGATTCTGCAATGTTTAATGCTTCCATAGAGAGCCAGCTGCCTTCATTAGAACTTCCACAACCACTGTTTTTGCTAATTAAAAAAAATAGCAGCTGAACTAAAAAAATTACCTGAGCAGCGGAATTTCTTGCTTTTGATCTGGCCGATCCTTTTGTTTGCCAGACGGCGGGGGCTGGTGCAACGGGCACCACTGGTCTCAATGGGGTTTGTATGAAGATAATCCGCCAGCCACTTCAGATGGCAGTCACAGATAAATGGGTTCTGAGCCAAATGCCTTTCATGAAGAAAAAAAATTATAATTTCACACATTATTTCCCTTTGGTCCCAACACTTCCTGATATTTTTAGTGCATTGTAGAATAAGAAGTCATACTAAAGACAACCATAAACAGGAGCATACATACAAGGTCTGAATTGCACGTAGGGGTGAGAAGGTGCCTTTTGCAATGGTCTGCAGCTTGTTGTCATACAAAGAAAGAAGATTCAAGTTGTGCAGATCTTGAAAAGCATCAACTCGCAGGCAATTGATCTTGTTGGCGTTCAATAATCTGTTCAATGGAAGACAATTATAACATTGAAAGAATTCACTCAGTATCGCTTCAGCTTCAGCGTTTTTCACAGATAATTCTTTGTGTGCATTTGTAACCAGAACAAGAGATGTAGTAACAAATATTAACTGACAGTGACATATGGCATTTCAGGGAATTGAAATATCTTATTTAGGTGTTCTGAAATTATTCCTAAATATTTGTACCTTGGAGTTGAAATGTGTGGGTTTGTTCAGCTAAAATCACATTTCTGATATGGGTTGATAAAGCGTGCATGTGTGGTGTTTGTGCAAAGAAAGAAGCTTAAAAAATCAAGTATCTGCAAGGAAAAGTACTTTCTTTTGCCAAATAAATAAACAAACAAAAAAGGAACTGAACACTGTGTTCATTAGCTGGAAGAGATGTGCAGTGGCACTTTTAATTATATGTTACTAATCAGCATGCTGCCGCATTAACAGAGTTGTAGTAAAAACTGGTGGCATGGAATATATCCAAATCTGTCTTGGATCCTTTTTCCTCTCCGTCTTCAAAGGGAACCTTTTCTTCCCTGTACCTCCCAGACTTCTGAAGTTAAAGCACACAAGCCAATCTAAACCAACTCCTTCATGCTTTTGAAGAGGAAGAAAAATAAAAATGTCATTCAACTAGGTGCATTTTTATAACCAAATACCTTTGATTTTTTCCCATTTCCAGACAGAAATGGAATGGAATGGTGGATTTGGAAACCAATGCTCTGATAAAAACTTTCACCACACAAGTGAAAATTTACTTAGACTGAAATGTATTGTCTATGCAAAGTATAATAAGTTATGGACATTTTTTTTTATACAGAATAAACGGAAGTCCAGAGATGACACTTCATTGTTTTTTTTCTTTTTTAAATCTGAACTATGTTTTCATAACTAAAAACTCTTTAAACGAAAACAGGAATGCATGCCCCCTCTTCCCCCCATTATACTAATCTGTGACTAAAAATAAATCAAAACTTAAACCTCTAGGTGGTGCTAGAACTTGCATTTTCTTTGTATCTATTTACTGTTTTGCCATCTTCAATAAATTGTTAATAGACATTTTGCCAATTACTACACTATAAAATCTGGACGTTAAATACTTCTTATCAAGTGGGAAGAAGTTATAAATTCTTTAAGAAGAAGCGTTAAATCAACAAGTCAGTTATTCTGGGTCAATTCCTTCCAAAAAACCCACTTGTTTTATGGCCTATTTCACAAATTTCTTTTACACAGTACAGCTAGTGCACAGCCTCCTCTGCTAAATTTTGACAATATTTATTAAATATATCACCATGAAATTCTTCTTTATTCCCAGTATTAAATATAAATAGAAATGGTTTATAAGATTACATGTAAAAATTTTCAGTGTTAAACGAAATAGCAGCTGGAGTTCACGTAGTCAATGAATTGTACAGAGAAGAGTGAAAGAAAACATTAAAGGTCATCAATGAAACTGTAGTACTACTCTGTTCTTCCAAGGGTGCAACCAGAAATACAGTTACATAGCATTTCCACTACATATTTTTTCTGTATAGAACAAATATTCCTTTTATGGTTCTCACACAACTTTAGACATACTACACTGCTTGCAGGACAAGACACAGTATCCTATCTTACATGTTTTATCCTTCCAAAATCCATACAAGAGAACAGTTTCATTTTAACCATTTTAGGCTGACATTAAGTGAGATATATCAAATTTGTGGATGAATGGCAAGCTGACCTGCAACAGTCTTGACTCCTTTGGCTTTAACATAATTTATTCTTCTCATACTCTGATCTTAAATCTGGATTTCCTGCCAGTTCTTCTCCAGGCGTAAATCTCTCATCATGTTTACCCTTCTGAGTTATCCCAAAATAGAATAAATATTAAAAAAATACTCACAGCAATTGCAGAGAAAAGAGTCCTTCGAATAGGCCCTTTGGAAGTTCTGTAATTTTATTGCCATAGAGGACACTGTAGCAGGAAATAATAAAGCACACAAAGCCGCCATTATGGAAGGCATATACTATATGATTTTGACATTAAAAATAAAGAAATTTCCATGTCCTGAAGAGAATTTAACAGCAACAACTTGATACTTGCAAGATCCTTGTAGTCCTGTGAGGCAGCAGAATCACACATTTTCCCAAAAGGTGTGTTGCCCAAAGATCTGTCAGCAGAATCAGCACCTCACTGTTTACAGCCTAACCAAGGGACCTTGGGAAGTGGATTTGCTGTTTGTAACAACTAACTGGGGAATAAAAGAAATGTTTGATTTTGTTCAACTCTTTGCCATGAATGTATTTATGAAAAACCCATACATTTTTAGTGTCCAGCTGCAATACAGTATTCACTTATTATTCTAATATTTTGAAATTATTTTTACAGCTTTCAGAATTGATCAAATTTCTATGAAAATTCTGTAGGGAGCCAAAAATCCAAAATAATTTCATTATAAGAATGTGAGAAATTTGCTTCTGTTTTTACAGGTCAAATAGATACCTACAGTGAATTGAGTGAACGCAAGCCCTGGAAAGCATCTGGAGCTGCTTCAGAGATCTGGTTATTGCTCAGGTCACTGAAATACATGAAATTTGTTTCAATTAATTCAAGCTATTTTCAAAATAGCTAATATTAAAATAATATGTAATTTGAATTAGGCATGGAAAGGAGAGGGAAATTAAAATATTTATGTGAAACACTGCCAAAGAATTTTAACATAAAACCACTGAAATTGCCAGTAAACTGAAACAAAATGCATGGTTAAAAATAGACTTTTCAAATGCTTGGAAAAAAAGACAAAAATATTTACTTTTTCTAATTGCTTAAATACATTTTATAAAGAATTGTCTGTTTGCTATGACCATAGGACTATACAGCCATAAAGATATTCTGAAATAGCAGTGGTTTATCCCCATTAATTTATTTTTTATAGACTGTTCATTACAGTAACATATTGCTTCTATAAAATAATTTCAATACTTGGTAAAAAAAAAATTATTGTTAACGTGACAAAGATGTTATCTGGTCTTGATAATCAGCTTGCCATATCAGTTGAACTTTCAGCAGTCAAACTTTCTTAAATGCTCACACATTGACTGAAGTTCCTTTGTATGACCTGGACTTGTTTTTTTTATTTTTACATGTAGATATATATATGTATATGCGTGTATATATGAAAATAAAAAATTAAATCTGAATTATTTACTACATACATTCTTCGAAGCTTTTTATATGGTGAGAAAGCTCCAGGAGGTATGACCTTGATTGAATTTTGTTCTAACCGTCTGCAAAAGAACAGCAACAACATAAAAATACAAACCTCAAGCCAAACAGCAATCTAAAGCCACACAAAAGTAGAAGGGATAGACTTTAACAAAGACAGCTTTTGCTTTCTTTTTCAGTATAATTTTTATCTTGAGAAACAAGGTTATTTCATTTCAGTTTTCATTACAAAAATCTAACGTTTTGTCTGTAAAACCAAACTTCTTAACCTATAGAGTATAATGTTGTAAATTAAAACCTAATATTGATTTTATACCTAAAGAAAAATTGGTTTTAGAGCATACAAGATTTTTGTAAAATTTAAGCTAGAACTGAATTAAAAATTTCAAACTTGAGTTAGTGTTAATTGACTCCCAATTTATTATTCACATGGAGAAATTTTTATAGTAAGATTTCTTCAGAAATGTCTAAAGACTTCTGAGTTAATCACTGAAACATGCAAGCAACAGGACAGGGAAGAGTAATGTTCCTACAGAACAAATAACATATGTTACTACCTGCAGTAAGGTAAATAAATGCCACAGTATTAAACACGCACACATGATTTCTTTAGATACAAAACGTAACATAATTTATTTAAGATATAATACTAGGATTGCACAGCCACACTTCTACCTTCTTTAATCAAGTATTTTAATCTAAAATTGTAGTTTATGTTACTGGCCTGAAACTTGCCATACTGCAAAATGTGAATTTGTTGATGGAAACAGTTTTCCAACAATTTTTTGAACTTCCAGAGATTTGCATATGGGAAATCTATGCTGATACAGACCTATGGCCCACTTGCCAACAAGTCAAAACAGGTTCAGCAATAAGCACATTTAAAATAGAAGATACTTCTTCACACACCACTGTATTTCATGGCATGTAAACATAAGGAATGAATATTTATACCAAAAAGTACAGCAGGATAAGTCAGTATTATTTAAACTATATACCATGCTTATCTAATAAGCTTTCTATTTCCCTCTTTCATGCACAGGTGTCAACTCTTACGATGATCTACATACATAAAGACAATGCCAAAAATCTATTACATACAAGGAATCAAAATTATGTAGAATTTACTTCACTATTTTAAATTACTTGGACATTGAGAATCTAAGGTCAAAAGCCTTTTAAAATCTATATGCAAGAATATTATCCTATATTTTCCTTTTACCCTTGTCCTATTTACTCTCTTCTGTTTCACTTTTGCTCTGATAAAGACACATATAGGTCTCTGTCTGCACAGTGAAACTAAGAAGCTCATACATTCACTTTGAGTAAGCCTTTCCAGGAAAATATTCTTACAATTGTTTCTTTTTGTAAAGTTTCTCCAGAGATCACAGTATAGCTGAACTGAAGAAAGATTTTTTGTTGCCTCCATGAAGTTTTGTTCAGGTGGAGATATTTATAAATCTAATACCCAAAATCTCTTAAATATGACCACACTTGAGCTTACAGAATTTGTTCTTGAATGGCTTATAAAGAAGCCAAGAAAAAGGAAGCCTCAAAAAATCTTCCTGACACACAGAAAATCTCACTTTGTCAGAGCTGTTTTAGACAGGGTTCATGTTTTTAAAGTCTAGGAAAATGTTGCCACCTTGCTACAGTTTTCAGGTACATTTTAAACACCGCAGGGAATCCCCATGGCACAGGACTGTTAACTTTTCCTATAAACACGTTATTCTTTCATATGCTTTCTTCACCTTGGCTGAGCCTTTCGGACCCATGAAACACATTTTGCATCAGACCAGGAGTAGTGACTAGGCTATAAATGAACAAGGTCACTCTTCTACAGTGCACTTGAGTAGATGCAGAAGGCAAACATCTGAATAAGTAAACACTTGCTGAAGTTAAAGGTCAACACCAAGTTAGTCAAAACCCAAGTATTTTCTGTTCTTACACTAAATTTTTAGCTTAGTTTCCCCAGAAAATAAAGATTATGCATGCTTATTATCTAGATAGTTTTCTACTCAGCTGCTAGGTCAAAGAGAGGTGAAACCTTTAGACAATAAATTTCTAAAAATGTCCTTATTTTAGCAATGGGAAGGAGTTGAGAAACCAAATTAACCCAGCCATGAAGGGAATGGCAGCCATCCATCCATTTCTGTTACACACTCTATTTGGCAGCAACCAACTGCCTAACCACCAGAGGTAACCTGACTAGACATTTATCAGATGTGTAGCTCTGAAAACCAGCCAAAGGATATCTTGCACAGAGAAACACATAGGACATAAGCAGAGGACTGGAAAGAGAAGGGAAAAAAGATAGGGAAGGATTAGGCCATATTACAGAGGAGGATTTGCTGGAGAGAGAGAGAGACACTGGGGAAAAATGCCTCTGTGTATATGGAAAAGACGGATATTGCAGTGGCAATACTCCCACATGAGGCTGTCACAAGCCTCATTTATAAACGCTGCTTATGAGCCCATGATGTAGAGATTTGTAACCTAGTGGCAGAGGGGCTCCAGTCTACATTCATCTATCTTTAAACATATAATGCTCTTAACTGTCACAATATAGCATGTAACTCAAGAAAGACAAGGTCTAGCATTAAATTAAGACAGAAAGTATTTTTCAGTATAATCTTTTAATTTGAAAACATATTAGTTCTATAAACTGCTTACAGGATACATGTATGCCATTTTTTAATGACAAGATAGAATAGCAGATTTAATTTACTGCTGTTCAATTTGTCTACAAATTATACAGGTCCAAAACCTGAAGAAGTCCTACTACAGTATGTTTCTGAAAGCTAATTTTCTAGCAGTTCTCATGGAGTGAACTACCAATTCACTGGTGGATATGTAAAATGAACTCCATGTCAACTTTACCTAACGTTCCCTTTTAGTGAGAAATTTATAGTCTAATAGACAGACTGTGCAGTGCTGGGAGAAATTTACAAGCTCTTCTATATAAAGGATTTGTTATAGTGGAATCATCTAAGTATGTCTTTTCTTAACTCACGCCAAAGTGTACGCACTAAAACACATCACATTTTAGAAAATGAGATTAGCATAAGGAAGGAAAAATAAGATTACATAAATACAGAAGAAAAATCTTTTATACCCGACTTTGTCTGTAAAGAAAGTAAATTAAATTCACATTTTCAAGCTTTGTTATCCTCTAATCTCCTTCTTTATCTTCCTAGAATCGGCTGAATTTCACAGAGTGCAAATTAACATCCACTATTCCAAAGAAAATCTAATTGGATATATTCCAGGGTCACAAAGCACAGATAGACTAATATCTAAAGGAAATTTGCATTCTACTGATAAAAACCATAGTAATTAAAAACTCCTTTATATTAATTCCTCATATTAAATGAAACATTTTTAATTCTGGAATAGGATGGGATGTAGTTATCTATTACTGAAAAAGTGAGCTATTAAGTGCTTGCAAATGACATGGCCAGAAGTACCATTATATTACAGAAGAACAAAAAGCTAGTATCAGTATTTTTCCACGGAACTTGTATTACATTTTGTGCACAACATCTCCTTTCAAAGTCATCCCAGAAGTCATTCTTTTTTATAAATTATCATCTATGTATCATAAACAGTGCATTGGTGGTTTCTTTTTCAAAAGCCACTGTCAATTTTAGTAGCATATTTAATAAGATAAGATAATGGAGGAAGACAGTTAAGCACATGCTCCATCAAAGCCTGAACTGCCTCATGTGTAAGAAGTACTCTACCCATCACCACACAAATGCTAATTAATGCTCTTAGTACTAAGTCTCCAGCTCCTTTTAGTGTTTCACTTCAAAGAAGTCCCACATCAATACATAAGTGTTTTACTGTCTTTTAACACTGCCAAACTGGTTGAAACCTTTTTTGAAGACTATTCCCCAATCATTCCTATCTAGGAAATGTACTGTGAACATTTCTTTTTAAAAATCTTTCCCTTCTGCTTATCACTACAGGCACTGTAATGTACAACCACCTACTATTCTAAGAAACAAAGGTGCTTCTGCAGTTGTGACTTCCAAGCTAATCAAATCAAATCAAAGTAGGCCCTCAGCCAGTAGACGGATTCTTCCCAACCGGTCCCCAGAGAGCCCTGTGACATGTAAATCACTTGACACTTTCCAGGAGGATGCTGTTCTCTACTATAAGCCTGCAGCACACTATTACTGATTACTACTTCCGCACTTACAGAGACAGACAACATGCTTATTTATACTGACACTTTTAAACTAGCTTATTTTCCCACTATAAAAAGTCATTTCTGTGGAAGACTTCTGCCCCAGGAAAGATGGCAGACTGGGAATGAAACACATCCTGTTCTCTACAGAATAATTTTTATTTTAAATCATGCAGATGGAGTACAATATACTCAGCCTGCTCAATAAAAAAAAGGTAAAAGTATTGCACAGAGATGTGCTGCACTTAAATGCATGTTAAGGGGTCAGAGATTTATCTAAAAACTTAGTATTTCATAACAATAAAATAAAACATCTTCCTTAGGAAAACACAAATTTGAATATGGAGCAGCAAATTAGCCATATATTTTATAATTAAACAATCAGAACATCTTGATTAATTAAATCTGGTCAATACAATAGTGGCTTTAGTAGTTAGTTATAGTGAATCTATACTTTTAATTCCAGCATCTACCTCATTTACAAAAAGCCTGCAAGAAGTTTGTCAAGAAATCCCGAAAGAATTTTTACTACAGAGAAGTGTAAGCTGTGCAATGAGTCTGATGTATTGCACAGATGCTGATTATACATGGTAATAAAATTGACAGCTCTTCTTTGCATTTTCCCCATCTGCTTTTAAAGTAAATGGCAAAAACAGCTGTCAGAAAACAGAAAATAGATTTCAGTGATGGGATTCAATGCAGCTCCTGAATCTGAAGGACTGCAATACACAGCCAACACATCTCTCATCATATGCAACATCTGCCAGGGTTTGGGGGTTTTTTTGTTTGTTTTTAAAATAAGGAAACAGTAATGGTCTCCCTTTGCTACAACAATCCTTGAGGCTATTAAACAAAGTAACTGTTTTTCTCTCTCAACAACTGCACCTCCAGAGTGCTTGTATCCACTGAATGTCACTTCTAACTTTAGCAGCAAAAGAATTCCGTTGAAATCTGTGATATTATCCATGTCTAACAAAACAAAAGATGTATTCTGAATAATTATATTACTTGCATTTTAGAATTTCAGGCTCTAATTCTATGTATTAATAAATCTGGTTGACAGTTTCCTAAATATTTGCATATAAAGAATCACTGTCAGTGTTGCCCTGATGCTTGCCAAACTGTTAACATCCAGTCTAATTGTGCTATCAAGTATTTCCTCAGGGAATTGATTGTAAATGACAGACAACTCCTTAGTCTGCATTACATCAAAAAAGTAACAAGAATTGTCATTCTAAAGCTATTAAACAATTTGACACATTTACTCAAAAGCAAGTCCCAAACCTGCATTTGGTTAATTTTTCATCACAGAAAGAGCCATCTCATGCTCTGAACCCTACAGCACCATTAATGATGATAGGATTTACATTCCTTGATTGTTACAGATTCAGGATGTAGACAAAATGCACCACTTCTTAAAAGAATTATTTGCTCGGCACTTTGGCATCTGTCAGAGTGCGGCTCCAGTGCAATTAACCCGAGTCACCTAGAGCCAAGCTAAAGACTTTCTAATTAGCCTACTTTTGATGAGAGTTGTTATGCTACAAAAATCACTTGAGCTGTTCAGAGTAACTATTAATTTCACAAAAAATTGATATAATCCTCCTATATTCTTGGCTCATGACAAGCCGTGACTTGTCAACCTGGAATTGTTGAGCAGGAGCACTAGCTTGAGAATCCCACCGTCGTGCAACACTAACAGTGTGGCAGAAGCCTTTACTACCTGTTAAACAATTCATGGACTTACACGATAAATTTGCTGCAATAATCTAAATGAAGTTTTTAAACTGAGAATACTTTTCACAAGTGGTTGCTGCTTACTGGACCACGTATTTAGCAACATGTAAATAATGAAGAAAGCATTCCATTGATGATGAAACACAAAATAGTGAAGTCAGTACCCACAGTTTCTTTTGTAGTAACTTCACTCCCATTATTGCTGAGGAAAAGTTATCAGTAGTGAAGAGCCATATTTGAAAATAAAATCTAAGAGTAACAACATCTTTGGAGCATGGCACAGCTGTCAGAGCTCTATGAGGGTTTTTCTGGAAGAGCTAGATGAGCCTTCTCCAGCTTCTCTTCATGCTGTATAAAATATTCATTTATTCCATGCTTCAGTTATTTTCTTTCCCTTGGCAGAGTCAGACATGCACCTCAAGGTGCCTCTTCTACCTCAATACCCATCAAAACTTGCACAAAACTCCCAGAAGTGGAACTGTTCATTTTGGACAACACCTACTTCCAGTGTCTCTGGAAACTAGCGTTGGTTTCACATGTTCCTGGTTCAATTGCTGTGTTCTGTTTCTCTGTGTCCTCTCAACTGTTGAAATTATCCTTTGTCCTCTGAATTTAATTACTTTTTAAGATAGGACACAGGGGTATGAAGAAAGCCAAAGATGTGAACAATGGCAGCACAGAACACATGCTAACAAAGAACAGATTAAATATTCTACCTACAAAAGTCTGACGACTAAAATAAGAAAGTAGGGTTTTTTTTGTTTTTTTTTTTGTTTTAAAGTGTAAAGCCACATGATTTACCAGTAATTTTCAGATTAGGAAGACAAATTTGAGTAAAAGTTACAGTTACATTTCTCTTGTGTGTGTTAAGCAGACAGGATTAGCTACCAAGTTAGCAAAACCGTCTATTTTTGAGGCAGTCAAATGGAACATACTTTAAGTTTTGCCTGAGAAATATTAAGGTGGGAATCCCAAAGATAAGTTAAATGTCATTCAGTGAAATATGCATTGTCAAATTAAATATATTAAGATAAAGAATTTAATACCTCAGTAGACTCCTTTACCTGATTTTAATTTTTCACATTTATTCAATACATTTCTCATGATTAATGCATTTTTCATATGTAATTATTGTGAGTTTATATGCATATATCATATGTTAACATTTTAACAGATTTCTACATTTTTAATAAAGCAAACAAACCATTTTGTTTTATATTGCAATGTGCATAAATACTGATTTTGCCAAGAAATAATGACCTTCCCACGATCAAAGAAAAGTATATACAGAGAACTGTATTCACATCACTGATGCCACAGATGAACAATCTAAAGTCAGTGTCACTTATGACAGGGAGTGGCAAGTCATAAAACCTTTCTACTAAAATTATGAAGTAGTACTACATTTATTTTCATGCAAAGATTTTCAAAGTTAATGGCCATATTTGCATTAACAGATTAAACAGGGCCTGTGATAGCCTTTAAAATTAGGTGCTGCAGGATGTGGCAAAGTTCAGTTACACTGTATATTGATACTAAAATTTTAGTTTCATGTCAGCTATTTTGCACAATATATTTCTATTTCACTAGGAACCTTTTTTGGTCCTACTCCATATGTAAAGTCATACTCCTGTGAATTCTTTTGAACAAACTTATAGGGAAAAGATAAGCATAAAACTAATACTTTAATAATAATGCATCTAAAATTCATATACTCCTATTCAAAATAAGCTTCTGGACATAAAAAAATGCAGTAACTGTTAAGCAAAACAGAAGCAAAAGCTCTATATTTCACTGAAAAATCAAAATGTCTCCCTAGTCCACTAGTAAAATTTTGAACAACAAGTCCAATGCCTAGTCAGGATTAGTCTTAAAAACCTTTGAAAAGGGAAGAAGCTAAGAAAAGATTTAAAGAACAGTACACATGAAGTACAGTTGAAAAGAAGCATATATGAGAAAAATTAATTAAAAAAATGCCAGCTACACGAAGTTGCTCAAAAGTTTGGAATGTTAGATTAAGAGTTAAGGAAGTATTAATCAAATCATGTGGATTTGTCAAAGGGGCATTTAGCAAATAGTAATGTCTCCACAAGGTACTTATGTATCTTTTAATGCACTTTATTTCAATCCAGCAATTTCTCAAAATTCAAAAAACTGGAATATTTTTCTGGCTTACTGCTGGCCAAAGTATGCATCAGTATTCATAAGCAACTGAATACTGTAATAACTATTTTTTTTTTTAATCCATAAGTAGACATCATCTTTTCACTTGACACCTGAATACGCTGGCAGTATTGTATGCATTTGTTACGTCAAGAATTAAGAGAAGATTTTGATAACTCAGAAAAGTTTTGAAAAGAGGCATAAGAATAATGAAACGGCTGTGAAACATTTTATAGAGAGACCAAAGAGATCTATCTGTTTAGGGTAGAATGGGAAAGTTAGCACATATTTTCTGGAAAAAGATCAATACTGTTACAGAGGATTCTTGCAACCTACTAAAAATCTTCACAATACATAGTGAAACAAGACCAAATGACTACATATACATATGTATATACAGAAACCGACTTGGCAAAACCTTTCCAGAACTTCACTGGATGTGCAAGACCTCTGGCTGACAGCTTAACTGTTTAAGAGGTCAAGGATATTTATGAACTCACATTCTGTATAAGTCCTAAAAACCCCAATATTTTGATTTAAGCTAGAAAGCTGAAAAAAATGCAGACACTGGAAAACAATAATCAGTTTAATGTCTTGTAACTTATAGCATCCTCTCCTTGGGATTTGGACCCATTCCTTTCAGGCTGTGAAGATGCAGGGTTTGCTCTCATTTCTGTCAGGCTACTGTAGATAGCCGAATCACACTTTGAGCTGCTAAAAATAGAGAAAGCTGCTTTATCTCTGACGTTTCAGAGTTTTCTTGCTATATAAGTTTTTGAACTGTCTTCAACAAATGTGCCTAAACCCTTCCCAAGTGACTTTTCTCTGTAAAGGGTCATCCTTAGAAGCATCTTTGCATCTCAGTGTAAGAATCTCCCTACTCAATCACTATTTTTTAAGGCTGTACTTTGGACTTTTAGCTAAGGATGGATTTTAAAAGCCAACAGAAATGGTGAAACTGTACACATGCCAAGCTTAGCTTGGAAAAGATACATACATTGAGCTCCCAGTTCTCAAATAAAATTCCACATTTACACAAAGCATTTCCCCAGTTTCTGCAGTGTGATCAGGTCACTCACCATTTTATTTTGGTTAAGTTCATCTGTCAAGTTCAGTTCTGTCAGATCTCATTTCCTCCTTATTTTTCCCTCTTCTCTCCTTTCCCTTCCCCCCCCCCTTCTCCTTTAATATAATTTGAGTGTTACAGTGAGAAACAATCTCAGGAGCTTTTAATCCTGCTTAATATCACACAGCTCACAAAGATGTAGTTGAGTGCTTGGCATAATACACAATCATTAATCAACAGACTTATGAAAACAAAGTATACGGGACAATGAGATGGAGGAAGATGAAAACATGAAGAAAAATAGTAGAAATCAAGGAGGTAAGATGCGACAAGTCTGAGGGGACAAGTTAGGAAACTCATGGGAAATGCAAATGAAGTTCTCATGAAACAACTGTTTAACTCCATGCTTGTTTGCTTAAATAATCATTTACACAAAGCTGTGGTTACCAGAGCAGGTAGTTCTGCTTAACTGCAATTGTATTTACTTTCTTCTATTCATAATACTACTGTAAGGAAAGGGGTTTTAGAACCACTTTGACTGATAGTTCAAGCCACAGAAGAGAAGAGAAAATCTGAAGAATGTAAAAGCGGCATTTTCACAAGGTAGTAGCTCATTAATGGCTTTTTGGCCTCTTCTTTTGAAATAAGAGCCTGTCACTTATTCACACCATTCTGAGAAGGTACCAGTACAATTAATAGAATTGCTGCTGGGTCGCTATTTGTAACGTTTCTGATAGTCTGTTTGAACACGTGCCAAAAAGTCTCTATTTGAAGGGAACTGGAGTTATTTCTGCCAATCATTCAAAGAATTTTCACTCAGAAGGTGAATTCTAAAATGTAACCAAGTGAAAAGAGATTAACAGTGCTGAAAAACTAAAATGTGGAAGGAATGCTTGCATACAGGCTGATAAATTCTATCACCATTAGAAAGGCTATACTTTCTAAAACCAATTAAAGTAATAGCTCTGAACCTTAAGAATGACCTTTAATGCCTTTAATATATGAGCTGTACGACAAAGGAGGAAAGTGTTAGGTGCATTAGATCACTGGAGTTGGTTAAGCTCAATAGACTGAACATGACAATGAAAGAACATCCCATAAAGGATGGAAAGGGGGAGAGGTTTAAATAACACATCAAAATCAACACAAATCATGATGTTTCTAATGAATTAATAATGTATCATTCTTTGCTTGAGTTAAATGTCTAAACTAAGGCACACTAAATAACAAAACTTTGAAGACTATTAATATGTAACATTTATGGGCAATGTATTTTGGGTCACAATATTTACAATACAGACCTGAAAATAATAGGGCTATGGGAAAATGCTAAACTTCCCAAAATAATTCCTGCAGGTCACTTGTGGTATGGAACTTTTTCATTTGGCCCAGAGGCAAAGGTGTATCTGTGTACCTTTTTAATTCTGTGCCTCCTGCAGAATTAGTAGTTGCACTAAAACTGGGGGAGTCTTGGTGCTCAAACAATTTTTTATTTTTTTTTTTAAATATATATGAAATATGAAGTATTTCTTTCTCAAATACTATCATATTGATTGGACAGACCCTGAAAAAAGCTTAAGTATTCTTATTTAGCTGCATGTGAGTTTATTTAGGTAATAAAGAGGAGGATTAATTTTGCAGAAAGGGTGTAACTGGTAAAGATACAATTGTACTAAGTCAATAAAGATTAAGAATTACATTTACTGAGATGCTGAATACTTAATTTTGTTCTGGGCTTTGTCACACCAGAAGGGAAAAAGAGAGGACCACCACAGGCTTTATTCTCCTTCCATTTTCACTGGCAGCTACTTGGAGATAAGCAGTCCTGTTACCAAAGGCATCTTCCCAAGAGGGATTTGGCAGACAACGCATTACCTACTAATCAGCTTCAAGCGACAAGAATTGCTAGTTTTAGCCAACTGACTTCCGTACCATTTGCGAAGTCAGACAGAGTGGTATGATGAAACCCTCTCAGCAACACCCTGATGCTCACGGGTAAATCCAACTGCTCTGGAATGAAACAGCATTTCAGCAACAGGCTCTGCCTCCTCTTGCTCCCACCATCACAAAGCACCTTCTTGTTCTGCAACCACTTCAGCTTCCAGTGCAAACTCGTTTTCCTCAGTGATTAAGGCTGTTACACCAAACTCAGAGACAGGGAGGTTGCAGTGCAAGCACATAGTCTCCCTGCCAGCTCTGCTACAGAAGTAGCTATTAGCAGAGAAGACAGCTCCTACTGTCTTAAAATGTCATCCCAAACCAGTTGTTCAGCAAAACTATCAAGGCTATGCAAAGTTATGACATCGGTATTAGACTCTAAACAGAAAGCCTTTTCTTTCGCTATCCCCACAAGGGCTAACTCAGAGCTTCAACATTGCAAAATTTTACTCAATTGAAACTGCCAGTGTTTAATACTTAGGAAATTCAATATTCCATTAAAGAGGGTTTTCGCACATTATTTAGATACAGGTTAAGTTATCAACCCCCTGTGAAAAAAAAAAAAGCATAAAATTGTCAGCATGGAATGTACACTTTAAGCCTCCAGTTTAATTACATACACTGGAAGGACAAATAACAACATTATTAATTCACACCACTTAGATTTTACGCAGCATTTTCCTAGATGGACTGACAATGTAACGAATACGAAGTATTTTCATGCACAATCATATCATACATTTTATCTAAAGGAAGTCTTGTTTTGAGCAAAGAGGAAGAAATCAGTGCTTCATAGTATACCAAGGAGTTGAACGAGGTCAGGCTTTCCATTGAGAAAGGATGGAAGAAATTAATAGGAAAAATGGCAAAACATCAAAAACCATGATCATGTGTCAAAGGCAAACTACACAAGTATGTCAAGAAAAAAATAACAGGACTTTGGATCTTAAAAAACTAAATATGGATTATATACTTATCCATAGTAACCTGCTATACACATAAGAACAAAGAAATAAGAGGCAGAAATGGATGCAAAAATGAAATCTCACAAAAATCATTGGTCAAATTTTAAGCAACTCTATAAAGGAGGGTTGACAATGAAGTTTAATGTCAGTCCCATGGGAAAAGGTTATTCACAGGGCATGCAATAAAGCAAAGACAAAAGGCAGGAAACATGTAAGCACCAGAGGTGTTTGTGGACCATGAAGTTGGCTGAAGCATAACATGACAAGCTGGTAGTACTCAGCACTGGATTGTGCAGATACAGCCTACAAACAGGTGACAACAGTATAGGGCAGAGAAACTTGTTCAGAGTAAGGGAATTTGAAAGTATTATGGATTTTTCAAATGTTCCTGTAAATGAAGTATGTTTAGCAAATCAGATGTCAACATTCAGTTGAAAATGCAGAAAAAGATTGACAAATATGAAATACTACTGAGAAGACTGGACAACATCAAGCACATGTAAAAGAGAAGTATAATGCCAATTTTCTTGCATTGTGTGCAAGAATCTGGCGATGGTGATATTCTAAAAATCAGTGAATTAATAATACTTTGGCTGTTAAAGCCTGTACATCCTTCAGAAAACAACAGGGAACCAGCTCACTTCTCTTTCCCTTTCTCCCTGAGAACTGGAAAGCTCCTGCTAAAGCATGTGCTTAAAATGGTGATTAATATAATAAAGCCATGTGTGTTGGAACTGTATAATGGTGGTGGTGGTGGAAATACAGTGCTCACTGTACCCTTCTGCCTTGTGCCCAGCAGCTCCTCAGCATTTTGAATGCTACCGTGACAGCACAGTTTCATCTCTTCAAACGTTTACTGTCAGCTACCATTTTGGCATACTGACAACATTATTACATAAGGAATAAGTGAAAAAAGCAGATTATTTTATGGAATACAATCATTCTTCCTAATCTAATCTCAAGGGGTTGCTATAAGCAACAGTTGCAAAGTACTTTAAAAATGAAGCTTTAAAACAGTTTTTGTTGTATGATAACAATATAGGAATGTCATAATCTTTCTGCATGTTGAAGTTACTTAAAAGCAGAGAGGACTCAAGTCTTTCATAGAGCAGCTTTAAAAAGTAACATGCAACCCGATTCAATGTTCAGAAATGTCTGTGGATGGAATAAGATTACAGTTATGAACTTCTGGTTCCTGACAAAACTGTAAGAGCAAAGAAAAAAGGCCTAGTACTCTTCATGGATAGTTCAAGGGAAAACATGGTGTAATGTGTACTGGCATTTGAAGAAAGTACGTGAGCATTAGGTTGCAAAAGGCAAATGAAAGAAAACTAAAATTCCATTTATTTAGAGTAATAGTTCACTATCATCTGCAATAATGCATTCAACTCTGGTCGTTTCAGGTCAAAAAAATTCAGAAAACAAAGTATACAGAGAAAAAGGAGGAGATTTAAGACATGGAAGGGTTTGGCATCCAAAAAGATTGAACAGACTTGGAACGGTTAGTTTAGAGGAGAGATGAGTGAGGATGGCATGCAAAATAGAAGGTGGCAGTATAAATTATGAACTGGAAAGTATTTTCCCTCCCTCTATAAAGACAAAGGAAAATAAATGAAATTTTAAAAGACTGTAATTTAAACTGGAAGATCTTGAGCATAACCCACTCCTTGAAAATTTATTACCTTAATAACAGGAAGATTAAGAACACAGTAGGGTTTAAAGCAGATTAGATGTTTCAAAGGAAAACATTTTTTCCTGAAAGCTATGCAAATTTTCAAGTTTCAGAAAAAGAGCTGCAAGACACATTGGGAGCAAGGAAAGTATTTGTCCTATTGGTGTTTTAGTGCTGAAGTTGTATATTGCTGTTTCAAAAACATTCTTCAGGGACTACTGGTGCAGGCCACTGGCCAGGTTGGAGTGCTGGTTTGATCCAGTCTCTTCGTTTCTTTGGGAGTGATGACCCTTAAAATAAAGATTTAGGAACACCCTTGCAATCTCTAGTACTGAAGGTATCAAGGAAGTATAGGTATTAACAGCATGTTCCCCCACTAAACTATCCAGGTCTAGAAGATAGTGATGCAAAAGTCAGTCTTCAGTGTCTGTAATCACCATTCAGTGGTTAGCTCCAGCGGTTAGCAGCAGAAGTACAGTGGAAAATGTTTGAGACATACTCCCTACTTCTTTCTTGAAATACCTTTCCTCCTTCTCTGTGCACACAGATGTACATATGCAAGTAAAAAAGCCAGTATACAATTCACTAATTAATGAAAAGAGACTGTGCAGCCTTCCCAGGCACTGTGCATGGATTTTCTGAAGTAGTCACTTTATTTGCAAGCAGAGGGATTTTTCTGAGAGCGGTGAAAGGTAGAAGTATTTGTACTATATGGCTGAATGACTGAACTAGGTCAGGTAGGATCAGACAGGTCGGTCTTAACATCAGTAATAATGAACTAACAGACATGATTATTATTCATGTCCTACGAAGAAACCATGGTACTTCCAATTCTGTGAAGTTTAAAAATAGAGGTCAAATATCAACAAGCCATGAGATTGCCTTAAAATTTATAAATTCTACTTTACATTTTAAAATCTCATTGTGGAAGCCTGTTTTCAAACTTTCAAGATCTCATGTACAACAGGATGTATGGTCAGGGAACCTCTTTCACTTCAGGTATCTGTTCCTCTCACCTTCCTTATCCAAAATTCTTATCATCTTACATCATCAGGGTGCCCACAAGCTTTTTATTCTGAATACTCTCTCCAACTCATTTACTTCTAGCCAGACCCTCCTTACCAAGTTGCTGGCACAGCTACTTTCCCATTATTTCCCTAAAGGGAACTCCCAGCTTCCCTTCCAAAACACTGCCTTCACCACCCCCAGCATAGAAAGATGCTCATGCTACCAAGTCCCTGCCCATCTTGTCAGCAAGCTCAGCTTTGGCTTTTGTTCCTCCCCTGCACAGAAGACAATACAGCAGTAACTTTTGCCCACACAACCTCTCAGCCACATTGCTCTTGAAGCCTGCAGGCCCTATAGCACCTTTGCTACAACTCTGCCCTACAGTCAGGACATGGTTGTACTTTTTGTAAATGTTTCTCCTGTATATGGTATGTCACACAACCTTATTGGCATGCATGCTCTTCCATCCATGGGTACATGGTATTAACATGATGACTATACCACAGATCCCATTCAACCACCTTATTTTTACTTTCTCAGATAACCCTCTGAGGATACAACTTTAGTAGAATACTTATTATGGGTGATATAGGTTGCTGATCTTTCATGCAAAGATACATTTATCTAATACGGTGACTGAAAGTGAATGTCATGGCTTAACCCCAGTAAACTAGAACCCAGTAGATCTGAACAGCTCAGCCCCACACAGCCACCGGCTCACTGTCCCAACGATGGGATGGGGGAGAGAATCAGAAGGCTAAAAGCGAGAAAACTCATGGGTTGAGATAAAGACAGTTTAATAAGTAAAGCAAAAGCTGTGTGTGCTAACAAAGCAAAATAAGAAATTCATTCACCACTTCCCATTGGCGGGCTGGTGTTCAGCCATCTCCAGGAAAGCAGGGCTCCCTCACATGTAATGGGAAGACAAATGCCATCACTCCAAAATCTTCCTCCACTTCCTTCTGCTTCCCCCAGCTTTATATGCTGAGAATGATGTCATACAGTCTGGGATATCCCTTTGGTCAGTTGGGATCAGCTGCCCCAGCTGTGTCCCCTCCTTAATTTCTTGTGCACCCCCAGCCTACTCGCTGGTGGGGTGAGAAGCAGAAAAGGCCTTGACTCTGTGTAAGCATGGCTCAGCAGAAACTAAACCAGTGTGTTACTAACACTTTTCAGCACAAATCGAAAACATAGTCCCATACTAGCTACTATGCAGAAAATTAACCCAGCCAGAACTAGCACAGCAAGCAACCCTGAACGCAACAGGGTTTAGAGCATGCAGTGAAAAGCCAGATGCTCGCAGAAAAGTAAGTACTCCTGAACTCTTTTAAAACCAACTCAGAATACAGTTTTAACTATGGATTGTGAGTAGTACATACAAAACTAACTCATAAGAGAACATAAAAGGCCTTAAATATTTTCATATACCTTCATATTCCTTTCATATTTGAATTTGAATGTGTATTCCAAAATTCCTACCCTATATAATGCATGAATAACAAATGGAATACTTAGGAGAAAACTGTTCTCTGCAAGTTCATCAAAAAGAAGTCAGATTACGCACATTTCAGTAATGGTTTCTGGAAGGTTTGTTGGGATTTCAGTGAGGCCTTTCCCACGACAGTCCACAATGTTGTTACTACAGGTGCATGCTGTAGGGCAATGCAAGACACTGCAGGATGGGGCCATGAAGGATTGGTGACCTGCAAAGGAAAAGAGTTTCTCCGAAAATTGCACAAAACTGTCAAACAGTAGTCCCATTTATCTCAAGAGTAAAACATCACATTTTACACTCTTGGAAAAATTTAGAGGC
The DNA here is from genome assembly GCF_965140245.1 of Athene noctua. Lineage (NCBI taxonomy): Eukaryota > Metazoa > Chordata > Aves > Strigiformes > Strigidae > Athene > Athene noctua. The sequence continues at coordinate 18,902,152 of NC_134040.1, read as the reverse complement.
AGAATTTCTAACTTAAACATTGTAGCCTATCAATACTTTTGGATTGCATTAATTTAAATACCCAGTTAATAGTGTGCTATAGTTAAAGTACTGTGCTAGCATTACATGACTTTTCAACTTCTTTGGCAACTTGCATTCAAAATCATCTTGTTCTTGAAGACTAAGTGAGATCCGTTTTTCAGGTATATTTTATTTATTCTGTGCTTTTAAAAACTAATTACTGATTTAGTTTTCAGAATTTTGTGTAGCACTAAAAATGCATGTCAACAGAAATGAATGAACCTTGCTACAAAAACTGAAGGTGTCCTGCTAGTTATGTTCTGTTCTGAAAATCCTTCAGTTATATATTGCTTACAGATGATTTTGGAGTTATGATGTTTTCGTTCAGTCACACAAAAATAAATAAAGGCTTTGACTTCACAGCTCATACTCTCAGTCTCTGTTAGCTCAGCAGACCACTTCTCACAATCTACCATTCTTACTAACTCAGGTGGCTAATTTACACAACTTTCCCCGACCTTCACTCCATTCTTGTACTGTATGTTAAACTCAACATTTATAACTGCATTTAAACATAATCACTTCATATTTAGGTATGTTATAGAAAGTAAACAACTGATTATATTTTCCTGCAAATAGACAGATTGCACATTTTATAATATATTAAAGCACTCATTCTTGTATTGATTTAATGATACAGAATTGTTGTTCTGTAATGATACAAAAAGGAACAAAGGGATGAGAAAGGCAAGAAGCCCTCTTTTTCTTTCTTTTTTTATTAAGGTAAAAAAAAGCTAGAGACTGTTTTGAAATTCTCAGGGAAAAAAAAAAAAAAACTTAACTATGAAACCACTTAATATAAGATCTCTCTCACTATATTTACTGTCATATATTAATATAGGAAGGGTAGCTTGTTAATGTAAGTTGCAGTCAGTGCCGTTCCTATTTACAACTTCAAATAACAACATCTCAAGTCTTAAATTACTGAAAAGGTTAGTCTTCTGAGATAGTAGTTTACAATATAATAATCTGATTTCACATTTATGTATGTGTTACAAAAGTACAAACAGCTGCCAAAACTAATAACATATACTACGCTTTTTATACTAACAGGCAGGAAATATTTCACCTGACTTTATTAAGCAAAAATACAGTGATCCAGGGAGAAAACATGGTTATTCTCCTTCCTCAAAATTAGCATTATAATGATCCAGTTATAAAACTGTTCTTGACACTTGGGCTCTGCAGCCATACCATTTATAAATAAGATTTATGAAGTGATCTTGTCAGGAGCCTTTTTAGGTGTACATAAAGGCAGACTTAATGGTAAGAATAATGTTAGCATTTGCCAGGTGAAGATGGCAGTACCTTAAACTTTGATGTCAGAGGCTGTTTAATAAGGACAAAACATTGTGCTCTCCATAAAACTCTTAAAAGCATAGATCTGTGCAAATTTTGGCATATTTGGTAATAGGTTTCTGGGGGTCTGCAGAAAATCAACCCGTAGAAACAACCCTGCTGAAAAGACACATAGCTATATTCCATATTCTTTTTAATGTTTTTGAGGTAAATTGAAACAGTAAAAGTTTACAGAAAATTTTCAGTCTGAGTCTAAAAATATTTAAATAAGAAAGATAAACTTGCCTTCTTCCTCATCTAGGAGATATGAATAAAGGAAAAAAAATTGAATAGAGAAAATGTGATTAGTAACGAACTGTTAGTCATTTCATTTCATATCAGAAAATAACGTGATGCACTAAAGCATACCAATTACATTCAGAAAGTTACTTAGGGATTCAGAATATTTATTTAAACTGAGAAAATAACAACAAGAAATAGCAACGACCTGTAAAAGTTAAAAGAGAGTAATTCCTTATTACTAAAGGCCTTATGTTGTCAGTCAGTGCACCTTTTATTTCATTTTCTGCACCTCTCCCTCATAATTATACTTTTAGAAAGCTATATAATCTATGTGAATGCAGCATTTTCACAAAATTTCTAAGGACAGAAGCACCCCCACACAAGATACAAATAGTGATAAAAATGATTAGTTTAATATTTAATAAACATTAATGCTTGCATTATGCAAAAGTTGGCAAAAGCCAACATGCAGCACTAGCATCCACCAGTGTGCTGTGAGTAGGTGTATTTTTAAACAGGACTCTGTGAACAATCTGTTTCTCTTACCACTGCAGACAAACTCCCGTTTCTGGACCTCGGCTACGTTGTGTCCCCGGAGGTGGGATGGCCCCATGCACTGTGTGTAGAGGCCGACTCGCGGCCGCTGCCGCAGCCAGTCAGACAGCCAGGCCAGGTGGCAATCACAGTAGAGGTTGTTGGAGTGAAGACGACTGCATGGAAGGAATCATGTCAATAAATTAGGAAGAACAAACAGAAAAGCAGTCAATTCCCCACCCCCACCCCCCCCCTTCAGCAAGAAGCTATGATGATTTATTAATAAATAATTGTTAATGAGGAATCTAGGTTTTGTATCTTTCATTGAAAATCTGGGAGTTAAATCCTAATAAATAAAAATATACTATGAGGAAAATTACATTTTATTTGTTGTCTAATTAATTGGAAGGAAAAAAAGGCTTCCTAATAACGTAACCTATCTGTACTTTCTTTTCTCTTGTCTAAAAGAAAGAAATAAATATACAAGAGCTTGAAAGCTGCCATGGGACTCATTAGTCCAGATCTCTACAAATAGTGAGTAAGACAAAAATGTCTCAAGTAAATTGCTCTACAGTGATAATATACTGTCAGAAAAAAAGAGTTAATAAAAGATTTGGTTTCCAATTAGATATATCTGTAAGTCTGGCCATTATTAGTCTCTATAGAAACAGCCTGCAAAATCCCTTTAACAGGTCATATTCATTTTCTGTTGAACAAGACAGAGTAATAACTCAATATAAAACACCTTTTTTCACATCCTTTTTCTGATTTCCTCTCTTTTTGTTTAATCACAGAAAGGGGGATTAGCTGCTTTTGGCTCCTAGGGACCTATGTTCTAAACAATGTCTGAAATTAAAAGACCAAATGGCAGCAAGCGATGGAATTAAGTAAATCGCCTCTCTGTTGGCAGGGTCCAACACAAGACCATGGCTCCTTGCCAAGTGGCAAAATGTACTTTGCCATTGATAAAATATCAGGCAAATATATTCACTAAATTAAGTAAATTACTTTTCTCTGGCTCTTACATTTTCTCAAACTACAGAAAAGGATGTCCACAGCTATAAATCAAATCCTTACTCAGAATCATCCAGAACTGAGTAATGTAATTTTGGTCCTTTTTAGCTGATGTGCTCAATATTAACTAACTAACTGGAAAGGAAGTGCAAGAAAATCAGAATTTAGACAAGATGTCTCATTAATCCATTTAAAAAAAAAAAATCTGTTAAGCAACATGAAATGTGTAGCCAACATAAACAAAAGATTTCCACTAACTCATTTTTTTCTTCCCCATAAATGACTAGAAATCAAAGGCAACATATTTCCCTGTACTAATTCTTGGGTGAATGCTTTGCAAATATAACTCACAATACAGCACACTCATTCAGTACAATCTGTGGCCAGCTGTAGGCAAGAACACCATTGAAAATCAGAACTAATGCCGTTGAAATCAATATGGTTATACAAGCATATTCTGACCGCAAATGGGATGTTACAGCTATAATCTAGGACTCTGTGAGTCCATTTTCTTTTGTTTCTAAAATAATTTTTTAAAAGTTAAATTACCCCACTGGAAACATGAATGTTGCTAATTTGATTCACTGTAATTTGTGGTTCAGAATATAAACTGTATTTGAAGGTTTGAGAGGGGTACAGATATCCATGTTTTCAAGTCTCAGACCCAAAAGAATGGAATGAAATTCCATTCTCAAAATGTAACTGAGGCCACCAAAAGCCCATGATCAGCACTTTTTACATGCTCTTATACTTGTCCAAGCAAGAATAATTACTATTCTGTTACGAAATCAACAGAACTGCTCACCTGTGTGAAGTTTCTTGAGTTACAAAAGGTATGTTAACTCAAATGAATAGCCCTAGTGATTTTAAAACTGTTGTACAACCCAACATGCGTTAAAGAAAATTGACAGGTTCTTTGTAAAAGTAGTTCTTTAACAGTAAGACCTACTCTTGAAGTCTGATAGAAGCATCCCATTCATTTTTGAATCCCATTTTAATGGAAAATCTGTTATAAAGAGAGCCTCAGGACCTCAGGACATCAATACCTTGATGTACTTTGGTTTTGCCACTGAACACAATATACATTTATTCTTGGTTCAGTATAAACATACAAAAGAAATATCCCCAAACTGTATCACTTGCATATACTCTTTTCACTATGTTTTGTTTTAGAAGCCCAAAGTGTTCTGTGAAAGTCATAACCTCTAAAAATGGGGACCTTATTGTAAATGCTGACACAACTTTAATTATAATAGCACTACCGGATGATGCTATAATTTTATGTTACAAAGAATGTTGGAAAGCCAGTTTAGTTTAATTAGGTCTGCTAGCAGTACAGTAATAAAAGCATAAAGATTTCCCATTTATCACATCTGACAGCCAATCAAAGATTCTTCCACATTCCTAAATGAAATGTGACCCATTCAATAGCTCAAAGTAAAACAAATTTTTGACTTTCAAAACCCATCAATTTCTCTCTCTATACAGCTGTAACATATAAAAGAGAATCCCCCCTGCCCTCATCTTTTTTATTAAAAGGTAAAGCTTTTCTGTGACTGAATAAAGCATTATGAAAAACTAAACTGAGAAAAGGCCATGAAACCATTTTCATCCCACATCCTAAAAAAGCTGATGGAAAAGGATACAACTGCTTCTCTATGTCCTGAGTCCCAGTATCAGCTTTGGGGTCACTTGTTAGCTCTACCTTACAGAATTATGTGCCACACATGCACACAGACTTCACACTTGTCAGCTTCAATACTTTTTTAATTGAGCTTATGCTTTCTTTGCCTGTACACATATTTATAGACCACTGACAAAATTTGATAGAGGTAAAAATGATATACTGGACTGATAAAAATGGCAGCCAGTTTCACTGGGACTACTTACAATGTTCTGAGTTTGGGCATGTGGTTGAAACTTGCCACAGACAGTCGAGTGATGTTGTTATTGTTGAGAGTGCTGCAAAGTCAAGAAGAAGCATATTAACATATTAGAGCTACATCACGTTTATTACACTTTTGAAAAAGACTTAGCTAATAAAGATCATGGTGTACTCTTTTTAGGGATGGATATTGGGAAAAAAAACCAGGCTTTTAGATATACTTTTCCTCCCTGTTCAATTCCTGATAAAACAGCATTCCACTAATAATCATAAGTAATTTGAGGTCCCAGTAACCTGTGATTCAGTCAAACAGACATTCCACCAATGAAGATCTATGGCATTCAAGCTAAGCTTGTAATCCTGACGTAAAGAGAGTTCTTGGAGAAAAAGCCTTGATTCTAGGACTCCAGTTTCTCTTTTTAGCTTCCAAGAGCCTGTATTTTCTGTAAAAAAACACAAGATCTGCCTGTTTTTTCAAGAATATTAGGAAAATATTAACTCTGGGTTGCAATTAGGTTTAATATGGAACAGAGTTGCTATAGATGATCCAGAACCGCATGGACAATAAGAGACTTTCTGTTATACAAGGGAAGGAGTCAGGAATTCTAATACTTTAGCAAACTAATAATTTAAATTTTAGACAAGGTGCCTGGAACTTGAGATAGGAACTAGGAACAAATCTTAGCCAATTGTTGGCTAGCACAGACCCATCATACTCTGTAAGTGTAGTTTGTAAAGATAACAAAACTTATGAACGATCCTGGGGTTAAATATTGTCTTCAGGCTGCAAATCAAATGCAAACAAGCTTGACTCTGGAATAAGGAAATAAGCAATAGAATTTACAGTTTTGCCTCAGAGGTTACTCATTTGAACAGAATAATGTGCTCTGGGATTTTAAACATATGGCTATGGCACTAATAAATAATAGTTCCCACTGACCAAACCTTTTTTCCATTTTGAAATACAAAGTTTTACTTTGTCCTTTTTTCTTTTTTTCTTAAAAAAAAAAGAAAGTGTAATTTGTGCTCATTTTGAATAAATTTTTAAGTACTCTCTGATCCTGAAACACAGAAAGGTAAATTCACAGCACTCCAAACAGGATCAGGCTATACACCTCTGCATTAACCAAGCGATTAATTACTGGTGCAATGTGCTGTATTTTACCTTTGTGTGCTTACTCATTCCACATCCTAAGTGTTTTCTTCACTGTGCATAAGGGATCTCCCCTGTGTGCTCTCAGGGCTACATAAACAAAGAGGACCATAATCAAAAGAAGAAGAAAAAGGGTAAATCATGCCCTTTTTCAAAACAGAACAAAAATGAAACAACAAAAAATGGCCAAGTGGGTATATCTGTAAAAGGTGTCTTAAAGAATAAATGACAATCAGTAAATCTTGCCAGGATTTTCTTAAAATGTCCACATGGTAAATGACAGCTCCCATAGTTCTTCCTTCATAACTTCTTAAAAGGTTTTAAAATCATATTTTTTCAATGAAGGGAATGGAAATCAGTACGTATTTGTATAGCTGTTAGCTGTTTAAATAAGGTGTATCTACAAACGTTTTAATTTTTAATTTCAGATGTCTGATGTTTGCTTTGATGTTTTGTATACATGAGCTTAATTTATTTTTTCAAGGGTAGAGAAAAGTATCAGGAGTACATATAAGGCATACATAAATAATTAAATAATTTTTGTAACTATTTCTATCTAATGATGAAAACATTTGATTTCATTAAAGAGATGTAATTAAAAAAAAAAGTTGTCTCAATACTTTTACCTAAGTGTTACATACTATTGCAAAAAGTGGGAGGACTGAAAGACATTTATTTCATTTCTCAGATAATTTATTTTTTTTTTAATGACAGCACTATATATTTTCCTATAGTTTGATTCCCCAGTACAGCAGATTTTTTCTTAAAAAAAAAATAAAATAGAAAGAGAACATAGAAAAATAAAATTTCACAGAAATTCACATGGTGGGTTGTACCTGTAATTACTTTTGTGTTTCAGATTTGTCCAGATTTCAGGTCGATTTTGTATCTTTAACACTAATAGGCTCTAAGATTTTGCAATTATTTAACCAATATATAAGAGCAGTTACTTTGGTAAACATTCAAACTGTCAGTAAACAGGACAGCAACCTATTTAAAAGATTCATCATACACTTGTAGTTTGAAGTAATATATACATTTTGTGCTTAGCTAGAATAATTAACTCCAAATGAAAACAAAATATGTAGTCTTATTTGCTACTCAGTGCATATACAATATGGTCTGATCTACCTATATTTCATTCTTTAAGCCATATTCGAAAGGAAGGTGAATTAGATACAAAATCTTCACTGGTGTTTGAAATACCTCTCTCAATTCTTGAAAAACTTAATCTTTACATGGTTGCTTCTCACCTAACATAAATAAAGATAGTGAACATTTAGTTGTATCTTTGAACAAATATTCTATGTATATTCATTTACAAAATTTTAACTATCTACTTTTTCAGCAGACATTTTAACAGGTTTTTTCCTTTTTTGCATTCATTGAAAATAATGTGAAAATTTTACTACTGACTTAAACTTGCAAGGATGACCTTTTTAGAACACATTTAACAATTTCACTTTACAGAAAGGCTTGTATTAACAACCATAATAAGTAGATTAAGCCATCACTGGAAAAGTTGTACAGTCATATGTATGAGTTCCAAAGATAAAAATCTCTCTGAACATCAGGTTTACTGACAGACAACCAACAATTCATCAACTTTACTATTAGATGTAATACTGGACCTACACTACATTTTATATGGCTTTATACCAGAAAGTTAACAATAGGCTTGATATTCTATGATTACAAAGTAAAAAAACCAAAAAAACCCCCAAAAAACCCAAACACCCAATTTAACTGTCAGATTCATTCACTCATAAGTAAGATCAACTATTGCTTAATAATAAAAAGCTTTACCACTGGCAGCTCACATATTCTTTTGTTTCTTGGACATATAGACGCTATCACCAGAGAAGTTTCTTTACTTCAGAATCTTAAAAAAACCCCCACAAAACCCACTACAAAACGCCCCTCTCTTACCTCCCTCAAGTTGTTGTGATTTAGCAAATGTGATTCAAACTACTATGAACTCACTCACTAATACACAGTCTTTCACTTCTCTTAATGTAGAAAGCCAAGAAAAAATGTGACATTTTGACTGACAGAGCAAATACTTCAGGAATGTTTCCTGTGCCTCAGATTCTTTGAAAACTGAGGCATTTTGCTCGTTACAGTAACTATTTTCAGGTCAGGGGTCACTGATGATAATTTCATTACCTTTAACCTCACCGATGGCCACTTTGAGGCAGTGAGAAAAAGTATGCAAGAGAAGTATTGCAATACTAACCTTTTCAGTGACATAAAAAAGACATTCTTCTACACATATGCATATGTATACACATAAAATTTTAAATGTTAGTAAAAAGCAGATTATGTGGACATGTTAAACATCTTAACACATTAACAGTAGTGTTTGATAGAAAAATGCCTCTTTGAAAAACATCCAGATAGTCAATTATATATAGTATATTGTTTCTTAAACTGAGTCTGAAAGATCAAATTGATGTCAGAGTATACAACAAAGGCAATCCTGAAAATGTTCAGCACTTCAACAGTGATGGATAATTTACAAAATTAATTGGATTCATTAATAAGGCCACCCCCAGTTTAAAAGAAAAAATATTCTTTTTTTACAGTATCTTCCATGTGCGTGGGTTTTTGTTTTTCTGGTGGTTTTTTTTTTTATTTTTATTTTATTTTAATGGCTGTCTTTCAGAGTAAAGGAATATCTCTGCCTTTCCATATCTTTTACCATTATACAGCACATTGCAGTGGATTATTTTAAGACATCTTTTCACTAGACCGTCCTGACACTGGGCTGCAGTTTGCAGATAAGCTTCTACATTAGTACTCCCCAGATACTGAGCTCTTGCTACAAGTAAGAGATACGTGAATACTTACAGCACTTCCAGGTCACGCAGAGCCCTAAATGCCCCATCTTCAATACAGCTGATCTGGTTGTAATCCAGTTGCCTGTTAAACAGATTAGGAAGGTATTTGTAAGGGAGACGAACGTTGGCAGTGTTAGGTGCAAAGAAAGCCTCCTGAAGGGCCGTCAGAGCTAGGCCACGCTAACTGAAACCCTCTCGCAAATACGCTTGTACGCTTGAGACTGTCACACAGCATGCTGGCCTGGATGCTGCCACAGAAATCCCTTTTTGTTCTGAACTGTCTGCGCAAAACAGCAGTGCTGGGAAAGCTCCAGTAAATAATAACTGCACCTTATATTAAATGCCAAAGGAATGCAATTTCATTACATCAAGAAAAGCTATCCATTAAAAGCTCTCAGCGTCATCTTGCTGAAACAATTTCATTAAGGTAAAGGACGGTAAATCACTTAATGTCACACGCATCCCCTCGGTGACCTAACAGAATCCATTTATCAGAGCAGCCCAGCTGCATGTTAATTCCACCCACCGCGGCAGGGGCCGACGAAAGACACCACTTTTAGGGGTCTGTCTGTCTGCATGCGTGCACGCCTGGATCTGGTGGGAGGTGCAGGGGTGTGTGTGTGTGATTTAGAATAATTACCTTCTAGAATATTTCTATATGTAGAAACAATAGTGGCCAAGGTATTTACATACTTGGTTACTTATCTCCTTTAATTCTGCTCCAAATGAAACTAGTATTTCTGCTGTAACCTTCACTATTTGGTTTTCTAGGCACTTGGTACTCTCTGCAATTATATGCAGATAGGATGTTGTAACGGAGCACTTGAATTCTGGACATAAAACTCAGCAATCCATCCCATACATTATTAATCTTTAAGTATTAAGTTATGAAAAATTTACATTCATTTCGCTGAAGAATAATATTACCTTTTCAATTCAAAACATTGATACAGTACATACTGCCCAATTAAAAAAGTCTGCTGAAATTAACAACCATGCAAATACAAAATCCCAGTTTCTCTGCTGATAAAAGCTTTTCCTATAAATACTGCCAAATGTCATACACACTTCAGGGCATGACTTGCAAAGCAAAGAGGATACAAACCCCACTTTAAACAACCAGAAGATCTTCTCCAAGCTGGTAATTTATCAGTGTCAGGTAATATATGAGTAAGTATGTGTGAACAATACTAAGAAAATGAACAAAATACAAATGAACTCTGCCCTTCTGTCTTTAATTATATATTAGCTATCAGGGCTAATGAGGCTTTTAGTAAAGTATTTTCTGTGATTCTTCTGAATCTATGATAACGTTTTACTTTATTAATAAATCATCACACCCACTCTTGTATGTAATATACCAAGTTCTATGAAGTTCTTCTAGTTTCATACATATTTTCCTTCTGAATTATTACTACACCAAAATAAAATATTCTTATAACTGTAATAGTGTGTTTCTTTGTACTGAAAGCTAAATGCAAACTATCATTTCTTAAATATGATCTTTAATCATTTTGGTGCAACGTTACAGCACCACTGCTGCAGTGTTGGAATATTTCAGCCTACTTTCTCAGGCTCGTTCAATTTTTACTAATGAATTTCATTTAACAATTAAGTTAATAGCCTTTTTATTTTAAAGAGGTAAAATATATACACAGTACAATTCTCTAACCTCTCGAACAATTTATCAAAGCTATTTAAATTAGTACAATGGCATGAAATGTTACCCTTGACACAATACAAAAGAGAAATTGTTTCCAGACAAATTGGAAAAATCTTTTAATGCCATCAAATTTGCCTAATGCACTCTGCAGGTTAATCTGTAAAAGGGTGAGCTGTATGTTTGCCCATATCTTATTATCCTTAGCTGTCAATGTATAAATCAGCGCTGACACAGCTTCTTCTAAATCATCCATATTATACACAAAGGAAAATCTTTTAACAGTAGAGAAAGCACTTGAGCAAATCTTGTCCTACACAAACTGAAAGGCAGATTTCTTCCACTAGACTGGAAGCAGTTGTGGTTCACCCGAAAACTTTTGGACTCCTTCCTTTAATGAGTCACCATGACCACTACCTTAGTGAAGGGTGAGTTGTTTTCATTCAAATCTTCTTACCAGAAAGATTACTTTGTTTGCACTGAACTAATTAGCTGGTTTCAGTTTGGGGGAAGGGAATTTTGCAGGTGGGAGAGGAGAAGTATTTCCTAGTTTTATAAAATATTGTCTTTGAAAGATACTACTGTCTTTATATTTTAGATTATCTTCCATCAGTTACAGCCATGATATAAAAGGATCAGACAAACACAACAAAGAACAATTGGCATGATATAATTTTTTTAAGCTATGAAAGGTACACGATGTTGAAGACTCTGTGCCTGGCTTGAATAGCAATTCATGGTATTTGTGTTAAGGTAAATATATCCACTGCATATATAAACCAAACAGAAAGTTAGACAATATTTCACAACCAGCATACCATTAACTTTTGATGTCTCTAGCAGATATACTGTAGCAGTCTCAATTTTTTTTGGATAAGGCTGGTTCCTGATAGCAAGTTGTGAGAGCACTATGACTTAAGACATAAGCAAGAATACTACAGAATAAAAGCGCGTACTTCTCTAATTTTATTTTTTATCATTTGTTTTTAGCATAATTACTTTCAAAACCACACATAAAAATCTACAATACTATAATGAAACTGTTTTCACCATTAAATTATTGAGCATAGCAATAATCCTAACTCCATTTTAGAAAGCTTTTTTTTTTTCCCCCAAGAGCTTCTTTCCCTCTTTTCAAATTATTAAAACACCCTGAGAACAGAAGTTGATCAAATATGGACCAACAACTCTGGCCCATCCTCATCCTTCCCCTCACCCCAGTCTCTCTTCATTATCCTTCCCCTCGCCCTATCTCCATATTGGGTCTTTTCTGTGTGGGATCTTACCCTCCATTTGGAAAGTCACTACTCCTTTCTGCTCCCCCTTCCAGAAAGCAGCTGATTACCTTCAGCAGTGCCATTCCTATGAAGCTCACAAAATGCTGAACAACAGCTGTCACATTCAAATTCTTCCGTTGTTGCAGAGAATTAGTTAGGTTTTACACCCATATCTTTAGCATCACCTGGGTATTTCATGTACTTACTAATCCACTGCTACTTAAAATGTTGTTTATGTGAGTTCAGCTATAAGGACTAGTAAGAACTAAATAAAAAGCATTTAATTAGTAAGAAAATGTCTGCTTTAAGAGGTTTTTTTATATATTGCTTTTGCTGATACATCTTACATTGCAGAAACATGTTGGTAACATATTTTCTTCCCTTTTAGAATATGTTGTCTACCATATAATGACAAATAAATACCTTTTTATCCCACAAGGAAAGCATTTAATGACTAACAGAAGATGTTGCATACATTTGAAAACTACTATCCTCATACAGAAAAAAATGTTATCTGACTCTGACAGAAGAAACCTCCTTTACTCATACCTAGAGGCTGTGTCCAAAGTTGGGACAATTTCAGTCAGTCTGTCTGCTTTACTCTCCTGCTCTTCACAGCTTGAGGACACTGTGGTCCCATGCAAGAGAGATACCGTGAAGCTTTACCTAATTCTCCTTTGTTCAGCAACTATTATATTCTCCTTGTGTATCAACCTAATAATGGTAGGCATCGTTTAAAAAGTTATCAGAAAAAGTAAGAAGACTTTCTAGATCCCTATGGTAGATTTCTCCCCAGTAAAACATTTAGGAAAAGTTTCTAGTTTTAGCACGTGGTATGCTGGATTTAATATCATTAAAATTTTTTCTTAGGAAAAGAGCAGAGTGCACGATATTTATCACTGTAATACAATTTTTGGAAACAGTCACTGTTTTTAATGTCTAATATTTTTTACAACAGAATGGAGTTATGTTTCCTGTTTCTCAATTCCCTTCTCAATTTCAAGAGGAATCAATAATAGCAGAGGCATTACTTAAGAAAGATGTAACAAAACATCTAAGAATTTATTCTAACTCTCTATCAAACTTCAGAGAACTGCTTGTTTCCCATGACTATTACCATTTATTGTGATTACTCCTTCATTTGGAAGTCAAGTGGTTTTTTTTCTACTTGCAGTTTATTTTGCTAATGTAATTCATTACATTATTTGCTAAATTTTCCCTGTAAAACATTTTGAATGAATAATTTTTTTCCTAATATACATAATATGACAAATGATTAACCTTTTTCTTTTATCCCCAAATTAAAAAGCAAGACTTGCAAGTCTTCCAAGTAAGACATAAGTAAGTATTCCAAGTAAGGTATGCTTGCTGAATAAACTAGAAGAAAAGTCAGAACAGAGCTATAGTTCAGTTTCTCTATCCCCTCAAAATTGTCTGGGACTCTACTTGGCTAAACTCACAAGTATCTTCCAGGAGAAAAAAAAAAAAAAAAAAAAAAGTCAAAATGAAACAGAAGAATTCCATGAAAAGGAGGATGAGCACTGAATGAACAATCGATATTATCTAATGCAAAGATACTATCACATCAGTATGACTTCCCAGAAATAATGCAGTTTAAGAAATAGATGACAAACAGTATCAAGATTATTAGAAAATAGTGTGCAAATATATTCTTGTTCTAGCATGGAAGTCATATTAAGCACATATCCCATGAAAATTCTGTCAGAGTGGTTTATTAAAATATTAATTAGAAAAGCTTTATCTGTAGAACCATTTTTACTTGGTTACTTTACGTATCAACAAACCTCCTTGCAAGTCTCTGCAACATCATTATGCCTCCCTGTTTAGTAAAGCAGAAGCAGTCTGACTTTCCAAAGTAGTGTTGAAACAAAAGGGCCTAAAGGCTCCTGAGAGTTCAACTATTTCTTGAGACTTCAACATTGAACAGAAGCATAAACTGATTTTCTTTAAAGTTTAAATCCTCAAAATCTTGCATTAAATCCTCAATAACTTTGCATTATTCTTGACACAGCCAAATAAAATTTAAAGATAAAAATGAATCCAAGATTTCCTACAAGAGTTTATCAACTCAGATCATAATAATCTTCTACCTCAATTTGCTTTGTATTATAACAGGAAAACCTATGGGAAACTTTATAAACCACAGTAACATTTGGTACTTTTCCTAGTGAAAGCATAGTGCACATTTTGCATTAGGATAAATTCAGATACCGTGTAAAATTTTTTGTAAGTATTGGTACTCAGCAGCTGAAACCACACTTAATTCAGCTGCCCAGTTATTATTTACCTAACATTTATTGTCATACAAATAAATACCTGTTTCAGATAGATTTTAGATTCTACCCATTTTAGACTTTTACTCATTGATTCAAGTGCCAAAAAGACTTGCAAGGAAGCTCTTGATTCACATTCAGAGATTTCTGATTGAAACATCTTCAAAGCCATATACTCTGCTTGATTTAAAACCATAATTGACTTTAACATTTCTTAAATGAGCTATTTGTTAAAAAACCAACTGTTTTCAGCAGGCCAAATTTTAGGAAAGTAGTCTGTAATGAAAATAACTACTTTAAAAATAGTAATGAAATGCTATTTATTTAGTCAGAAAGAACAACTTTTTTTCCCCAAAGGCCAAAAGGTCAGTGACCTGTTTGGCAACAAGAGTTTTAATAGGCGCCAGAAAAATGTACCTATTCTTTGCTTCATTTCTTCAGAGCTATTTTTGACTTTAACAAAAAAATGAATATATTTCACAAACATCCTCTAAAATATCCTGCTTGACGTATACCTGAAACGTGGGTGGCTGAACAGACCAGTGGTTGAATTAAGATTCCGAGAAAGAACAAGCATGAGAAATATGCCAATTCTATATTATTAAAGCATGTCTTAGACAAGCAATGCATTTGGATCAGCACTTGTACAGATGAGTAGACAAATATATTTCCAGTTGCAGTGGAATTTTGTGCATGATCTAAGCCGAAATCAGTAACTAGAATATCTTCAGCAGGACTCTATTTTTTTGACTGCTAATAAAATTGTACTTAAAAAATGTCCAGTTGTTGCCAACAACTATTAATACAAAATTTAGTTATGCCTTTAGAGACAATGCCAGTTTTAAATCTTTCACAATCAGCATAAAAGAGGCATCAGGGCAACAGCAAGTAATATTAATCAAGGTTTAGGAGAAAGGTTAGTGTAATTGGAAGGACTTTGATTGGATGTTGGTTTCTGTCTCTCTCTTCACTAATTCTCCAGTTTCCTAGCCAATTTAATCTGTGAAGCTACTATACTGCCCCGCAGCCTTTATCCTTGGGGTGACAGTTACAGTGTCCCCCAACTTGGGAAAAAAATGGAACCAAATGAAAACAAAGGCACCAAAGAAGAGAGTAGTTGAAAGCAAGGCTAGACTGTACAAGAAAAACAGGGCAGGAGATATGAAAATATTTCTTGGTATTTTGGGTATCATTTGATGTTGCATATATTTAGTATCACAGTTCTGCCATGATGTTGGTGTATTCCTTTCTATCCTCTGCCAAGTATCAATTTCAGAGTGGAAGAAAAGGTTGAAAACTTAGAAAAATTTACATACTTCAAGTGGAAATGTCATTATGTAATTTTATCAAAATCATCGGACCGGGGGCTGAAATCTACTTCTTAAAAACTGAGCATGGCACTATTGTTCTTCCTGTGGTGTTCCATATTTGTTTGCTTTTTAAGACCACTTATTTTCTTCCTAGTAACCAGATTCAAAAAACAACCCATCCAAATTGATAATCTGGGCAGCTAAAGCATTATCTTACCATCTTAAATACAAATAAGAATACTGAGGTTGGAGAGATGTTAAACATCTTCCACATCCAGTGTATCACCATGGAGGGTTATGAGACGATCATTAACATGTATATTAAAATATCTGTGGTTAATTTCCAATTTATATGATAATTTCTCTTTATTTTTTGAAAACAGTGGGTGCCACTGTGTTCTCTGAACCTAACTTCTTGGTGTATATTCTTCTCCCTGAAAACGTGGCAAGTTAGGAGTAACTTTCAGAATCATATTTCCAGAATTTGCACCTTAATTTCTGTCAAGTCCCAGATCAGCAGCTGTACTAAAAGTGGATTATTCTCGAAGTCATTGCCCTTGAACAGGAAAATCAAGACTTTGAGACAGAGTGGCTAGTTTTTTTCCCACATTTGAACTACCAAAATACTGGATACTGGGCTTCCAGTCCAGGAAACCTGTACAAAATAAGCTTACCTCATTTTTGGGCACTTTTTCTGAAGAATGAGATTCATTACCAACAATGGGCTGTACTGGCAAGAGTGAAGTCAGGATGCTCTGTCTAGCATGTGTTAGATGACATCTAAGCACTGCATACAGTTTCAGCCTCCCCAGTAGGGGACAGACATTGACACACTGCGCTGAGTCCAACCAGGGCCACCAATATGGGAGTGCTGCAGTAGGTGACATTTGGGGAGAGTCTGTAAGAACTGCATTTGTTCAGCCTTAAGAAGAAAGGGCAAAGGGGGGATCTTATTTGGTGCCTATAACTGCCTAAAGAGAGGGTATAGACAGAGCCAGGCTCTGCTCAGATATGAGAGGCAAGAAACAAGTTGGCAAATGGGAAATTCCCATTCGATATAAAGTAGGTTTGTGAGGCCTGATGGTTTTTCAGGGGTTTTTTGTTCTTCTTACTATGAGGTTGTGGCAGGTTGCCCAGGTTGTCAATTCTCATGCTGCCTTGCCCATTTTGCTTCTATCTTCTACAGAAACTATACTGTGACGGTTATTAACAAGATGTCCAGAAAGGAAATATGGCCACATTTCATGGAAACGAGACAGAATCTTCTGAGAAACATCAAGATGATTCTAGAGCTAACTTGTTAGCAGGAAATCAAAAGATCATCGTGGTATCATCAACTTTAAAGGAAGCAATTTAAGCAATTTCCCTCAGATAATATGAGTTAACATCTAATTCTGTTTGCTCTGCAAAGACTAGAAGAACATACAAATGAGATGTTTTCCAGCTCCTGATTCAGATGGGGAAGTATCTAGGGGGAGTGAGAGAATGGTGAGTCTCCATTCAGGAACATAAAATATGTAATCAGGTCAAATTCTGTGAGATTTGTAACCTGCCTTTGAAACAGCTTACTCGAGCTACTGTATGGGATGGTTACCAATAACTGCATTTAAAAAAAAAAAAATTATCTCTATTTTGAAATTGCTGTAATTGATATTGTTACACAAAGCAAATCTTGAATTTCCAACATGTTCTAATATAGGTTCCTTTACTCTTTTTACCTTCACCTATCTCTTCCATAAGTTTGGTTAACATCTTTAACATTATGGTCAACTACCGGGCAATTACAGAAGAATTGCCAAAATTAGAACAAATATTCAATTCTGTTTATGACAGTTCTCTGTAACTATATACAAATATTTGGTTCCTGGACCTTAGGTTAATCACCCAATAGATGCTAAATTCCTCCATAGAATCACAGAATCATTTAAGTTGGAAAAGACCTTTAAGATCATTGAATCCAACCATAAAACTAACACTTCTGAGTCTACCACTAAACCATGTCCTTAAGTGCTACATCTACATCTTTTAAACACCTCCAGGGATGGTGACTCAACCACTTTCCTGCACAGACTGTTCCAGTGCTTGATAAACATTTCAGTGAAGAAATTTTTCCCAATACCCAATCTAAACCTGCCCTGGTGCAGCTTGAGGCCTTTCCCTCTTATCCTATCACTTGCTACTTGGGAAAAGAGACAATTTGGACTTTGTGGAAATGCTGTGGCCTT
The DNA here is from genome assembly GCF_965140245.1 of Athene noctua. NCBI lineage: Eukaryota > Metazoa > Chordata > Aves > Strigiformes > Strigidae > Athene > Athene noctua. The sequence continues at coordinate 18,884,319 of NC_134040.1, read as the reverse complement.
TATGTTTTGGGTTTGTTTGGGTTTTGTTGTCTTTTTTTTTTTTTTTTTTTTTTTAATTATCTCCCCAAGTAGAAAGGCTTTAAAGGGTGGATCTACTGTTTTATTCAAGTTTAGGACATAATTCAGGATCCTTACCTTGAAAATACTCACCAAGATATAAATATTATCATAGGTAAAGATTAGCATGCTAGATCAGTTTCTGACTGGATCTATCTCTCAATATATAAGTATACTTATTGCATCCTAAAATACTGCCCTGCCACTAGAAAATTCTCAATTATGCTGTTTCTTTTACTACCAAAGTTCCTTTCTGTAGCTGTATCAATTTTTGAATTTAAAATACCATGCAGAAAAATGCAGGCTTCTCCTTCTAGTCAAGCCTCTTTTAGACCATGGCTAGTGATGAGACCAGTTCTGAATAGAAACTCATAAAACATCAATTAAAAAGCAACAAAGCTACTCTGAGAAATGCTTGTATGTTTTTGAACATAATAGATTTGAACAGAATAGTTTTTCCACTGAGTTGTGCAAGGGTTTCACTGTGAGGAAGAACAATTATCACAAACATGGTTAAATTAAAAAAAACCCCAACTTGTAAATATCAAATCAAGTAGGCCAAACTCTTGGACATTCTGCTAAATCTTTGAAAAAAATGTCTTCCTAACCAATTTGTGTGCAGTGCTGCAGGCAGAAGAATGAAGTGGTGTCCATCATAGAGAAACAGAAATTCAAAGGGCTTCCTGTCCAGTCCCCTCTCACTGGGGATACAACATCACATCATCCCTTTCATAACCACAGCACACTCCATTTTCAAAGTAGTATGACTAGAAGGTTCATCTTTCTTTTAGCACTAGCAACCTCAAGGAATAAAAAGCATTTCAATAGAAATTACATTAAAACCTCATATAATGGTCTAATACTTCCCTATTTTTATTGATGCCATGATAGCAATTAGATTTTTTCACAGCTGCATTACACTGGCAGCTCCATAGTCTTTCTGGAACCCACTGGTGTGTCCTCTGTCTTTGTTGGTTGTTTATAAGTGATAAGTCCTCAGCTTACAGCAGGGGTTATAGGTTTTGAGTGCATGAAATTACATTGCCTACTATACAAGTTCATCACAGTCTTCCGGGCATTCAGGTCTTTCAGTACAGTAAACTGATCTAACACTCTAAACAGAAAGTTGAAAAGTCACTGCTTTCCTTTCTCTTGAAACTCACATATTTCCACATTTAGAAGCCATAAGAATTCAAAACCTGCCCATGAACTTCAGGGTCACTATCTCCAGGAAAGTATCTGTCTTTTAAAAAAGACTTGTTTTACCACAGAAGAAAACTGTCACATAAGTACAAAAAAATATGCTATCAGAACTAAATAATAGCACGACTTTTCTTTCTTTCATACAAGCAAACAAAAGCCAAACTCTTAGAACCAAGGCAAAATTATTTTTTCCACTTGAAACAATGACATATTTAAAATAACCTGACATTCAAATATTAAACTCAGGTTACCATAAACAAATAGTTATAATGCCTTGTTGTATTCAACTCCATCTCAATGTTTTAAATTTCATATACGGCAATTTTAGGATGCTTAAAATATGTTAAAGTATTTTGCCAAAACAAATGGTAAGTGTTGGTTTCATGCAGAGATTCCTTAATCAGCTATAAAAGTGCTAAGGAAAAAGATATCTGATACAACAAAAGGACACTGTATTGACAAAGCATTATCATCAGAATATATACAAGGAGGAGGAAAATACTTACAGATTTTTTATGTCTACTGCTCCTCGGAATGCCTTCCTTGGTATCGCTTGAATCTGATTTTCACTAAGATCACTAAGGAAAAAAATGAAAGTTAAAGTCTGTCTTACATATTTCTCTCTGTGTATAACAAAAGAACAGATAAAAAAATAATTTCAGCCATTACAGCTTAGTCAATTTTTCCAATGAAGTTTATTTTATTACCTTAACTGACATGTAATTGAAGAAAAAGAAGCAGCAATAATAGTCAAATTAGTTTATCTGTGTTGCACTAAGTAACTCCTTTACAAAACACAACATATATGCCAAACAAAAAGCAGAAGCATTACATAATTTAACAATGAAGGACAAACTGATTTAATTTTCAACTGAGTGATTTCACTTTTCCACCCATTTCAAACCAATGACATCAAAAGTTTGATACTATGTTCAGCTTTATGCAAGGAAGACTGAAAACCAGCAAAAAGAACAAGTAGTGAGCTATTGAGAAATAATGATTAAGCTGTGTAACATCTGAGACCAATATATTTCTGACTTTGTTTCAGAGTGGCAAGCACCATATATTTTAAAAGAAGGTGTTAAAAACCATCTTGTAGCAGATATCTAATACTCCTCTCCAAAATCCCTGCATGACTAGCTGTACCACACAATCTGAAACTAGCATCTTTCCAAAAGAGAAATTTTATTATAATGCTTATAAAATTCTTATTCAGTATAAAATTCTTATTCAGTAATATATACATATCAGTAATATATATAAATATAATATTCGGTAATAGAGATAAATATAATATAAATATAATTATATCTAAACAATATTTTTGCTAAATATATTTTTCTGAAATTTAGAATAGGAGATAATCAATATATTAAAGCTGTTACTGCTATATCTACACCATGTGCAATTTGAAGGTTTCACTTTAGACAATAGTTTGATACCCTGGACCACACATACCTACCACACACATAGTTCATAAATGTCTGAATGCCTTCAAAGTGACCTATCTACCATGGTATCTTAAAATTATGAAATCAAAACTTCTTTTGGAGGCATTCAGAGATGCAACCATCTATAGACAATATGAGGAATACAAGGAATTACATGAAGAGGACTGTTGAGAATGTGAATAAAATTTAGAATCAAATCAGGAGCATATAGGCTGTCTATACTAATTTTCAGCCCGTTTGCAGAACAGTTTTACTGTGGCTAACTAGATTTCATTATGCTAAACCCAAATCAGGAGCTTCACTCCAAAAGCACATCAAAAGCAATCCAACCCCTAACAGCAGAAGTAAAGTTTCACAATGTCTTGCTTTCAGGAGAAAGAAAAATGGTGCATAGAAATAAGAGCTCTAGTTCAGATGAAGTGAGTAAGTAAGAATCATTTAGTTGATTAGACATAAACAGTCATGTTTTTCACGTATTCTTTCCCTAAAACATAATCTAGCATGAGTTCTTACTTCCAATTATTAGTAATCACTCCAGAAGATCTTTCAGATTAACTTAAAAAAATTTGAGAACTTTATAAAACCCCACATTTCTGACTTTGACAAAATTTATATAATCCTTTTGAAAATAATTCTACATACACTGACGACTTTGTTTTATCCAATTCATTGTTAATTTATGGAAAATCACATTCTATTTACTAAGTCTTTCATAGCTTGTGCATCTAACTGCACTGCAATATCTTGGAAAGTATATTTAAAACTAGACCCAATTTTACTATTATTAACCATGTGTGAAAAACGAGAATCTCTGAGCTGTGATTTAATTTTCAAGCCTCCTAAGTAATCTTGAAATGGGATATGACTGCACTGGTCTGACAATAAATTCAATGGCAATGAATGAAAAAGCAGCCTTCAGCATTTGTTACGGTAACATGATTTAACAGCCTACTTCCTTTCAAAAAATTCCACTATAAGTATAAACAGCAAATATCTATATTTACACTTCTGTTTAATTGGCTAATACACTCTACCTATACAAAAATTGTGCATAAGGAGGTTAAGTTAGCAATAGTGATTTGTATCATGATCAATGATTAGTTTATAATATGTAATGTGTATAATAATATGTATACATCTATGCAAACCACTGCCATACTCATAAATATACACTACAGGAGGTAATGGGTAATGGTGCATTATGCTTTTTATGACAGTTAATAGAGTATCATAATTCACCATTTTATATAATTAAAAAGTGGAAGATAACAAGATTGAGACAAAATGTAAATTATTTTTTAAAATCTAATAAAATGTAGCAACAGTCAAAATCTTTCTTTCCTTGGCAAAATGCAAATCTTAGCACAAATGCAAGGACTTACAAGTAACAGGTACTGAGCCAGGTTCCTCAAGAAACAATTCACTGAGGTCATGTGTGTGCATATGTACGTCCGCTTGTATGCACATGCAAAAGACAGCAGACTAGCTAACTGCATGCTAGATTTACCACTGGGTCTACCCAGTCAACATCATATCCATGTAGCACAGGCTCATGTAGACTAAAATACAGTGTTCTCTGCTAATTTTAGCACATTTGAAACGTAAACTACTTGATTGCAAAGGTTCCCAACCTTGCTGTGGAAGGCACTACTTAGATCATTCCTCTAAACATGAAGAGCTAAGTAAGGTTGGCAAACGTAATTTTCCAAGACAAAGTTTTTTGCAATGCATCTGCTGTTTTGCGAAACTTTCTTGGAACTGTTTATGTAACAAAAGTGTAAGTTATTCATTCATTTCTTCACTGCAAAATTCTACCTCTCATAAAAAAATATGACTTTCAACACAGAATTTATGCCTCCTTATAGCAGGAAAGTTTTTAGTAATTATTTATTGATTGCTTGAAGTTTTCATCTGCTCAGTCTAAAAAGGTTTCCTTTTAAAAACCTTGAGGGGCTTAAACAAACTCAACTTTTTTCTTCTTGCTTAAATTACACCTGCATTTCACACTGTAGACCTAGGACTCAGTAAGAAGTTGCTGTGTGGTCTTTTTTATGACATTTTAACTCATTCCACTGCAATTCTGGGATCGCTCACAAAAAAATTGCAGCACAGGGTGCACTGTGACTGTCTGGAAAAATGGGGTAAAAATCTCTTTTGTAGATAAAACCAGACAATTTTGCAGGCCAGTATGTTACACTGATTTGACTTTGCATCTTAAATTCTGCAGTGAACAAAGGTTCAAACCTTTTCAACCTGATGGTCACTGTTTTCTTGCACTCATAACTATGTAAACTTCACCTTCCATTTCAAAAAGAGGCAGCATTTGAATACTGACTATAACTGATAAAGGCACTTGGTACCGCTAAAATGAAAGAAACTCTAAGCTTCTCAGTAAAATTTAAGTCACAACAGAACATCCTACTTGTACAAGAACAAATCTGTATTTCGGAAAGAAAAAGCAGGAACCTGTCTTCCCACTTGAAACCAGCAATCTGACCGAGATACTTTCATTGGAACAAATTACTCCCCATTACTATTACAGCCCAAGACCTTACATCAAAATCCAGCACACCTCTGGAACAGTGGAAGTGATTAAAAAATGTTTTGTATACTGCTAGAGTGAAAAATCCAAGGCTATCCTGCAGATTTTTTTTATTTTATATGTAAAACACAGTGGTCTAGTATGTTTTGAAGAATTAATCTTTATGCAGATTCTAGTTGTCCTACAGGCCTCTTTCAAATAAACAGTTCTTGAGTCTATTATATCACTCCTAGAGAGATATATTCTAAATGACTGTCTGAAGTGGAGTACCTTAGACACTGACCCTTCAAAAAAACTCCTTACTGCAACCTTGTGGGCTTCATTCATTTCATTCACTGGCCAGCAGAGCATCTTCAACCACCCAGCCTCTCATGCACCTCACTGCTCATACACTGTCAAACCAGTGCTGCGGGTCACAACTGTCATATGCAACTTCAGTTTCTTTTAGTGTGAGATGTCCTCAAGGAGAGCTCTCAGGCTTGTTACCTCAAGACAAAAGGTGGCACAGTAATGTTGGCATTAAATAGCAGATTTGCACACAAAAAGCCATCTGGGCAAGTTAGGCTGGGAGCAGCTGCAAGAGGCTCTTTTCAGAGAAGACACAGATGAGCACCTGTGCTGCTCTAGATGCAAGTGTACCATCCTGTTCATAGTGGTTTGTTTCAGGTATGTTTAAGCTGTGTATATGTCAAGCATTCTTCTGAGTTGTTATATTCTGGCTGCAACCCCATTTTCTCAAACGTAAAAGGAGAAAACCAAATCTATACACCAAACCAAGCTGAATCCCACTCTAAATGAAGATACACAAAGAACAATACACTAAGACTTCTCAATTGTTGCCCAACTATAGTGATGCTTTGAAAAACTTGCAGACTTTTTCCCTCACAGAAGGTAAGGTGTGTGTTTCTAAATCAGAGACTAAATATGTTGCACTTAAAGAACTTTTTTTTTTTTTCTTTCAAATTAACAGTCCATCCAAGTATTCAAAGTCAGCAATAAAACCAGAGAAATACTATAGCCTCTCTAAGATCCGTGATCAAGTTCTGGAATTATTGTACTTACATGAAATATAATTTATTTTTAAACAAACTGGGTCAAAGTAATTTATGTGCAATGTATACTGATAAACACATATGCCTCAGTTTTAAAACTGATATCCAAATATTAAGGATTTAATTCTGGTATTTTCAATGACACTACAGCAGGATTTGTCTAATTTGAAGTTATACCTCAAACAGTGTAGATTTCTGTATTTCACAAACCAATGTAATAGGAAAAAAACTTAGTAACAAAAAATTAAATCAAACCTCTCACCCCCCCCACCCCCCCCCAAATTATCTTCCTCTTATGTATTCAGCTAATTATTTGTTTTGCTCTGGAATACATCAGTAATCATAATGCATTTTATGCTTTGTGGAAACAGCAGAAAGACCCTGCCAAAACCTTGCTGCTACTGAATCCTTCCTAAAAACAGGATGAAAATGTTACATTTCTATTAATCGTATTTACTGGTTAGTAGATAGAAGTATATCAGGAAAAAAACCCCAACAACCTAGAATCCTGTTAAAATTTGAAATTCATACCAATATAATAACCTATCCCCCAGAAAAACTCGAAAACTTATATATGTTTTTGCTTTTTTATCTCAGGATAAAGCCCTCAGATAACCTGATATTAATGAGCCTGATAGAGTCCTTCAGCACTTAAAAAATGCAGACAGTACTGCACTGCAGCTATTTTATTACTCACCATGTATGGTTCCCAGTTGAATATCCCATTTACCCTTAAAAGGAGTGCTAAATTTTTAATTATATAAATTGAAATACCACATATAATATCTGTATTCTATGCTGTTAAGGTTGTATCACAGTTTTCTTGTGTGGCTAAAACCATTGTTCGTTCTGAAACAATAAATCTTTTGAAGATAGCAAAGCTGCTTGTAAATTTAATTACTTGTAATTTTATTTTCCTCTATGGTTTAACCTCCCTCTGTGTCTGACCAGCAATATCATAAATCTATGCTGCCATTCTCTACTTTGTAAAATACTGAGTACTGGGAATGAGTAATATGTCCTGATTTTTAAAGAAAAAGGCAGAAACACTGAGTCAAACTAAATACTGAATACTTATCAGTTTATTTATGCCAGTTCATAAAAACTGCTCAGAAGGTGACTATTCCATGATCAACACCCTTAATAATTATTTAAACATATCTGACACAAATAAAGTAAGCCTTGCTTAGTATTTATCTCTTACTGGAAAACCAAAATTTTAACAGTACCTAACAATATTCTTCAAGAACTCTCCCATGCCCATACAAGGGGACAAACTATCATATATAATGAGACTATAGGGCAGTAAAAGAAATAAACGGCTAAGAATATCTTTAAAATATTTGAATGAAATTCAAACATAGGAATTTGGACATGGGGATTTTCACTTGGAATACAAAGGTGGTGAAAAAATGAGATACATATTCCAGAATAGGATAGTTCAGTTGGAAGGGACCAACAATGATCACCTATTAGTCCAACCAGATGATTTTGGGGGAAAAAATTAAAGTTTTTTTATGGACATAAGTATCAACTGGATGTTTATCTGCAAATAATAAAACTAACTAAACAATTCATAGATGAATACCAAATACTTCCTTTCAGCTGTTTTCACAACGATTTGCTTTTTCCGCAGTACTATTCAGTGTTTTTACAACATATTTGTATCTGGGTACACCTTAAAAAGTAGAGAAATTTAGGTGGCAGGGAGAAGACAGACACTACTTGTTCATTAAGGAGCTCCTTGCAGAGATGGCCTGTGAAACGTGTTCTGGCACAGGCTACTTGCTGGATTCTAGACTTCATTAAGATGTCTATGAGGTCTTGCATGGCCCAAGACACTTCTTCAGCCACAGTCACCTTAATGAGGCATGCCATCTAAAACCTCCAACCTATTCCAGAGCAAGACCCAGGTTTGCAAAAGCTATTATTTATTCCCCTGGCTTTGATGTTATGAAAAACAAAGTACTCTGCCTCACTGGAAGGCTCTTGAAGAAACCAGCAGGAAAACCTGACCTCCCAACAGGCGAGAACATGCTGAGATGTGACAGCATAAGAAAAGTGAGCCATGGCCCCAAGTTTCAAGGGTGTCTTGATATGTCTCAAGAGAAGAATGGAAAGAGATTACTTCATTAATGCTGGCAGCTGCCTCTCTTTGCCAAAGCTACTGTAGAGGTGGGCTTTCCAATGCAGAGGACAGAACAAAATGGCAAAGTAGGTTTTCTGTGTTTCACTGGATCTCTGATTTGGATTTCAATCCTAAAATGCCAGAGAGTTTTGCACTTTCTAAATTGGAATTATAAATACGTATTTCTACTCTGTATTAGGTGTTTTGTGTTATCATGGAAAACTTTTGATTAGATTATTTTTACTACTCATGAACGTTCATTTATCATCATACAACCATACTTTTAAATTGCAAAGTTCCAGTGTGACTAGGAATTTAATGTAAGACCTTTTCTAAATCTACAGAGGCACGCTTTGGCAACCACTAGTTTTATTGTATTAGGATAAGGTATGTAAGCATGAAAATTATTTTCAGAACTATGTAACAAGAATTAAACCAAAGTACAAAGTCTTCAAGAATACAGATGCCTGTGAACTACTACATTATATTGTAAATGCAGGGAGAGTATCCTGAAGAGATAGTTCCTCTAAAATTAATAACTCAGGTGAAATGAACCTACTGAAGCATATTTGGAATTGCATTATGGTAGAAATATATCAAATTGTAGCATGAGCTTACCAAAAACCCATGAATGTATTGATCTATAACACAACAGGTTTTTATCCCATGTTCAAATATATGAATATATGAAAACAAGTAAGTACCTTTCCAATCAGTCAAATGACGTTTTATCCAGTTATTTGTTACAATACTGGCATGAGTTTGGTTTTATAGAGTTACTGTATAACAAATTAAAGTACTGTATCACTTATTTATGAAGATAATCTTATACCCAAATGGCTGCTCATGTCCTTTTAGCAAGGAATAGCTTTTTGGAAGGTCTACAAATCAATTAATACAGACAGAATAAGGAAATGTTTAAAAAAATGTATCCTTAATTCAGTCTAAACTCTTGTTCTGAAAAAAAAACCCAAACCCAAAACCAAGAACTCTGCTGTACTATTATTCTTTGACTATGAAACAAACAATTTAGTCTTCTATTAATTTCAATTATTTTTTTTCTGTTCTTCAGGAAAGCATCCACTGCAGCTACTCCTCTTCATAATGAAGATACAAAAGGAGTCGAATTCTACCAGCAGTAGCAGCTGTGTCTCTAGGCACATATTTATCTCCTTGTGAACACCAAAAATATGCATTATAAATTCTATCATTAGTTCTGTAAATCATTATTGCTGGTCATATCATCATTCCAACCTGCTTTCCATAAAAGAAATAAAATGTAGTGTCTGAGAAAGCCACTATTAACCTCCCTCTACAGATGGAGAAACCAAGGTAGCATGTATCAGTAGCATGCTGAGGAGCATAAAGCAGATGAGAAAAATTTAGAACACAGAATTGAAGGTTCTCTGTGCATCACTAATTTCCATTTGCTCTGTTGACTCCCTAGAGATTCAGGTGCTGTACACAGCAGACACATAATCTATTCTCGTCCTAAAGGAGGATCACTCCCTGTGTCATGGTGTGCTACACTGCCCAAGTGAATATTTAATATTTCACATTTCACAACACAGGGCAATCACCACTGCAATAGGACAGAATTATGCGAATCACAGCAACTCCTATGGTAAAGAATAAATCTTCCTCTTTTCCAAGAATGTTCAGACTGAATTTCCCTGTTCACTTTCATCTCTCACTTCTTTATGACACCACTTTTGATGATATCACTGAAGTTTCTTTCATTCTTAATGCTTCAGGTTTTTTAAACGTTATTAATTTATAGATCTGTAATTGAAGCAAAATGTACTTTTTATTATAGCTTTCGGTACATTATTATTTGTATTATTTAAGCAGCAGATATTTCTACCTATTTTATCTATTTACTTATTAAAGCAGAGGTGGAGATCATTTATGCATACAGTATACAATGTATAATTCAAAAGATAAAAACTAATGCACTAAAGAATAGGAGTACTGGTAGCCTCATAATCTCGAGTTTATCAGTACCATCAACCTTAATATTCAGGATAAGTCATCAAAAACTTTAATGCTGACAATTAGTGCTGATCTTTTTTTATTTGAGAAACAGCCTGACTCCTTTTACCTATCTAGTATAATATGATATCAACTTGTTTATAATTTTGAGTATTAGTAATTTTTGCAGAATGAAAATAGCACAGAGTGCAAGTACTAAGCCTTCTTACTTTTTAATAGGATCAGATTTTGGGTTTGGAATAAGCCAAAACCTCCAATCTGAGTCTTGGCATGAAAGTTAATCTATGGCATGCAAAATCAATTCTACTCTATGAGGTCTCCAAAAGTGCACTTAAATCAATTTGTATACTCTAGTACCATTTGAAAATAATTGCTTAAGAAGATTCACCATTTATTCTTTACCATGCTAGAGTGTCCTAGTGTGGCAAATGCTAACTGTGAAATAAAATAGGAGTATTAGGACCACACATGTATTTTAATGGAGTCTTAGAAATTATTTCTGAAAAGGAAAGCAGTCTTTATTAGTCTGTTCCACTAAATGAATATGTAATTCCCTGCAAAAAAACCAGAAATAATTACACATTGTAGCTCCTAAAGAGGAAAGGACCACCCACAATTCCAAAGAGAGAGAATTGCTATACTACTTCAGATTTGGCTTCAATATAATCCTTTTGATTGAAAAAGATCCTTGAAAGAAAAACTTGAAGCTCTTAAGAACACCCCCACCTGCCCAAAGAAAAACTCACCAATTCTTTATCACCCATAGAGTCTCAAATTGGTCAAGCTGAAGGAAGGTATATTTACTGACTGCTCCTTGTCATGCGTTTCTAATTGCAGTACTGTTCCTCAAACAGTGCCCAAGACAGCAGCATGGCTGTGAAGTGTAAGGGTATCATTGACCTACAACCCTACTTGGATTTTGCAGTTAGAGATGACTTTTAGCCATATGGATGTATAACTTGAATTTAATGTTTCAAAAATTATAATTTAGTCCAGTCAATAACTTGTAAAGCATATATGGTTTCTGTTTATGAAATTTTCCCTCTTTTTTTTTAAAACAGGTTGTAATTGAGCACAAAATAGAAAATAACTTTAACCTTTATGTGTTATTATTTCACACAAGGCCACAAAAAACCATTTCTTTGTAAGGAAAGAGTGAAGACTGATATTTTAATTTCACTAGTCTCTGATAGGTGATTTGGTGATTAACTTCTAATCAACTATTACATTTGATAAGACTTGAAAATGCACTACAATTTAAGGATTTAAAAAGGTTAAAGCAAGATGCTGCCAGGTAACTTTCATTTCTTCTGGTACATTACACACTCAGCATATGCATGGCTGAAGCCTCCATTTGGCTTGGTTTGGGATCCACTCACATAAAGAATAGATGAGATGGCATACTTAACTTTCCAAAAGACCCCTTCAACAGTATCTGAACAATCTATCACTGCTTTTCCCTATAGCGAAACTTTTTTTTTAGCAGGAGTTTGAAGCTGTCAACATGTCTTTAATACTTAATATTGTTTCACCTGCTTTGGAACTGAAACTGTAAGCACTTTTAGGAACTGATTGAAAGGTTGTCTGGTATGTTGTCTAGTTTCACTACACAGTCTGTAGACCCGTATGCTCACTTCTGAAATATCACTCAGTGAACCATGGTAATTTCTCTCTTTGTTCAAAATGGAGCAGCGTGGATTCCTGATCTAGCACCACTATACATAGCTGCTATTCCAATATAGGCAAGTAATAATTACATCTGTGGACACAGACATTTTTCATCAAGAATAGGCCCAAACTGTTAGTCTAATAATAAGTTGAGTACTCCAAGTGTTTCCTAACAGTCAAAAGTAACCTTGAACAGTTTGTCAAGGAACAGCCAAAATTTGGAGTAAACTAGAAATGATCTTGCAGATCATTCATGTTGAATGGCACTGTGCTCACTCTTCCTTCACTTGAGTCAAATGATGCAATTTTGGGAATGTCTCTTGAGACAGGCTGATTGCTTAACAAGACAGATTTATTGTACAGTCTTAGCTTTATACAATACGTGTGTAGTCACATAATATATGTGAAGCACTGATGCTTCAGGCTTTGAGGCTGTTGCCTGTCAGTGCCAAAAAGTGCACTAGGAACAGCAAAAGAAATGAAAGCAAATTATAAAAGGATTACCATGGATGATTAAAATAATTGACAACTACTAAGCTACCATCATAATTACTGCTTATCAAGATGACCAATATTATATCATTGTTTTCCTGAGCTTAACCCATCTGCTTATAACCATCTGTCATTTCTTATACTGTAATATTTTTCCCAGAAACACTTTGTTTTGTTTTATGCTGTGTTGATTTTTGTTTTGTTTTGTTTTTTTTTTACTCTGTGTTTGTACAGTGACTACCACCACTGGGTTTCTGGCCCAAAGAACTAGGACTTTAAGCTGCTGTATGAGCAAACTAATAATGGAAAGGATGACAGAAACACATGTGTTATTATCATCCTCCACTTCTCTGATAATGAAATACAAAATAGTAAGAACAAGCTCAATTATTTAGGTTGAATAACTGCATATTTTTTTAAACTGGATTTTTTGTTTATTCTTTCTTGTGTGTTGTGTATGGGCTGGTTAATTAAAGTCAATTAAGCAGTCTTAGGAGAGAAGGAAAAAGAAATTTTTGTGAAATTTCAGGGCAATTACTGGTATGAATATTCCAAGGATTCTGGAACTAAAACTTCTCATTGATCAGGATTAAATGAATTTAATACCCTAGAACTGAGCAGCTCAGATGCCTCAAGTCTCTCAGCACTCCAGTTTCTGTTCTCTGTTCAAGGACTCTTGGCTTCTCCTTGAATGTACCTCCTCTTTCTGTGGCTTTTCAAGACACTTCCCCTAAACTCCTTTCACCACAATCTCTTTTCTCTCAATGCCATGCAAAGAATCAGAACTTCAAGACATGGCTTCCTGTTGTAAAAAGAGCTGAGAATATGGCAGAGGCAGTACAGTTGGTCTATAAAACAAGAGCAGTGTACCCTAGCTGAACACAGGGACCATTTAGAAATGAAAACCCTTGTAAAAGTGGCAAAAAGTACAGAAGCAATGAAAAGGAAACTAGTAATTCCAGAATGAACTGATCACAACTGATTTATTAATAGAAATCTAAAAAGAACAACCCAGGACAAAAACCTGGATCAGAGTAGCCCCAAGTGTAAGAATGTGCAAAATCCCACTGCATGTTATATCCCCGGCTGTACGCTATTGCCACAATACCAGTACATTTATATGTTCTAGGAAAACTCATCTATCAAATAATCCATGCAGAGCTGAATTTAATATTATTTAAAGAAAAGCTTAAATTGTATTTCTACTTCTGCCATATTTCTCTCTTTTTTTCATCTTCAGCTGCTTGCACCAGTAATAATTTTTATTCAGACAATTTTTAAGCTCCACTTTTTTAAGTCCACAAAGCTCAGATTTTCTATTCCAGGACTGCACTTTTCCACTGACACCATCAAAGGGTGGCTACTCTTGCACTCCAAAAATTCATCTCCCCTCCTTCCTTCAGACTTTTTTCCTCTATCTGTAGGTTTTCAAGTCTTTTTTCCAAATTGCTTTCATGCAAAATTCTTTCCTTTCAACCATTTTCCAGACTCTTTTAAGTAGCTGATGGAGCTTCTGCTCAAGTAAATATCCAGAAAATCCTACTGAGGAGCCCTAATAATTAGGATAAAAAGTGATTGCATGTGTGGTGCGATGGGATCTTTTTGTTGTATAAGGGTTTTTTTCATTTAGGAGTGGGGTTGTTTTCTTTAGCTATTTGGGGGCATAAAGGCAGTTGGAAGGGACAGATATCAAGTAATTGAAATCAAATGAGAGCCAGCATACCTAGGATGGGTAAGAGTCACACTGATGTCTCCATTCACAAGCTCTTATACACTTTTGTGGTGCGTAAAAACATGACTTCAGGACAGAGAGTCTAGATAACCATACAGAGACTGAGGACAAGTTATGGTAATGGGAAGAAACAGTTATTAAATGTACTTTAAAAACCCTCAAGAAACAATACATAAGCTTCCTTATTGCCTGGGCACTAATTCTGAAATATACCATAAAATATTTAAAGACTTAAACTGATCGCATTTTGTTTAAAGCATAAATTAAAAAAACCCCTGGGATTTAAGAAATAAGCCTAAATATAAGACCACATGACATTGCACTCATATCAGTAATAGCCATTAAAGGAAACAAAAACATCTCGGTACTACACCGCCAGGCTTTCTGCTAAAGCGGTCTATGTAAATCCATTCATACTTCTAAGGAATTCAGTAAGTTTTGCCAGCCCAAAATCCTAGGACATATATCTTACAGTGGCAAGCACATGTATCTGTACTCACTCTTTTAGCTGAGTAAGAACAGATCTCCTCTGAGAATGGGACCAGCTCAGAACTCTGAGGTGATTGAATTTAAATGATATTTACACAGATAGCTGAGAAGGTGTGAGGATTTGCTTCTACACAGGCTCCACTGCACTCGCTATCTATTGCCATATGGCTAATTCCCTCTCACGCTTATTCTTCTGGTGCAGTTCATATTACAGTATACTGTTTTACAGACCTGCAGCTTCCAACATCTGTAGCAAAGGTCCCAGAAATTGATTTAGAAGCTGAAATACAAGCATATCCAATCCTGCTTCTACACAAGTCTATATATCTTTGTTGGAAGACTGACACATGGTCCCCATATGCACTGGTGATAACACAAGCCTGCCAGGCACAGATGTACTTAGAGCTCCAGAGAGCTGCAATCTAATGATGGATAGGAATAACCCAATCATATGAACATTTGTATTTGTAAACCCTACCTAGTGCTACATACAATATGTCTACATTTCACTGCCACATTTCTTCAAGGATATCAAGATGTTCCTAAGGTATGACAAGCATATGATGAAACTTAATGGTATGTAAGATAGAGAGACTGCTTTTTGAAGCACAACTTAATAGTTGGAAGTTTTAAAAACTAATTGCTCTTCTGGCAAACCCGAAAAAAATTAAATTAAATTAGATACTGGAACTTTTTCATTAGAAGGCTCTGGCAAAATAAAGTTAATAGATGGAAAGCCTTCTGCAATTAAAAGTGACAGGTGCATTGCTTTCTCTAAGCTTTTAAATCACATCTGTCAAAAGGCCTACTGAAATGCATTTTTTAAGCCCCTTCCAATCTACTCAACTTTTATGAATCAAAAATACTGTAGAATTACTGAAGATATATCACTTAAGAAAGTCATGGCTTTATGGCAGTAAAGAGCTAAAATTTCAATAGAGTTATACATCTAACATATTTATGACAATGTATTAAATCGCAGAGTCACTCTGTATCCTATTCCCGTTCACCCCATTTGTCAGCATGATTCCCTTCCTTAATTCTTAACCAATGCATGAGAAATACACAACTAGATTTCCCTAATGTAAAACCAAGTTGTTTATAGTACATTCAGGTCAGTCATAACTTTGTTTGAATTACCTATTCAATTCATATCATTATCTATATTTAAGGTGATTTGAAAAAGAGATGGACATGGTAAGTAGTTTCTATATAAACTTGCTATTTGCCAGAATTTATACCTCTTTTGAAGGAATTTTTTCAAGTCAGGAGATGTCTTGAAACAAAAAAGTTTGAGTTCAGCTTCTGCTGTGCCTCTTATAGAATAAAAAACTATTATCAATAAACACATCTTACAAGACTGTGAGCAAAACCACTTATTGCACATCTTCCCCCCCCGCCCCTGACATGACTAAGCCAACTCTTTACCTCTCATTCCTCACTCACAAAAGCCGGGAGTACTTAAAGGGTGTTCCTATTTTTTGACATTAAAAGAAACCCATCAGATCCAAAACTAAAAAAAAACCAAAACCAAACAAAATGAAACCAAACTCCCTAATTATAATTTGTAGGGTTTTAGGTTTGGGTTTGGTTTTGGTTTTCATTCTGTTTTGTTTTTTTCTTTTTAAATAATCAATAACCTTAATTTTGATATGTTAGGAATGAATTATATTTAAGGCAATACTACTCATCCCCACCAATTCTGAAAAAAAACAAAAGCATTACTCTTCAAAGCTCTTAATTATCAACTAAATGAAAATCTATTACATTCTTGTAAGATGGACTGTGACAACATGAAGTGTATAGGTTGTGGTACAGCACCTTCAGAGATGTAGGATGGAAAATTACATTAACTCAGCTAAACACAACTGTTATTAAACTGCAATCATACAAATAATCTCATCCCAATTCAGGAAAGCACTGAAGCATGTACAATTTAAAGTGTGAGCTTAAATCCCATTGAATTCATTGTAACTACTCACAAGGTTAGTGATAAACGTGTGATCAAATATATCTTTAAATCACAAACTACTTCCTGAAAAACAGCAGTGAACATGGTTTAATCACAGGTTTCCCTAATTTAAGCATATATCAACAGAGAAAAAATCCTCCTCAAATGGAGAGACAGAACAAGAAAGTAAAAAAAGTTTTCCATAATCACTCTATACATTTTCATCTTACCCTATAACAATCATTGTGACATCACAAATAATATTTAAGGAAACTGGACTGTGTATGAGTCCTTAACAAAATTATTCTTTATATTTAACAAAATTTTCAGTTTTGGTGCTGCTTTTGGGGGTTTCTTTGGGGGGTGGAACTTGCCAAGTTCTCGGTTACTCTCAGTAAAAAAATGGGGATTTTAATTTTTAAATTGTGAAGTCCTCACACACTTCTCCCCAGTACTCCTTATAAACAACATTTAAAGGATTTTCCTCAGAGACAGAAATCTATTGTAGCTCCTGGCCAGGTAGAGGAAATCTTTGGGGCAGAAAGTCAGTATTTCAGGAGGACTGACTATTCAAGATAATACAATACTTCAACATTTTGTGTCAGGTCTGAATCCTTGCAGAGTAACACAGAAACTGTTCTACCAAGGACATCACTGTAGCTGGTAATTCTTCTGGAAAGAATCAAAAATTGTTAAAAGATACACTGGAAGAGTTACAGTAAATGCAGATAAGGATTCATCCCTGACTTCCAACTGAGTAAGTCTGCGAGCTGGACTGCGGTGGAACTGAGTCATGAGGATATGTCTATAAATGTTTGCTACAAACAGGAATAAAAATATTAAAATATTTTCCCTTAGAATCAATTTTAACTAGACCGTGGGTGAGAATGAAAGGTCTGCAATCTGTGAAAATGTAAAGATCAAATTCAGCATTCAGTAGGGATACAGAATATCTAACTAAACCCCAGATTTACAGATTTTTTTTTCAGTTTGTTCTCCTGTATCTCTTTTGCCCCCTGTTTGTTATATTCCTATCCACATCCCTTAACAATGAAAATAAACCAAATTTTCCTCACTGATATCATGTATTACACAAATATCTGAAGGGAAAATAGGTCCAGAAATGTTTTGATTAGCTGTACTAATTAAACACTTTAACCAAAGATGAACAATCATATAGAAATAGAGACTTGAAAAGAGATATTAGATACCCTACCCTAAATACAACTTAAAACCCTGGCACCCCAAGGAAAAGGATTTACCAGATTCAAGGACAGCATTCAAAACAGCATGAACATACAAAACAAACTGCAATTTTGTCTGTCAGTCATATTGGTTTTATTCAGGTGTTAAGGCTATGCTTAAAAATATGTTCTGATTAAATTTAAGATATATTCTCCTAAATTTGTTTTAACTTTCCTTTTCCTTTAACCTAGTTTATATTTCATTACAGATACATATGATTTATAATAATGATTAACGCCTCTTTTTATATCAAACAGGAAGAAGAGTCTTTATATAGACTTCTGCATACCTGTATCAATTTCTGTCTGTGGTGTTTTCTTGTTTTGGTTTGTTTTTTAATTAGAGACACACTTCACTTCCAGTGGCAAATTACTCTCCACATATGTAAACGTATGTATGGTACAATGCCTGACCTAAAGAACCAGCAGATATCTTACAGGGTCTGTTTTCCACAATACTTTCAATAGTCATTATTTCCTTTTCCATACATACAATAATAAGCAAGAGAAAATAGAGATTCACAGCTGAGGTAGAGGACATCTTAGGTTGCACTTGAACAGGGAATTGCAGAAAAGGTATTTTAATAGTAAAAAGAAACTGTCATATTTTTTAAAAATGGGATAAAACTCTGGGGTAAATGTGCTTAATGATGAAAATCACAACAGCTAGGATTACAGTATAAGGATTTCATGTTATTACCAGGTAAGTATATGTCTAATAGTGAACATCTTTGTCTTCTTTATTTATGAGCAGATAAAGATTATAGTAACAAATCCCTATGCTGAAATAAAAGTGAGGCTAATTTTAAGATTAGGAATCTAATCTCCATCAGAAATAAGATATAGGTATTTAAAATTAATGGGAGGTCAATTTGCTATAGGCAACACAACGTTCTGTGCTGTACATGATGCATGCTCCTGCACTGCAGCTGAAGTATTTAAAACTTACAAGCTGAGACAAAAAGCAACAGACTGAAGTGAGAGTTTCATTAAAAGAAACAGAATATGTCAGCAACCATCTCTGACTTCAAGTTAAATTTTGGTCATACAACTCCCTGGTATTTTTCGTTTTGCTTTCTTAACTAGTTCCCCTATGGATTAACCTCTTCTCACCTCTGGTTGTACATACACTGAAAGATGGAGGTGCTGGACAGTTCATTAGAGTAGCTCCTGCTGTTTCTTCCATCGAAGAGGAGGCACTTCTAAGTTACCATGCACAGGCAAGCCCAAGTCGACATGCCTCCTAACAAGTTCTGGCAGCTTTGATCAGACTGGTGGTTCATACAAGTTTTGCGGAAAAAAAAAAAAAAAGAAAAAGAAAAAAAGGGCACAAACTTTGAAGTATTTCCTGCTGCTCCTTTGGAAACCAAGTACCATCAGTTAGTAATTCACTCAGTGGTACTGAGGGGGGACAGTGGGAGACTGGATTTGGGGGGCTTTTTCTATGTGGCACATCTTAAAAGAAGAAAAAATGTATTTAAAAGGAACACTTCAACCCACTGCTAAGAAGTTTATGTTTCAAATAACTCTGCTAGATAGAGGATCAAACATAATAATAAACATAAAGTTGCCTGATTCAATACTTCAGTTGCCTGTCTCTTTCTGAGCATATGAAGCTCAAGATTTACAAGAAGCTTTGCTTTTACAGACTCAGTTTTCTAAAGTACTTGAGGCTGCGTGCTTCGATTTTCCAGCATTGCTCTATGTGGCATGGTGGCAAAGAATGTGAAACTGCATTTAAACACTTGAAGTGGACTCCTTGGTGTCCAGCAATACTTCCCACTGCTCAGCTCAGTCTCTTTCCTTGACATCTCTGGTGGCCAAGCCAAAAAAGTCAACAGTCTGCAGTAATGAATGAATATTCCAAGATCCTTTCATAATGGTATAGCAGATTGAGGCCCTGTTTGAGAGGCCTTACCTCATTTCCCACACATTTTCTGACCCGTTTTGTCTGCCTTTTCTCAGAGGGTTTTGCCTGTTACATTGTGGGCTAAGCAGTAAACTAATTATCTTGTTCAAATCCCTTTGCAACGCCTCTAATCCTATTAGTTATAAGAATGTGTGAATACTGATTGCACAACTTAAAACAGGGAGAAACAGAAAAAGAGACAGAGGGAAAAAGCCAAAAGGCAGGATCCAGGAGGATCTGCTAGCTACTTCAGCTTTTCAAGACTTGTCAGGATGCTCAAGATTCTTGTCTGTCACAAGACGGGACACTAAACGGGGCAATTTGTAAGGTCCGTATTTCCATTTTCCATCTGTCTGTCGCATCTGCCCTAGAGCTGCCGCTATTATCCAAGGCAGCTCCAACTCCTTTGCTCACAGCAGAACTTGCTGACCCTTGACTCCAGTTAACAGTTACATTTTCTCTCCTTCCCCTTTCATAATGAACATTTTAATGAAGGGGATGACAATATTACAATGTGTCAAAGAAGCCATATGAAGTACAGGAAATGAATGAATGTTAGTGTAGGCATCTATAGGCCCTATGAGTCCTATTTCTTTTCTTCAAAGAAGCCTCACAAGTCTTATTAAAGAGCCCTCTCGCCCTCTCCCTCAGCTGAAGATACCGAAGCAGTTGCCTCCTGCTGTCCAGTACTGAGTGAACTTTAATCACTTTTCCTATTTTGTTCACACTGGGGAAGGAGCCAGGCTTCAGTGAAAAGCCTGCAGTCACAGTCGATGTTAAAGAGCATGAAATTTATCTGACTTCCATAAAAGATGAGCTCTGCCCTTCCATTCTTGCTTTTGCTAAGCTGGCTGCTCCGGGGACAGCCATTCTCTCCTCCAAAAACAAATATTTGCTTTTAGCGTGGATGGATGCTGCTGCCTAGGAGCACCTTTTCCCTTGCTTTTTAAACTGTAAACTTAGTTGTTACCATCTCCAAAGAAGACTTGTGGTCTTGGGAAAGAAATTTAAGTTTATCATTTAGACATGCTGTTTTGCAAATGGAGGTTTTAAAAATGCAAACAGTTCCTGTTTTACATGAGTAATAGACTCTGGCTAATTGGTTACCATAGAAGCAAGTTCACCAGAATTCTCAGACAGCAAGAGAAAAATTTAGATTATTTTTTTCTTTCTTCCCTGAAGAAATGTCTATGTCACCGAAAATCTAACTCTTAGGATAAAATACAAAGTTTGTTTTCTCACATACTGTACTTAGTTACTTGAGACACCATTTATCTGATGAAGATTAAAATAAATTGTATTATTACACTATTTGGTTTTAAAACCTTAACATTCTGAATTGGCTCTAATCTTTGGAAATCATGTTTCCATTATTTTTTCAATGCTTGCTTCCCTTACAATGGCAAATCAATGACACATTTGTGTCAGAAGTTAGAAGGATAAGTCTTACAATGGATATCTTTTCTAAGGATCAATGCATTATAAATGAGCATTTTCAAATCAACTGACTGTGTGACTTTAGAAATGTGTATTTTAGAAGTGGTACCACTTCTGTGTCATTTCATTACTTATGTATTTCAAATACAGTAGAGAAATAGAATGCAACTCCAGAAGCAATTTATCCCCCAAACATTTTATGTATATAAAAACCTGAAAAGCAGTAACAAAATCGTATCATTGGGCTTGATAATAAAAAGATTGTGTTAAAAAGGAATGAAAAGTGGTACTGATCCACCGACCATCCGCTCTGCATGCCATAACCCCATCTAATCCCCAATTGATACTGACAACTGCAATGACAAGGGCTAAATTGGAGCCATAAGTGGGAGTAATGACAGACTGTCACTTCAGTATGTCAGCAATTTCCAAATTAGAATGAATACCACACAAAAGCTCTTCTGAAACACTGAGACTTATCAAAGGAAGTGCTTCTTTAATAATAATGCCTCCCAAAAATGTGCCACAGAGGCTGAGATCAGCACTCAGCGCTCAGCAGAGGTTAGCTGTCCACCAGTAGGAATGAGATGAGCAGAGGAAAACTGTTCTTGCTGTACTTTTAGTTGTGACCACCTAGGGGCACTCAGCGTCCTAGAAATGTATCACAAATCTCAGATTTTGATCCAGCACCATCCTGGTGTAGAGCACAAAACATATTGTCTGTCAAGCATCCTGCCTTATATTCTACTGGAACAACAAAGATGAGTATTGTTTATTGATACTTCATTACTGGCAGATAACCAGCCAGACAGCCTTGTTCCCTCTAAATGCTTCTGAAGAGGTTTTCCTGATAAAGGCTTTAATATACCATAATGGGTTTCAACGGGCAAAAATATACAGACCATATCTTTTGAGAAAGTGATTTCACATTTTAAGTCTGGACTACTTCCAAACTGCAAAGCAACTACAAACTGCATAGAAAGCTGTCTGGAGGGAATTCTCTTAATTATACTTCAGTACAACTTTGAAAAGAACATGGCAAAAATGGAAATGAATATAAAAGCGAGAAAGCAGCACAAGGTCAAGAGAATGGCAATTTTTTCTTCTTCGCATACATTCTTCCCTTTCTACTTCATATTTTATATATACAAATTGTAAACATAAACAGAACTGTATTCCTATGTTTCAAGATTTTCTGAATTATTTTAAAAAAAAAAAAGTACTTTATATAATTAGTCTTCTAAATTTTCCTCAAAAATCTTTAAATATGTTCATTGAAGCATTCAGCAAAATAAAAGTTTTAGATTGAGGCAAATGGTTCATTTAGGCTAAACTGCAGCAGCCTACTAGCCAATCCTATCTGATATTTTATGGTCAAGTTTTATAGCATGAAAATTCTGACTTTCTGCCACATTTTTTTCTGTTCAAATAGGGTTCACTTAACAAGCAGAATGCAGACCTGCTGCCTTCCCTTGTGGCCAACTTCACTTGTTCAAAGTCTTTGAGAATCTTGGAACACGGCAATAGCTCTTAAAGGAACTTTGGCCTGCAGCTGTTATTAACTAGCTTTGGACGTATGGACCTCCGTTGACAAGCACCTCATGTAGAGAGGTTAAAAAATTGCTACCATATGCTTGCAGCTTTTTTAACCTACAAGGCTCAAAAAAAGAAAAGAAAGCAGCAAAAACCCCTTTCACTTCTTTAAAAATACAAAACAATTTACACATAACCCAACACTTCTTTCTATCTTATACTGCCTTACAGTTATGAAATATATACTTGATTTTTACAGTGGTACTGTAGTGTTCCAAAGGCTGGACCCGATTTCAATGAAAAGAACAACTGATTATAGGTATAAAGATCTTGACAGGTTTTATTACTGGACACAAATTAAAACCCACCACACTCTTAAAACTAGCATTAAATAACAATAAAAATTTGTGTTATGAGAACGTTTCTATTGCACAGAAAATCATTCTCTCTTTAATGAAAGCTAAAGCTAGCACTGCTTATTACACCTTTACTCTGGCCTTACATGCATATATGTGCCGTTAGTTTTCAATTATGTGATCCAGTTCAGATCTAAAGGAGGATCTGTATGCCCAACTCCTTGTCCCTTTTTCCAGATAGATCAGCTAGTTTACTGAAAGGTATCTCTCTGGACAAGCACTGCCTCATCATGAGAGTAATACTTTCCAAAGAACCTTTCTTACTCACTCACTGAAGTACTTGTACTAGTTCTTGTACCATACATAGCCTGAAATGGATATTCAATATTTTCAATCTTGTTGAAATGGAAAAAGAAAAAAAAAAGTTATTTGCTGAACTCTTTTATGTCTCTGTTCTACAGATTCCCATGTGGTTCTCACTTAACAGTGTTCAGTGAAGATCTCAGTGAGTCTCAGTTGAGCACACACCAGAGCTGAGTACACAGATTTCAGATTCTATAGATACTGTACAGATCTTAATTACTGCAGGAATACCACTGAATATCACAGAAATTTAGTTTTTAAATTGAAGTTACCAGTGGGTTAAAATGCCTATCCAGACTGGTAGATGAAAAATATACCATGTAATGAAGTGCCTTCTCCAAGACAGTTTTCCCATTCATATTGTAGTCAAATATTCTAAGCAGTAATCAACAATAAACCAGAACTATGTTTACGAATCCAAGCTACTGTTCTAGCAGATGACAAGAAAAGTCCAGGAGACTTAATTTCTCTTCTACCCTAATGACCTCTACGTTCATGTATTTAAATCCAAGGCCACTTTTTCCAAAATCTAGGGATATTCCATGTGTCAGATATTATTTTTCTCAGATAACAGAATTTGCATTGGGAATTCTATTAGAGCTACCAAAAATTATATATAGATAAATGGGTAGAAGTACAGCATTTCTGTCCAACCCAAGCAAACTGTAGACCTAGAAGAAATGCAGCCATTAAAGGATAAGTTGCTGTCTATCCTGAGTATCTTGCAGAATCCCATTATCAAATTGCCTAAATACTATACATATTTGATAATTTTACAATAAAATAAACATTCATCCTGTGAAATACCTAAATACAGCATAATAATTTCATTTTAAGAGGAGGAAAAAAAGGAAACAGTGCCAAGGGACTAGCAGTGGGAGTCATCTCACTGTCTTCAGACAGCTGAAAATCAGGAATCTAGTCTTAATTTAGGTCTCGACAGAAAAGTGAAGGCACCTTTAGAAGAAGGGTAGCTTTGTCTCTATCTCTGCATTTGAGATACAAGAAGTTTTGAAAGTGAGCTTGGACTCAGCAATTCAATTTCAGGAAGGTTGAGCTAGAAACCCACACAGACCCTGGCACACTGCCTAGCCAAGGTCATGAAAGCAGCCCATGTTGGTCATGCAATGAACTGATGTCTCCCAAATACTAGGATAGTTCCCTAAGTATTTGGACATTATGATATGCATTCTCTAATGATGCTGGTTTATCCAGGATTTTTCTGAGTAGTAGAAACAAACGAGCATTCTATCCTCCTCTAACCAAACTATAGATGTGTCCTAAATTCCATAAACTTCTCTAAAATATAACAGGACAGCCTGTATTAGAAAACCCACAACTTCTCAAAGCTAGCAGCACTGTCAAGTACCAAGGTGTCTTTCCCCCCCCTTCTTCTAAGACACAAAATTCAGAACTTTTAAACAACAGCCAGCTCTCTAACTCTTTATGTTAAATACAAGCAACATGACCTACTCCTTTCCCAGGAGGTGGCCAGGATTAGTGTTCTCTAGCATTTCTTACTATTTATCACTCAGACCTCCTCTTTAGTCACCAATGCAGCCAAATTTTTCATTTAAATTAACAGCTGAATCAACAGTTAGTGCTTGAACTTGCAAATCTGCTCACCACTTCAGGCTCAAAACCATTAATTTTCTACAAATTAATTCTACCCATATAATAACACGATGAAAAATTACTAAGATTTAGAAAATACAATGCTATTTAATGTCCATGTAGACTTTCACATGAAGCTGGCCAAAAGGACTTCCCAATAAAGAGAACCTGTTATCTATTATTTATATTATATTGCAGCATTTGCCAACTTATGATAACATTTATTTCTGATGAAATTGCCCTAAAATATGGGAGTGTGTGGGAAGGTGGGGTATGCATTTGGTTGCTTTTTTGTGCTTGTTTAGTTGTGGGGCTTTTTTTAATCTGGTTTTGGATAAATTCTTAGACAACTTATATCTTCCAGGACTACACACCTTTACCAAACAGGCACCCCTGAAGTGAGGGATCCCCATTCTCCACGAACGGCACAAAAGACATGACTCAGGAGGTTCATGGCAGTGCTCCATCTATGCGAACATGACGTTTGAACTGGACAGCCATGACCAGAGGAGCTCACGGGATGTTCTGACAGAGCCCTCCCTGCCTCCAGATATGCCAGCCATGCTGGCACAGTCCCAGAAACCTGTGGGGAGTAGGGCAACTGTGGGACCCTCCGCTCTCCCACAAAAAAAAGTCAAATAAACAAGTTTAAATTTTATCAGTTTGGGAAGATGTGCATGGTGGACCTTTCAGGAATAATTTTAAACCCTCTAGCTTATGTTTTCTCTTTGAGGAAAAAAAAAAAATCCTTTAAAGTACAAGATACAAATAGATCCATTAACATAAAAGTCACAAAGTGAACTTTTACTTACTGAAACTTTCACAATATCCACTAGACAATACTCTATTTCTAACACACTCTTCTCCTTCTTATGGTTCTATGTAGCATCACACCTTTTAAAAATTAAAAGCATATAATCAAGAAAGAAAAAGATGCATTTATATTTAAACTATTAAAAAAGTATTTCAAACATGTATAGTGACTAACAGAAAAAACAGAGATACTTTCAAACACTTCAATAAATCTTGTCATTTTTCAAAAGCAGTATCAGCCAATTAAGGCAACCAATTAAAATTTATCAACCCTCCCATACTGACGTACGCAGGCAACATTATCAGTAAAAATAGGCTGGATATTCTGATTGACATTTCTCACCATATACTATGAGGATTTATCCAGTATTACATAGTGTAAGTTATCTCCGTTTACATAATCACAGAATCCTCTAGGTTGAAAAAGAATTTGAAGATCATCCAGTCCAACCATTAATCTAACAATGACAGTTCCCAACTACACCATATCCCTCAGCGCTATGTCGACTCTACTCTTAAACACCTCCAGGGATGGGGACTCCACCACCTCCCTGGGCAGCACATTCCAACGCCTAACAACCCGTTCTGTAAAGAAATTCTTCCTAATATCCAGTCTAAACCTTCCCTGGCGCAACTTGAGGCCATTCCCTCTTGTCCTATCGCTTGTTACTTGGTTCAAGAGACTCATCCCCAGCTCTCTGCACCCTCCTTTCAAAGAGCTGTAGAGGGCGATGAGGTCTCCCCTCAGCCTCCTCTTCTCCAGACTAAACACCCCCAGTTCCCTCAGCCGCTCCTCCTACGACCTGTGCTCCAGAGCCTGCACCAGCTCCGTTGCCCTTCTCTGGACACGCTCGAGTCATTCAATGTCCTTTTTGTAGTGAGGGGCCCAAAACTGAACACAGGAATCGAGGGGCGGCCTCACCAGTGCCGAGTACAGGGGTAAGATCCCTCCCCTGTCCCTGCTGGCCACGCTATTGCTGACACAAGCCAGGATGCCATTGGCCTTCTTGGCCACCTGGGCACACTGCTGGCTCCTGTTCAGCCAGCTGTCAATCAACACCCCCAGGTCCCTCTCTGACTGGCAGCTCTCCAGCCACTCCTCCCCAAGCCTGTAGCGCTGCTGGGGGTTGTTGTGGCCCAAGGGCAGCCCCCAGCATTTGCCCTTAGTGAAACTCCTCCAGTTGGGCTCAGCCCATGGCTCCAGCCTGTCCAGGTCTCTCTGCAGAGCCTCCCTACCCTCGAGCAGATCAACACTCCCACCCAACTGGGTGTCATCTGCAAACTGACTGAGGGTGCACTCGATCCCCTCGTCTAGATCATCAATAAAGATGTGAAACAGGAGTGGCCCCAATACCGAGCCCTGGGGGACACCACTCGTGACCGGCCGCCAGCAGGATTTAACTCCGTTCACCACAACTCTTTGGGCCCGGCCATCCAGACAGTTTTTTACCCAGCAAAGCGTGTGCCCATCCAAGCCTCGAGCAGCCAGTTTCAGCAGGAGAATACTGTGGGAAATGGTGTCAAAGGCCTTACTAAAGTCAAGGGAAACAACACCCACAGCCTTTTCCTCATGAAATAAGCAGGTTGACCTGTCGTAGAAGGAGATCACAGTTGTCAAGCAGGACCTGCCTTTCATAAACCCATGCTGACTGGGCCTGTGCATCTGGTTGTCCCTCATGTGTTGTGTGATGGTACTCAGGATGAGCTGCTCCATCAGCTTCCCAGGCACCAAAGTCAAGGTGAGAGGCCTGTAATTTCCCAGATCATCCTTCCAACCTTTCTGGCCATATATATGTATGTCACATTGGCCAATTTCCAATCTGTCGGGACCTCCCCGTCAGCCAGGACTGCTGGTAAATGATGGAAAGTGGCTTGGCTAGCACCCCAGCCAGCTCCTTCAGCATCCTCGGGTGTATCCCATCCGGTCCCATAGACTTGTGTGTGTCTGTGTGATGCAGCAGGTCACTGACTATTTCCTTTGGAAATGTGGGAAGGTTATTCTCCCAGTCTCTGTCTTCTGACTGAGGAGGCTGGATTCCCTCAGTACTACTAGTCTTGCTATTAAAGGTTGAGGTAAAGAATGCAATAAGCACCTCAGCCTTCCCGTCATCACTTGTTACCACGTTTCTTCCTGCATCTAGCAGGGGATGGAGGCTCTCTCTGGTCTTTCTTTTGCTATTGATGTACTTACAGAAACATTTCTTCTCGTCCTTGATTACTGAAGCCAGATTAATTTCTAGCTGGGCTTTAGACCTCCTGATTTCCTCCCTGCATAGTCTAATAGTGTCTTTGCAATCATTGTGAATCACTAGCCCCTTCTTCCAAAGACTGTAAACTCTCCTTTTCTCCCTGAGTTGCAGTCAAAGTCCCCTGTTTAGCCAGGGTGGTCTTCTCTGTCGCCGGCTTCTCTTATAGCACCTGGGGACCGCCTGCTCCTGTGCCGTTAAGACTTCCTTCTTAAAGAGTGTCCAGCCTTCGTGGACCCCTATACCCTTCAGGATCATCTCCCAAGGGATCCTGTCAAGCAGGTGCCCAAACAAGACAAAGTCAGCCCTTGGAAGTCCAGGATGTCAGTTCTGCTTCCCCCTCTCCTGGCCTACCTAAGAATAGACAAGTCTATCATTTTGTGATCGCTGTGCCCTAGTCGGCCTCCAACTGCCACATCATCTACCAGTCCTTCTCTGTTCACAAAGAGGAACACTTCATTGGTTCTGGAAGTTCTTAAACACTTCATTGGTACTGGAGGTTTACTGTTTTGGAATAGAGACCTTTGTTTTAAAAAAAGCCACACACACACAAAAAAAATCCTTTCTGTACTACCATCTTCATATGTTTCTCTATGTGACACTATTGAGAGACTCACAGTTATTCTGGGCCAAAAGCTCGTTCATATTTACAGTAAATACTTTACAATTCCTTCAGTATAAGTAACCACGGATTTTAATTAAGCTTGGTAAAAATAGGCCATAACTCTTTACTTAAAATTCAAAGCATTTTGCCACCAGCTATAAAGAGTGAAGAGACACAGAAGGGCAAAACAACATCTTGACTAATTTCATAATATTTTTATATTTTAACTAAGCGTAGGTTTCAACTCTATAATGGAAGTTTCAATTATAAAAGTATTCTAGGTCTTAAACATACTTGTTGGCACAAAACAGAGCATTTAATAATGACTTTGTAGTCCAATGTAAGAGGTAATAAACAAATAATTTTCTTGAAAGAAGAGTTTAATGCAAAATATGACATATTTCCAATATATGATGGTAAAATGTATATCTGAACAGTAACAGAGATAAATATAGGAGAAACTTGTGATTTAGGAGGAATATTTGGTTTTTTTCTGAAGTTAATAAAGATACTGTAGCCTAGATACAGCTCTTTTCATCAGTGAAATCTACAATAAGTTGAAATTCTGTTATTGTAAATTTAATGAATTTAATGATCCAATTTCATTACCTTAAAATACAGTATTCTTTACAAAAGAAAGCACGTTATATTTTATGAAATTATTTTGGCTGTATCTACTAACTCTCATAATCTGGTTGAGAGGCCCAATTCACCAGCTCCTGGAAGGCATCAGAGTCTTGATTAAGCTGAATAAAAAGATAATGAACAGAAAGTTCTCAGACCGTAACATTCATGAACATATGGCAATTTGTTTAAACTTCTACCTTTCCATTCATGTTTTGAAGTACTAGTATTTCTAATGAAAGTACAAAAAATTTTTTTAACTCATGCATGATTTAACATCAATACAAATTTTCACATTATAAGCAATTCTTGAATGAGAGGAGAAAATATAGTTCTTTAAAGAACAGGCATTCTTTAATGGATTATTCCTCTGTGTTGTTTCCTGGGTTTAGATTCAGGGCAACTATTACAGCAGGCACCTCCATTACTGGGAGATCCTAATTCTGTCTCACGCAGGCTTAGTCTATTTATCCGAATGTCAATAGCATCGTACAGTGTCACACAACTGACTAAGCAAAGATTGAAAATCCGCTATTCAACAATCATGTCTTCATGGTCATTTGCTCAAGTATTATGTTTCATGCCACAGATACTACAACAATTGTGCAAATATATTTTATGGGTGACCAACAGCTTTTTAGAGTAAACGCAGCCCAATTTCCTGTTCCCACAAGCAATAGGAAGTTAATTCACAGAGAGGTGATGAGTAAATATAATTAAGAAAATTTATGAGGGGTTTTTTTCAATAATTATTGTTTCCCTAAGTGTAATTCTTTTGTTACTGATTACATTAGCAATCAGCTTTTCAGGGATCCTGCATGAAAGCTCTTTGGAGATTTCACCAGTACTACAAGGCATAATTACCCCTTGTATCTGCACAGTGTTAAACTAATTGCCCTCACATTTCACATGCACTATCACAAGTCACGTGACGGTTTAAACTGAGCTCTGCCTTGTGATCAGAGCTCTATCTCAAGAGGTTGCCAACAGCATGCATATGTCTTATTCCTTGAAACTTGCTTTCATAGCTCCATACTGAAGTATGTTGATTGACTATTTATGAAAAAGAAGAAAAAAGAAAGCAACAACCAAAATCATGCTAACACTTTCAACAACTGTCAGGGATATTCTACTTCATAATAAAAGAAGTCTAATTTTGACAAGTGTGTCCACAAAGTTAACTTTAGAAAAAAACAACAGAATTTTTAGAGAAGTCATCATTCTGAAGTCATCAGAGAAATACAAATGACAGATATGCAGAAATGAAAATAATGAAACTCCGAATTCTGACTTTACAGCCACAAGCTTTGATGGGATTCCAACAGCAAAACAGTAAAAACAATTTCTGCTGGATTCTGATAAATGATCTGTCCTACATCTGAAAAGAAAAGCAGTCATGAGTTTTGAAGTAAGAGCAAAGATGTGTCATACATGTTATGAGGGCATATGCAAGTTCTACAAAAAACAACAAAAGAAAAAGGAAACTACACCAAGGGGAATTTCAGATCATTTCATATCAATTTTTTCATGTGGCAGATTTGATATATTGCATTACGGAATCACAAGATGCTTATCAGGTTAAATCAGATTTTCTCCTTCCTGTCCACAGTAGAAAAAACATATGTATTTACCATTTCTATTTTTGAAATCTTTGGAAAAAATTACACAACTTGAAACAAATGGAAAGCTAAATGATAACTGAAAATTAACATTTCTTATTTCTGTACTTAACATCTCTCTTTCCAACAAGAAGAATAAATGCTCACAAACATTCCTTTAGATTAACTTAATTATATGCTTTTCACATGCAGTGACCTAGAGACAATCTTTAATCAGTACCAAGGTTTCTGATCTTACCTTTTCGTCTACTCAGCTACAACCCTCTTTCCCACATACTTCAACCCAAGAGTATTTCTTCTAAAACATTTTCAACTTAAAATTTAGTCCAGAGTTAAGCACTAGCAGCCATCCAGCACTGACCTAAAGAATTTATTTTGTAATAAGTTAAATACAATTTAAACTGCTAGACATTAAGAAAGTTAGATTTGAGGTTTGAGAGTGATTCCAAGGAGAGCATGAAAGCATATGTAGAGAAGAAAAGTTTTTGAAATACTAAAAAAAAAGTAGTTTCCAAACATTAATATCAAACTCTTTAAATATTTGCAATCTAGCAAATTACAGAATGTTTCAGCAACTGATGTCTCAGCTTTATTCTCATTTATTAAAAGTTAATATTATGAAATGACATATTATTAAAAAACTCCACACAAATATATTCTAGATGACTGTGATATGTTTCTCTACTTCATAAATTTAGGAAATACTAAAGTTCACTCTGTAACTCTATTTTAAAGAGTATTATAACACCAGAATTATGGAGGTTTTGAAGTTGTAAATGAGGGTGGAGAAGAAGAAAGAATAGCATTTATCTGCTTCTCTGAAAAAGGAATTTCCATTCAAGAATTTAATTCTTGAGTCTCTTTAAGGGTAACATGGTGAGAGTGTGAGTCACATGGGAATTTTTCATCGTAAAATTTTGTGCTTGCTTTCTAGACATGAGGTACTATTTAACTAAACAATAACTTATGAACCAATCCAAACCTCTACTGTATGTAAAGTCATTTATAATTAGCCTAATCACTTATGTAGGACCCATATTTGGTTGAATTATAATTGTGGGTATGGCAGCATATAGATTTGCTTAATACTGATTGAAGTGCTTTCCTCAACTTCATAAAAGCTGGCTCAGAGAAAGAAAATACAAAGTTAGACTGTAAAATACGTATTTCAAATCAGTATGAGATAATCCACAAGCTGTAACAATTAAGATGATTTGGAAGAAAACAGAATTGAAGAGTTTTTTTCTAAAGTTTTTAGTGTTTTAGTAGCTTGTATAAAGCCTCAAATAGGGGAGATGCCCTCCCTCTCATAGGCTATAAAAAAGGCTAAGGGAAAACCCTGGATAGAAAGCTAGAAGACTCAAGAGAACTCTCTTCTTGGCACATACTGTTAATGAAAGCCTGTGCCTATGATGCAAAATTGAGAAGCAGATTTGTCGCCCAACGTTCGAGTCGAATAGTTCTAGTGGTTAAAGTCTCTTCTACCTGGGAAATGATCTTGGGTGGAAAATATCTGAAGTGTCAGCCACCACAAAACTCTTGAAAGCACTGAGTATCTAAATCAGAATCACATGGGCTCTTGATGTTGAACTGGTTTGAATTTGGCACCAAAAATGACAAAGAGATTACACAATTATTGACCAGATTGGAGAGTCTGAAAAAAAACCACTGAACAAAGTATGATTACATGTCAACACATGATCATAGCTAAATAGCCTACACATGTAATCAGCAAGGACCTTACACATCTTATTTGCATTAACTATAGAACACAGACCTGTCCAAACTTCAACTCTTACAAGATGCTGATGTAGTAACTAGTAACCTGTAGGAGTTACTCAAGCATCAAGACATCATTACCTGCCACTGTCCCAATAAACCTTTGGGAAACTGTCTGACCAGTATTTTTATGAGGATGTAATCAAGGTTCATCAAGGTGCCATTTCAGCAGAGCATTAGGGCTCCACTGACATTTTCTCCAGAAGCCCAAAGATTGCTAGGAAGAGGTAAGTATAACATGGTTCAGTATTTTCTCCTTGAAGTCTAAATTATGTCTCCTGGAAGTGATTGACTGAAAGTAAATTCAAGTTTCCTTTATTTGTTTAAAGGGAACTAAAAGGGAAGCATGGGAAACAAATTCACAAACACCATGGCTTATCCTGGAAGGGCCACTGAGAGGCTGCTGTGGACCACAAAACACTGGGAAATAGGAGTCTTTGGGCAGGGCTGTGGTTTTTAAGCTTCCAGGGAACTTCTCAGGCAAGAGATGGAAAACGCCAGGACCATGGATACCAGGTCCTCAGAAGTAACTGCTCTTTGGAGGATGCTTACAAGTCCCAAGCCCTCAGCACTCTCCTTCAAAAGGCTGAAGATCTTGTAAGTGAAGAAAGTTTTGCAAAATTCACATTGTTCCTTAAAACAAGCCACAATTTCAGATTTCATTATGCTGTTGAGATTTCCCTTCTCCCTTTCCCAAGGGTAAATGAGGAGGAAGGGAAAATGGAGAAAAGGACATGTATTCCCTTGCAAAACTTTCCATGGAAATCACTTAAGTGTAGCTGTCAGAGTGGCTCTCTGAGCTGTCAGAATGCCTCCTCATATATCAAAGTGGGTATGAAAGCAGGTAGCAAAGAAATCTCTAACAAATTCCTACTGAGTCAAACTATAAATTTCCATACTAAATTGCCCAACATTTATAGTATTATTTTCCCTATTACAAAGAGTTGTCCCTAAAAATAACTGTAAGATTTTTAAAGTCCTTTCCTGTCCATTTTTAACAGTCTTCACAGTTACCCTCCAAAAATAATATTCCACATGGATTTATATTTTACTATTTAAAAGAAAAGTTTTTAATTCAGGAAGAGAATACTCATCACTGCTTACCTTAAATAAAATTTTAAAAATTTCATGTCAGTGCAGAATGGAAATGAGGATTAATTTCCCCATGGAAAATATTTAACATATATAAGATAGTTAATGGAAACAGAACTGCACTAATGTATTTTACATTATGAATACACATACATATGTTATTACTTCACATTTACATTTTGCCCCTTATCTGATAATCCTCGAATGTGTTTAAAACATTAATGACTTTATCCTCACAGTAGCTCTGCTATGTTGGAAATATTTTCCTGTTGATTTTACTTTCCTCATGTGAGCTCTCTAGGCACACATTACTTCTTTGTATCTGTCTGGACAGTGCCTATCAATACCATGGAGAAACCATCATTAGCAAATTCACAATAATTAATAAGTCACCCTGGAACACTGAAATTCTGCACTGTGTATGCATACAGAAATTACTTTTATGCCACAGCTATTATAATACTATAGCATATTTCTATTTCTATCTATTTCTAACCCTTCATAACCCTAAACCAGAGCTGTTTCTACACCACACAAAAGATACCATGCAGAAGATTACAGTCACTATTTCAGAGATTTTACAGTTGAACTTAAAGCAAAAAGAGCAGGCAAAAGAAGGAAGACAAAACGTAATGTAATTATAAAGCCACAGGTTAGTGGTACTTATAATTAAAGCTATTAAGACACTGGCAAGTTCTCTTCTGCACCTCTTACAAAGACCGGTTATATGTGAAAGCCACTTATCTTGGCCCAAATGCCTGACTAACAAAGGGGACCTTGAACAGGACAATAAAACTCACTTTTTTTGACAGAAAAAGCATGCTTTGGGATTACATAAGTTGTTTAATTATATACGGCCTATTCCTATGAGCATTATATA
Organism: Athene noctua; assembly: GCF_965140245.1. NCBI lineage: Eukaryota > Metazoa > Chordata > Aves > Strigiformes > Strigidae > Athene > Athene noctua. The sequence goes on along the minus strand of NC_134040.1, from coordinate 18,849,449 downwards.
GACCAGAAAAGGGGTTTAAATATTAAAAGCATGACATTTTCCCAGCATATAAATAAGGATTTTCTATAAATTATTAGTATATTTAAAATTTACATTACTCCTCATAGGATTTCTGCATAGGTAGAAGACACTGAAAAAGTTGGAATTGATCAGCACAAAATAATATTTCCTTAAAAACCCAACTTTAAAATACCAGCTGAGACAGGATTCATGCTACTCTTAGACTGCAGAAAATTTTGCCTATGGGTGTATATACCGGTGACCTCACAAAAGAGCTGCCTCTCTTTTACCATCAGTGACTTACATGCTTTGAAAAGAAGTAAATAAAAATTCACTTTTAAGATGCTATTTGTAGTTCACTTCTATAGGTTAAGACAGAATTCTCATCTCACTAGACAACCCTAGTGAAGTATTTCATGTATTACTTATAAAAACAGATTTCCAAATAGCTATGAAGACCTCAATCCTTCAGCTACCTGAGAAAAAAGGTCACAGGCAATTTTATTTCATTTTGTATTTGAAGCTGTTTTGTACAATATGTTCCCATCTTTATCTCTACCAAAGCATACATCAAAAGTAGATAAACCACTATTTTATAATCCCCCCAAAATGTCAGTCAGTCTCTACCTTATGTCTGGCTCTCAGTGCACTTCTTGGAAACTGGACATAAATTATTTCAAGCAGCACTGGAAGACTTTGGTTGAGCAGCATCTCTGCTCAGGCTTTGTAACATCCTTCACTTACAGAGTCAGAGCATTCATCATCTGAATCCAGATGCCAAAGACTAGAAGGCTGAGAATCCTTGAATTAGAGCAGGTTTGCATTACCAAAGTTACCATGAGTATTGTTATGGCTTCAAAAAACAGGAAATAGTATTATGCCAAGTATTCAAATTGAGTATTTAATTTCCAATCCCTGGAAGCTACAGCTGTTATTTCTCTGGCTCAGCAAACTTATATCGCTTATACACATATGTGAATTAAGAGGAGTAGTGCTCATTATGGTTCTTAGATTTGCAAGTGGGCACATGAGCATTTATTGGAAGTAAAAAATAACATATCAGTCTTATGAGTAAAAGATTAAGTAAACAACTTCTAAAGAGAAAATTCTTAATAATTCCTAATGCCTGGGCTGTGCATTGTCTTTGTGCTTCCATATCAATTACGGCACTGAATGAAAGAAACCTGCACTTTTGGTTTCAAAACTTCCTTCTCATTTCCTACTCTGTAGCCTCACTGTATCAATTCCAGTAGTACGTATTTTGACAGATTTTAACTGGATTATGTTCCTTTTGCTATAAGCTTCATCAGTTTCTAAGATACAGACTGAGTCATTGCGCTTCTCAAGCCATGGTCATTCAATGAGATTCCAAAGACACTTCCTTGCTGAGGCACTCAATACATAATTAGTGTGAGCTAATGTAGATAACAGCATTGCTGTACGCTCAGAGGAGGCGACACTTGTATTGTCATAAACTGATGAAGCGGTATCAGGAGACAAGGAATTCAGTTTGGGGAAAAACAAACCAAAACAACAACCAACCACCAATTCAGACTCTCATTATATAAGAATAATGATTATGCACTGTAAAATACAGTTTTAATGTTTGATACACTTTATATAAGATACCCAATAGCCTGTAGTGACAACAGTTCACAGGCTATGAAACATCATGGTATGTTTTTCACAAAGCAGCACACAGGCTTTCTAAGTTAATACAGAAGGAAAATGACTGAAGTGCTGCATTTGTTGACCAAAGAAGTAGACCCATGACCAACTACATCACTTAATTGCATACAATATTTTGTTATATATGCAGATGCAATAGTACATTTATATTCAGCATGTCATAGCAAATGGATATACTTGCAATAGCTCTAATATCTTGCTCCAAAACCTCATGAGAACACACCTGAAAATTTACAATTCTTATGCTGTTTTCTATTTCAAATCTGCTCAGACAGAATTGTACTTACAAAATTATTTAATCAAATTAATATTTTACAGTCCTTACTAAGTCAGCCATGAATCCATTGTTCCAATTCTCTTCAAGCTTATTCTTGACTTCAGGTGTTACGTAATAAATAATTTATGTAATCCATAAAACTGCTTACCTGTAAACACAGTTGCATGGAAGGGGTTTAGTAAAGCCCCTCTAACTGCCCACAAATTGAATTCAGTAAGAATAAATGAAAACTGTCTGTAAAATCAATTTCTGTGTAAGAAGAATTGAAGAATACTCTCAAAGAGTTAAAGCAGAGGCTCTGAAGCCAGATTTTGTTTGCATACAGAAACTACTTTGACAGAATTTGTAATCTTAGGAAGCTATTTAACGTACATAACTTTGTACCTTAAGCAACTAAGATGGCTAAGTATTTGAGGCTTCAATACTGTGGGGGAAAATGGACAAGCAATATATACATAACGCTTCCTTCACTATATAGCTTGTCAGTGTTATCCTGGAGATTTACCAGCCAAAGTCATAACAAATGCAGAATCTGTATATTCTGAAGATACTGAAAAATATCCCTTTAAAAATGAACAACACAGGCAAGGATGTGACCATGTGGGTTTCTGGCAATCATCTACAGAAAGAGAGAAGTTTTGGAAATACTAATGACCTAAGTGTCTTATGAGACATACACAGAAAATAGTTCTGACATAACATAAATATATTTCACCCTAGGTTTTTTTTTATTTTTAATTAGTTTCAGCAAAGAGAAGTCCTCACTTGGCAGTCAAATGAGTTAATTTTCTTAACACATATTCACCACTGCTGTTTTCTATTATTTAGCTTATAGAAATACAGAGTAATTTGGACAGGAAGGGATGTTCAGAGGTCTCCAGTCCAACTCCCTGCTCTAAACAGGGCTAATTAGATCAGGACCACAGAAAGCTGGGTCTTGAATACCTTCAAGAAAAGAGATCCCACAACCATTGTGGACACCTGATCCACGGGTCAGCCACCCTTAAGGGTGAATTTTCAGCCTCTAATATATAATCAGAATTACATGTATTTAAATTCTCTATTGTCTCTTGTTCTATCACAGTGTAGATCTGAGAAGAGCATGGCTCCATATTCTCTGCATCCTCTAATCAGTTTGTTGCAGATAGCAATAAGGTCTGCCTTCACCTGCTCTTCTCGAGGTTAAATAGACCCACTTCCCTCTGCTTCATACACTCCAGCTCCCAACCACTGCAGTATCATCTTTTTCTAATGAGGAGCCTAAAACTGGACACAGTTTTTGGACTGAGAGTACACCTTTGAAAAGACTGATGACTGAAGCACAGTTTTGAAACTTACTCTAAAAGGAAGACAGCATTAGTACACTAAAAAATTTCTGAAAAGCTGTATCATCTTTCAGATTGTATTTTCATAACTATTTTAAAAATTCAAACTTAATTTAATGAAAAATAAAATACTCATAGAATTTTTGAATAAACCATTATGTATGGTCATAAAGAATACAGTTCCAAACAATGCTATGGGTGGTAACATGCCAGTAGAATTTAAATAAATCCCAACTATACATCTTTTAGGCATTAGATAAGTTAAGACATTAAGATGACCAGTCCACAGGATATTATGAATGCTAAATAGAATCTCTATGGAGATCATTTCAAAGGCCAGTTTCTTGCATTCATAAAATGGAGTTTAAATTATATTCTGCATGGATCTTTTATATGTGGCACTGTTACCATGAACAACCATAGCAAATGTTTTCTGTTTTTTGAGAGTGAAAAAATATGCTCTTTAAATAGGTTTAAATTTTTCTTTTGGTTTTAAAATATTAACACTGATAGACATTAAAGGTTAGCTGAAAAGAACTTATAGAGCATTTCTATGCACTTTTAAATCACCTAAGACTTAGGACATGATCTCTAATGCTGGTACATACAAAAATTCCCTTGATACATCTCGTTATTTTGTCTATGAACAAAAATTGCAGAATGAGGTCTGTTTTAAATTTCTCTGCATTTTTTTTTCCTATAGCCAGTTGCACAATTGTGAATAGTGAAAACAACGCCACCTGAGCTGTCTCTTCCCTGGAAGTCTGCTTATGTATTAACAGAAAACACAGAATCACAGAACTGTCTAGGTTGGAAAAGAATTTGAAGATCATCCAGTCCAACCATTAACTAACACTGACAGTTCCCAACTACACCAGATCTCTCAGCACTATGTCGACCCTACTCTTAAACACCCTCAGTTATGGGGACTCCACCACTGCCCTGGGTAGCACATTCAAACACCCAACAACCCCTTCTGGAAAGAAATGCTTCCTAATATCCAGTCTAAACCTTCCCTGGTGTAACTTGAGGCCATTCCTTCTTGTCCTATTGCTTGTTACTTGGTCAAAGAGACTCATCCCCAGCTCTCTGCACCCTCCTTTCAGGGAGCTGTAGAGGGCAATGAGGTCTCCCCTCAGCCTCCTCTTCTCCAGACTAAACACCCCCAGTTCCCTCAGCCGCTCCTCGTACGACCTGTGCTCCAGAGCCTGCACCAGCTCCGTTGCCCTTCTCTGGACACGCTCGAGTCATTCAATGTCCTTTTTGTAGTGAGGGGCCCAAAACTGAACACAGGAATCGAGGGACGGCCTCACCAGTGCCGAGTACAGGGGTAAGATCCCTTCCCTGTCCCTGCTGGCCACGCTATTGCTGACACAAGCCAGGATGCCATTGGCCTTCTTGGCCACCTGGGCACACTGCTGGCTCCTGTTCAGCCAGCTGTCAATCAACACCCCCAGGTCCCTCTCTGACTGGCAGCTCTCCAGCCACTCCTCCCCAAGCCTGTAGCGCTGCTGGGGGTTGTTGTGGCCCAAGGGCAGCCCCCAGCATTTGCCCTTAGTGAAACTCCTCCAGTTGGGCTCAGCCCATGGCTCCAGCCTGTCCAGGTCTCTCTGCAGAGCCTCCCTACCCTCGAGCAGATCAACACTCCCACCCAACTGGGTGTCCTCTGCAAACTGACTGAGGGTGCACTCGATCCCCTCGTCTAGATCATCAATAAAGATGTGACACAGGAGTGACCCCAACACCGAGCCCTGGGGGACACCACTCGTGACTGGCCACCAACTGGATTTAACTCCGTTCACCACAACTCTTTGGGCACGAACATCCAGACAGTTTTTTACCCAGCAAAGCGTGTGCCCATCCAAGCCTCGAGCAGCCAGTTTTGCCAGGAGAATGCTGTGGGTAGTGGTGTCAAAGGCCTTACTAAAGTAAAAATAAACAACATCCTCAGCCTTTCCCTCATCCAATAAGCAGGTCGCCCTGTCATAGAAGGAGAGCAGGTTTGTCAAGCAGGACCTGCCTTTCATAAACCCATGCTGACTGGGCCTGAACATCTGGTTGTCCCTCGTGTTGTGTGATGGTACTCAGGATGAGCTGCTCCATCAGCTTCCCAGGCACCAAAGTCAAGGTGAGAGGCCTGTAATTTCCTGGATCATCCTTCCAACCCTTCTGGACCTATATATGGGCGTCACATTGGCCAATTTCCAATCTGTCGGGACCTCCCCAGTCAGCCAGGACGGCTGGTAAATGGTGGAAAGTGGCTGACGAGCACCCCAGCCAGCTCCTTCAGCATCCTCGGGTGTATCCTGTCTGGTTCCAGACTTATTTAATTACAAATTACTTATTACCAATTAAAAATTACTATAATCTCATTTTAAAAAGAACAAAGTAATGCTCAAGCCTCATTATAAGTATATTTTGGGATTTTTTTAAAACTGTTTCCTTTAACTATTGCTCTTCACAGGTCTATTTAAATGGAACTTCTCAGAACCACATATAGTCATGGAACAAGATTGAAGAACTGAAAGCATGTGGGACTTGCAAGGCTTTTCAGTACATTTCCACTTTTCTCCCCTGAAGAAAATCGAGACTGATTTTTGACAACATTACTTTATATGAATTTATATCAAGAACTTTCAGCAAGAATTGTCATATTTTGCAGATTTTCAGATGTCTTTCACCTCTATTACAGGAAATGATGAGAGAAGAAAATTTACAACATCTCTTTTGAAACTGAACCTAAACTTTCCAATCCTCATCTTTTTAGAAACTGGTCTAAAAAATCAAAACATAATCACACAGTACTTTTCCTTTTTTGCCTTCTCATTTTCCTTTCAAAATGAATGGAGCAGATTGTCATTCCATTCAACTGAGCTCTTTACATCAAGTCATTTTGACTACCTCTTCCCTTTTTTTCCTGACAATAAAGTTACTATCTTGTAGAACTATATTTGCTAATGTTCTCAGCATAGTAGGTCTTAAAATGCAAGCATTTTAATCACAAAGGTGATTTTCAGTCTTTCCATTGACTGCTGTTCAACGCCTATTTTAAGATTTGGAAAAATTTTATTTCCTGAAAGCTAATAAGTTTATGATGTTAATATTCTCCTAGCCAATTCCTTGGAATGCCAATTTTCAGCTACTAGATCTGCATTTTCCTATTCTCACATTCTCAAGTTTTAGTACTATGCAGAACTAAAAACTAATGTTAAGTTGCTGTAGATCATCTCACCAAGTTTATGTTTAAATCAACCTGTCAGTGGGTAACACTATTGAACTTTCTGACTTGCAGAACACAGACTCTAAGCATTTCAATTAAGTCATTAATTTTGACACAGTTGGGCTTATTTTTAGGCCAACACTTGTGGTAATCTCATTTAGTGTCATTTTAAGGGCTTCCTACTCAAGATGTAACTTCGCTTGCTCAGTGTATTCTTTCATGTTCCATCAAGTGTTTGCAGTTCTTACTCTATCCAATGTCATTTCCAGGGCCAATTTTTTCACTCACCAATACAACCATCTGCGACATCTTACTGACACTTTCCTTTACCCTCTATGTGTATGTAGACCTCAAGCCACTACTCTACTCATATGTGCCAAAACCCACATGAACTTTCCAGAATCTTCCTCTTGATCCTGTCTCCACCTCCAGCTGCAGGTTAAATTAATGTCTTCACTACTAATATATGTTTCAGGAAAGAAGTAAGCAGTAAGAAATCCTTTGAAAATCTGCAAGAATAATAGGAATATTATTTTCATCCATTATAAGCTGAACAACTGAGAAGAAATTTCTAAAATGCATTGGTAGTGTTCCTCTTTCTTGCATACACAATGATATGCATGGTCATACTCTTCTGAAATCAACATACTACCATTTACAAGAGCAGATGCATATAAACGCTGAAGTGTCAAATTTAATGCTCCCCTCCCCCAAGTTAATTACCTTTCTTATTTACAAGAAAACACCATGTTCTATTACCACAAAAAGATTGTTACTTGGGTAAAATAACAAACAGAACAGATTTGTAAAAAGTGTTGTAAATAATTTCTCTAAAAATAGCATTGGATATGTTTATCTTGGATACAGCTAAAAGCTTAAATGGACATTAAATTAACATTCTCTGAAGAGTTACACAACTATTAAAATTTCTTTCAAAGTGGGAAGCAAGAAAATAAGCACTGTTATTTCTATTTTATGGCTATAGAAATAGAAATAGAGACAGAAGTTAAGTGACTTGCCCATAGCAATGCTGTGAATCAACATCAGTGCCAGGACTAAAATTTATGAGTTCCTTTTTCCTACCAAGAATGCTAAGACACACACTGCTCTTTAAAATATATACTATTTAATATTTATTACTACAAAAATATGCAGTGTGCACCTGGAATTGGATCAGTACAAATATGCATGAATGGTTTACAGTCCTTTGCTGTTAGGTGACTTTGTAGATGGATAGAAATACTAGTTCGGCTACTGAAATACAACTTTACAATTATGCATTTTAGGCCAAACTAGAATTCTGCTAATAATTTCCCTTGCCTTAAAGCTCCTCCCCACTTAGTTGAATGAGGTCCAGTGACAATCACTGGCATCTGAAAATTACTGCAGTGGGTGGCCTTGATTCATAATGTAGTTATACATATACTGTATATTTCAAATGTAACCCTAAGGTAGCTCACTTCTGCTTAGATCAATATTCTTATTTATAAATAACATTGTTATTTTTTCACCTGGATCTAGTAGTATCTGGAGGCCACAACTGAAAGGAAGGCAGAACTGACAGGCAGCCCTTAACAAATGCACAGCAAGAAAGGGATTCAGGTAGGAAAAAAAGTAAAGAGAAAGTGAGAGCAAAGAAAATTGAAGTTGTTCATGCCAGAAGTCTCAAAGATGGTCAGGAATTCAGCCCTACTTTTTATTGTTGCTAACACTGCTTAATAGACAGTTTTGTCCCTCAACTGGCATGCGTGCTTCTCCCCTGAAGGCCTAGGCACCAAATTTTCCTTTCAACGTAGGATGACCCTCTCCATAGGGTAACATGCAAAAGTTCAAAATGCAGTTGTCTTCGTCAAAGACATGCCTGGATAACTCTCTAGTGCTGGCCCAAAGTCTATGTGCAGTCTAACCCATGTATAATGAAAAAGGCAGCAAGAAGAACTTTATCAACAACTGAAAACATGCAAATCCAGGTAAAGATGCAAAGGAGCCAGCAAAATTCTATCAGTACAGAAAGGGGTAGCACGGATTACTAATGTCTAAGATTAAAAATACTTCACTGTGTTATGCTTGTAACACCTCCCTCAAACGCATTCTTAAAACAAATTAATCTCCAACACAGATTTATTTCACATAGCAACTGGTACTTAATGATGTATGAAAATGTAATTTGGAGTTTAAATTAAATCTTGCTAAAATGCTTATCTGAGTGACTTATCCAATCATCTTGAAACATCAGTTAATCAATGAAAGAGTAACAGTACTGTTCTAGAAGTACAGAACAACCCAACAAAAGTACAGAAAGTACAAGACAGAACAATCTGTGGGCACTACCTATTTCAGTAGGAATGATGTATATATCTGCAGGAACTTGATCTCGCTACAGGGGATACTGTACATGACATGTAATATATTCCTGCAGATCAACTAAGGAGGATCATCTCAGTACCGAATAGGTGTGAGACAGAACAGAAGGAAAACAGGAGTTGTTTAACAGAGGCTGAAGGAAAAGACAGCAAAGAAACATGTTCAGATCAAGCCAAAACACGCAAGGAAAAAAAACAACAAAAAAAGTCTCAAACAAAAGAACACACATGCTGAGTCATAAATTTCTTTCCTACAGTTTAAAAACGTTTGAGCAGTTTTGCCTATCCATGCTACTTTGCATGAACTCAGGAATACTTCCTGATTAAGCACTATGCCTTGTTACACACCGCAACCTCCAAGTTATGACAGCAGTAATATTTATTTGTACTTAAGCCAACAGCTGCTGCTAATTTAGTAAAACATGGATTTAAGCTCCTTTTGCCTTTGTATCTCTCCTCGACTTCTAAACCTATTCTTTTTCAACCGTACCAAAAATCAATAGAAACCAACTTAATATAAATAAATAAATGTGTAGGAATAAGTACTCTTAAGAAACTGGTTTTGCATCATCTTTACATCAATAATGCCATTGATTTTTTTGGTTTTGTTTGTTTATGAAAGGCTAGACAAAATGTCTATACATTAAGCACCTAAGTGCTAATACAAAAAAACAATAAAATATCTCTGGGGTTTGCTATAAGAGGTTTGACTAAATACTTCCAGTGTTCATAGAAGTGAATAAAAAATTAGCAGATCATTACATCCAAAAGGTTCAAAGATGTCCACACAATTTGACAATGAAATAACGTTAAAGAAGCACCAATACAAAATAGAGATTATGAAGAATGCCCACTCTGGTGTGAAACTGCTTCTGTGGGTCCAAAGCCTCCCAAGCAGAGCCAGTAAGATCATCTCGGAGGGGGGGGGGGGGAAGTCACACTACAGAAGGAATGTATCAGAATGAAGACAACATGACTGTGGTGGAGTTATTCTGACCAGTCTCAAAAGACTTCACAAATCTCATGAGTATTGTAACTTCACAACACAATTGTTTTATTATATATAAACTAATCACAATGTTGCTAACCTTCTTTGTCCAGCGAGGCATGAGAGAAAGCTCAAGGAAACAAAACCAAACAAGTCTGATGTGGAAGAGGGGAAGGAAATTCTAAATTGAGAAATAACTTGTAATTAATAAGAGAAGGGCAATTATTTGGGAATTCCCCTGGCTTGAAAGATTCTCTTATCTCCTCTATCAAATACAGGAAGAAACAATTATAGGAACTCTGCTAGCTCTGCATACAGATGACTCACTTCAGAATCACACAACTACAGCATTAGGATGCAAGTTACTATTAATGCTTCCTATGCAAATATTTAAAAATTTCCTGAGAGAGAAAGCTGTAAAAAACAGAGCCCGGTAATGATAAACTATATTGTACAGATGGTTATGTAGTGACTTAAAAGTCCTCTCAGATACACTACCACTCACACAATTTTTAATTTTTTTACAAAATTACATCATAGCTTTCTTTAGCAGGAGTGCTATCCTGTTTTACAAAGGAGTTATGAGGAATGTAAAATTACATTTAAAAGACTTTATAAGAAAGGAAGTTGCAATTTGTATACATTTTTAAATGCATTATAAAGGATCCTCTCCCATTTGACTTCTCTTTTTCCAACCAGCAGCATACCAATACTCAACAACACTGTTATAAAAATAAACACTAAACATCTGAAACAGAGTGGGCAATTTTTACTATTACTGACATTGACCTTACAGAACACAAATACTTGCCACAGAAAGCAATACAAGTATGCCATGAATATGAATAATTAATCCATTTCACAGCACTTCTTGAATACAGCTCTTCACCTTATTATGAGGTGCTTCAAGTTTAATTGTTTTATATTTTACATTATTTTTTCTGTTGTAAAAAACTATTTGGCAAGCTGCCTGCTCTGATGAAAGTATCTGATTTAAGAGAAAAAGTAAATCAAAATTGTATATGAAATTCTTTGGCAACAAAACCTCCTGTGCACGTAAACATACCGGATTTCTTAATGGCATTATTTACATTAATGTCTGTTCTTATACAATAGTCAGTATTTGCCTTTACTTTTCCTTTGTAATTTTTTTAAGCACCTCTTATACTGGCACCTGAAAATTACTGGCATAAATTAACACACAATTACATCAGAATTTCAACTGAAGATTTCTTCTGAGCGAGGGAAAACAAAAAGCAACAACAGCAGCAAAAGGAGACAGTATAGAAAATTCTATCATATATGCAAACAATATTAATATTTCTCAAAACGCCCTATGTAGAGGTTTCTTGTAGTTTAGTATATGTTAATTTTGCATCTCTATAAAACAGTCATCCTGAAAGCAGCATATAGACTGAACTAATTATCAAAAGGAAAATGTTTCTGTGGCTCAATCAGGGTATTGTAGAAGTGACGTACAAGATTTTAATTAGAAACAGTGCAGCACTGCTAGCCAGACTCCCAATCTCATTTAAAATTTTCCAGCAAAGACAGATGTACTAGGAATACAACTGCTTGGGAGAGAAGCACAGCCAACATAACACTAAGGAACACAATGCCTTCCCCGACTTTCACCAAGACCAGTCATGCCTCTAAGTATCCACCATTAAGGATAAGTAAATATGTTCTAAAGACATCATTCCTCATTCAAATGGATAATGGTTCACCCACAGACTGAGCCCAAGGATCTTCAGATTGCATTTCATGACATTTTCAGATCCTATTTTGGATTGCTAATCTATTTGCCTGGAAACTGGGATCACTTGTTTTATTTGGCAACAAAAAACCTAGAGATAACAAAGTTTTTTATGAAACTGATAAATAACTTGATATAAGCAAAATGTCTTGCTCCACAGTATGTGTGTTTATATATATATTTAGATATATGTGTATACACACACATATATTCTCCTTCTCTGCAAAAAGTGTAAATTACCAACCTCCCTAAAATGAAAAAACAAAATTCTCTGATATAAATGTATTCTCAGTGCAGGACAGATCTGTTTAATAAGTTTGCTCAACTTTCCTGAAATTAAAATCTTAGAAGACATTCAATATGTTGATCAAACAAGGGACTTGCTCACTTCCAATTCTACATGAGAAGGGGATGATAACTAGGTATCAATTTATGAAAGTGAAAACTCCACCTAATGTTTACAAAACTGAATTTTCTCCTACAAGAGAACCACCGGTTTGAGTGAGACTGCCCTTACCAGTATAATTTTCTACACATGTAATTTCTGCAACACCTATTCCTCACATGAAGGCCAAAGAAATACCATATTTTATGCAATTTTCATTCAAACCTAAAGGAAATTATAGGAATTTTTTTCTAAGTACAGAACATCATTAGTGGTCCACATATAATTCTGTGTAACTCAGGGAAGAACTCTCTCATCGTGGCCAAATATTACCTTCTTCAGATATCTGTCTCCTTTGAAAAGAATGTTTGCCTGTGTGTTATATTCATGAATCTTTGCATATACCACGAATTGGAATGAAAATCTGTTTAGCCAAAAGGTCCAAATATACAGGAACTGGTGCAAAACTAACAAAAAGTTGTCCACTACATCACTGCAGGGTCTTTTGATAAGACATTGAAACTCAGCAGCAGACACACGTCCATTTGGAATAATAAGCAAGAAAAATAAAAAAAACCCAAACACCGTACACCACAGCCATCACTAAATTACACTCAACAAAATTCAACAAAATTCTAATCCTGTCTTCTGCACTACAGGCAGTTTTCCAGCCTTTTCAACATAAAATTTTCTGATATACCCCTGGCTTTGGAGTACCTGTATATGTTATGGATGAAACCCAGGAATCCTAGGGAAAAAGAATGAACGTGAAACCCACAGAATGGCTGTCTACAAATTTCTGGAAATGTTATTCCTTAATCCAAATAAGCATTTTTGGTTTTGAGCCATGACTAATAAGCATGGCAAAATAATGCCATGTTCCAGAAGCCAACCCGTATCTTTATTCTTTGCCTTTGAAGAAAGTTGTATCCTGTCTTCTCCAGGAACATTTGAAAAATACAATCCTTGTGGACACAAAGATGAGGCTGGCTCTTACTCACCATCCTACCCCTTCCTTCCTTTTTGCTCTGCTGGACCCACACTGCTGCATCCGCCCCATTTCCTACCTCCCAGACCCACTGTGCTGCTCCCTCCCCCCAGTACAGTAGCTGGCACTCTGCACATCACCTTTATGGTGATGGACAAGTCAGTTAAGTGCCCTCTGGAGACACTTCAGTATTTTCTGTGTATGTTCACATCTAACATTCAGAAATAATGTGGAAAGATTATAAAAGGGATGGTGAGAATAAATGGGAAAAGAATGGGGAATTTAGAGATGATCTCTGTGTTTTATATAGTTTTCTGAGAAAAATGAAAGCATTATTTTACTTTGGAACTCAACATCACATTAGATGAAGTCCAAATTCAGGCAGGAGCAAACAAAATTAAGATGGCTGCTATGTCTTTCTACTGATGGAGGTAGGAACTACCCTCTTCCATGACAGCAAAGCCTTCCCTCAACAAGTTGCAGGGAATATTTTGCTGCTCATACTAGTCTCAGTCCCAAAACGTCTAAATATAAGCAAAGAAGTCAAAATCAAACAACATCATAGATTATTTTTCTTCATAAGTTTAGTAATGTGAACTTGTGTCAAACAAACATAAAATTTGATTCTTCCCTGTGCATTTAATTTTATTATGAAGACATATTTGTGTGTCGTGGATGTGGATCTCTCTAATGCCATCTTTCCTTGGCCTTCAGCTTCTTACAGTAAATCTACAGCTGTTACTATTTCAAAGGTATTGTTACTTCAAAACACTAAATTTTCTCTCTCCACTTCTAAATCTATTATTTTTCAACCCTGACAAAAATCAGTAGAAACCAACTTAATATAAATAAATATGTAAGAATAAGTACTCTTAGAAACTGTTTTCTCATCATCTTTACATCAATAAAAACAAATAAAAAGCTAACTTCACAACTGAGAATACAAAGAACATTCAGGCTTCAGAAACTGCCTCCACACCAACATAGATTTCCACATTATTATTTATCCGATGCTTTTTTGCCTTGGAACTTGGTACCCTGAAAAGGCTTGACAGCATTAAACTTTCAAAAAGAACTGATTCACCTGTTTCCTTAAGAAAAACCTAGGAACTTTTCCTTTTATTGAACAGCTACAAAATCACTCTTTTTCACCAGTACTCAAAAGTGAACTTGCAAAGACTGGTGAAAATTAAATCTAATAGTGCAAAGATAAAAATTTAAACATATTTATTTTCATCATCTTTTAAAAGAATATATCTCAAGGCCAGGAAAAGTAAGAGATGTGCAAATGTGTGTGGTCTGGTTAATAAAAACCTGACAGCCTTTGTAATAATAAGATCACATCACTGCCTTACGATGTCAGAGCACAGAAAACTCTTAAGGGCCGTATCTTTTCACAGATAAGTACAAACTGCTCTGAGCAATTAACATTAATTAATGTTACTAATTAAAAGTCTAGACAAGCCAGACCTCTTGCCCTGGAATATTTTTGTCAAACAGTTAATACCTGCAGACTTCAGTCTTGGTGATGGTCTAGCAACACTTGACAAGTTATCCTGAATACAGCACTTAGAGCTTGTTGAAGCTTTGTGTTAACTTTGCACCTGCACAGGGCCCCCAGCCTCCAGGAGGCCATGTGGATCAAGTGCTCCTATAACTGGGGTTAGTCATCTGTATCAGAATCACAGCAGACTCCCTCGTAACAAAGTCTCTTTTTTGTTGTTAATTAAGACAGTACCAAAAAAATAAAGTTACTTATTCAGTCATGAGGGCTGAATGCTCCCAGTAGGTAGTCTTTTCACAATTCAATTTCCCTGATGGGACTCGAAGAGGAAATGAAACAACAAATTGTACTCCTGATGATCTAAGCAGAAGCTGCAATTCCACAGGGAGTCCTGCTAGGTCAATTAGTTCATCATGCTAACAGAATAGCAATCCAGAAACCAGTGTCCCACCAACAAAAGTTTGAAAAAGTGAAGTTCAATGCCCAGTTGTAAGCCAGTCTCCAGAAGATATTATTGTTAGGTTCTGCAAAAGCACATTTACTGAGTATAAAAATAGGGCAGCAGTACTGAAAAGCCAGGGGGATATTCCTGTACTGCTAGATTCATTCATGTGAATGCAGCAGAAGTTTACTTTTGTAAGATCTCTAATGAACACTCCTTGTACAAAAGAAGTTCATCTCGTCAAAATGTTTCCTTCTTAAATTACTGAAGAGGTAAGTACCTTTAAGCAAGTATTTATCTGAAAAGTCAAAGTGCAGTGCTGCACCTGGTTGTTTTATTCTTATAAAGCATTTTGATATTCTGAAACCTTAGTATTATTTCATGCTCTGTGCTTATTGCACAGTATTGTTTTACAAATACGTGGCAAAAATAAATAACAGGACTTTTTTCTTACAATGCCATCCGATAATACTGTAATACAATAGCATTTAAATTTCATTTTAAAAGCAGCACTTAGAGCAAATATATGCACCTGTGCTGGTTTTTTCCTTTATACTTTGAACAAGAACTTGATATTACAATGCTAATTTTAAAATTGCAAGCACTGTTTTTAATGGCAGAAAAATATGTTTCAGAGGACAGTCTAATAGACTGTTTTAACTCCAAACTTTGACCTATAGTCTTGTGAATGTCCCCAAAATATTTGAGCACCCATTTTGTCCTCTTAATTTACAGAATCTGAACTAAAGAACTCATTTTTACCAACCTCGCAACACGACTCTGGGATTAACAGTTCTTCTGAGTCTGGGAACAGAAAGGACTATAAATTTGAGGCAGCTGTACTCCCATTTGCATATATTGATGCAAAATAGTTGTTTTATTCAAACATGTCAAACATGAAGTAAAGTAGCAGATTGTTGTCAGTCCTGGTGTGTTTATGAACAACTACTGCATTTCCTCCTGCAAAGCCACTTCAGATATTCCAAGGTTTTTCAGAAATAACAACAAAAAAAGACTTTTATACTTTTTTCCTATACACTGGTCACAGTTGTAAATGAGGAAGTTGCGTAAAGAAAAGTGGATTATTTGGTTTGGAGTTTACTTTGTTGCTATCAGCTACTGCAATATTAGACCTTGATGCTTTATTTACAGAACTCCCCACTGACAAAAGATAGCACTGCATAATGAGTACACAAATGCATTTCAAGAGCACATCTTGAAAGCTGTTTTTGTAAAACGCCTTCTGGCTGCAATATCTGAATGTACTGTATACTGACAGTCAGTAGGGACAACACCACAGATGTGCTTTGTTTGGCTGCTAATAGATTCAGTCCCAAAGAGCATTAAAAAGAGAGAGAGGGAAGAAAACTTAAGCTTTAGATTTTTATGAAACTCTGATCATGCACTCTTTCTGGCCATGTGGGTTGAAATAGGATGGACCAATAATACAGTCCATTTATGAAAGAATACATTCTTGTTTCTCCTGAAAGAATGATTAAAGCTACAATTTCTTATTTGCAGAAAACCAGATTATTGTATATAAATCTATTCTTAAGGCCCTAAAACAAATTTAATTTTAATTTCAAAGCACACACTGAAATCTTTAAGTGAAGACTCTTTGTGTTGTCTGTCTAGAAATAACACTATAATTGTTTATTAGTCCTGTAGAGGTTTTACTTAATTAGCTTATTACAATTTTAAAAGACAATATTTATTTGCAGAATCTTGATATAATTTGAGCAGTTCTACAGAGCAAATATATGTGACTGTTTAAACAAAGTCACAGAAGACGATGCATCTTAAACTCACCGTTAGCAGTTAGAGGACTAATGGTAATGCTGTTTCAGTAAGATCACCATATAGAAGATATCAAAACAGTACCTTTGGATACAATTATTTCATTTTACTCCAGAAATTTTGATCCAAACACAACCAGAATATCACCATACCGATTTGATCAATTATACAGCTGTTCTGATACAAAACTGAAACTAGAAAATAAGATAATCTAATGGGAACAACTGCTAACAACCACATTCCATGAAAACCTGGTCTCTGTGAAGACATTTGTTGTTCAGAACAACTCTTACCTTTCAAAGAGGAAATGATGCTGACTTCAATCCCTTTGTAGGATGCTCTGGCAGAAGGACGGGTGTGACAGCACATGCAAGATGATGAGCTGAAGGTAAACCTGAGCTAGACTACAAGGTTAGCTCCTGAACTTACATGCTGTAACAATTTCTTTTACATTCCTAGGCACCATGCTCTGCTGTCAACTGTAAGAGACTGTGTCAGGTGGGACTGGGAATACAAGCCTCACGTGGATCAACAGAGAGCATGTAAATATAATACAAACATCATAATCACAGTCCTAAAGTTTTCCAGATGCCACCAAAGGAGCAGAAATAATGCCACAGAAATTGTGTGAAACATCTTGCTAATAGCAGGTTATACCGATAATTCGTATCAGATGATGGTTTAGTTTACACATGTAAATATTGATATCTGATCTTTTTTCATATACCACAGTAGAAAGAATGGAAAGCTTAGTGGTAACCTTAGGTTGATTAAGATTCATTCTGATAAAACCAATTCTTCAACTAAAAAAAAAAAATCAGTACACAAACCCACAAGTTCTCTACAAATCCTCTTGAATTTTTTTCTGAGGACGAGGAGAGATTGCAGAAACTATAAAAAGGCTGCTACCTTTACTGTAAGAACATGCAAGTATCCTTCACAATTGATGGTACTTCCATATGACAGCTGCTGGGGGCACTAATTATTATTGCCCTATAGTCTTCACATTTGTGTGCCTATTAACAATTATTAGCTCACCAGACTTCAGATGATCACTTTATTTCTGTCTACAATAGATTCCACACTCAGAACAGCTTGGTCTGAGAACCACTCAAACAATGGTTTGAAAACATCTTTCAAAGTTCAGGCAATCATTCAGTTGCATTTGGCATCATTTTAAATGACAGTTAAAGCATGCAAGTGGATAGTTGCTCTAAATAATAAGATAATGATAGCATGTTGGCTACTTAATTAGAAAATGCTTTAGGTCCTAGATTCTCTGCTGTTTAACAATGACCGTAATTTCACCTGATTGTGAATGTCAAATTCGGTCTAACATACAGAGAAATTGTATATAAACAACGCAAACATGACGAATGCCCCCATCAATAGACATCTCTGGAAAAATGTTCTTGTCAAAACATCCTGTCTGATGGACTCATCAGATCAGTTGACAAAGATAACAGTATTAACACAAGAGACTTCTGTAAACTCTGTATAACACAGGCAGGGATATTACTTTGACCTGGAGCATAAAACAAACTCTTCTGCAAATACACTATTTCTGGTTCAAACATTTCTAAATACTGTGATGAAAAAATGGAAAACTAAAAGAAATGAGATCTAGAAAGCAGGCTCTGTTAACGACAATACGTCAGATGTTCAAATTGTGTACTCAGCAGGTTTTGAAGGTTAATTGAACATTGACACTATGAAAAATTTAAAAGAAGATCCTATGCTTAGAATCTGAAAATAGATAACCCATAGAAAGCAAGGTACATTTTTAACAGTAAACAATACATAGAAATTGTAAAACCTACTGGGGAAAATCAGCTTTTCATTAAGTCTTTACATAAATAAAGCTTCTCTTTTTATAAATTTTTTTTTTTAACATCCCTTTTGAAAACATGCTGAGAACCACTTAGGTACTTAAGAACACTCTATAAACTGATTCTGAGATTTTATATTTCTTGCCTAAAATGTCCAGTAAAAATGCCTTGTATAAACAACCAGCAGCTGACATATAATGGAGAATGCAATCAACTTCTTAAAAAAAAAAAAAAAAAGTAAGCATTATGCCAAAATGTATTATTTGTCATGTTTATTAATTTTGGGGGCAATGAGGCTAGTGGGATTTCACTTGGTGGTCTCAGCTCTTCTCTATTTTCCTGTCTGCTACATGTCCATATCACACAGCGTTCCTATTGTTCACGTAAGTCATTTCATGCATCGAGAATATTGTGAAGGTTCTTGGATGAGTCAGTATGTTAAACCAATTTACTCTAAGAAAGGATTGTAACATTGACATAAGTGACAGCTTGGAATACAGACATGATTTCATAATATAGAAAATATCTGCCTTTGTTACATGATTATCCTGCTACTTATGTTTGCAAAATAAATTTCAACAAAGGGGTCATAATTAGAAATATTTTTTAAAATTTATATTGGTATTTCCAATTTGAAGCCAAAAGCACCTCCACAAAATTAAGTGTGTCAAAGTAGAAGCAAAAAAGAAGAAAAAACCAATGTAAAACCTCAATATAATCTACACTTTCTGCAGCTATCAATGAAGCAAAGTAATAACTGATGTCCTTTTTATGGTTTCAGTGCAAATAATCTGACCCAGTGGATATGCCACGGGCAAATTTAACAGGTTTTCCTCAGGCCCACCCATCTCAAACTGGATTTACACAGTCTACCTGCAGCCAATGATAGAAACACACAGCCATGTAATTCAGTCCCTGGGGATCTTCAGACAGTTTTACCATATGGAATTGGCAAAACCTCCCTCATACTTGGTTTTCATATATGTACTTGTATTCTCCTCTTCCCTACAATATAATCAGAATTCGTTAAAAGTATGCAGAAGATTACTACTTTTCAGAGGCACCCACACTGCCTTTCAGGAAAGGAACCAGTGCATTTATCCAAAATTTTTTTACAAGATATTTATTAAGTTGCAGAAGAAAAATGAAGGAAATCTAATACTAAGTGTTTGACTTTGATTTTACTTTAAGAGTTAGAGGAAAATCCTAAGCACTAAGTAGTGTTTTAACACAGAAGTGTCAAAATACTTTTAGAATTCAGAAATGTTTGTGGGTGAAGAATTACTGAACAGAACACTACATTAGTTCTTTTATTCTGTGCATAAGTGTCCCCTGCAGTGCCACAGCAACTTTTGATGTATTTTTCAAAAGGTTTTCAACGCAACCTACCAGGTGGTTTTAGGAACTCAAATTCATGTGCTGAAGCTGTGTGCCAGCAGTTATCAAAGACTGTGTGGCATGCATCCTAATATTCTATGCAATCAGTCTGTTTCTTTATTTGTGTGTATATGCATGCGTATTTTCATATTCATGGTCCAAATCTTGTGACACTGCAAATGAAATGGTGTAGCATTTTACTACATTTATGTACATAGCAGTGTCTCACTGACTGAAGTTTTTAAAGGAAAAACATTACTTGAATTCATCAGAACGGTTTGAAAAGCAGGCTTTTCAGTTTTCACTGGTCTAATAAAAATGCTTTTTTTCCAAAAGAGATGTAAAGGTTGCTTTAAACTTAAAAAACAATCAGTGCATGTAGTCAAATTGAATAATTGTCTCAGGTTTCTACTTTTACACCATGGGAAGTTTGATGAAGTTAAATATTTATTTACTTCATATATGGGATATACTGAGGAAAGTGCCAGCAGACATAAGTATTTGTGTACAGAAATTACAGGAGATTCTCTAATACTGTCTGGCTTTTCTTTCTATCAAGAAATGGAAAAGGGAGAGAAAAACAATCCTAAACTGCTTTTCCTCCAGTAAGGTAAGTGGCTGGAAGATTATCTCTGCTCTCTAGTTTTAGATAGTCTGTTCCTGAACAAAAAAAGAAGTTTGATCTTTTCTTTCTCTGTAGCTGAAGTACTCTTTGTAGCAAATGGCAACTCAGTGCCCTTCCTTTAAAAGAAGAAATCCTACTACTCATTTGAATCAGGTGGTCATTATTACTTACATACAATCACAGATGGGCAGTACAAGAGCCAAACCAGAGCTCCTCATAAGATGATGCCCTGAGATGTAAGGAAGAACAGGGCTAATCTGTCCTTAGTGGGAATCCCCAAATAGAAATTTCAGCCAAATCCCAAACTGAATACCCTTACCAGCAAAACTTATATTTACATTAAAACAGATTCAACATACATTAAGAAAGAGCATGTTACTATTAACTAAGGTTTAAGTGTATCCATGTTTCAATTATTAAAAGAAAAACATCAAGTAGTCTTTTATTCTTGAGTTCATGTAGTTACCTGAGCTTCCAATAAATGTATTTACAGACATTAAAACATTAAATACACTAAACATTACATGAATCCTTGGTCTCTATGCTCTATCACTTGGATACTGACCAAGTTACATAAAGCAATTATTACAATCTACTTGTAACAGGTTGTAGTATCTAGTTACAGCCAACAATCAAATATTACTCAACAAGTATCTATTAACTCTTCTCCACTTCAGTCCAAACAGGAATGGGGATGGGGAAAAGCTCAATGATGTCACATCAAGTGCACTGCAGGTTGAAGAGCTTCTTGCTCACTCTCCAGAGATTTAAGACACTGAAAAACTGGGTAAATTCCATAAATACTGCAACCTGTGGCAGAGAATACAGCACCTCTACAAGCAGCAGCAACTAGAACCGGCAGCTTTCTGGAAAGTCTTTCTCCAGCTCCTCAAATTTCTTAGAAAACAGCTCTCAGTGAAGCTAGACTATAATACCTGTGTGTTTGCACTTGAAATTTTAACTGTTCAAAACTATGGCTAAGCATCTGGGATCAAAATTTACTGCAGCACTCATGTATAGCTATATGCCAACTGTGGTTTTGCAGTTTCATCAGTTGATCTAAAATCCTTCATTTTAATTTATTCAAGTAATTTAGTTCAATGACCATCTCATATAAAATTGGACAACTAGAAAACACTTCTTCACTTCCAAACCTGCATAAATTTGAGATGTTAGAGGATAGCACTTACTAGCTCTAAAATCTTACAGAACAGAGTGTCTAAACCACTATGAATAACACACTTTTTCTTTTTTTTAATATTTTCTTTGTTGAGCTAGTATAAAGTTGCTCCTAATAAATAAAATTTTTAAAATCTAGTTTTCTGCATTTTAATACAAATAACATTTTATCAAAGGTATTACATTCAGGTATATCTATTACTTCATCTGTGCAGAGTTTATTATTTTTGGCAAAAAGTGTAAAACTGGAAAGATTAGATTGCATACTACAATTCGTATCAGCAGGTTTGAACTACTACTATCAAGTAGCTTCAAGGGAGACAAAAACCACACACTAGAGAATAAAGCCTCCACCTATAACTGCAAATAACAACGCTCAATCCCATCCACACGCCAGCCATGTCTTCTAGTGTTTCGAGTAATTGCCCCTATGAGTTCTACCTCTTGCCAAAGTGAACTAGTTGTCTCCAAGTATTTTCTTCCACCACTGTAAGATACTTTGTCATTTCAGACTAATGACAAAGATTTCATGAAAACTGACTGAAGGTTGGTTCAGGTGTGTGTGTCTGACGTAAGGGAATTTCCACTGCTAGTACATAAAGTAATCTGCTTTCCACTATCAACAATTTTTTTGCCTGCAGTCAGCTCTTAGGAGATGCAAAGGCAGAAGGCAGTCTGGAGGCTGTACTTAGTGTAAGAGCAATGATTTCTTGATAGATAACAATTTCAGGTCTGTGAGTGTGTGCTCCCTCAGTCAGGCTGAGTAATTAGATCCAAAAACCAGCCACCGTTAAGCCTCCTCCCAGTGCTCTTATCTGTGTGCAATCACTGTGACTTAAAAAGCAGCATGGAACAGTAAAATGGAAAAATCTAATGCAAACCATG
The DNA here is from genome assembly GCF_965140245.1 of Athene noctua. Lineage (NCBI taxonomy): Eukaryota > Metazoa > Chordata > Aves > Strigiformes > Strigidae > Athene > Athene noctua. The sequence goes on along the minus strand of NC_134040.1, from coordinate 18,826,820 downwards.
ACTAATGCAATTTTCAAGAAAAAAAAAAAATCTAACTACGGTTAGCAGAAAGTATTCTGCAGGCTTATAGGAAGCATAGGCAGAAATACAATATAGAAAGTTGTGTGCAAGACTGTTAGGACAATTAAGTATCTTAAAGTATTGAAGTACATTAGTCCAGCAAAAAAGCTCAAGTAGGATTAAGTCAGAAACTGTAGTGATTAATTTCAATTTATAGTGGGACAGAAGCAGGATGATTTTTTGTGTTGAATTTTAGGAGCCTGTTCACCTTACAGCTCCTCCTAGCTTAACGCCAATCCTGATGAGCACTTCCACAAGGAATCGTTTAGTTCAAATATTACAGCACACCGTGTACTATACGCTCTGAAACCAACCCACAGAAAATTAATAAAATAACACAAAAGGCAGCACACATGTACACACTTCAAAATCACTGTAAAACCAGAGGTGGGAAGACGTATCCCACTTTACCTTTTTTGCTAATACATCAGTCGAACATCTATACATATGCAACACTAATTAACACACAATTCAGAGCCATTTAGAAGTGGCTCAGGATCACCTCCTTTCAAATGTTTAATAACCTTTACGTGCTCTTTAGCCAGTATGAAGAATGAAACAGGCACATTAAAAATTCTCAGTATAAAAAGCAAGTTGTTGAAAAACGATCTTTCAATATTTATATGTTTCACTATTATGCCACAAAGGTGTAGAAATACACATATATCTATGACAAAAACAGGAATATGCAAAATAAGTGACAAAATTTTATTAACCTCTGTTCAGAGAGTGCAAAAGACCCTAAGATCCATTTCAGTCTTATTTACATAGCAGAATATATATATATATAAAGTCATGCTTATTTGAGCTCTCTTCATTGGATTAATTTCATAGCTATGAAATTTTTTCAAGTATCGATCTCGAAACCCTATTCTTACCTAAATCATCAAAAATATATCGAGATGTATATAGTCTGTATGTACAACCTGCATATAGATACCCATAATCACCATCGGTTCAGGTTTTACATCAGAAATGCAGAAATGCAGAAACAGATATATCTATGCACAAAAATATCTTATCTGCATGTTTACAGAATGCTAACAGAGATAGCAATTGTTACACTGAGATCTAATTATTTGCAGCTTTTGTTTAATGGCAAACTGAGAGCAAAGTTTCAGGCTATGCTTAATCCAGTCTCACAGCGGACTGTTCCCTGCAGTGTCCACCCGTGTACATGCAGCCATCTCCCCTGCATCAGATCTAGCAAATATGCAGTCAGTCTGATCAGACTGCTGAGCTAGAGAAAAAATTAGTCATCTTCTCTTTTGGACTGTCTATGGATCCAGCTCAGTCTTTGCCATCTTCTGTGCAGCAGGAGCACAGCCACAGACTAGAGAAGTGAGAGGAACAGCACCTTTTAGAAGCAAAATGCCTTTATTTCGGATCCGCCAACATGGGAAATATATCCCCAGCAAAACTGAACCCAACAGCACACCAAATCTGGCCACAGGAATATGTGGTAGTAAATCACGTGAACACAGGATCAACTACAATGATGTGCTAATGCACACTGTGCTCATAACGTTATCCACTGAAATGCTATTCATAAAAACATGCATTAGAACAACGTCACTCGCTTCCGGACCACACAGACTTACATCTTTTCCTTTATGAAATCAACTGTAAACCACATTATTCAGGTAATACTAGCAGACCTAATTCTCCCATGAGTGCCTAACTTGATCCAGCTTTTACCCTGCTTATGGCTTACTGTCAGAACCTCTAACAGGTTTTGGGTTTTTTTCATGAATACCTACAATGTATGTTGTGAACTATTAATATCAATAAGCTAGAACAAAATACCACATTATCTTCGACCCCTGAGTATCTGGATTTAAGCCAGTATACTCATGGGAAAGACTTTATGGAACAATCAATAAAGGAGTAAAAGACAGCACAGCATCTCCTTCAGAGGAGAAAACAGAGGGCACACAGCAATTTAAAAACCATGCCAATAACAAGAAAGGAAAAACTAAAGTGGAAAAGGAAACCCAAAACACATCCTCCCAACAGAGCTCCCAGTGGAGCAGAAGACAAATCCACAAAGTCTAATTTTTGGTATCCCACCGAGATGCAGTAACAAGCTCAAAGTGCTCAGTGCTCCCCATCAGCTAGCTATAGAACAAACATAGCTGTTTAAAATAATCCAAGGTAGACCAAGTGAATATAAACCAAGTACCCAGTGATCTGCAATACAACCAGCTACCAGCCTGTTCTACTGAAGGAATAACCTGCATGTCCTATCCCCAACCTAGGCAGGTTAGCCCCAAACAGCAGAAGGACTTTTCACCCTCTTAAAAAATTGCACAGGAATTCTTAAGCTTTCCCTCTTGCACATCACGTTATTCTTAATGGAGCTACTTCCAGTTCTAACCGCTGCCCACACCCAAGACACTGACAAAATGCACACAAGAACACAATTCCATTACCACTACCACCCTACCTCTCAAAAACAGAAAGGTCATGAAACTACTCATGTAATGTGCCCACAAAACAAATATGTGAAATGACATGAAAGCTTATCAAACTATTCTGATTACAGAAATATATGGGAACGGTAGTCATTAAAGACTTCTAAATATAGAGAGGATCACAGTGCAGTGAAATAACTAACTTCAAAAATGTTAGGCTTGTTAACACATACTGTAGCAAGCTTCGTCTGTTTTGCATTTGCAGAGTTGAAAAAAGGAAAGCCATGATGAGCTGTCTGAACCAAACAGCACACAGGCAAGGGACTGCTGCATCAAGGCCTCACACTCCAGTTAAGTTATGACACTGCAATGAATTTTATTAGGCTCAGGGTAGGATCCCAGTACAAGTTTCTGCCACCACTGACCCAAATCAGAACTCAGTTGCTTTGCTTGAAGTGAAAAGCTGGTATCAAATAATCCCAGAAGCCTTCTTCCCAGCAGTGAATTTTTCAGGGACATTTTCTATGTAAATGTATCTACTGTTCAAGCTGCACTCTTCTTCAGAAGTCTTTAAAAAGATCAATAAACTTTCTGTATACATACAATAATGATCTTCCAATAACTTTTTAAAATATTGAAGACTTACATATTGATAATATTCTGCAGGATTTAAACATGCATCATAAATTATTCACGGAGAACTTATTATAAAAAGAAACACAGTAAGAATACACTGCAGTTCATGTATACTTTAACATAATTTCTCCAGACAAGCTTTCAATGCATGCAACACCTACACAAGATGGGTGAATTAGAAAAAAACCACAATACTTACTTCTCTGATTCTGGCCATGTGTTTAAACAATCATTACCAATCTTTATCATTTAAAGATCTAAAATCTTGAGGAGGTACAATGGAAATAGCCAGTACTCAGATGTAATCATCACTCAAGTAAGGATTTAACAAACTGTATTTCAGTGATTTGAGATCCCAGCACAATGCACAAACAAAATGAAATTATTAACGGAGTTTTTCACAGTTATTTGGTAATTAATCACTGTATTCAGAGACAAAAACTAGTGCCACAGGACATTACCAGAATACTATATCTGATGCATATGTATCGTTTTTTTCATAGATTCCTTGTGGCAGTGCTACCTTTTCAAATCCTGCTCATGTTTCATATCACTGCACACCAATGCACAACCACAATTGTGCTATTCTTTGTACATACTAAAGGACACAGATAAAGACTATACAGTAATCTTCTGGTATTTTTTAATATTACAAATTGTAGAAGGAAAAACCCCACTGTGATCACTGAACCATGTCATGATCCTTCCTAGGAAATCTCTGCAGAGATAAAGATAACACAAACTAACCTTTAGAAATCAGATGAGGGACACAGCTATCATAACAATGGTAGCTGAGTTCAAATGCTCAGTCTACAGGGAATAGGAATATAGCATACTCTACAAATAATTTTTATTTCTTTATTTAATCCAAGTGGAAATGGTCTTTTCAAGCCTCCACTTGAAAGCCGGAGGAAAAAAAAAAAAGGCAGATATACCCCATGGCTTTCCTACCCTTTGCATTTTCTGATTTTTTTTTAAATGTAAATCAAAAGGTAGTTATAAGATCTCCATCCAAATTAAGAGATCATTGCTGTACCAACACACAACAGGTTTCATTATTGTGAACAGCCACCTAGGAGTAATTTGTACTTAAACATTAATGTGCTGGAGACTAGCAGCTTAGAGCAGAAGCATTACGATTCTGCCCTCTACATACTTTTGGAGACCTAATGACACATCAGCATGTGTAGAGTCCTTGCCTGGCTGCTTTTTGAAGGAAAAAGAAGAATGGAAAAACAACTGATGCTAATTTCCAAAGAGTCTCCACAAGCTGATACCTTGAAAATGCAAGATCCCCAGAACATACAAAGTTGGCAATCTGAAACGTTTTTATGAAATGCCCAGGGGTGGGGTATTAAACAACCATATAAATGCCTTTGTAGTACACTTACAGATAGGCACAATTGGAATATTGGTAAACATAAATTGTTGCATCTATACTACTTGACTCTGAGTTGTGTTCTGTATGAGTGTGCAATGAGTGCAGTCATAGAAGACATGACATGAGCAAGACCCAAAGAGTGAAATAACTTACTTGGCATAAAATGCAAAAAAAAAGTATCTTCCTGTAAATATGCAAAAGTGTCTAATAATTACAATCCGTTTTTTGTTTATATGTGTCACCATAAATTAGCAATTCTTTTCCTTGTCTTAGCCATGGTTATATTGACTGCCTCTGATTCAAATTCAAAAGCTACACAAAAACCTGTTTTAGTATCTTAACCTTTTACCTTTATTAATATGAAAGTTTAGCTTATAGAATGATTTTTTGTGCATGTCCATCAGCATATTTATAGGTGCCTAAATATAAGCAGCTTGAGGGATTTTCTGCCATAGCACAAACAAACTGCTCTGTCAGAGCAAGAATTCAATGCTTAAAAAATAAATAACTAAAAGATACACTTTCATATTGAAGAAGTTGCATTATTCTATTTAGAAGCATGCATTTGAATAACGTTTTCAATTTGCTAACTGAAATGCTTCCCCTCTGCAATCTTCTCCTAGTAAAGTATACAGACATACCATAAAACGTGAGCTGCCTGTTATGTGTCTGGGACTCCTACTGTCTGACTCATAAATGACTACCTAAAGGAACCCTCTTCAGAGGCCAAAAGGAGATTGCTTTCTTGAAGAAAAAAAGTTATCATTATCATAGAGCAGAGAAGTTAGTACACGTTTTAAGAACCTCTGGCAAGGAGCAGTATCTGTTCATATAGCACATGTGAATGCCTTCAGGAGAAAAGATAAAAAACCCATCTCAAGTTATATACGTGCAAGGCCTTTTGATTAAGCATTTCTATTTTTCCTTCTGTCCTCTTTCCTGAAATTATGCCATGGGTTTGAAAATTGTCACAGAAGTAAAAGTGACTTATGTAATGAGCAATATTGTACAAAAAATTATGATCCTTTTTTTTTTCATGTCTTTGTAAGATCTCCCTTGCACACTTATGAAGGAGCTTATGGGTGTTCTCAACGCTCCACAGCATCCATGAATACATAAATGATGTATTTAAGATCTGAGTAGATGATCTGAGAAGAGCTGAAACAAAGTATGAAGCAGGAAAAAATCAAATTGCATCTCATGTTACCGTGATGCTGAAGAGGCCTCTTGGCTATCTGAGGCATTCTACATGTTATTAAATTTGAAGATGTTTTGTCAATACCGTTTGCTGTTAACATAAAGCCAGTAGATGCTTGCTGAAAGGACTTGTATTATGTTTTAAACGATTTAACTGATGCTGCTCTAGAAACACTGCAAATAATGACATTTTCACTGGTGAAAATGCATTGGGTTTTCTTCCTCAGGTCAGGCAAGAAGCTCAGGTCCTATAGAAAGACTTATATTCATCTCACAGACTGTGCTGGAGCTATGTCAATTCATACAATCTAATGATCTGGGGTTTTTTCATTGCCTTATTTTTTTCCTGATGGTGAAAAGGTTTTCAGATGCAAAATTGCTTTTAACCCCAAATTATACTTTTGGGCTAGAGTTTATCTTTTCTGCCAAACTTTTCATCACATTGTTATAATGTTTTGTAAGGCTGCCAGATCCACACAGAGATGAAGATCAGACAACCGTCAGACAATTAAGCATTCTTTGAAACACCATTAAATAAATTAACTTAAATTGACTCTAAGATAACTATAGGACAAAGTTCTGCAAATTATTAGCAGGACAGTTTCAGGTATCATTCTCCTGTTCACTCTTCATCAGAATAAAAAAAGTTAATAATTAGTTTAAGTGCCTTTATTTAAAAAAAGTCTTCCATGTTCTTTCTGTGACCCTGAAACACAGCCTCAAAATAAAAGCTGTTCTCATCTCTCACTCCTTTCCATCATCATCCTCAGGATTTGCTTGCAAACTGCATAAACTTAAGGAGAAATGCCATTTATAATCTCGATTTTAAGTGCAAATCCATTTATCCTCTTAAAAACTGGCTTGCTTACTGCTACTTCCCAGTGTTTCGTGGTGTATCCAAAAACAACAGAGCTTTTCAGCAAAGCACTAAAAAACCTAGATGGAAGTAAACTGTACTTGCAGATTAAAAATGCCTCTTTTTAGCAGCTGTAGCTTACCACCACCCTCCGTTATCAATGAAGTGAAAACAGGGTTGTGATCAGCACTGATTCTTTGGTGTTTAATGCAGAAGGTAGTATGTTCTCAGCTGGCATTTGGTAGGTAGCAGCAACCATTGACTACTGTCTAATATGACGTGTAACTGTTTAAAGCACAGATTTTTACACTTCTAAGATTATTTGCTTTTGAACTCTCTGTGACTTGTAAACATGCAAAATCATTTTAGACTTAGAAGGCCACTTGCTGTCTCTTTTGCTGACTCTGTTCTGGATCTCTGTGAATTATGAGAACTAAGTTTTTCCAGGACAGAAAGATCACTTACAAAGGAACTGGGATGTGAGGAAAGTAGTCACCTCTCTGTTTCTTCAAAAATCAGTCTTCAAATGCAGAAGCAGCCAGAAACTCTTGCAGAGCAAGCTCCCATGAAATAGGCTTCTGGCCCCATTGCAGTGTTAAGAAGCACAAAAGGATGAAATGAATGTGTCTAGCCTCTGTAAGCTCTTTATCAACAGCATCGACATACTCACAGTTGAGCAGGTCGATGACGACTAGGTGAAGATGTAAGAAAAAGTCAATCATCACTCCCAAACCTTCATCCCTCCCCAAAATTGCTGGCAAAGGGGTTTGCTAGTTAACAAGTATGAATCCCTTAACAGAAAAAAAACCTGGTTTTCAAAATATCAATAAGAAAAATTGACAAACAATAGCCATGAAATGGAACAGAAACAACATTAGGGTTAAAGAAAACTGGATTTTGTTGGCACAATGTATAGAGCACAGGACTAAGAGCTGATTAAGTAAATTAATCACTTATGCAACCAAGTGGAACTTTAACTATGGAGCAATAAAAACACCTCATATAAAGGCAAAGGCATTCGGGATATCCACTAATTCAAAAGACTGTTAATCTTCAAACCTGATAGTTAGAATGAACCTCCCCTCTTTAAACCCTAGGGGTTAGATATAGCTCATATGAACTGCTGAAATGAGAAAATGCAAGGCATGTATTAAATATCCCAGAGGCAGCAGTACTTAGTCCCCTAACAGGCATTCAGACTAGCTCTTTATACCTGAATGCTCCAGTGAGCTCTTTGTGTGTGTTAGATGGTATTTTTACCATGACATCAACAACTATATATCATCCCTCTTTTTCTCTTCCTGGGTGTACTCTAATTTTCTGTACTCGATACAGATTAATCTGTAAACCTTCTTTTTCCAGAATTCCTGTACTCAATACAGATTAATCTGTAAAACTTGTTTTTCAAAAATAGTTTTTATTCTCTTCAAGAAGCAAAACAAGGAAATATTGAGTGTCCACTTCTTATACATTCCAAAAAGAAAAATTTAAAACAAGAAAAAATATTCAAGTTTATACAGAAACTGAAAAAACTGAAGAGTTGCATGACAGATCAGAAAAGTTCAATAGGATGTTTAGTTATGAAAACAAGGCAGCAGCAAAAGTATCTCACTGAGCTTCCACTGTACGTAATCTAGACTTTTAAAGGGTAACTAATCTCTGCTTCTTTTATAGCCAGAGAGCAACAGAAATTTATAGGATGCAAATTATCAAAACAGTTTCAGATTTTCTCAGTATCAGACAAATTATACTCATTATTCAGGTATACCTTTGATTCTTTTTTTCTCCCAATTGATTTAAAGGGAGCTTAGATGAATAGCTCTAAATGAGATGTCTTCATTTCAGAGAAAAATTCTGTTCCTTAGGCTTCATGGGAGTTTGCCTTTCCAATCCAGCAACTAAATTCTGTCTTATGGGTCTTAGTGCAACCACACTTCAAGACCACTAACTTTATCAATTCCTGGAACTGTTCAGGGCCCTGCACATATAGAAACAAAGAGTAAAATTCACCTAGAGAAAAATGGTAAGAAGATTAAAGAAACAAACAAAAAAACCAAACCACCTTTATATCAGGTGTTACCTACTGCTCATCTGGAATAAACAGAAGTTTTCCATCTACTTTTAAGGGTGTCTAGAGTGCATTAATGACCAGAGGTTCTTGTTTATAGCTTGCAGATACAGAAATTCCTTAAATATTCAAGTTCTGATGCACTAATCCTATTGAATTCTCAAATAAGTTTAACACATTCAAGATCATAGATATTTATTGATATAATTTTTTAAATCAGTAATGAAAGTTAGGTCTTAATGCAAGTAACTCTCACAGCTGTTTTAGCAGCAGCCAAATCCAAGGAGCCAGAGAATTTAAAAAATGCCCTAAAACTCTCTCGAGGTATTTGCTATTTTCTCCTATATGAAAAAATAAACCACAAATATTTAAAACCAAAGATATAGAACCTTGCAAGATTTCAAGAGTAGAGGGAGACAGTCATACATAAGTTCTTGCTTAAAGTCAACTTCAGCTCATATAAGTAAGTATCAGCATAACTGATAATTTTCCTCACTACCTTCACAGGAGGTACACCGTCCCCTGTGATGCACAACTTTCAGTACAAATAATTACTTGCTGCCTAACAGCAAATAAAGATGTCATATTGTCTAAGTACAGTATGGCATAGGCAACTAGATCTCACCCTGTAGCTGCTACCTCAGCTACTTCCATAAAATCCCTTTGTAAATTCACCAGAAAAGATGGGAGAAGAATTGTGGGAGTGACAGTAGTTCACTAAGAAACTCAATAATTTCTAGTCACCAGCCCTACGTAGATGAGCATCTGGAAGGATTAGTGAAACTAAAAAAGACTCTTCACCAATGCTATTCATATTTCCTCCAATCCACAGATTAAACCATCAAAGAAAACATTAGTTGATCCATTCTTCTCCACATAAAAAACCACCAACCCAAAGCTGTATGCCTAATTTAAACTTGAGTAAAACTGCAACAAAAATTTCCAGCAAAATAGGGTGTGATCATAAGTATCAATGAAAACCGATTTTAAAATTTTAACATTAACTGAAGATGCCATTTTTTAAAGGTCATTTGTCACCCAAATGAGAATTAGCATGAATTTTAAAGATGACCGTTGGCTTTTGTGAAATGTTTCACTATCATTTGCAAATGCAAAAATATATCTGAAAGAAGAGCAAATTCAAGAGTGATGTACAAAATATAACAAAATGGAAGTTCTACATGTTGGAGAAATTTTGGTATTTCAACATGTTTTTCACCTTCACATTCATGTTTAGGTAGAAGTATAGAACATAAAAAAACCTGAAAACCATTCACAAATATTCTAATATTACCGGTTATTGAACATTTGCCAAATCTTTTCTTTCAACAAGCAGAAATTAATTTCTTCCCAATTTGTAATGTGTTCACGAACAGCTAATAGCAACATCCAGTGCTGAGGCCAAGATTGTTTCCTTCAACAGTCTACTCATCATTACTCATGGACAGAAAATGGTGTCATGAACAGAAATGAGTGAAATACACAAACTGTCTGAAGCTGGTACCTCAGCAATTTCTGAGCTAGGCTGCAGCTGCCACAATGTCCCATATCTCACCTAATGCAAAGCCTAATCAAAAGGGGGCTTATAAGAAAGATGGAGACACACTTTTTACCAAGGCCTGTAGTCGAAGAACAAGGAGTAACAGTTTTAAACTGAAAGAGGGTAAACTTAGATTAGATATAAGGAAGAAATTTGTTTCTGATGGGAGTGGTGAGGCACTGGAACAGGTTTCCCAGAGAAGTTGTGGATGTCTCATCATTGGAAGTGTTCGAACTCAGGTTGGATGAGGCTTTGAGACACCTGATCTAATGAAAGATGTCCCTGCCCATGGTAGCAGTGTTGGACCACATGATCTTTAAAGGTCCCTTCCAACCCAAATCATCCTGTGATTTTATAGTATTACAGAAACTGTGGTTCTCCAAGGACCGACGATTGTAGGAATGAATGGGAACAAAACCTGCAAAAAATCCCATAAAGTTTGAATTTAAAAATAACTTCCAGAAGTATTATTTTAAACTTATTTTAAAATATTATTTTAAATAATTTTATTTAAATATGCAATATGATCAATCCTCTTTTTAAGCACAGTAATCATACCACTTTGAAAATTATGTTGTTCCAAACTTCAGGAAAAAAAAACATTTCTCTCAACTCCCAATAATTTATTTTTTCTCTACCTTTAACTCTTCTTCTCCTCCCCTCTCCATGTTTGTGACAGAGTAGCACTGACTCTTTAACCTTTTTTCTTTTCTTTGAAAATGATGCTCAGATTATAGAACTATTCCACAAAAAAGTAGAGCAAAAGACATCCATGCAGTTGACTTGGTGTTCCTCACATAAACATTACATACACCTCCTACTTTCTGTCTCCTCAAGTGAAAGGTTTAGGTTTCAGACTATCAAAAACTCTTTCCAACAATTTTGATTCAGATACCTTTAAATTTTTCAATGAAAATATGTCCTATATGGATTTTTCTTCAGGTCATTTAAACTTCCTGGAAGCAGATCAAGTTATTCTTTTTCATGAGTGATTTTGTAGTAGTCTGCATTTTTTATGAAGACTTCAGGAGATGAGAAACTTTTCTTCACTGGGATCAGTAGGAGGAGCCTACAACCCATCCCACAGAGTGTCAAGGAAAGCTTTTTCCTGCACCCACTTGCAGTTCAGCCAGGAAACACGCAGTACCACACAGCATACCAGGAATCCTTTGAATGTTATCTGCTCAGCCCAAGAACATTCACAAACAGCCAACTATTTCTCCCCAACATGACCCCAGAATATACCCCATTGTCTTCAGCAACTCAAATACACAATGTGAGATTTTGGATGGGAGATTCCAAACCTCCCTCCCAAGCAATACCCTGATTCTCAAATCTTGCTGCTTTGGCCAGTTACAGAGGCAGTAAGCTTCAACATTACACCCTTGGAAATGTAAGAGCAAAAGAATCCAGGTCAGTAAAACAACATACTTTGATACACTCTTTAAAACACCCTGAACTTTTTGTATGCCACTGAACATGTTTCTTCCTGAAACATCAGTGGTTGTTTTCACCATAAAGCAGCCATTTTTTGGTAGGTTTTCCTTGCCACCTAGAAAGAATAGTGATTTGTTATTTCATTTATTTAGTTTTTATTAACTCACAACAGCTTTCCCAAATGAGTCTGTAATACATGCAAGTATTCCTAACTTAAAGAAACTAAAAAGGGCCCAGTGGAAAACAGGTAGCCCCTATTTTACTCATCACTCTGGGACACAACTAAAATGAGAGAAAAACAAAACAAAATTAAGAAAAGCAGATATAAGTTCTTCCAAGTTTATTTTCTTTGCTAGCATAAAGTCTACAGCAAAGATGATACATATATGACTCCAGTTCTTTCCTCATTTTCTTTGAACAGATGGGCAGATTACGTTTTTCCATTTTTTTTTCAACCTACAGAGTATACTATACATTCTGCAAGTGTTCAAGTGTTTTACACTATTAAAAAAATTACCACACATTGGATTCTGTTTTATATTATCATGGTTGTTTAGTCTCTACAGCTAATCGTTCTCTAATATTTCTCTGTCACATAATAAAAAAATTAATCCTGAAGATTTCCTTTTATTTTTAAGTGGAAAATTTCATACTCATATGAGACATTTGAGCAAACAACAGCTATCCACAAAATTTCACTTCATTTTAGTGTTCATATCCATGTTCTAGTTGTTTTACATACAAATGTATTTAAATAATTTTTTTTCCAACAAATCTGCACTGCTTGTATTAATCTCCATCAGAAAGCTTCCTTACTGTACCAAAGTTGACAATAAAAACAGAAGTATGAGATTAAAAAATTCAAATAGGCTCCAGCTAATGGAGACTAAATCCAAGAGTAAAACCTATGGCTCAGTTTTTATTCACTGCTATTTTGAATCTATATTAATACAGGGCTTTTTTGCCTTCCATCTTTCAATTGCTGAGAAACTTGCTTCCCACTGTTTCAGACAATGGAGGCTTAGAGAGCAGAAACAGATTCAAGGGGTGGTGCACATTTAACGACTACTTCCCAGCCCTATAAGCACACACTGGCTTTTCTCTTCGTTTGGACAAAAAGACAAGGAGGCTAGTTGAAAACTCTTATCTTGGCCTATTTCTACTGCTTTATCACAGTGAAGTACAAAATACAGTTTAATGCAGGAATCACTTCATAAAATTCTAGTCTCTGAATAGTTATACTTAATGACAATTGTTTGGATTTGGCCTTTGACATCTATTACTCCATCTAAAAATGAACCTTTTAATTTGGCACACAATGAATCTGTAACTGCAGTTGTATTTTAAAAACAGAGATTTAATGTAACTTCGTTCATAACTACATAGAGTTATTACTCCTTCCTTGAAACTCCTCTCCCATAACAGTTCAGAATCTGTGTGGTTTTGGATGCAAAATTACTCATTTTTCTTGCACAAGGATTTCAGATGCATAATGAATAACCTATGGTTTAGAAGATTTTCTTTCTGAAATGGAATCCTTTTTTTTTTTTTTTTTTTTTAGTAGTTTGATATGTGTCATTTTTTCCCCCTAGTCTTCATACTAATTCAATTCTATCTTGCAAGAACACGAGATGTATCCATTTAGAATTCAAACTAGTAGTCCAGGTCAAGCTCACTAGTAAATTCAACAGCAAGGAAAACCAGAGGTGGATTCTCCTTCCATTGCCAACATTAACTGTTTCCAAGGATATGTGTATATGGGAAGAAAAAAATCACTAACTGCAGTTCTCTATTTTCAGTGCTAAAATATTCCGGCTCCTCTTTCTTAACTGAGAGAAAATGAACAATTTTTTTTTTTAAATGAGCTACCAGTGACTTCACTTCCATTTACAAAACTATACTGTATTTGTTTTGAGCATATTTTTTTACTGTTCATAAGAAAAATAAACATTTTGTTCAAAGTATTGCTGTATTTATTCTTGCCAGATTTTACTTTTTTTGTTCTGGGTGATACCTTAGCATGCTCAGGTAATCCTATTGTAATAAATGGAGTAACACCTTGTGCAACATCAGTGCAACAGGACATTTGCTGAAATGTTAGACTCCTACTGACAGACCTCTCTGTGCTCAGGGCAATGACTCTGATGTTTGTTCCAAACTTTGCTGAAGTTAAGGACTGAAATCTGCTCATGTCTACTTGTATTCTTCAATTGAAAAACATTATATATACCTATTCCTGCTGGACTTTGAACTTGTTTGTGGATGCCATGAAGCATATACCACATGAGAATTTCTCAACTGTTAACAAAGTGTGATTGAAGCCTCCTTGCACATTGTTAAAACTTTCCTACTATGTCTTGATAGATGATCAGAAACAAAGCTGGCTTGTATAAGTATATACAGTACTGCTCAGAAGTTGTATTTAACAATAAAAGTAAATTCATCTAGGGACTATATGTCATTTAAGACCTAATGCCAGAGAATTAAAGAACGTTTATGACAGGCAATTCTTAAGGAGGCTCAGGAACATATATGAACATATAATATATTACACATTACCATGAGAATTATAGAATCAAGTTTTTAAAATAAAATACCTAAAGCGTATGAGATCATAGCTGAACACAATCACCCAATGCCAAGATATTTTAGGGTAATTACTAAATTATGACTGAAAAGTCCACCTTGAAATACAGGACTTATTCTTTTGTCACAAAATGGGGCAAAAAGAGAGATTTTCCTGCATTTTTACACAGCTTTTATTCTTATGTGTTTAAACGTGTGCATACAAAGCAATAAAGAGAAATGTTCAGTGTTCAAAGTGTGAGTCTGGGCACTGGAAACCTCAGTTTCCTTTTTGGGCAGTCACAATGAGTGACTCAACTCCCAACACAAAATGGTACTTCTCCCCTTAGCACTTGTGGGGTCAGCCGTATTACCTCCTTTTTCTAATCCCTAGTTTGTTAATATCCTTCCTCTTATATATACTGTCATTCTTTTGAGTCTCAGACCTCTTTAACTGTGTTTTTCTACGCTCTCATATATAAATGTCCTTGTCAGCTTTCCTTCCGTACCATTCCTCTCTCAGTTGTACCCTGGTCTCAGTGCACCATCCTGACTCTCATAGATGCACAAGGAATATTCTCCTCACATGAGGCATCACTAAACTCTGGGGTAAGTCTTAGATACTGAACGTATTAGTCTGAGCTTCTTATACTATCAAGTCCTCACAGATTCTTTTAGTAATTAATAATAATAAAGATACATCCTGAATACTGACAATTAGCCCAAGAACATATACAATGACAACATATACAATGGGTTGGGTTGATTAAAAGTCTGGCGATCTTCTCCCCCTCTTTCAGTTCTTGCTTGTCTCTTGGAGTAAATTCTCTTGAATAAAGATAATTTATGTATGCATATGGTCTATAATGTTTTGAGTGACTCTGGAGGGAAGATATGCCATTTTGATATAGAGTATCACAATTGCTGGGTTTATACAAAAGTCCAAATACATCTAGTTTCCTCTACTGCATTTATTCTGAAAGTTATTTTTTTGTGAAAAATAAAGTATATAGCTCAACTCTTCTCACAGACTACTTTTTTTGGAAAAAAATAAAACCACTAAGAAAACTTAAAAAGCCAAATAAACACAAGATAGAAAAAGTTGCTGGGGAAAAAAAAAAAACAAAACAAACAAAACAAAACAACAACCTATATTCTTATATTTAGCTTTCCAAAGACTTTTAAATAAAATGGCATTAACAAGTGTTGTGAAAAAAAAAAAAATCATTTTAACAGAGTGGACTTAATGCAAGAGTACTTTTTTGAGGGAAAAAAAACTTTTGCAAAGCAACAATCTGTATCACCTTAAGTATTTACTGCAAGAAACTTATTTTCTATTTCTGATTTTCCATAAATATCTCTCAACTCTCTCAAATTTAGAGGCATATTTAACTGTTTTGAGATCAAGAATTCTTCAACAGTTTCCTTGTTGAATCACATATCCTCTGCATCAATTATTTCCCCTAGTTTCATGTCTTCTGTGTAGATTTATGTTACAGCATCATCTCCCTTGACTAGTGTGAGCAGTACATGTACATTATCCTCACTGCTCCTTGATGATCTTCCAAAATTCCTTTCCCATTCTCCACTAAATTTTCTATTTTCAAAGCAACTAATAGGCCAACCTCCATAACTTTCCTGGACAACTAATCCTATTGGACTGATAGGATTATACTACGGTCTTTGCACTATACTGTAGTCACTACAGTTTTTCTCTGCACATCCTCCAAAGCAGCAATAGAAGTACTGCAAACAGAGCTTCCATAAGGTACCTGCAACTCATACTTCCCCTTCCCAATAAGCCCTGCCATGTCTGCATTTCATGTGTAGTTTTCTTTTTTCCCCTTAAGAGTAAGCCCCTGATTCCCAGTAGCAGAATGGATTTTCCGTCACTTAGCTCAGCTTCTCCACAATGGTTTCTGGGTCCCAGAACTACTGTTTTACATTTTCTGTTCTAAATTGCATTTATCACCTCTAGGTTCATGCATCTGAAGTGATGAAATTCTTCCAAGTTTGCTCACATCGCTATTATTTTCCTACATGTAAAGTATTATCCAACTAATTCAAGAAAAAAAATTAAGAGGGTAATTTAGATATGAAGTAAACGTGGTTACATTCTACAAATATACTAAACAGAGAGAAATAGGTGACACCTTTTTAGGATTTTAATAGGCACCACTTAAGAGCAAAGAGTTCCCGAATTTTATAATGCCATAGTTGTGCTCTCTAGCTGAGCACAACCTGCTCTATTCAGAGTTGTCTACTGCACTGATAAGTTATTATTTCCACAGTGCCTAAAAGTACAGTTAAAGGATCTGAGTAAAGATTTTCTAAGTATGGTTTTGTCTATAGCAAAACAAAATACTAAGCTGCTACTACAGTCAGAGACTAAAAACACTAAAATCTACACTCAAAGCAGAATTAAAAAAATAGAAAAAAAAAACCAACCAGAGAATGGCATTTAATCTGTACACATTTACAGAACTTGTTTAACCCTGTAACCTGGAGCTCTGCTCTGGGCAATCTCCCAGGCAGTAGATAACAAAATCACTCTGAGATTCTTACTGCCACAAAAGATGTTCTTGCAAGACAGTCTTTTGATTTCAGAAGTATTTGATACAACAGCTGTGAATCTCATTCTACAGCAAGACTAAATCTGCTCTACTTATGGATGCCCATATATCTTAAATTGCACCAACGAGGAACTTCAGAACAAGTTTCTAGCACACTATCCGTGGGACAGGTAGTTATGCTGTACCTTCTTTTATTCTAACATTTTTAAAGAAATCTGCTGTTTCTTTGTTATACAGTTATCGGATTATGTATGACTAAACTTTACATGTGACTATGTAACGCTGGGGGTTAGTAACCTCAGGTCATAACCATTACTCTATCAGGGAGGATGGAAAGAAACAAGCACATCCTAAGTCTAGTTATCTCTTTCACTTAATGAATTGCTTATAACCAGATTCGGAAGTCTGAGTCACTCTGTTCTCTCTTCTTTCATATCCTGGAAAAATCTTACTCTTTCAGTCCAGCTTGCTCTCTTATGTTTACAACTGAACTTAATTTCTTTTGGGAAAAGGCCCAAACCCTTTGCTTCTGTGAACCAATTAAAAAGTTTGGGTGTAGGTGAAAACAGGTAATATATGGAGTTTGTCCTTTAGTTCCAATCCTTCAAGCATTTTTCACTCATCTTTTTATAATTTCACAACTCAATGCACAGCATCATGCCATGTTCCTAAAACATTAAGGTTAGGGATGCATAACAAATACGTATTTGCCAGTTAGACCAGTAAAGGTTTAGCTTTAAGAGGAAAGGAGAAGGTTGGGTGTCAAGAAGAAGTGAAAAGGCACAGGGCAAATACATTCTAAAGAATCCAAAATGTCCTGAGGTCTGCGCCAGCACGAAATAATTCCTGAAACCTCATGGACTCAAGTCAGCAGTGACACCCTGATACACAGGACAATGTATATTTATAATCTAATATTTAAATTACTAACTCAAAATAGTGGCAGAGAGAGAACTGAAACCCATCAGAATAGAAAACAGATTAAATTGTCATGTAGGAACAGCAATCTCTTTTCCCCACAGATCTTTAACTAGTGCTACTTGGAGAACAGTGATGGTTAACATTCAATTCCTCATTGAGAAAATATAATAGCAGCCAATGTTTGAACTAATAATATTACAACAGACTGTTTGTATTCTTTGTATTAAGGGGATATCTACTACCATGAAGCCATCCATGCTCATATGGCATGCCTCAGCATTTATCATATATATAAAAACCCCATGCTTATAAACCAATTGAAAAGATTTAGCATACTAACTGCTGAAAACAGTCATTGTTTGAACACAACACGCAAAGAGCAATATTATTTAGATAGGTGGGTGAAATTAAATGTTATAAATAAGCATGGATTTGATTTGTCCTGTTGACCAGCTTGCTCAATAATGACTGACTCACTCTCAAATGCTGTATCAAATACAATTGATTTCTGCAATGTGAGAAAATGAAGCAGCATGATTAAAGGAAGTGCATGTTGGGGAAAATCTAGGTATATTGAGCATTTGGGCCAGACTATGTTGGTTTAGTATTAATTATATACCAGGTAAGACAAACCATCACAGCACAACTTAAAGGTAATGCTTTTCTCAATGGTATAACCTAAAGCAGAACCTACTAGCTCCACTTTTTCCTTATTCCAGGATTTTTTAAATCATCAGCTAACTGCCTTTGCAGGCATCCGATGACATTACACCCTGGCTGGTGCAGTGTTTGTTTTTTAGCTAGATAGTTGTGCACGCTACAATATGCAGCTACACTGCTACATTTAAGAGGTCATTGGTTTAGCATCAAAAAGGCCACAAAAAGCAACCACATTGACTGTGATCCTCCTCTGAATCCCTAAGCACTCAACTGGTATGACTTGGGAGGTAAAGAAAAGTGACTGGAAGGTTTTACTCAGTAGAGGGTTTCCAAGCAACCTTGCACAGTTGAGCAGCCTCAAGCAATGGGAATAATGGCTATCTTTGGCAAGGATCCATTAAAGGGAAGCCTGCAGCAACACCATTGTATTCCCACCACCAGAGGCTATAAAGACAGTCTACATTAAATTGGATAAGAAATAAAAGAAAAACAAACCTGGGAGTGGGGTGAGCAGAGGGGTGTGCAGACTAATTTTTGGCATTGTTTTAACTCCAGTTCTTGCAGAATAAAGTTAAAGGATTAAAAAGCACTCCTTAAAACACAAAACTTTGTACTGTAATATTTCTAATACCTCTGAAGTTTTGGTCTAAGCACAGTCCTCACATACAGCAAAGATAATGGTGTTCTGAAACTGCCAGTCAGCCTCGCAACACATTACCAGTTCAACCTCTTAAAGCTACAACTTAGATCCTTGCTGGGACATTTTAAGGTAGGTCAGGCCTGGTCTTTTCCACATTCTTACCTCAGGCTTACAGAGGATTTATCAAAATCTAAGAAAACCAACCCCACACATGTGAGTGAATTGGTGGTGGTTCTGAAGAGATACAGCTTGGATGCCACACAGCCACTCAGTGGTTTTAACTCCAAATTCAAAGACAGGTATAATAGAAGAATTAAGAATATGATGACTTTTTTTTTTTTTTTAATTATTAGTTCTTACAGCCATGTTTTTAATGAAACTGATAAAAAGCATTAGCTTTTAAACACTTCATTCAACTTATTTATGTGGGGCAACCTGATATGAAATCCTTCAATTTTCTAGCATTAGCATTTATGATCAATTTGCATAAGCCTTAAAGTGTGCCTCCTTTTTAAAAAGAAGCCTGATGTTTTAATTGAAATGTTTGTAAAGGAAATTCAGTACATAGCAACATAATTTAGAAGATTTAATTGAATAAATTAATCTGACTGGACTTCCTTTGAACTCTTGCAGCTTCTATGCAATTGATTTTCTTTGCAGCAAACACCCAACCATAATTAAGGATTTTTTGATCTTTGCAGAAACATAGAATCTTGTAATACCAAAGAAATAACTGAAAACTCTCAATACGTTTGGCACTACCATTACTTTCATAGTTGGCATTGAACAGCGTAGTTCATTTCCTACAATGTCAATGGAATTATATATTCAAGAATAAATCATCAAGTACATTTCCTGTTTTTAGCAGGTATTTTTGTGGTACATCTTACCAGAATGCCAAAATAACTTGGAAGAAAAAAGAAAGAAAAAAAAGAGAGACAGTTGTAAAAAGTAGAGATTATAAAACTAAAAATATCAGTGATTCTCCTTTGAAAATAAAATACTGGACTCCTTGTCATGCTCTGATAGACTTAGAAAAAGCATAAAGGAACAAATTACTCAGTTGCTGTGCAGTAAAAATAATCTATAGATAAGTGAGGTCAATTTACAAGCTGCAATTGAAGCATAGTTCTTGTACCAGGAGAGGTGTTGAGAAGTACAATTCAACATGCATTCAGCCGAAACAAATAAATTAAGATGTGTAATGCTGAATAATTACACCTGTTGTCATACAATTTTCTGAAAGTTCAATATAGTTCTTTAAAATTGCATGGAGGAAAAAGAAAAATCAAGTAATTTTAACCCCTATTTTCTTAATCAAATCAAAATACTAATTTATCAAATATTTGTCTTAGTTCTTTAGAACCACACTGAGAAACAAATACCATAATTTCTGATGACTTCTCCATTATGCTAACAAGTTTTCCTTGCATAAAAAATGTAAAATAGTCATTATTTTGCATTACTCCAAATAAAGGTAGAATATATCTTTCTCTACCTTTCTATTATCCTATTACAGCAGATGGTGATGATGCATAATCAGATTTAAGAGTCTCATTCAGATCAATTTCTGTATTTTCTACCATCGTTTAACCATTTAGATTGTTTGCAAACTGTCTTTAATATACAGAAAAGGCATTTGCATCAAGCTGTGCTCATTCAGGCACACAGAGAAAAGCTTTACAAACTGAAGTTACTATACAGCCTGTCGTTAAATTATTATACTTGAAAATTTAACTTGTGTAACTTCCCACATATATCGAATCTTTACTCTAAACTTCAGATATGGGGCTTTTTTTAGTGTCTTTCATCAGTGTAAATGGTTATTGCACAGTTGGATTTTTTTTTTTCCCCCCTTTGAGCTCTTACCATCTAATCAGCCCAGAACTCAGATTAGGACTGTCATATAGCGTCAGGAGTTTACAGAGAGTGCTCGCTAGACTGACTTTAATCCTCCAACATTTACTCAAATGTCACAACCATCTGGAGGAAAAGGAGACTCCTTGCTGGGTTCCACTGACCACAAATTATTTGTAAGGAGAAAAAAAAGACAATAGAAAGCAAAATGCTAAATATTTTCTCCCCTCTCCCTCAAACACACAAAAACACACCCACAAAACTACTTTTGATATCAAACAATCATAAACAACTTCACAAGTTCACTCTAACTGCTAAAACTTAATAGATGCGTAAGGTTATTTTGTTATCACAGGCCCAGAATACACAATATAATAAAGATAATGTAAAATAACGGTAATACTGCAATGAAAACTCATCATACATGTTTGTAATTATTTTTACAATATATAAACATCTTGTTTGGACTAGAGACCAAATTGTGTTCTCCATCAAACATTCTAAAGTTGCCTTCTATGTTTGTAAAATATTATAATTCTTTACTCTAGACTTTTTATTCCTTTGTAACTCAGAGATACTCATAAGATCACTGTGACAAATTTAAAATTACAAATATATGTTAAGTAACAGGGAGCTCATATTTTCTTAATCACTTTATATTAATATAATGGCAGCTTTACTACAGCTTTTATTAGAAAGTGGAAATCTAGCAAAGAATAAAAATATATGGCTTTATAGCTATGCTTATAGCTTTTACTTCAGGGCGGGGGGGGTGAGGGGTGGGGTGGGTTAGTACACCCAACACCAGCTCCTGCTGTCTGTAAGAAAGAAATCTGGATCTAGTTTTCCTTTCTCTTTTAGAAGATACATTCCAAATCTTCTTCTCCAAGGAAAGCCACTTCCTTATCTGGAATGGACATGACTGGGAAGCCAGCTGCATCCCATTCTTTAAGTAACTGCATCTGCAGCTGTACTTGCTTTCTATGAACCACTCAGAAGTGCCTACCAGTATTTAGTGTTAGACTTCCAGTTTAAAAATCAAGAAAAATAAGGAAAGGAATAAGTATTGTAGGCACTTTTGCTGTTCTTGTTAAAATGTCTGGCATGCCTGTCATTACTTCCTGCTTCTTCTGTGCACAATATGTCATGGATTAAAAGTTGAGTGTGAAAACATAACAGAAGTGGGGAGGTTCCCATGGTCATCATCAGAACTGGCAGAGGTTTTTTTTCCAGTTAAAAAGTCACTGTGCAAATTTTGCCTTTCAGCCTACTAAGTTATTTTAAAAAAAACCCAACCAACGACTAAACAACAAACCAACAAACATTTCCAGAAGTCAATGCTTTATTGCATACAAAGTGTATGTCAACAGCAACTCTGACCATTCATTTTCTGTAAGCTCACCTTCATGTTTGCTCATTTAGATGCCATAGCATTGTTTCAGCTCCAGACCTGACTAGCTAAACATTAGGATTGATTACTCAAGGCATCACTGCATTGCTTGTAATTGCAATGGACTGCCCTTCTTCCCTATTAATATATCACTTTAACAAAATTTCAGTCAAATTGTATACCTATTTACAGTATGTTCATTAAGTCACCTCAACTTTTATGCTCTTAAGTGGAATCCTTAATCTCCAGTATTTACATTCATGAGTTCCTAAGTACCACAGTGAAAGCTGGAGGAAAAATATTTCAGAAATAACGACAACTAAGTCTTAACAATTCTGTATGTGCTTTTGCTTCACAAGCTGTAGGCACTACTTGAAATTAATTTCTTATATTTCATGATGAATTGTCCTTATGTGCTGTGTAGGGCAGGAAGCACTATTTCTTTTCTCACAGATATATGACATGTTCAGTTTTTATTATAAGTGAAAACACAACTTTTTTTCTTGTACATACCATATTACCTTATTTACTCATAAAGAAGTACTACCTTTAGAAGTGATTTTGAATTAATCATTAAAGCCAAAAAATGTTTTGTTGTAAGAAATATGAAAATGACGGCTGAATTCAAAACACACGAAAAACCAGGCTAATGTTTTCAATGCTTTTCTTTGAACAGAATATGGGAAGATGACAATTCTATCCTCAGATCCTTTAAAATAAATAAAACAAAGGTTTACTTTGAGTTTTAAATCCTATTTTGCAAAAGTCAGATTTATTTATATTCCCTATTCTTTCCCCAGGAAAGAAGTGCAATTTTCACTCCCTTGCCTTATATCCACCTACCAAACGTTGGACAGTCAACTCAACCCGAGGGGTAAGACATGCTAGGTCATCATTCCAAAAACTAATGTTATACAAATGCACAAAATGTATTTTCTGCTAATTATTTACAAAAGAGAAACAGGGTTTTTTGCGACGACTCTCCTACTACTGTGCTCCTTGCACCTACATGTGACATGGGTTAGCAGAAGGTAATTGAGCCTGGTCAGAAGTCAGAGTCAAGTAATGAAAACTAATTGATACTTGCTTATCTCTGTTCTCAAACAAATTTACTTTTTAAAATTGAATAAAGTACTGTGACAAGATACCATAGTTCTCAGAATTCAATAAAGATATTAGATGCTATCATCAAGCTTTTAAATAGTATTAAAACACAGAAATGGTCTAAGCTTATCATTTATGGGAAACATTTATTTTAAGAATAATAAATTATCTTTCTCTAATTTGGCACATTTGTATAGCCATAATCTTTAGGCACAATAGCTACAACTCATTCTATATACTAACAAAATCACTCAACCTCTTTAAACTTTTGCTTAGCAAAGTTGTGGCCGCCTATAGAAAAGGTAAAAAATGCTATCAGAGAAGAAATATGTATTAAATAACCCTTCATTCACCAAAAAAGAAAAAACAGTGTGGAAAAAAAACAACTTTCTGCTACATTCTGAGTAGAAACTGGACAGGTTCAACAGAGCAAGAGCAAAATGAGCTACAGCAATGTATTTCTCAGATCTGTGAACGGACACTAAGTACCAATCGCTATGACACCCTGGTTCGGTCAAGCACCAAAAGCTGCAAGGACATTGATAAAGAACAAGCAAACAAAAGTCTCACTCAAGTATCATTCCTATATGCCTACATTGTGCCAGCAGCAACTGGGAAACCCTTCAACAAGTAAGATCAGATGTTATATCCTTTTGATTTTGTACAAAAATTAAAAGACACAAGCAATACAAAAGCAATAACCCAACATAAAGATAGATATTATGGTCATATTTATATGACCATATGCATATTTATCAGCTGTATGAATGCAGAAATAAAACAAACATAGTGGGCAAATATACTAACACACCAAGTACTATGTACTATAACCAACTCCTCAAAGGAAGCAATTTAGGATTCAAAAATTCTAGATCTTCTCCGTAATACAATTAAAAAAAAGTTGCTAGCACAGACCTACTGTTTCTCTGATAAAATGAAAAGCTACTGAGTGTCCTCTCACAGTAAGTTCTACAGGTATTTCCTATTTCCATCCCATACTTTATATATATATATAATATATGCATTATATATGTATAATAAATATGTAGAATATATAAAACTTATACAGGGATTTTTTTTTTTAAAGAAGCATTAAAATGCTTACAAAAATATGTTGGTTTATTTAAAAAAACTGGGCAAGAACACCAAGCAAAGAGATCCAAGGCTCCTTGCCCAGCCACCAGAGAGATATCATATGGAGGCACCCGAGAAAAGCCACATTCACTCCTGAGTTTCTCCATAAAGAGTGTGCTCTCCACTAACTGCCTGATCAGTCAGCTCTACCTATTTAAACTAAATGATAAGTGAAAAGGAAGTGCTTACATAAGTTTTATTTATTTATACAACTCTTTAGTGTAACCTAATTCATATTACTTACATGTATATTTTTCATTTATCAAAGCTTTCAAATGTGGGGAAGAAAAACCTTATGATCTAGGAAAGAAGACAGTGTGGTGGGTTGACCTTGGCTGGATGCCAGGTGCCCACAGAAACCTATCACTCCCCTCCTCAACTAGACAGGGGAGAGAAAATATAACAAAAGGCTTGTGGGTCAAGTTAAGGACAGGGAGAGATCACTCATCAATTACCATTATGGGCAAAACAGACTCAACTTGGGGAAATTACTTTAATTTATTACCAATCAGCTCAGAGTAGGCTAAGAAATAAAACAAAATCTTGAACACACCTACCCCCCCCCCCCCCCTTCCTTCTTCCCAAGCTTAACTTCACTCCTGATCTTCTCTACCTTCTCCCCTCCAGCGGCACAAGGGAATGGGGGATGGGGATTGTGATCAGTTCATCACATGTTTATGCCACTTTATCCTCAGGGGGAGGACTCCTCACACTTTCCCCCTGCACCAGTGTGGGGTCCCTCCTACAGGGTGCAGTCCTTCATGAACTTCTCCAACGTGAGTCCTTCCCACAGGCTGCAGGCTCTTCAGAAACTGCTCCAATGTGGATCCCTTCCATTGAGTGCAGTCCTTCAGGAACAGACTGCTCCAGCGTGAATTCTCTACAGGGTCACAAGTGCTGCCCACAAACCTGTTCCAGCATGAACTCCCCTCACCAGGGATCCACAGGTCCTGCCAGAAGTCTGCTCCAGCACGGAGCTTCACACAAGGTCACAGCCTCCTTCAGACATTCCCCTGGGGTCCCCCATAGGCTGCAGGTGAATATCTGTTCCACCATTACCCATCATGGGCTGCAGGTGGACAGCCTGCCTCAACCTGGTCTTCACGGAAATATGTTCTGGCACCTGGAGCACCTCCTCCACCTCCTTCTTCACTGAAACTGGTGACTGAAGAGTTGTTTCTCTCAAGTTCTCACTCCTCTCTCTGCCTGCAGTTGTGCAGGTTGGGTTCCCCCCTCTCTACCCCACTAAAATACTTTAGCACAGATGCGTTACCACCATCACTGATGGGCTCGGCCTTGGCCAGCAGCAGGTCCATCTTGTAGCTGGCTGACACCATCTCTATCAGACATGGGAGAAGCTTCTAGCAGCTTCTCACAGAAGCCACCCCTGTAGCCTCCCTGACCTCCCCCCCACCCCCTGCTACCAACCCTGTGCCACACAAACCCAATACAGACAGGGAAAAATTGCCATCCAACAAGCAATTAGAGATATTTATCCATCACCATTTAATCAGATCATCAGGGATTACTTTTGAAGCACAATGCACTCAAACACAAGTAGGGGTGCTTTATTTTAGGATTTTTCAGCCTTTGATAAGTCTGTGAATTAAGGGATATATATAAAGCTCTTTTCTTCTAAATGCAATTTGGCTCACGGAATTCACATCTGTGTGAAAAAGCTTCTTTTGTAATCAAGCTTGCATTCCATCTTGTGTAAATTTCTTCTGTTTTCTAGTAAAATAGTCAGAACTTTCACAGAACAGAAAAACACTCTTCAATGTAAATATCCTTTCTCAGACTACAAGAAAGAAAATACAAAAATGTACAGAGAAAACTGTTTTAACTTCAAGACAGAAAGGAGCTTTGTTTTTTTAGGCGTGTTAAACAAGTGAATCCTTATTCTTTTACTCCTACTGACTGTTAAATCTTTGGGTTTGGGCTGTTTCTTGATCTGAAGCATTACCTTATTGCAACAACAAGAAGAATAAGTAATAGATTCACTGATGTTACCTCCTCCTGGAATCACTTCACAGGTGCTAAATTCCTTGCACATTTTGATTTCAGGAAACAGAGACCGACATCACAGAGTGAACCAGCCAAAAGACACATTATGCTGGGCTAAAATTAAGACAGCCCAGATGGGTAAACACTATCAACACAAAAGACTACAACAGGTACTCATAAATCATGGAACAGAAACCAAATAGTGGTTGGAAAAGGGAGAGGGAACAGAATAATGACACAGTTGGTTTTGATTAAAATGGAAAAAAGCCTGAAAATTCTGGGTGTTAGAAACATGGGCATAATTTCAGAAATCTATGTGACATCAGATGCTATAAACCATAATGATTGCCCAGAGAGTATCAGATTCCACTAGAAACTTCAGTTTTATTTTTAGAATATGACAATACAAAGAGGCCCAATTTTTGCAACAACAATCAACAAACCTTTATTTTATGGCAGCATGGCAGAAAGAAACAATATGCCTTCCCTAAATATAATTACTAACCCTGTCAAGTTAATACAATCAGTAGTGTTCCGCTAGAATAAACTTTCAGCTGGATGAAAACAGCTCATTTTATCCACTTGTTATTCTACTGAAGTTAATTCCTGTCTAAATAAAGCATGACAAATACTGAGACCACTTTTTATTTTCCAAACTCATGCAAAGTAGTATATTAAAATTCAAAGAAATCCAAACAAGGGAAGGTAATAATCGATTGGACAGAAGTTCACAATGTTAAATCCAAAGTGAATAATAAATTTTAATGGGTAATATACTGATGGGGGCAGGGATGAGTTAAAGACATGGAAATAGGAAAAAAGATGCAAGATCATGAACCATAAAGAGACATTTATAAGCCAGATTTTGAATGCTTTGCTATATGAGTATAAACTATAAATATGGTATTAAAATTAATTTTAAATATTATGTTATTTGTAGGGAGATGGTAAGAAGGGTTGAGATGGATGTGTCCTTAGTCTTTATATCTATAGCAATATATATCTATATAAATATATATTTATAATATTTTCATTATTGATACCTGGCAAACAGGACTGATAGGATGTACCTATTTAATTCCTACTTCTCTATAGGAGTTAGTATCAAAGTACAACAGTTCCAAGACACTAATGCTAGAACCTGTAATGTGAGTTCAAATGGCTGACAGAGGAAACCTTCACTGAATGCATTTTTTCAAATGTTCTATGAAATACAGTACGGAAGTCCATCTTACATAAAAGAAATCAAAACAAAGCAAGTTATAAAAGTCAACAGTTTCCATGAGAAACACAGAGAGTAAGTTGGATGGTAGCCTTTTGGAAGGTATCCATAAGATGTTTAAACCAACGTTTGGAAAATGGAAACTTTTGAAAGCAATCAATCAAGAACGTTCAGAATTAGCGTGGTAGGCATAGATGCTAAAACCAGCTATTCTCATCCCAGGTACACCAACAAATCACTACATGCAGTTGTTTAAGATTGATTGATTTATTACAGTTTTATACCATTATGGTTTAATTGCATTTAAAAACACAGATCTGCTTTATAAGACTAAAATGTGTTGGAACCAAGAACCTCAGAAAGAATTACCCCATGCAATTCTCAAGGAGCTCATCTTGTAGAAATAGTTCTGCTATCCTCTAAATGGGCTACTAGGCAGCCGTGCCAGAAGCTGATAAATGTTTGAAAGCATGAGTGTGTGATCAATACAAGAAAAGAGGCTGTTGGCTCAGCCAAATGAGGTAATAATTTTGCCCATTTTCCACACAGTCTTTTCCATGCAATAGACTATGATGATGGGGAATGTGAGAGTAGCCATCAGCATTCAGACAGATCGAAAGACCCATTTAATTCCTTGCCCCATGGCCAACACCAAGGACACTTGTGCACCACCTCTGTGATTTGTCATATGATGGCTCTAAGCCAGTTTACCAAAAGGCTCTTGCTAAGAAAAGCAAAAAGCCATCGATTTATTGAAAAAGGCTAGCTTGATTGTTTTGTTGTCGTAAGTTGTTCTATCCTACGAAGCAATAAGAAACATTTGATCAAAGAGAAAAAAAAATTAATGTAGTTCAGACCAAGAGAATATTCTCCTCACCAGGAGAACTTCACCCTTCTTTCAAGTTAGGTGATTTTATAAAGTAAGAGTTCAAATGAAGGTTGTTAAAAGAAAACAAGTAAAAACAGCTGGGTACAAAACTGACACAGCTTCGCTAAGACTAAGACGACCATAGGGAAAGTTATAAACTTAACACCTGCTACTGGCAGTCTCCGAATCCCCTAAATTCTGCAGGAAGACAGCATTGCTGGGGTCATTCTGACCAATTACTGTCAGTTGACAAGACAAAATATTTATAGTTTGATTGGTTGCTCCCTAAACAAAAGCAATCAGAAAGCAGTAATGCCACTATTAGTGCTTATTTAAACAACAGTAGTAAGTTTTTTGTCTGTCTCTGAACATCAACGAGATACCTTAAAAAAAATTCAGATCCTGAGATACACACTTTTACTTCTACCTCCTAATAATTTTTTATCCTTCAAAAAATGCAAATGTTCAGATCCATTAAGAATGGCATACCTATCTCTTAAGAACAGCATGGCTAATTGCAGAGATTAATAAAAAACACTCAAAAGGCAATTATAAATTTTCCTTCATCTGATAATTTAAAAGGGGGTAAATTCTGCCACATAGTGCCTTTCAATTGAAGCCTGCTTATTTAACACTCCTTTACTGGAAAAACACATGACTTTTTTCCAGCATTTCTTTTTTTCTTCTTGTAATAAAGACTGATTACAACCAGTGTTTTCATGAAACTTCACATCAAACATATCAAATATAAATACCTTGTCGAAGAGGTGCACAGTTCAAGTATGTTTTCTTAAGAGAAAGCATATGCTAGAAAAAACATTACCTAAATACATAAACATTTTAGTCAAAATTCCAGAATTAGATACCGAACCTCAGTTGTAACAAGGCTTTATCTGAGTAATACTTTGAAAATTGCAAGAATTGTCCTTCAAAAAGAAAATAAACTTAAGAAATGTCTTCACTTTCAGAATACACTAAATATTTGTTCAAACAATTCTCATTTGTACCAGATAAAATGTTTACTGCTTTATGAACCAAATCATAGTTTTATATATGCTAGCTTTTTTTTGTGCCCTGATTGCTTCACTGATCTTAAATTGAGGGAATTTTGACACACTTGTCACAACCAAGGCCTATAAAAACAAATCTAAGGCAGTAATATAGTCCACCTATATCACTGAAAGTGTATTTCACCTAAGCAAATCAGAAGTTTCTTGGATTGTTGCAATAGTCAATGTGAACATTAGCCTTAATTGGTTATTAAAGGCTAAGATGTTTTAAGTGTTAGACAGGAAAATATGACTGTTTCAGTGACACATTAAATTACAGTAATTCTAATAATCAGTAATGCTTTATATTAGCTTTTTCCATCTTGCACTGATGAGACTACTGGTATAGCCAGGTCTTATCCCGAGTTCCTCAGAAGATCCTGTGCTTTTTGTAGGTGTGGGTTGTTTTTTTTTGTCCTAAAGATAAGCACAGTGGGAGATTAGGTTAGCTTAGGTTATTTTTCTGAAAAATTTGCTAGATCCAAGACGACAATCAGGAAGAAGACAGAAAAATCAGAAGGAGTCTCCTTCCTTCATACAAGAAAAGAAGCACTAACACAGAAAGAAAGAATAGATGGCCTATAGGTATCACAAAAAAAAAAAAAAAAAAGATGATGGAAGAAAAGAAAAATATATCAGTGAATCAGAATAAAAAGACTAATAATAATGGAGCTGAGGATTCAGAGCCATGTCCCTAACCTGTATAGCTGGGAAAAAAAAACCATCACAAAACAACTGTGATCATAAAGAGATGTAAAGGAAAGGAAAGAAAAGCAAATTCATTAAGGGTACTTAGTGCTAACAATATCTGCATTCCACAAACTCAGTCACTGAGATTTTATCAGTTGTGGGAACCTAAAATCAAGCCCCTGTAAAGTTATGTGATTAGAATGTAATAATCTCAAACGTGCCAAACATCTAGAAAATCCCACCGAGCTGGGTGGTTTTGCTTTGTTGCTTTTACTTATTTATTTTTCCTTAACCTACATACTCGCTACATCCAGATTTTTATTAGTTAGCTCAAGACATCATCCTAAATATAATTTTGACAAATGTCAGACCAACTTGACCAATCTGCTGCAAGTTAATGACTTTTCTTCCAAGTACAATAAAGACCACTTCCAACAGATGCTGCTGTCACTCCTGGTACACAAAACATGACAAACCATGAAGCATGCAGAAGGACAGAGATTACAATCTCAGAACACAGTCATATTCCAAACTGCATTACCAAAGAAAGATTAAAATGATAACTATAAAACCCCCAGAAATCATAGAAAGCATCTTAATCTCTATGGAGAGTAAGAAACAAAAACTGAGACGAAATACCTTTTCAACTAGTGGATCAATATCATCCAAGTGAATTGAAAGACTGAATTCCCACCTCCAAAGCACCTTCTCCTTGAAGAGAATATAGCCCTTTAACTTTCCAAACTGTACACATTGAAACTATGGAGCTTTAGTGTTTGAATTTGCACTTTTCTTTTTGAGACCCTTAAATTTCATTGTGTCAGCAGAGCTTCATTATTTAAGTTAAAATAAATTGTTTTCAACCTGAAAATCTGACACTACAGTAGACTGTCAGGGTAGTAAACTCTGAAGAGCATGAATACTTCTGACCAGCATGAATGAGCGCCATGACATTACACTGAACAAATCAACATGTCTCCCTGGGCTCTTACTTCCCATATTATCAATGCATGCTCTAGAGATTGTGGACTGTCTCGCTGTATGGTTGCCAAGTGCTCAGAAAAGTGGTTTTCTCTGAAAACTCACTGGCGTCTCTAGCATAATACAAGCAATATAATAATAACTTGTGCTTAAAAGGAGAAAAAAAGGGGTTGCATTCTTGCAATGCCAGGGGGAGTTATTCCCGTATCTCCAGATAAATTACATCTGACAAAGCAGTACTCATGCACATACAAGTCACCAACACATAGTCTCTTCCCGTATGCCATTAAGACACAAACATTTTTGGGTGGTGTCCAAATCATCCAGCTATTACAGTTATGGTGGTGTCACAGCTGAATTTCTTACTTCGGGAAGTCTGTTGGCCAGCACAGAAAGTCAGCCACCAGCTTTACAGTTTCACTCCTACTTTTTGAGACTGTAGAGTCTAAAACTAAAGATTATACACACTGTCTAGCAATTCATAGCTGAAACTCTTCTTCATTTCATGTAAATATGCAATAACTTCCTAGCAAACTGATCTGTATTATTAAAAGAACATCACAACATATTCTGAAAATGTATTATGAAAACTCTGTATTTAGCACTTTTTTCACCCCATATTTATATTTACTGACAAATGTAGACTAGAGAACTGGATCACAAAATAAAGCATACTAAATAGGTGATTGTCTTCCACATCTGTACTTCCTAATAAACAGTCACAATGTAGCTTCAGTGTTTTTAAAGATTTATAAATGAGCAAAATGTCCTACATAAATAATGGTTCTTTTTCAGGCCCACATATACAATTACACCTGTAAATAAACTCTCACCATTGGCAGATATAAGAACCCATGCACATTTAAGAGATTCATTCTCTTTTCTATTTTTCTGAGACATCTTTGGTAGACAGAGTTAAATTTCTGTTTAAAAACATTAACATGGAAGTCAGCTTTGGCAAGCCTTTGATGCTTATGCCTGTCTCTTCACTGTGTATCAGGTACATATGCCATGCATCTGATAAAGCTTATCCTCATTTGTGTGCCCAGAAAATCTGCTTGACACTTCTGACATGAAAATGATTAATAGGGAATGCTAGGAGAAACTGTAGTAACATTGTTATTCTGTAGTTTACTAGTATTTATTTCTTCTGTAAGAAAAATCATAGCATACATCATCTGACATTGAATTTATCATACTGTTATATTTCTTAGTAAAACCTTAACTCTCACATGTGATCATCCACCGAATAACGAGTGCTGATATGGTCATTCATCGTGCTGTATGTTTCTGTTTTATTAGATCACTGCTTCCTCAGCTTCACTGATTCTGTATCTAAAATTAGCTGGTTTGGACAGAGAGAAGTGATCAAACACTGTTGGATGAAAAATGAATACCAAGCAATTTGGGACTTGTCCAAAATTGTTCAATTTCCAATAAACAAGAAGTGTTGAGTAGGCACATGGTATTACTGGAAACAATCACACTGATCCAGAAGAAAGAGTAGTAATTAATTTAATATTTTAAAGTTATAAATTAGTGAGATGATATATTACTCCGATGAGTTTATGCCACCTGAAGAAATTACTCTATCACTCTATCATCAAAAAGTCCTTTTCAACTTTACTAGAAACTTGCTGTGATACTTTTCATTCAGAAAATAAGAATTGAAGCGATGATCATCCTTTCTAATAGGCTTCTGGTTTACAGGTATGGGAAGTCCATTTTATCAATTTAATTACATTTATCACATTTCAATATATTAATACCACTAACACAATACTTTATCACAAGAACTATACAGAAAAGTATATTTTTTAAGCCTTGACAATCTGTACAGGGTATTAAAAAACCCATTTGCGCAAAAAAAGATAAGACTTTTAAATGTATTGAGACATTCTTCAATGTAAGCTAAGGATGACCATAAGCAAGAGTTCTCACTACAGTGCCATATCAAAACTCAACAACCTTGCCTGTGACCATTCCATGCCACTCAAATCTAACCCAAGATAAAGAATGCAAGTGAAACAAAACAGAAACTTGCCAGCTTTTGACACAGAACATATAGTATTCAGTGAGCTATGCAGATTATTTATATTTATTTATATTTTTTGTTTTAAATTAATGTAATCTTACCTGGCTCATTTGTTATTTAACTCTGTATGAAGATGGTGAGCATACTATGCAGTACCAGTGGCACATAAATACTTCCAACCAAGCTAAAATTTCATCAGTGGCATACTATCAGTGGCATACTATGATGGACACCTGTTTTGAACAGGTACAGTTCTATATTCTTTCTATTCGAATATCGATGTCTATATCATGTGAAAAAAGATCTGTACTCAGTTAACAAAGAGAATAACACCACAGAATACACAGGATTTAACTGAATTTACAGCATCTGTACTCCAAAGGAAAACTTGAAAATAAGCAGAGTGATAGCAGATAGAATCTCATGGCAGCCAGACTGAAGCAACAGCAGGAAGGGAAGAAAGACTAAAAAACTGAAAAAGAAAAAAAAAGTCATTTGAGAGGAAAATGCATGAGAAAGTTCTAAAAGCTAAGGCTGAAACATCTAGCCCATTACTTGTCCTGATGATTCCTGTTCCCTCAAATAGATTCAACATCATCACATGGTTTCACAATCTTTTAAACTCCATCTATTCTTCAAGGTGACAGTATTCTGCTGCTGCTTGTTCCTAGTGCTTCACTCAGCAAAAATCCAAAGGCACTGCAGATCAGCAGTTACTTCCAAACAGTCTGTGGACCTCAGGATCATGTAGGTAGGAACAGTTCACATAAGTATGCCAAGCTCACAGCTGGACAAACACAAGGCATGTTGAAACCTTATGTTCTGCAGCAGAGCGCTTTGCAAATGTTTCTAGTACCATAATTCTTCTTCAGTGGTAGCTAAGAGGGCCTCTTTCCAATTTCTCTAAGACTTTTCTATACTTCCCATGTAATATCTTTAAAATTCATTCTTTCCTACACAATCACATAATACATATTCATAAAATTATAATTCATAATCTGAAATCATGAGTGTAACAGCATCCCACTGTATGTCTCAAGTTATAATACAGTATTAAAAACTATGCAAATAAAGGATTTGGAAGGAACTCAAGAGCATCCCAGTATATCTTACCCAATCTAGAGAATTCCTGTTTTCCTAACTTCTCTAAGCTCAGCTCTACTGAGAAGAGTCCACCTTCAGTAATCTTGAGCAGGCATTCCTCACTAGCAGCTTAACTCGGCAATCAACTGCATTTGCTCTTATACTTAAATACCCTTCCTACTTCCTCTCCTGATCAAAGTACCAGCCTTCCCGCAAGCTTTTGGGTTCGAAAGCTACTATATTACCATTGAATCTTCTCTTTTCTAAACTAAACACAACTAATTCTTTCAATTTTATCTCATTCACCGTTTTTACTAAAACTTCACCTTACTAGCTACAGCACTCTGACATCTCTGCAATATCAACTTGACCAGAATAAATAGCCTACTGTGTCTATGTCTGAAATGCACATACTGTACACTA
This sequence comes from Athene noctua, assembly GCF_965140245.1. Lineage (NCBI taxonomy): Eukaryota > Metazoa > Chordata > Aves > Strigiformes > Strigidae > Athene > Athene noctua. Next base: position 18,792,032 of record NC_134040.1, on the reverse strand, counting down.
TAGTCTTAAAATGCAATTTATAGAAAAAAAAAACATTGCAATTCTGGATAACATCCTGGCTGAATGCAAATACACAGCAATGTACTAATATCCTAGATACTTCTGCTGCGCAGACTATTATGTCTTATTTTAAGCATATTTGACATTTCCCTCAAACATAGCATTTTTCATTGAATGCATTTCTTAATAGTATTTTTTTTCCCCCACTTGTAAGAATTATTGATAGTTTCAGTTTAATGAGATTGTTTTGTACATAAGTATTGTGTCCTGAAGAATTTTAGGCTACAGAAGAAAGAGGTCTTTATCAAACAGCATAGCCATTTTGTGATTCTCCTATCAAATCTCACTCTTTTCTTAATGCTTTGAGACAAATGTCCAAAATTCCAGCATTTTGTTTACTATTTTAGCCCCTGGATTCAACTCAAAACTTAGACTCTGTTGCGCCCAGATTCCATCTCTGGCCTCTTCTCCTAAAAGAGCCAGTGATTATCCCTTTCTTTTAAAACCTCCAGTAATTTTTGATATTATACAACCCCACATCATTACTTTCAGGTAATCAGATTTTACCAATGCGTAATGTGTGGGATGACAACTAAGCAATCTGTCTAGGCAGTAACTAGAGAAACATACAAGGCTGAATCCATGTAACTAAGCTCATAAAGCTTATATATTTCTATTATTAGCTCTGGATAACTGCTCTTTGGAATTACAGTATAGAATAGATATTTTTAAAAAGCAGAAAACTACTATATACATTTGTAGTCTCCCTTATACACAAAGTCTGACAAACATACATACAAAATCAGAAGCAGTTCATAACTCATCATCCCTCTATAATTTTCAGAAATACCCCCATCACCTCCAGTCTTCACCAAAGGTAGTAACAGCTTGAGAGACCTTACAAGACTGAAACCCATTTGGAGATGCACTCCATAAATCTTTATCCAGAATTCATACAGACTTCAGACACAGGATGGAGCATCAGCAGACAAAACATGCACAACACCCACATTCAGAGGGACAATAAAATCAGAAACACTGTAATACATATTCACACAGATCCACAAATTCCAAGTATCAGTCTTTCTTATACTGAAGCTGTTCTGGACCAGTTACACCTAGATGTGAAGTTCTTCAGTACTTGAACTACTGACAAGGTTTTCAAATCCTATGCCCTTTCAGGTTGCATTGTAAACTCCGAGCTGCCCAACAACATTAATTACTATTGTTGGCTAACAGCATAAAATCCATGTGATTAATCCAGTGATGCTGACTTTGAGTGTTTTGTCTTCTTAAAACTAACAACTCGTAAAGAAAAAATAGAAACAAAATTATTTACTGAGATTTACACCATATGGATTCTTCCTTTTCCATAATCATCAGAATGCTCAAGTTTCACCCAAGTGTGAAAGTATACATGGTCCTAAACTGAACTGAGTTTGAGTGGGGATGGAATCCTTCATTAAATCCTAACTGGCTTCCATTATGTTTAATTTTATAAAATTCATTTCCCGTGGAAATAACCACTGCACAGAACCATATAAGGCAGCAGAACTTTGTTAAACACACACATAGAAGCTTTTTTTACACATTTTCAGCTTCTACAACATAAGACAGTAGCTGCAAAATTATCCCTCCCAGGTGTCAGAAATGTTGACATATTTTAAGTCCTAGTATGTTGTTGAACTAGTTTTAAAAGTTGTTTAAATTTAGTACATATGTTTATCAGACAGCTTTTGCTTTCCAAGCTGGATTCTGAAGATGCTGCTCCAAAGCAATAGGTCACTGTTGCTTCTTTTTGCAAAATAATTCTCTATTCTTCCAATACCTTCCAAAACCTACTCACTGAAGTCAGAAGTGAACATTTGGATGTCTTAGCACACAATAACTGCTAATTGTGTGCTTGGCTGATTATTGGACATTTTCTCTTAAGATCCCTCAGCTATATTAATCCTGCCTTACAGTCTACCTTAATAAATCCTGATCTTTTAGTACTTTGTTAAAAAACATTTGTTTTTCAGAAGTAACTCTTATTTTGATTATATTAATAAAATACTAAGTGCTTCCTATTATAACAAAATTAACACATTTCAGAAAAATACACTTACTGTAATAATGTTTTTTCCACAGTTTAATGATTGCCTCAAACCAATCTGCACGTAACAGCCTGAAACCAGCACATGAAATTGTGACTCTTCTTAGAGCAGAAACAGAACTCTACTTGCTTTGCTTAGATACACAATTAAATATTTGTGTTTATGATCACAGGATTAAGGCTGAAGTTAGAAAGGACCTCTGGAGATTGACTAGACAACCCACCACAAAACAGTCAACTATAACAGATTGCTTTAAAAAAAAAAAAAGTTTTCCATAACTGAAAGTAGTAAATAATGAACTCACTTCATGCAAACATAGCTATGGAAAACCAAAAAATTTCTTGATCAGTCAGGCAGTAATCTCCAGTTGCTGAATACTCCTGTATTACAGAGCACAGTTTCACAGACCTCCCTCTTTCTGACTTCAGCTGTTTCATTCACATAGGCTGTAATATAAAGTCTGTTAGTTAACTCTGTTGCAGACTCTTTGATTGTTTGATTATCCCATGATGATTGTCCTTTTTGGTGCAGTCTGGAGAAATTTTTTTTTAAAAAAGCAGCTTTATTTCTAGCATATCTGTGTATCTTCTCAATTGTCTAGCTGTTTGCAGGTACTGTAATGACTGGAGCTGCTTGGGCTGGCATCATCCTTGCTAAGAATCTATGCTCATTTCTAAAAACACTATGATAATGCTTTCTCTTCAAGTTTTTTTGAAAGTGCATGTTGTTTTGAGTTACTCTCTACACTGTAAGACCATAGTGAAAATCTGCACTACATAAGTTTGTTTCTTGATGAATTAAGTCTTCCCTCATGCACTGGTCCTAACCTTTTGCTCTTACCTTCCAGAACACAGAAAACATACTAAACTGAGATGTTCAACAAAGCCAGGTAGCTTTTTTTGATTATGAGATAGTTCGGCTCACAAAGCTGAGCTACTAATTTTGCAGTGAGGATCTTAGCTAAATTACTGACATTGTTAATAGTACTTCAGTGATTCCTCATAAAACTTTGGTCTCAATAGACATGGAGTTATTTTCCCCACAGTTCTCTGAAACAGAAGAAAGCTCTTCATTTTACTGCATCACAAGAGATACCCAAAATACTCCAAGAGGAGACAATAAACACAGATTAACTTTGATAGGTCTTTGCAGTGGAACTACTAATACCCAGAGCAGTAATTCTGATTGCTGAGACAAAACCCAATCATCCACATTCTTTTCATAATAAAGGTCATACACACTGTAATCAAGTCAGTTTTTACTTGGCTGATCAGCTTTCTCAAACAAGAACAGAGACAGGTAGGGAGAACAGTCTACAGATAAGAATAAAAATAGGAGAGAAATGGCATTTTAAAACATCACATTATTAGGCATCAAGAAAATTTTTTTGATCTCCTACTAAGATGTTACAGGGCTGATTAAAAGGAAAAAGAATGTCTTAAGTATTTTTCCCAGTTTTTATACAAAAATTGTTTTCAAATAGCTTGACAAATAAAGCCATGACTGAATACTTCTTGCATATTCTTTTTCAGCAGGTATTTGTATTTAATTTAAAGAAAAAACAAGCATTCTGAGAAAAGTACACTACTGACCTAGTTAACAGCAAACAAAAGCAAAGGACAGAAGAGTCTTCAATTAGCATTTAACTGCAAAAGCCGTTTTAAGGAATTTTCCTATTTTCCCCAAAGAAATCCTCTGCAAAGTTATATTTCAGCATCAACTTCATAACCAAGGGGTTTATATTGAATACAGTACCAATCAAGTTCAACATCAGTTCTGCAATTCATTGTGACTAGACTAAGGAATGTAAATGCTGCTAAGTGTCCTTCAAGTATTATGTTAAGCTTGAGCACCAAATTCCTTTGTAGTTCTTATAGGGTATTACCATTAGTATAGAAGGGTTAATAGTAAAGGCTGATGATTGTTTAAAAATTCACATTACCAAAGTGGATTACATTGCATCTACTGAGGGGCTCAACAATGTAAGCCTACACTAAGCCATTATTGCTGAAACAAAGCTTGCATTTTAAGCCTTTGGAAACAAGCATAAAATGGACAAAAGAAAAAATTCTTCTGATGTAAAAACAAGGCAAACACTACATGCTTTTCATACAGACTCACATTTTCAGAGCCATACAAAATACATGAAAATGGAGAAACAGCCTCCTCAAAAAGTTCATCATGAACAGACAAGATCAGCAAACTTGGAGAAGAGGACAAAATGGGTAACTGCAACTGATCAAATGGTATAAAGGAAGTCTTGTCTTCTCTTTTATTCTAGACACAACCAGTTTAATTATCTTGAATTCAGGAATGAAGACTGGAATAATCAAACATTCTTGGAAAAAGCTAGAGTTTTACATCCTCAGTGAAGCACTTGACGTTCAAAGGTGGTAAATGCTGCAAATTTCTATTAAAGTCAGTGAAATCTGAGGTTTCTCAACACACCCATTTATCTGCCCAGTCGGAACTCAAACCTCATTAATTCAAGTCTGAAAACATTAACAGAATCCTTTGGGATTGCTTCAACACTTCCTCTTATGCTCCCTCAATCCATCACTAAAATTTGTTTTGTACAAAATTAAACACTGACAAATAATAAAAAAAATGAATGAACAAAGCCCAGGCTGAGCATGCTTTGTGATTTGGAATGCTATTGCAGACTGTTTGTTGTACTTCTTCCCAAACACTCTGCTATTGATGAAGACGTTTATTACTACTTCCAGTTGCAAATATAAGTATTCAAGTTTTCTGATAAAGTACTTGGCACAGAGCAAAATCTGATTCTATGAAAGTAAATGAATATAATGCACTCAATCCAATAGCAATTCATGAGTAAATCATTGCACATGCTAGCTAAATTACAGAAAACATGCTAAACTTCTTAAGAAATCCCATTCAGCAGTAAAGATTATTTTATGTTAACAGCAGAGACCAACTTATTTTAAGCACCATGCTAAACTTCTCCAAGATACAACTAGAGAGGAAAGCATCATTCAAAATTTCTACAATTTAGGTGTCTAAATATAACTTGCTTTTGTTTTAATTCTGTCTTGATTAACTGAAATTGGATCGGCTACTGAAAAGTTGTGCAAGTCTAAGAGTTAACATTAATCATAGCTGAAGTGGATTAGTGAAGACAGGTTCTGTTTTTCTGAAGTGTTTTTAAACTGTTAACAGGAACAGGCTTTAAGACATTTGTCTTCTGTGTTTACTTTAAAAAGAGCATCATTATTTAAATGATGCTTTTTATGACTGCACAAGTAATCAACTTCACACATGGAACAGCAATTTTCTTAGCACAGTAAAAATGAATTCAGGGAATTTTGTTAGTTTTTAGAGGTTGGTTTTGCAAGAGTCAGACCAAGTATGGAGAACTCATTGCAGTTTTGCAAATTGGGCAATTAATTTAAACAGGAGTAGAAGATCTTTATACCAACTTTTATTCCCAAACTTTTAAAATTGGAATGGTCTTAGCATCTCCCATTACATTTTGCATCTCAGACTTAGGATCCTCTGAAGGATGGATACGAGAAGGCAGAAAAGGTTAAATCCTTCCACACTGTCCCCCTACTTATATATTCTAGCAAGTCAGAACAGATACAAGTCTCTAAAGGTTTTTCGTCCTTCCATCTCCTATAAAGTGGCATGGCCTCATTTTCTCCTACCCCCAGTCCAAAAGCTGGCCTTTATCTTGGTATTTTCAAGATATAACAAGGTTTCCCCTTTTTTTTCTTCCTTAAAGAAGGGGAAGGGATAAAATTGCATTTATAAACCTATTTTTTTCTTATTAAATGTTCCAGTATTTTCTTAAAATATGTTAGTTCTTCCTTAACAGACAAAAAAAGGAAGCTGTGCAGAAACATCATATACAATTAAACTTCTTTAAAATTACATCCATGTGTGACAAATAAATTACACATCTGGTTACCCTATCATCTACTGATGAGATAGATAGTAACTGTAACTATAATATACTTAAAATTGAAAAGTCAGAATATTACCTCTTTGATTTGACTTCAAGTCATTGCCTTAAATTTCATAGCTCAGAACATTCTTTTTGATAACACTTCAAGTATAGATTAAGCAACATGGAAGAAAAATTAAAAAACGTACTTTTTTTTTTTAAAAAAAAAAGAGAAAAAAAATCACCATTTCTTAAAAGCCAGTAAGTTTTTGACAAACAATACGAAACACTGTCTACAATGTATTATGTTCCCTTTATTCTTGCTACATTTTCTAAAAAGCTGATGAGAATGGAGCAAACTGGTTGCAGTAGCCAGAAGCATTTTTTCCTGACATGTAATCAATTCTTTGCCCTGTGGACCACTTTGACATCTCATATGCAGTACACACATAAATAGGCCAAGATATGTCACCAGCACTGACCTAATACCCTCATTTTTCTGCCTACAGACCCACTCTCCGTTGTGGAGTTTCAGAGCAGTCTTTGCAGGCAAGCAACTCAGAAGACTAACAAGGAAACAGACATTATGATGAAGTGTCTATATTCCAGTAAGTAGGAGCTGAAAAACAGAAATGCAATATTGCTCTAAAAGGATAATACTTAAACTTGGGTTTTGAGGGCACTTTTTAAATACAATCATGCATCACAGATAAGAGGTAATACAATTATTTTGTACTTTTCAGAGTGAACACATCAATAAACAATTACCACAACAACAATAATTTTCACAGGTAACATATGAGGCTTACAAGCTGACACCCAGAGATCTTCAGCCATCCCTGGGCTTCTGCTGCAGTGTCCCCATGAACAGAATGAGCTAGGACTGATGGTAAGAGACGGTGAAATGCTCTGTAAAGAGGCACTGCCTGCCTCACTGATATTCCCCTTTATACTGTTCTCTTCAATATACCTAAGGAGTCCTCCTCTTTTGTCTTTAAGCATCATATTAACTTACTCAAAGTAACAAGGAAAAGGGAAAAAATATATGAACTGATAAAAGTCTTTTGTGGAAATTTCTGTAATTAGATTTATTAACTCTTCACCTCTTTGCCTCATTTCTATCATATTCATTAATCTTTTAGTTGTTAACATGAAAAAAATAAATCAAGCTGTCTAAAAATATTAAAAGGGAAATTCTATAGTAGAACAATTTTCACTCATTTGACTTTAAAACACAATCATAGTAATATGCATTTTTTTAACTCCAAGAGCTCCCATCATCCTTTTAAAATATTTTCTTCAAGACTTGTGTGAATAAATGTACTTCTCTTTCCCAGTTTCTTTCGATCAGAAATAAAACTGGGATGTAGCAGTAGTACAGACCGCTCTTTCGCACCTCAGTAGAATCATTTATTGCCTACAAGGGCAAGAAGAAAGGTCAAAACTAAAACATTTTCAACAATAGCAAGAGGAAGCAAAATTAAACTTCATTCATGTTAGGATTTAGGTAAGTGTAATCTCATTTTAGTATGTTGATCTCTGAAGGATGTGAGGGAGAGTACACTGAAGTTAGGTACTAGAAAAGGATATAGGAAAAATGCTTCTACTGGAAAATGCATATACCATAACAGCCTGTTATTTTAGATAGATATCAAATGCCTGATAATTCTTTAAACAGAGAAAGTTCTGTCCACTGAACTGGCAATAGCATGAAAAGGAACCTACTGGGCTTTGTTAAACGCTCAACACAATAATTTATTCCTGACAAGAGGAGAAAGAGCAACAAGCTCCTCCATAGGCCCTGGCATAGAGAAATATAAGAAGTTTTACATGACAAAACTTTCTTTGAAATGAAAAACTGAATTGTGACGAGAATAAACAACACAGGCACAAATCAATCAAGACACATTGCAGGGCAATGAAGAGCAAAAAATCCTTGTAGCACTGATATATCCCTTGGCACAAGCCACAAACTGGCTCAGTAAAGATACATACGGAGTGGAAACAACTACTGCATGATGCTTCCCCATAACCATGGAGCAAAGTGACAAGTTGGTAGTAGAAAGAACAGTATGGAAATAACCACAATATCCCAAAGTATAAGGAGTTGGACCTGTTGATGCCAACTGGCACCTGACCATGAGTGCAAGCTGGAACATGCACTGCTCTCTTGTATGAAGGGGAATCAGGAAGCCATCACCAAGTCAACAAAAGATATTTTCTCCACTTTAAGCTCAGAATTTTGTTAAAGACAGACCCCAGCCCCACCCTGGCTGGTGTGTCCTGGCCAAAAATCCAAGGACAACATTCATAAAGTAGAGGCTTTCCTTACTGCCTCATTTCAAATTCAGCCCACACGTGAATGAGTTTAGGATTTTGGTTCACAGTACAGTCATGTACTGAAATAATGACTTGCATGCACAATAGCAAATGATGTAATAAATACAATTGATAAGAAAGTAATGAAAAAATAGAAGCAATGCTAAAACATTTAATCACTGATTAGGAACCCAACTATGTCTGTGGTAAATTTGAATTAATTTCTTTCAATATGCAGCAAAGAAAAATCTGAAGGTAAAGACAAAGTCTTCTCAGTTCATAATAGCTTTGAACTTTGTATCAGAACTCAAGTAGCAGTCCAAAGTGTTAAATGAACAAGACTCAAGTCATGCAGTTGCATATCAAGGAACAGAAAAACATCAGGAGAAAAACTTCTGAATGGATTTCATCCTCCTCAGTTCAGGTTTATTAAACTCTACAGTATTTCCAACTGAGTGATATAATGATTAATAAATCTAAAATTCATGAATAGAGACACACTGCTGCTGCAGCGGAAGAAGCAGGTTCCCTGATCTGGTGTAGCAATTAATTTTATTGAATTATTATAAAGTGAAAGGAAACACAGATAATAATAGCTAGACTGATGAAATTAGGGCAAATCTTAAAGAGGGTATGTCACTCATGAACTATGGCTTTCAATGTGTAAGTAGTTTCCTTAAAATCTGTGTAGGTAAAGCCTCTGGGGATGAGGCTGGCAAAGCACTAGCCCAGGCTGCCCCAGGATGCCCAGCCATGCATGTCTCAGCACCTGCTTGGACAAAGCCCAGAGTAACCTTCTCCAAATTCAGTGTTTGCTCTGCTTTGGGCTAAAGGCCCACCTGATTTATCCTATAAATTCTGTGATTGCTTTATCACTTGTGGGCAGGATTCACACAACAAACCTAAACTCTCTTGTTCTGGTTTGATTTTATTTTGGCTATTAGTCTTAAATATCACTCAGAACTTTTTTTGAAGAGCAGCAAAATGAATAATGCAGAGATTACAAACAGATTAAAAAGAAAAAAATGTACTTGATTACAACAGAAATGAGTGAATTCCACTATAATGCTATCTTTATTCTAATTATGCTGTTCACCTCCTAAATTGGTATCATATTAAAATAAGGTTATCCTTCCTTTCATTAAATGATAAAATACTTATGGAAAACATTCTCCACTAAAGTAACACAAAGTATTACTCCTGAAATACGGTTTTTGTCTCAAAATAACTAATGGTACTCAGAGCACTCCACAGAGATGGTGAAGAAATAGGTACTTTGTTAATCTGCCTTCATAAAGCAAGTCTTTATTACAAGTATACTTTATAATGGCATTATATAAGCCACAAATGAAGTGTGGTTTAGCTTGATAAAAATGTAAACAATTAAGATAGGTAATGAGTTAATTGCAAAACAAGATTTCTTATGTAATGTAAAAAAGATAAAGTAAATCATTACTCTATATATGTGTGCATAAATTCACACACATTTTATTCTCAGTAATTTCCATTTTATTGCTCATGTGCTAGGACTGATTCAATAAAAAAACCTGAAATTGTTCCATCTTCAACATTTACTGCTTTAAGACATTACACAAAGTAATATGAATAGCTTAACATTTTTAAGTTTCCTCTTTGCTTACACTGAAATTTCTTCAATTCTAAACCATTCTAATTAGGCACCTACTATTCTTTTAATAAAACCCCCTGAACTTCAAATGGAGGCATCTGCCAAAAAAAATCTGGTAGCGTTTAAAAGACCAAACTGCCTTCATGTTTTAGTGTTTCTAGAGTACTCCTTAGATGGTTCTAATCAAACTGCTCACGTCAGACTGAAAATGTGAATTTCTTCATATATATATAGTAGAATTAACCATTTTTTTATTTTCTTATGATCCTTTTTTTTTTTCCCCCCTAATTGCTTTCGAGCAGTTTAGCCTCTGAACTTGAAGTCTGTTCTCGTAATATCCCCACTTCTCATTTGTGTGTTGTCTTCAGTTTTATGCTATATTGACTGAATATAAATTGACTTATGGCAATATATCCAAGTCACTTAGTACTCCTGAAAATCTCTGTCACATGTTAACTATTGTAAAAAAAGGTACATAAACCAACACTTGCTGTTAAGAGATGCTGTGTTTCCTGGAATACAAGGAACACTGTGTGCAGATACACACAACCATATATGCATAAAATTGTGAAGGCATTATTTTGATTACAGTAGTGATTTTAGTGATGCAATGAACACTACAATTATCTTGTAAGTTGTCAACCTAGTAAGAAAAATTATTTCACTCATCCAAGTATTTATGCAGTGCAACTGAGTCAACACATTATCTGGCTGCTGGCCACTCAGGCCAAGAGAAAGATTCTTTATCCCAAAGTTGCAGTAGTTACTACGCATCCCTAGATCTTCCAGTGCATCTGCATATGCATAGAGTGTAGAGGTCTGCACACACTGCAAGGTCCTGCACCTTAGTCAGTGCAACTCCCCAGTATCAATACAGGCTGGAAGATGAAGGGATTGAGAGCAGCCCTGCGGAGAAGGACTTGGGGGTACTAGTGGATGAAAAGCTGGACATGAGCTGGCAATGTGCATTCGCAGCCCAGAAAGCCAACTGCATCCTGGTCTGCATCAAAAGAAGCATGGCCAGGAGGTTGAGGGAGGTGATTCTGCCTCTCTACTCCACTCTCATGAGACTCCACCTGGAGTACTGTGTTGAGCTCTGGAGCCCTCAGCACAGGAAAGACATGGTGCTCTTAAAGCAGGTCCAGAAGAGGGCCACAAAAATGATCAGGGGGCTGGAGCACCTCACCTATGACGAAAAGACTGAGATTTGGGATTGTTCAGCAAAGAGAAGAGAAGGCTCCATAAAGACCTTATAGTGGCCTTCCAGTACTTAAAGGGGGCCTACAGTAAAGATGAGGAGGGCCTCTTGATAAGGGAGTGTAGTAAAAGGACAAAAGGTAGTCGTTTTAAACCGAAAGAGGGTAGATTCCAATTAGATATAAGGAAGAAATTTGTTTATGATGAGGGTGGTGAAACACTGGAATAGGTTTTCCTGAGAGGTTTTGGATGCTCCATCCCTGGAAACATTCAAGGTCAGGTTGGACAGGGCTCTGATCAACCTGATCTAGTTGAAGATGTTCCTGATCATTGTAGGGGGGCTGGACTAGATGGCCTTTAAAGGTCCTTTCCAACCCAAACTGCTCTATGATTCTACAACAGCCAGAGCCAAAAGGAAAGATTCAATCCATACACATCCAGCAAGAACTTGGCCCTGAATATGTCAATGATAAATTGTGTTCATATTCTAGGTATACAAATTAGTGCAGCCTACAAATGGTCAAAAGGAAATTTCTGCATTTACAACTCCACAAGAATTCCACCTGATAAACTGAATTTGTCAATTATGAATATAGGGAAAGGCATTCTTCTTGTGTGGGGTACCTAGTGTCTAGACAGATCTTCAATATTTATGACTGTATACTCAAAAACACTGTAAGTGACTAATCACAGGAATAATCTGTTGCAGAAAAAGACTGAATAAAAGGCAACATGAATCACAATGGTTCTGTAGACAGTATTTAAATTGTTTTCCTTTTTTTTTTTTTTTAAAAGAACTTCAACAGTGTCATTTATTATGTCATTACTGATCACTACATGGCACAAAGATACATATCAGTTTAGAAGCTTCAACACTAAAATGATAAAACATCCACAGCTGTGCTCAAACACACAGAAATAATGCATTTCAATGTAAAACATAGGGAAAAAGGTAAAATTTAAGAATAAGAATGACAGACTGACACACAATTCCTTTTTCTATTCCCTTAAAACTTCTTTTAAAACTCTTATGACTCTTCATGTATGTCCTTATTTGTCCTGTGCTCTTGACAACACTACAGAAGTAATGATTTTGAATCAAAGTAATTTGAAGGCATCACTTATAAAAATTTTTGAATTAGAAATGCAAAAAGCATGCAAATTTCTGCAGAGAGTTACTGAATCTCTAGCATGTAGAAAAACAGAAGGCTGGAAGCCAGACTAGACATATAACCTGCTCTCAGGAAACTTCTAGACTTTGGTATTACTCATCTTTCTCATCCTGAAATAGATCCAGATCAAAGACTCACCTGGCAAAGAAAAGGCAGTTATTTACTGAGATCTACAAATATTCATCTACTTGCACAACTTCCTACTAATTGAACAATCTGAAAGGGGGACACATATTTAGCTATAAGAAAGTTGTTATATTAAGGCTACTAAGTATTATGCAAGTCAGTATTTCTACCGTTTCTCAGACTTCCATGTATTTTTTTTCTTAATGTAAACCAAGACTTTATAGCAAAGACTCCACAGTACATGCATTTATTCACTGGCAAATACAAACGAACATGATCTCTGAAAAGTAAATGCATATCTTACAATATTTCCTTTAAATTGGGCTCCATCACATCATGCTTAAAAGTTACAAATACCTGAAAATAATTTTGATAGCATTTTTGAATAAAGTAAATAGTATCAATTTAAAATTTTGAGTTAATTGTTTCATAGGAAAAAACAGACAAGCTCTCAAACTGAAAACACCCATCTTTGACTAGAACCAGACACAGATGTTTTCTCATATGGTTGTCTCTGTACATGGTACTGGATTTGAAGCACATATTTTCCACCTACTATACTTCTACACTTAAACCACTCGTGTTACCCCAAAATGCTCTGTATATTATGGGTTTTTTTGAGATGGAGTTTTGCACAGGACAATTTTTTTTTCTGATCTTATGCTCCAGATAAAGAAGCAGAATCAGCCAAAATAACAGTATCCTATCAATATATCATTTCAGTTTGTTCCCACTGAAAAACGCCTCTTTTTTTGACCTTTTTTGTGGCAAAGGGTGAATGTGCAATGCAATTCCAGCAAGGACAAGCACATTATTTAAGCCAAATTACCAGAACTTCACCAAAAAATATAATCAGGTAACACCTTAAGATACCTACCTGGAACCAGCAAAGTGCCAAAAAGGCACTATCCTCAACCCTCCTATCACCTCAAATCTCTCAAAATGTACAACTATTCTACATTCTAATGGCACTGAGAGGGGGATGTCAGTAAGTGACATTTACATCACATCTCTGCTGGCACAGGGATACCCAAGTAGTACCAGAATGTACACCCACATTACGTATACAACACCTAAAAAACTCCTATTAAGATAACAAAATATGTTCAAGTCAATGCAACATATCCAGAAATATCTATTGCGAAGCACTATCATTTAACTTAGAAAGCTGAACAAATCACTGAACTAAATTAATTCTGAATTTTCAGGTGTGGCACTAACCACCACCTATTCATAGGAAACCTCTTTTTGGTGGGACCAATCCAGAGAATCAATATTATGACAAGCTATCATTTGTCAAGTCCTGCTAAGAGATGCATCCATTCTCCCGTCATGAGCCCACTGGCGCTGTTAGTTAACCATGGCAACTCCGGTGGTCTAAGCAGGCAACGTCAACCGGCTTACCTCTTAAAATTGGTTGCTGTTTTTTAATAAAAGCTTCCACTATCAAAAAAAGCAGACAAAAATTAATGCATCTATGTAGTCTAATACAGTTTTCCCACTGCTGGAAGCTGAACTGCCAGAAGCTACACTTTCAATATCAGAAGCAGAGATACCCCAAAGTTTGTTTGAGAACACAAAAGGAGATCAACACAGACTCTGAAAGTGCCAAAATCTTTCTCAATATATTTCATGGAGTTATAAAGATAGAAGCTGAGAATCAGGACTGTATGCAGTTCTTGATCAGATGCATGTCTTTATACTTTCAACAAGCCCATTTACCTACTTTACAAAAAGAGTAAACCAAGCCTCAAAGTGATTTATTACTGTTACCTACATCAATGACATGGATGCTGTGAGGCTAATGCTGCTTGTACGCTTGAAAATCCTGGGATGAAAGGCACAACATAAGTCCAAAGTAGTCATAGCATAATTAACTCTTCAGTGTAAAAGCTATCTTGGGCTTTGAAAAGCTATCTTTTGCTTTGAAACATGTGACTATCTACCCATTTCTGGATTAAATGGCTCTGCAGAGTTACCCCACACCACCATAAAAATTACAGATGTGATACGGTACTTACATTCAGAAACATTATCCTTTGTCAAGAGACTAGTATTTCCAATTTTGGAAGGAAAAAATACATCGATACAACATTGATAGGACTAATTGCATTAGTCAAGAGAAATATTATGTATGAAGGTAGATACATATGGACCAACTCACATAAGCAGAAGGAACTGCAGTTTAAATACAAGACAATGGAGAGCAAGAGAACAGTTGGTGCTGAGTGAGGATGAGAGCTGCTGCCTACTTTTGAAGTCCCCCCAGATTAGGCTACCTGTGAAACACACAAATCAAGCGTTAGGATTGGTCCCCGTTTTCCTGATGTATTTTTTAGCGATGATATTTAAAAAGCACTAAAAAGTTGTAAGAGTAGAAGGAGAGGGAAACTCTATGCTTTTTCTGTAAGTCCTCAGACATTATAAAAAACTTCAGACACAATTTCATACAAAGTCTCAGATACTTAAAGTTGTTTCTAATAAATGCTTTAAAAAACCCTTTCAATTCCTAAAAAATACTCTAAGACACTTTCACTAGTGGTTCTATTTCTAACACTGCATCACGGATATTACATCTTGGCTCAACTGTAACAAGTTTCTCCTCATAAAATTCAAGATGGCCTTCTTCCAAAACTAGCCTTCAAAAAAAAAGGAGGAAAAAAGCTCTGAATAAATCTAGCACCTGAAAGCTCTCTGTCAAATACCAGCATTTTATTAGTAGTATAAAAACACAGGGTGAACTGTTATTATAAATAAATTCTATATGTTTTCTTTCAGAAATGTTCTTATTAAATATGGGGAAAAAACATTCCTGTACAACAAATCTAGCTCTAAATTATGAGAAAATGAGATTTTTTAAAAAAATATATATATTCTGCCAAGACCTGATGAATGTATGATAACATTTTAATATCAAAAACTTCATAGACACAAATGCCATTCCATCTCAATAAATGAATATGAGTATGATGGGAAACTGGGTATCTTAAAGCTATGATATATCAAGATATAATATATATTAAGAAGGCATAATCTTTCAGGTTACCCATTTAAAGCTTCTCACATAACAAACTACAAAAGCTCTTTCAATATTAATAATGAAATAATGAAGATTCCTAGGTACAAAAGGACTCCAAGTGCTGGGCTTTAAAGAATAATGTCAACTACTACGAAACATCAAGAGCTAAGTCCACAAAATTAGTTCCAGGCACTAATATTCAGATGTCACTGATATCCTCAAAGTTCCTGATCAACTGCAATTATACAACTAAACCCTCTCTGATAGGGGAATTTATGTACAAGACTACCTAAATTTTAATTCAAACACTTGCACCCATACAAATGCTTGACAAAATGGAGTAACTCCCTCCCCAAACTACTGATTTTGTGCAAAGTATCACTAGATATAAGAAGATCACTCTGTTTCAAGGAACAGATCAGTATCCAGGCTGATTTTAGTGTCTGGAGAGGCCATGCAGTTCTCACATTACCATTTTCTAAAAGTTATTTAAACTTAGGTGTTCTTTATCCCAGAAGATTCCCATAATCACCAGGCTGCTTCAGAGCTAAATTTCAGTCCTCTTATACAAACTACTTTGCAAGAGCAAGCAAATATTCAGTAGAAGGAATGGAGGGAAAAAAAAAAAGGATAGGGGAGTTATCAATGGTATTGCAACGTTAGAAAGGAGGATTAAAGCCATGCAGCAGCCACAGCTGCATTTTTGCTGTGAAGTGGAGCTTTTCCAAAACCAAACATTAAGAAAACTTCATTCCAATTCATTGAGTATGTGAGTAGAAGCATGTCCTGGCAAACAGTGTCTCCCCAAGACACAGGGGCAACTGAAAACAAGCCTTCAATGGGAATGTCCTATTTGTCTAGTGAGTAAATCTAAGTCATGTCTTCTGATAACTTTTTTTTTTAGCTTTCTCTTCTTTCTTGTGAGAAAAGCCTGGCTATCCCAACATCAAGTGAAATTACACTGGCAAAAAAGCAAAAGACAGAGTGTCACCCAATTGGTGTGGAGGCAAAAGGCTTGAGATGTGCTGCTGCCCTCAGCATTTCCTACTCTTTTTCTTAAATCACTTCCTGCCAGCTTGCAAGTTCATAAGAAACACAGGGACCTGGGCACCAACTCAAGACTTGTGAGAAGTTAAATTCATAAAAGTATAGGATTTAAGAAAAATTTAGGCATGTAGGTGCAAACTGCAAACCTAAATCATTCTCAGTTGGCACTTCAACATTGTAGGCAGCATACTACCTGTAAATATCATGCAACGACACTCCTGCCTTTATTCATGCCAAGAATCATCCCAGTCTTCAAAACGCAAGGAGCATGGACTCAGTCTTATAGACTACACACTAAAACATTGTGTTACATTGTTTGACTGTTTGTTTTAGATCCTTGAATTTTAGATCTTGACTGTTATAGACAGCCTCCAAGAAGTTAAGAAACATTTAAACTCCTTGCCTTAGGAAAGACCTGAAGATATTCTACTTGTAAGAAAATCCTGCAGTGTAGCATGTAAACAGTAACCTCTTCTTTTGCCATTTTAGACTACAAACACATGATCTTAGATCAGTGTATTGTTTCAGTTCTGCTACATCACCTGTTCTATTTATGCCATATCACAGATGACCACAAATTCTCCCTCACCTGTATGCTTCAGAAAAGTAGAATTAAAATCCCAGAAGTATACTGCAAATATGTCCTAGCAATAGCTAATTACTTGACAAAAACACAAACAATTTCTCCCATCATAATAACTCTCACATACAAACCCAAAAACGTTATTGCTAAAACAAGGTGCCAGGGACATTATCATCTCTTCAGGTATTCTGCAGACTAAATGCAAAGACAAGATCATAGCCCAAAATAATTAATAAGAACTGAAAACTGAATGATTTCATATTTGTACAGAAGATATCAGAATCACAACGCAATTAAAAACCCACAATTAAATCTTTAAGTTATGCCATAGTTGATGTAAAAAAGATGTTACTTAAAGCCCATGAGACAGGTATAACATACCTGTCTTTCAGCATCCTAAGCATCTTAAAAATCAAGGCTCAGACAAGGAAACTAATCAGAAAAGAGGAAAAAAAAAAGAGTGCTACAGAAAGAAAAGGAAATTAATGACCTCGTAAGAAAACAGAAGAAATTAATGGTAGAATATTGAGTTCCGCTCTTTTAAAAACAGTCCTACGTGTTAATCCATAAATAATTTGAAATGGATAACCAATGATATGAAATATATCACAGTTCAAAACCACTCACATAATACATTTGCATGTCCCACAATGAAATATACTGAAGGATGGAAATAGAATGCTCCAGACATAAACGAACAGGAGGGTTTGTGTTGGGTTTTGTGGTTTTGTTTTTTCAGTCTGTTTTTTTTCTCCCCATTACAGAAACTGCCAGATCCTTGAGCTAACTTACTACAGCCTGAAAACTATCTAAAAACCTTCAGTGGCACACACTGCATTATTTAGGAGTAAGATTTTAAAAGTAAGAGAACAGTAAATATGAAAACAACTGGATACTTCGTTTTATTGTTCTAAATGCTCATGACTCCCTCCCCTCCTCTCACCTGGCAGAAGGAGGACATGGTGGGGACAGGGCATGTGGGGGACAAGGCAGAATGGAGTAGGTCCTTCCTCAGAAAGGCAAGAGAAAACCTTCTCGGCCCCCCTCACCTTCCCGTTTGTCATTATACAATAAGTATGAGGCTCTGGAATTAGACAGCCAGCCAAATGAAGATGGAAACAAGGACCCATCTAGTGAGTAATCCACAGCTTGTCCCTCAGCCCCATGAATTGCAACTTCTTCAAGAAAGAAGAAAAGGAGGGTAACTGTAGTGGGTGACTCTGTTTTGAGGGGTACGGAAGGGACCATATGTCAACCAGACCCATACCAGAGAGAGGTCAGAGATATTAAAAGGAAGGTCACTGCTCTGGTGCAGCCCACTGATTACTACCCCTTGTTGGTTATCCAGGCAGGTAACGATGACATAGCAGAGAGAAGTTTTAAGTCACTTAAAAAGGACTTTAAGGCACTGGTGCGGCTAACTGAAGGCTCTGGAGCTCAGGTCATGTTTTCATCAAACCCTCAAGTGGAAAGGAAAGCCGCTGAACGAGGGTGGAAGACATATCTGATTAACATGTGGCTCAGAGACTGGTGCCACCATCGGAATTCTGGGTTCTTTGATCATGGCGAGGTTTATAAGGCACGTGGTCTGCTGGCAACAAATGAGACTAGTGGGATGCAGCTATCCCAGAGGGGGAAAAGGATTCTGGGGCAGGAGCTAGCAGGGCTTACTGACAGGGCTTTAAAATAGATGAGAGGGGACAGGAAAATAACTGAACCTCTTAGGAACAAGCTCAAGGGAAGCATGCCAAAGCTTGAAGGATGGTGGACTGGTGAGAGCTCTCACTGACACTTAATTTGAGAGAAGGGAAAGATGTTTAGGAACCGTGGAAGCACCTGAGAAGGGTCTGGTAGGGAATGGGGTCCACGCTCACAAAAGGGCGTTAGATACATTAGCTCACCTCAAGTGCATCTATACCAATGCACACAGCATGAGCAACAAACGGGGAGCTTGAGGCCATGATGCAGCATGAGAACTGTGACATAGTAGCTATAACAGAAATGTAGTGGGATGCCTCACATGACTGGAGTGCTGCAATTGATGACTACAAGCTCTTCAGGAGAGATAGACGGGGAAGGAGAGGTGGTGAAGTGGCCCTGTATGTAAGAAAATGCTATGACAGCTCAGAAATCAAGTATAGTGATAACAGGGTTGAGAGTGTTTGGATTAGGTTAAGAACCAATAAAGCAGATGTTGCAGTGGGAGTTTGCTATAGACCCCCCAAACAAAGCGGTGAGGTGGATGAAGCTTTCTATAAACAGTTGGGAGAAATCTTGCAGTCACTTGCCGTTGTTCTTGTGGGTTAAAGCCCCTTTAACGTCCCAGGTATCAGCTGGGATTACAACACAGCAGAGAGGGAACAATCCAGGAGGTTCCTGGAATGCGTGGAGGATAACTTCTTCACACAGCTGGTGAGTGAGCCGACCAGGGAAGATGCCCTCCTGAACCTGCTTCTTGTGAACAGAGAAGAGCTTGTTCGGGAGGTAAAGGTTGGAGGCTGTCTAGGGTGCAGTGATCATGAGATGATTGAATTTTCAATCCTTTGAGAAACAAAGAGAGACGTTAGTAAAACTGCCACCTTAGACTTCCGGAGACCAGAATTTGACCTGTTCAAAAGACTGATTGACAAAATCACTTAGGAGGCTGCCTTGAAAGATGTGGGAGTCCAGGAAGGCTGGATATACTTCAAGAGAGAAGGCTTAAAGGCACAGGAGCAGGCTGTTCCCGTGTGCCAAGAAACAAGCAGGCGGGGAATGAGACCGGCCTGGCTAAACAGGGACCTTCGGCAGATCTCATGAACAAAAGGAGAATCTATTGCCTTTGGAAGAGGGGTCAGGTCTCTCATGAAGACTATAAAGATGTAATGAAGTTATGCAGGGAGAACAAGAGACCCAAAGCACAGCTAGAGCTCACTTAGCTACAGCTGTTAATGATAACAAAAAATGTTTTTATAATTTCTTTAACAGCAAAAGGAGGATTAGGGAAAATCTCCCTCCTTTACTGGATGCAGAGGCAAACATGGTAACTAAGGATGAGGAAAAGGCTGAGGTGCTCAACGCCTACTTTGCCTCAGCCTTTAGCAATGGAACTGGCTGTTTCCTGTACACCCAGCCTCATGAGTGGGGAGATGGGGAGAAGCAGCAGACTGAGGTCAGCACAGTTGAAGAGGAGGTGGTCAGACCTGCTACACCACCTGGATGCACACAAGTCTGTGGGACCAGATGGGTTACACACAAGGGTGCTGAAAGAGTTGGCAGATGTGTTCACCAAGCTGCTTTCCATGATTTACCTGAAATCATGGCTAACTGGGGAGGTCCCATTGGACTGGAGGGTGGCAAATATGATGCCCATCTACAAGAAAGGCAGAAAGGATGATCCAGAAAACTACAGACCTGTCAGTCTGACCTCTGTGCCAGGGAAGGTCACGGGGCAGGTCACCTTGGGTGCCATTAAAATTCATATAATGGACAACCAGATGCTCAGGCCCAGTCAGCATGGGTTTATGAAAGGCAGGTCCTGCTTGACAAACCTGCTCTCCTTCTATGACAGGGCGACCTGCTTATTGGATGAGGGAAAGGCTGAGGATGTTGTTTATCTTGACTTTAGTAAGGCCTTTGACACCATTTCCCACAGCATTCTCCTGGTGAAACTGGCTGCTCGAGGCTTGGATGGGCACACGCTTTGCTGGGTAAAAAACTGTCTGGATGTTCGTGCCCAAAGAGTTGTGGTGAACGGAGTTAAATCCAGTTGGCGGCTGGTCATGAGTGGTGTCCCCCAGGGCTGGGTTTTGGGGCCACTCCTGTTTCACATCTTTATTGAGGATCTAGACGAGGGGATCGAGTGCACCCTCAGTCAGTTTGCAGATGACACCCAGTTGGGTGGGAGTGTTGATCCGCTCGAGGGTAGGGAGGCTCTGCAGAGAGACCTGGACAGGCTGGAGCCATGGGCTGAGGCCAACTGGGGGAGTTTCAATGAGGCCAAATGCCGGGGGCTGCCCTTGGGCCACAACAACCCCCAGCAGCGCTACAGGCTTGGGGAGGAGTGGCTGGAGAGCTGCCAGTCAGAGAGGTACCTGGGGCTACTGATTGACAGCCGGCTGAACAGGAGCCAGCAGTGTGTCCAGGTGGCCAAGAAGGCCAATGGCATCCTGGCTTGTGTCAGCAATAGCGTGGCCAGCAGGGACAGGGAAGGGATCTTACCCCTGTCCTCGGCACTGGTGAGGCCGCCCCTCGATTCCTGTGTTCAGTTTTGGGCCCCTCACTCCAGAAAGGACGCTGAATGACTCAAGTGTGTCCAGAGAAGGGCAACGGAGCTGGTGCAGGCTCTGGAGCACAGGTCGTATGAGGAGCGGCTGAGGGAACTGGGGGTGTTTAGTCTGGAGAAGAGGAGGCTGAGGGGAGACCTCATCGCCCTCTACAGCTCCCTGAAAGGAGGTTGCAGAGAGCTGGGGATGAGTCTCTTGAACCAAGTAACAAGCGATAGGACAAGAGGGAATGGCCTCAAGTTGCACCAGGGAAGGTTTAGACTGGATATTAGGAAGCATTTCTTTACAGAAGGGGTTGTTAGGTGTTGGAATGTGCTGCCCAGGGAGGTGGAGTCCCCATAACTGGGGGTGTTTAAGAGTAGAGTCGACATAGTGCTGAGGGATGTGTTGTAGTTGGGAACTGTCAATGTCAGGTTAATGGTTGGACTGTATGATCTTCAAGGTCTTTTCCAGCCTAGACAATTCTGTGATCCTGTAATGCCAATTTAAATGTTTTTTCTAGTCATAATAAAATTTAAAAGGCATAGCAGAAAATTATAAACTTTAGTATAGATTTCTGAATAAGGAATAGCTGAGGCATTTCAGGAAAAAAAAAATCTAAGTTTTTTAAATATTAATAAAGCTTTTCTTTCCACTTTCACTCTCTTTTTTGTTATTAATGTATTTCACAAGCTTCGCATTTCTGTACTCCTCAAAAAAAAATCATTCTTTGTTAATGATGTTTTTTCTGTCAAAAGCAGGAATTTGATGAATGGGTTGAAAGGCCACCTAACTTCACTGTTGCTGCTGGAACACTAACTTTAGCTTTGTTAAAAGCCATTCTGTAGCTTTTCATAGTTATATTCAATAAAGAAATGTTACACCTACTAAACCAATTACTACTGCAGGAGGGTAGTAGTTCATGTATTCAAGAACAGAATTAAAATGACAGATCAGAGCACTCAATACAGTGATGATGTAACTTATATGCAGATCAAAAAAAGAATGGTCCACTGAGGGGGAGAAAGGTTGGTTAAGACCCTTTAACAGCTCAAGAAAAAAAATTGTGGTGTTCTGTTACATTATTAAAAAGAGCAATAGGAATGAAGTCAAAATAATATAAATAATTTAGTTCTTTCTATAACCTAGTTTGTGGCTTAGCAAGAATAAATCAAAAATAAAGAAGAAAAAATGGTTTATCATTTAAGAGATTTAATCTGTGTGTTAACCAAGTTTATATAAAGTATTTAATATTAAGTATGATTATCACTTCATATTAAATATGGTAACATAATCAATAATTATTAGAATTTCTACAGTTTTCTTACAATTACAGAAAAATATGTTGAAAAAGAGCTCTCCTAATGCTTACCCTGGTAAAGCAGCACGCTGCCTCAGAATCAGTGTATAGCTAAACCACCCACTACTAGATGCTTATCAGCCTATTCTTTAAAATATCCACTGAACTTTATTTTCCAAGATCTCTGGTAGCTTTTCACTAATTCAGACAGTAGAAAGTGCTTCCTAGTTTTCAACCTAAATTCATCATTCCAAATTAAATTGTTGGAGAAAAATGAAAAAACAGTTAGTTGCTAATGACTTTGTAATATCCTTCTCTTACTGTCCAGTCTTCTCTCCTCCAGGATAACCAAACCCAACTATTACAATATTTTCCTCACAAGCTATTCGTTCTAAACTCTGTAGTACTCATTTATAGGGTTTCTTTAGACTAATTTTTCTACAATCTTAAAAACAGTTTGCCAAAGTAGACACAAATGAGCACCAAGCAGAAGAGGATAAATCCCATCCAGTCTCTTATGTACAGCAGGACCTTTAGTAGATCATAGACAATATATGCCTTTTTTGCAACAGAGCTATGTCTCATGATTTATTCTGTGACCCCCAAACCACTTAAATTTATATTTTGCCATGTTACCTGACTATGCTTCCTGCATTTAATTTCTTCTCAATGCTTCCCTTCATTGTATTTTAGAGTTGATTTCAGATCTTCCATCCAATATACCACAGATACCATGAACTCCAATTTCAGCCAAGGTGTTTGCAGCATCCACTTACCACCCACATGGCCTCACCCTTGTATGTTGCAAAAGCAGGCTAACTCCATTACCCAGGTACTTAAAACATAAGTAGATCTAGGACTGCGCTTGAGATGTCTTCTCAGCCTAACAGTGAATGGTTGATAACTGTTTCCAAGAGAGAAGTTTCAGCTAGGAGGATAGCTGATAATGATGTATCTAATCCTATTTCCTTATATCATTTATGAGAATGCAATGGGAAAGTGAATAACAAATAGTACATAGGTGACATCTATTACCCTACCTTTATCCAGAAGGCCAGTTTTCCTGTCCCATTCCCACACAACACACACTTTAAAGTAGTGCATAAACTACTGATGCCAATTACTGTACATCAGTTTACTAGAGTGCAATATGGCCTTACACTGTTAAGACAAGCATGTGAAAAACATCATGCTGCATCTCACTGGAGAGAAAAAAACTTGGCAGCAACATAGGTTCTCAGCAGCCTTACCCTCATCCTGACTGAACTACTGATCTTCAAGTGGAAATGCACACTTAGATACAAACATTAGCAGACTAATTACCAAACTTGCTTGAAATAGTTGAGTTCCACAATTTATTTTAAAAATATGTCGCCATCATTTAGATACTTGGTAGCAAAGACAGCTTGATCCAGGTAATGTATACTGTAGGGGGTAGCCCATTTGTCTTCACTTCCATCTCCTTAAATTCATTTAGAGTCAGAAAGAAGCTTTTATGATATGACCCTTCCAGCCTAGCCCTATTCATCTGGATCTCCGAGAACAGATTGCTTCCAGAGAGGGCTAGATTTCACAAATACATATAGAAAATAGTTTAAATTAGTTAGCTAATTCAAAGAACAGACTACCAGAAGTAAGATCAGGAGACAGGTGACAAAAGATACATGTAGAGTGAGGTCTGCAAAGAAATTTTTTGCTGCCAGGAAACTCCTAGACTTCCAAAAAGGGAGCAGGTATATTAGCCTCTGGAAGAGACAAGAAGAAATAAGGAACCCCAAAGGCAGAAAGAAATGCAATTACTTTTCTTAATCTTTTTATTCCCTTCAATGTTATTCCTTCAATGGCAGTTACAATAATCTGCTTTATTACCCACTCCTCTTTAGAATTGAGGGCATTTCCCCCCCCCAAAAAAATGCAAAGTCATGTTTTATTAAAGGTATTTTTACAGCACAAATACTAAACTAGCAGCGGATAAACAAGTCATCAGAAAATTAAATACTACTACTGTAATTACAGCTACCTTCCCTCCAAATACATAAAGTAACTACTGCACACCAAAAATACTTTCATAAGAAATCAGGCAGGTATTTACCTGACCATTAAGAGACCACATCATTTTAGATTAATGCATGCAATTAACAGGACCGGTGATACAGTAGGACAAGCTTATTATTTTAGAACAGAATGCCAGTTACTACCATTTCAACAGGCAAAAATAATGACTACAAAAATAGCGCTGAATGAGGAACACAGTCCTGAAGAACATTTCTTAGTTTACAAACTCTAGAAGTAAAATATTTTGTAATCTAAAAGAAAGCAAGCAAATTATTGCACTCAGAAAAGAGCTTGTGGTGACAATGTATCAGGAAACCTGATTTTAACTCAAATAAAATGGTTTATGAAAGTATTTACACTTCATCCAGTTTGTGAATTCTGAATCTACTTACCCATTAGATGCCAAATGTAATCAGACTTACCCATTACATTAACCATATGTAATCAGAATCAAATAGTGTCAAAAATGAGTAGTATTTCCACCATTGTCCTGAAGTGTAAGAAATTATCCATACTAATTCTATCTTCTGCATTTACATACATTTTAAAATGTTGCTAGTTCCCAAGTTTCTCCTTTGCAGGTTACAGATGACTGAGTACTTGGCCTAAAACCTTTTGAAAATTCAGTTATTTTCATATTAAGTTATATGTTGGGATGGTAGAGGCATTAATGCACATAGAGCTGCAGAAGTCATACAAAAAAAGTTTCTGGAGTTTCCTCTTATTTTGGAATTTTCAATGAGAAATTTTTAGATTCTGCAAAAGGAACATTTACCTTTGAGTTAGATTATTGGAGAAAGCCTAGTAATTTTGTCATTAACGAAGTGTTATGTTTATGAAATATTCTGTTATGAAAGATTCAAATAAACAATGCTTGAATAGAAATTCTCTATTTACTGCCAAAATGAAAAGTAAAGATGATGAGACTCTTGTTAAAGTATAAAAAAAAATACTTTCAGAACTTAACTGCCACACTTAAGTAAGTCAATTCTCAATTCAGCAGTTTCTAAATGCAGTTTTATTGGTCTCTTCTATTTTAGATCTCTTGTGAAAAGTCCCTTACCCTATTATCAATTAATTTATTCAGTCACCTTCTTTCTTGGTGTTTGTAACTACTAAAACCTTGTATCTGGGGAAGTAGGAACAGAGGATCAAAAACATGTGAAGACAAGGCCAACATGTCCAAAAGGCAATATAAATGAAAAACCTAGTTTTCCCCAACAGTGACATTCAGAAAGAGAGTTAGTACTTCTCATCTCCCTCCAGAAAGCTCTTGCCTAAAAACTGTTTAAGAGCTAGTAGACTATTTGCAGCAGAGAAATAATTGAATAGAGGAGAGTTTGCCTTTCTCTTCCCAGTTGCCAGAAGAATCCTTGCTTCTTCAGGAAAAGGGCTTGAATACTAGTGTGATGCTTCTTCACCCCTACTTCGGTCCTCCATCCCCCCCGAGAGCTCCAGACATCTCCACTGTTCCTCAGCAATTTCCCAAGAGGTATCAAAATGAGCTTGACCCAAGTCTATAGGTGTTGCTGCTACCTGATATTGCACAAGGGGAAGGTAAGAGACAAGTCCAATGGAAGATAGTAGCATATACTGTATAAAGAGAGATTTTATTTCACTCCCAAAATCTATTTTCCCTTTAACTTGGCCATAACACAATTTGCAGCTATAAGTTCTGCACTATACTCAGGGTTCCCCAGTCTATACTGGTTCATTTAACATAACCACAAAGGCTACACTTTTAGGGCAAAGTCAACTACGCAGGTGGAAATCTCTTAAGGTATATCTCAAGATTACAGCAGGACACTGACATTTTATCAAGAAGCAAAGTAAAAATACTCACTATGTTTAACAGAAAGATGCTTAAAGCTAACTTGAGGTTTTTATCTTTATCTTTTTATAAAAAACAGTAGCATCCTGAAAAGGTTCTAGTCACTTGACATTTTAGACTTCTCTTTGGTAAAAAAAGATGAAGAGAAGATTCCACCCCAACTACAGTATCTTTAATCATAGACTTAACACAGTTTAACACAATTGATCATTGCCCATTCAGATTCAGTAGGAAAACAAAACTAAGTTGGCAAACTGGATGAAATCTCCAGGCAATGTGGAAGAGGGCTACTTGTTTGAAATAAGAACCCAGGCTAAGAATAGATAATGAGCCTGTTTCACAGAAAAAGATCCAGTTAGCAAGATAATATCAACCTCCTTAACCTCAGATGCGAACAATATGATAGGTGTGTGTCTATGTGATCCACATGTGACACCTCAAGATTAAGTTGCAGCATTGCCCCAAAATTTACACTAGCTGCCCTCTGGCTCCCTAGAGGAAATATAGGTCTTAAATTAAAGCTGCAAACCCTCCAAAATATACAACTTCTCTTTCTTCGCTTAAGTGTTAGTAATCGTCTTCAGCTGCAAAACAAAGTATTTGTCATTATGATCCTTGGATCCTGGAATTTACCAATCTTGTCTTCAGGCTACAAAACAAGGATCTTCAAGGGTGAACCAGTGAAGCTCTCTGTCTTTCCAGGGTGTATGTTTGTTTTCTTCTTCTTGTGTAGGGAAGAGAGGGGGAGGTGGGAAGGAGAGGGTGAGAAGGTTAAACTGTGCCTGACTCTGTTAGGAAACATTAAGAGCTACATAAACTTGATAGCCATTTTCTAAGTGGGCCTTGTTTTGGAGGCAGATTAGGACAACAGGTATTACTCTACAGTTATTACACTAAACAAGGCTTTTGTCATTTAACAGTTTTTCATATTACAAGAATAGGAGAATGAAGTTATCAGAAACAGATATGGGGAAGAGCAATGTCTGAACTTCCTCGTCAACACTGCTTTAATTAATATGAAAAAATATATCACTTAGGTTATATCATACTAAGGCTTTATAGGAATGCAACATAACAGTGAAGCTTTCTAAAGAAAGGAAGAAAAAGAAAACAGTGGTACATTTAGTTTCCTAACTAGCAATAATGTCAAGATACATTGGCAGTAAGTTTAATAAAAATTGGATTGCAGCTACTTCCTGAGGCTTATGTAGTATCTGTAGCACTGCACTACAGCATGGGATATCAGAACACAGTGGTACTGTTTACCCTGTCAATCACTTGTCAATCCACCCAGCTTTCGACAAATACCCCTTGTATTTGGGAGTACTTTCACAAACCTCAGTAATTAAAAATTTTAACACAATGATAGACACATTTAGCAAATCTACTACATTAAAGTCACTAACATGCCCAAGGAACAAAAAGTAATGTCATGGTTACCTTTTGTACCTTTCTGCAATTAGGAAAGTTTTGTAACAAACTCCTACAGTTATTTAAAATACATATTTATTGTTCAGGTATTTCGATTTGTTTAAAAAAATGTTGTATTAATAAGCATACATGTATGTGTCTTCAAAGTAAACATGTAATTTTTTTCTCCTTCACTGCACGCTTCCCATAGAAAAAATGAGAAAATATTTTACACAAAGTGTCTTGGAATCCTTTATGGTAAAGAAAGCTAGACTAATCAGATTTTCCATTCAGAATGCAGAAGAGAATTGTTCAGGAGAAAAGTAATCTTCTCCAGAAAAGACAGAAATCTAGACATCACGTCTATCAGCTGAGCTCACAGTGAAAGTCAGTAACAAGTAAGATCACACCAAGGTTCAGGACAGTGATGATATATATTATGCTGAAGAAACCAAGACAACAAAAACTTTCACTACACCCAAGAATTTGATCAAGGTGATAACTGAAGAATGAAAGCAGCATGATTAAACATGATATCCCCTGAGCTCTGACAAGTTCACAGAAGAATCACAGAATCATCTAGGTTGGAAAGGACCCTGGAGATCATCTAGTCCAACCATTAAGTTATACAAGAAGAACAAGTATCATCAGAAATTACTTCTGATATGTTATCCATTGAATGATCCTCTATTTCTTTACACACAATTTTTTCTTTGATTGATCCATGGTATTCAAAAGAAGGATTTGCCTAGCATAAAGCTCCTCCTGACTGCCCAGGAAACAATCTGGAACACTGTCAAATTATGGGTTTGATAGCAATACTCAGTCAGAGTTTGTATTGGTGAGAACATACAAATTTCTGTACTGAAATATTCCCTGTCCTGTGACTCTGGGTTCAGGTATGGCAAGCTTGCATTTCCTGAAGAAATAAAACCACAGATGGCCAAACAAAGTATCTGTCCACAAAACCAGGAGAAATCATAACTTCTTTCTCCAAATATAAATCCGATGATGACTTTGTAAGTAAGACCCATCATAATTCAGACATGCAAGGTGAATTCTCCATCTCTGGAACGCTTTACAAATATTTTGTATCTAAACAACATTCCTGGGAATTATAATCTGTGTTTTCAAGTGACCATCTACAAAGTGAGTTATATAGTTTGCCAAATTTCTTGGTCCTGTTTCGCGATGCAGGCTACACTGTTTAGTGGTATAATAGTCCGCCACTTCCTTCTAGAGTCATCTTACCCATTTCACACTGAAAAATGTGTGAAAACAGCAAACAACTTGCGCAATGAGAACAATCTGAGGTCAAAGAATAATTAGGTCCCTCAAACAGGATCCTATATATACATTTTAACAGTACTGACTAGTACTGTCATACAAAAAAAGGGAATCTGGAAGGACCAGAGGGATTCTGAATTTCAAAGGTAAGCATATTACTATCCGACCATCATTCGCTTCAGAGACAATGTCCAAATACTAGGACATTGCATTCATCAATTCAGACCAATTAATTGTAGGCCATAAAGAAATCTTCAAGGCTAGAGCTGGCACTCACGGAAGTGGAAAAGTGGGGAAGATTGATTTCCTCGTCATTATGCAAAATGCACAACATCTTTCATCTACAGACACATCACTGTTTCTCAAGATTCACATGCAATTTACAGTATTGTTTCTTACATTTTTCATATGCCTCCCTTGGCACCAGATTTCATTAAGATGCTGGCAGTGCCATCTGCAGCTCCAAAAGCATCTCCTCTGTTAACAGCTTGATCTTAGATGAGTCATTCAGCTTGGGCTAGCAAGCAAGGGGTAAAACCTCTTAAGCCCAAGTAAATAAGTTAACTCAGTGAGCTTCATTAAACACCTTGCAAGAAACAGTCAGCCAAGTGAAGACAGTAGAAAAATTGTCTTTAGCACAGTTTGAAATTCTAACCTTGAAATTCTGAATTTTAAAATTCTGAAATTCTAAAGTCTGCCACAGCCCAAATTCCATTGCAAAACCCTGCATCATCATTCAAAACACATGAAAGACTCTTCATTCCACCCAAGTAATACAGCTCTCCCTAATCTTTGGCAGAGGAACCTGGAGAACCTGATGGAGAATAATCTGCCAGCCGTCAGTGCTGATACTCACCACAGGTATCAGTACCATATGGTAGACATCCACCACAGAACATGAACTTGTTCAGCTAAGAAGCTAAGCAGTATATCGAGTTTATATGGAAATTTTTTAGATCCAAAAACAGCAGACAGATATGCATCAAAAACAGGAATAGCAAAAAAGTTAAGACCTTTCTCTTCTGACAATAATTTTCCCACTCTACAAATCCACTTTCTGAGTTTTCAAGCCATTCTGGCTTGAAAATGACTCGAGGATACAGAAAATTACTTTGGAATTATATACAGATATTAACAAAAAAAAAAAAAAGGTGGAATTATAGGTTAAATTAGTGCAGTGCTAGGAAGCTCATGGAAGGCTGGGAAGTAACCGGCTCAGCACCCACAAGGGGGAGCCTGCCCTTGAGAATAAATTTGAACTCTTGCACTTCATTAGACAGTTCACGGTTATCAGACAGCCCACCAGTCTACATCAGTACAGAAAGTTTTCAGCAAGCTTTAGGCTTTAATCAGGGCTGATGTTTGCATAAGAGGAGAGTCACAGGAGAGGAAGAACAGGAAGGAAGTTGAAAGAAATTAAGAAACCGGGATGTGACCTTTACAAAGGGAATACATATCTGTCTGAATACACTGATTTTTAAAAGGAAGAACCAGCCCGGGGAAACAGGAATGGAACACACATACTCAGAAGATATATTTCCTATTTATCTTGGTTCCTATAGTAGGCCTTTTTTCACTTCTAATCTGCTTGAAAATGACTAAATATTTGTTAGTATTTCCACTTTGGAACTATTTATCTTCATAGCCATGGTAATACATTCACATAAAGGCATCAGAGCTGCCAAATTCCTTTGTTACAATTTGGATCATGGTGTAGAGGCTGGGGTGTTGGCACTTGCATCTCACTGGACCTGTAACAGCAGACACTCATCATCATCAAGTCATTATCACATTTTCCCTTCATGGATGTTTATTTTAAGAAATTCCCATGCGTTCAAACACTACCTAGGCTTATTTCAGAGTACCAGTTTTATATAAAACTTAAGCAGTTCCTACAGATTCACATCTCCAATCCAACATCCAAGAAGAAAACAAAAAGCATAAAACAGATCAAAAAAACTTATCACACATGCTTTAACCCCCGCGCCCCCCCCCCCCCAGCTTACCACATTCCTTTTCAAAACTTAATTCATACCATATTTCAATTTTTTTTTAAAAAGCCTCATATTTGGAAAGTTTTACTTAGCATAATCCTCCCTAAACATTACACAATCTCAAAAGCGCTGCTGATAAAACTACACCCAGCAGGATATTTTAATTCAGGATAAAGCAAAACAAAGCATCAATTAAAATGTGATTTCTGGTTATACAATATTTTCCTCTGGTAAGAAACTGAAACCAAATTCAGAACATCCATTCAATCTTATTCTGGACCACCCAACTTAAACTGAAACATTTTCCAAGTTTATTCATTTTGGGTTTTATTTTTTTCAGTTACACGTCATAGCTTTCTCTGTACACTGTTTCTTCTCATATCTATATTCATAGAAAATAGACCCAGGGTTTTCCATGTCTTGATTTATAAGGCAAGATTCCTAGCAGATGCAGGCAAATTCATTAATCATTGCATACCAAAATAATGATGAGCAAACTAGGAATACACTGATTATCTTCTGAATGTACCTGCTTCTGGGCATACCAAAACTGCTCTCCCTTTTTGTTTAAATACTTGCCAAATTCTCATGGGACCTGCACTGTCGTTGTGCAGAATGAGATGTTACACCATTAAAAAGAGTACATTTAGTAAATTAATTGGAAAGATCCCAAGTTCAGAAGCCAAAATAAAACACAATGGACAAATACAGTCACACAGCCATAATTAAAAAACCCAAGTAAAGTGAACAAAAAAGACAGATTAATAACAGCAGAGTTTCTTACAAAACAATCCCACCCACAGCTAGATCATGCAAAAAAAGAGGCACTGAATACTGTTACAGGAATCTTGTTTAAGATCCATTTTTTTACAAAGTACATATCAAATAGCTTTACGTTTCTAAGGAACCATGAACTGCAACCATAGCATCACATTCTTATTCTCTATATGAAGATATTATGTTCCAAGTGTATACCTCCAATTCATCAAATAATTATGCAACATCTAATGGATAAAGATAATATTTTTCTTAACTACTTTCTTTTGGACAAACTCAAAGAAAGACAGGCATCTCCAGCTGTACTGCATTCTCTCTTTGACCACTTCTCAAAGACTGGGGTTTCTTTTTTTTTTCCAGGGGTTGGGGCTTTTTCGTTCATTTTTTTGTTTGTTTTAATATGTTAACATCTTAAACATCAACAATGAAGGCCCAAAGAATTACCAGTGCTAATGCGTTTGCATACCCACACATCACACATTAAGGCCTTGCTGAATGCATGACTTGCAGAGTTATAAACACTTAAATTCCTATTCTAGGGAATACACAAAACTGAGTGGTTATGCTAATAGTGCTTTACTTCAGGAAACAAACTCCGAAGTCTTTTACAGAAACATAACCATATGAATTTTTTTTAATACAAAATGCTTTCTACTTTTGGTTATTAAAATGTGCAACAATTCTTATGTACCTTAATCTAAATTTCTTTAGAGTAAGAATATGAAATAATATACTGATAACACTTCAGCACTTTTCTGTCAATGCTGAAAGGCTCTCTAGGCTGAACCCTACATTACAAACTACCATGGTCACCTCCACCTCTTGTAAGACAAATAGTCTTTCCTGGACTAAAGGACAAATCAGCAATCATCAGATTCCTGATACAGTATTTGCCACTTTCAGGTCAATGTTAGCTTTTTTATGTTTCAGAATTTTCTCCCTATTACCAACTCTCTGTATAGGGTCTATATAGGTACGAGAACCACTGCTTGCCAGCAATGCTGGCTCCATCTGATTCCATTTCATCATCCTCAAACACATTACATGGAACACAATAGTGCAAGCTGCCATACTGCAAAACAGAATTAGTCTGTTCTCCCCACTTGGCACCTTTGTGGATAAAATCACTATGAAGACAGCTTGTAACAGAGTGGTTAGGAGACCAGCAGCGAATAAAATAAATGGCAGAAAGAGCTTTGATTTTCTGCTGCTACAGCCAAAATTCAACATCCACTGTTACTCCTAAATGTTAAATCTTGTGCATTTATAATTCCAGTAGACTGTCAAGTTCCATTTCTTCAATAAGAATTCATATATCTGGAAGTACTACTAGTATTTTAACTGGAATACTAAATATATGCCAAATGATCATTCTTAGGTCATCCACCATGAAAGACTTGCAACTTGCTGCAGAAATCTTTTCTTGACCAATCAACCTCCTAATTCAATTACATTTCTCCCAGTTTTGCTCTTTGTTCCTCCCATATATGCACACACACAATACTGCCATTCTTTCACTATTCCAGTCTTACATAACTAAGCTAACAGCACATACTCATTTTAAAGCCTTCCCTTTAGAGCCTTCCCTGTAACTCAAATCCAGTTCAGTTTCTTCATTTGACTGATGAAAAAAACCACAATAGGTTTTGCAACCTTGATTATGAGAAAAGACAAAAAACTCAGGTTAGCCAAAATCCTAGTGAAATGTTTTTAGTATCACAACACAATGGAAAAAATGCATTTGAAGTGAACATCCCACAACATTAGCTAGAAAAGCAACCCACCTTGCCATTTGTTTTGCAAAACTAAGCAGACTGGTTAAAAATATTTTCTATTTCCTGCAGTGTCTTTGATATATACGCACAAAAATGAATGTTCTTATTGTTCCATGATGCACTGTACATTTATGGCTATTATTATCATTAAGTCTCTTACAATAGTTTTCTCCCCAGTGATCACAATCTTGAATTTGCCATCAGTATTTTTCGTTTCCCACATTCTCCAAGTCCAAATCCACAGAACAAAAAATTCTGGCATAATTCATTTTTATATAAATCCCTTAGTATTATTTCCTCTAACAGTATCTACCGGTGTGCTGTTTACACAGTTTAGATCAGTAATCAACAGGGTACAAAACAATGGACCCAATAAATAATACTTCATCCCAATGCCTTATCTAAAACTTTAACAGTATGTGGCACAACTGGCCATGCCCCAGCAGCTTTGAACCTGATTTTGTATGTGAGATTTCAAAGTAGAGGTGACAGTACACGGCAGGTTGTAAAATTCTTTCATCTTACTATGGCATGCTAGCTGAGTAAGTTTTACTAACAATAATCTTTATTTTAGATCCTAAAACAGTTGTACAATTTTCTGATTATTTCCTAGCCCAAGAAGTCATAACATGGTGAAAGATTCTCTTCTTTTACTCAGATAAAGCCACTGTTATCAGCCAGAACAGTGACGATGACCTGCTCTGGCAGTTAGACCCTCAAATCTAAACCTATCTGGCTACCCTTATTGGTGAGCCAATGGACGAGCAACATTATGGTTATAATTCCTTTTTCTAGATGAAATTTAAACTTGACATCGGCCAAACTTACACAGAAAACTAAAATTTAGCTGTGAGACAATATCTCTGCACTCTGTCAAATGGAAAGTTTTGGTTTCAGCACCTCTGACATGAATGCTGTACTGGAGATCAAGAAGGAAAGCACTGCTCTACAGATTTGGTAGATTCTCCACATTATAAGAGTTCTGTTTCTTCATTTTTAAAAATCACTCCAACCTAAAAAAATGAGATTTTTGAATGGTATTTTTACCATTGGTATGTTCTTATGTTGTAAGGGCATAAATGATGAGGGAAGTACTGCTACAATTAAAAGTTACAGCATAGGAGTTACACAAAAGTATTTGCTCTATTGAATTTAGACACATTACTAAAATCAAATCCGTCTCTTGGCTCTTACAGAGAATGCACAATTCAAAAAAAACCAGAATATGACAGAATCAATTAAACATGGACTAGATTTAACAGTAACACAGAAGTAAGGACCAGACAGGAATTTTCTCCAGTCTCAGAAATGATCAGTTTTCCTGCAGCATACACATGTGTTTGTGTGAGGTGGGTTTTTTTTAGTTCACATAAATAACTTTATTCTGCTAAGCTTTTTGGAATTTTTTTCCTCCCACTTTAAGACACACATTTACACTTTTTTCTCTCCATTTAACCTTCTGTATCTTTATACTCTGAGAGGCAGCTACTACAAATACGCCTTCATCACATTAGCTGTTATCCTATCTTTGCAACCCTTCCCTGTGGGCCTTATCAAACTTGAGATGCAACCTTTTCAGTTTCGAGGTCAATCAACTATCTAAATCCCTTCCAGCTATCCACCACTCCTACAAAAATCCACAGAAGGGGAAAAAGGAGTTGATTCTTCTATTTCCCCTGTATTAAAGTACTAAAAGCACTGAAGAGCCACCATCAAACCTTTCCTCATACGTGCTGTCTTATAAAGCACAAGCAAGCCCTTCCTTACAACTGTATGGACTACACATTCACAGTAAAAATAAAAATGTCATTGAACTGTCTGGACAGAAGGGGAAATGAAAAGAAAGAGGCAAGTATTTTGTCTCTTGTACGTATTACCCTGCAAATCCTCAAGGAGTACTTAACCAAAAGATTTACCCCCCACCCCCCATTTCAGATCCTTTTTTTCTTCCCCCTAAAGATTAAGGGCCATGGAAAGAAGCCTTCAGAGCATGGTCCTTTAAACACCCTCGAGCCAGGGAGGGCCTGCACCTGGGCTTGGCTGTAAAGATGAAAAGAGTTCAGCAAGTCCCAGCTTTATTCCCCACGAGGTGGGTCTGAACAGCCGTTAGCAGAGCAGGCCCCTCAAGTGTCTGAGGGAGAGAATAAACTCCGCTCGGTATTCATAAGCAGCCTTTCCCAAATAAAACCGCCAGCCCCTGCTCCTGTGTCCTTACAACAGCTACAAGGATCAGGACAACAGTCTGGGTTGTTCATCGCTGCAGCCCTCAGCTCTCCTCTGCACTTTGTATATTGGCACTTTTCCTCACTGTAATGAGAGTCCCTTTAATTGGTACTTAGATAATTGATGTGACCTGCCCACCAGGACTCTGAGTCCCACACAGTTCAATGTAGTTCCAGCTGAAGTCTGTCAGTCTGCATGTGGAAAGTTTAGCCTATGTCTTCCTGCACGCACTACTCATCTTAATCACACCAGTTCAGCAAACCCAAAATCTCTACCAGGACTTCAAAGTGAAGAGAGCAATCTAAGTGTGGTACAGGGTAAGCCTGTCTTGTCTACCCTAAGCATATCCTAAGTACTCCTTCATCTGACATGTCAATTCCAGAAATGGATATAGTAGAATTTTTTTCAATTAAAAACACTGAAAAATGTACTCAAATAGTGATACTCTGCTTTAACTGTAAACGGTCAAGTATTTCAGACAAAAGCAAATGCAAGTACCTCTGAGAAGTCTCTATCTGAATATTAAATTTCAGCTTAATAAATATATTCAGATAAGTTTGAAAACATTGAGATCCCACTGGCAGATAGAACTCTCACTGCAGCTGTAATATTTCATCAAGTGTTGGATGGTTCATGTCATTTGTGTGGAGAAAACGAACATTTACTGTATCAGCAGATTCCTAAATTTTCCAGCTCAGTTATTGACATGTGTAAAGGATATGATCATCAGCAAAAACAAAAAGTATACCAAAAAAATGTGTGGGTCATCAATAATTGAGTTAAGCTGTGCTGGGATTTTTATTATTAATCTATTAACAGGCTTTAAAGTTGGTGTTTTTATCTCCTAAACAGAGACAGACTAAAAACACACCCCTAAAAAACCCAATCTCTAAACGTAGCTATAATTTCAGTTTTTACTACAGCATGTTTATAAAAACACATCAGTTGAAGAGCAGCTGCTCTTTAACAAAGAGCATTTCATCTAGCTTTAGCTCTAGGATGCAAAAACCTATTCAAACATGCCTTGTAGGGCAACATTATTGCAAAAAGCATTTGTAGATCAACATTACAACAAAAAGCATTATGAGGGACCAAGAGCAAATTAAAGCTTTTAGATAGTCTTGACTTTCTTTCATACAATGGAACATATGAAAGTAGATCTGTGCTGGCTAAAGTGGGTATGGTTTTTTGTAGTAATGTTGTTTCACTTGCCATTTTCCTAGTCCTTTTGAACAATTCAGACAGCTACTACAATCACTGCATGATTTGTTGTCTGTTTCAAACTTCCTTTTTTTCTTATAAAAGCTTGTATATTCTTATAGAGAACATACAAATTTGTCAATCTTTAATATTTTTTTACTACAGTAAAATTTTTGTTGATACGTCCTATATAGATTTTAGTAATTTTCTAGGAAAAAACTACACTCTCTGTAAGAATGTACACTTTAGAAAATATTTTTAAAAGGAAAAATACATGTATTGTTTCAATGCTGTGTGCGTAACTTTAGAGAAGCTTTAAATTCAATGCATTTAAAATGCTATATAAATCAACATTCAGGATGAAGGGTCAACAGGGGTTAAACTGTCTGTCCTTCTTGACTACATTCATAAATGTCTTGCCTGGCTGTACTTATAGAAGCAAGAGCAGTGTAACTTGGATATTAAAACCTCCAAGGAAACCAACAATAAAAGCTGCTAAGAATTTCACAAGGTTTTTTTTTTTTCCTTAGGTGTTAATTAAATGATCATTTAACACTGAAATGTAAATACAACATTTTCATCTACTGACAGCATAGCCTATTATAAATCCAGGGTAATAAACGTCCTGGTGTTAATACTCTGAACCAAGTTCCCACAACACACTAAGATGCCTTGTCGTGTCTAAGGTTAAGCATCTAGACACAAAACAAAGATTGTGCCTACTCGACTTCCAGTTCAATTTTCCCATCGCCCAGTGACCTAGGTAACACTTTGAGCAATAAAGAATAAATTTAATTTCTCCAGCATTTTGTGAGGATTAGGAACAATTGTTGGCCTGCATTGACTTTTTATCCTTGGATTCTTTCTCTTCCAGAGCATTCCCTCAGTTCTAAAAGAAAATTCTGATGGTTTAAGACACAGAACAAACAGAACTTTAAATTAGGCTTTTTTCAATCAATTGGAACTGTTGGAGGGGAAGCAATCAACCTTTC
Source organism: Athene noctua (assembly GCF_965140245.1). Classification (NCBI taxonomy): domain Eukaryota; kingdom Metazoa; phylum Chordata; class Aves; order Strigiformes; family Strigidae; genus Athene; species Athene noctua. Next base: position 18,753,851 of record NC_134040.1, on the reverse strand, counting down.
TTTGGACTTTTCTCAGCTATTCAGTTACTTTAGGCTTTAATCTTCAACTCGCAGAAGAAACCTACCATCATAGGGACAAGCCTCTGTACTTTCACATTTTCCCTTGGTCTGATTTATTCCTCTTTTCTGTTCTTTTTTTAATCAAGATGACACGGCTGCACTTAAATGTCCACTCTCTGCAAGCCGAGACTTACAGATGTCCTCTTTATAATGTTTCACACCATGTTTCTGCACCACATAATAATGGCATTTCCTCCGACATGCCTTTTTACTTTTCATTACTTCCTTGACTGAGATTCAGTTTCCTACTTAACTCCTGCCTAAAAGGTTTCCTATATCACAATTTACCAAAGCTTTCAAGGTTAACCCTCCAGGAACAATCCAGGGCCTGATTCAGACTGGACATGAATATGGTTACAGGTGACCCAAAACCAGCTACTTTAATTTTCGTATTAAAAAGCAATTATCATCGTTCTCTGCTTTGACTGCTATCATGTCAAAAAAAAAAAGATCATAATTATTTGTGCTTGGGGCCAAACAGGTCAACCTAACAAAGCCATAATACCTGAAGCAGATCTCTCAGCCAGAATACCACATTATTTTAAAGGAGCTATGGTTTGAGTAATTATGATTCATGTTTTTGCATTATTTTTAAATACCAACAGCTAATAGCATTAAAATTTTTGAATGCCACAGATATTTATGTTGGTTCAGAGGAATCATCTTAAGCCATATATTTGTTTGCTTGGTGTTTAACATGATTTTCTAATTAAGGTTAAAAGCAACTATAAACAGTTTTGGAATGTTTGTTTTAATGAAAAATCAATAGTTCTAAGTATCCCCGCAGATGCCTTTTGCTGAAAATAGTCAACTATATCACTTGGTAATGTAGATTACATAAAGATCAGTGATCTGACCAGTGGCAGAAGTAATTTATAGTCCCAGAAGCCCATCCAATTTGCTATTTTATCCCACAGCAAAGGAAATATTGTTTGTAAGAACATAAATGAAATTATGTTTTTATAATTAAAGAAATAAAGGCAGATGTAACTGCAATTTTAAGACAGGTCCCAATTATCTCAAAATTAAAAATACAAACATCTATCTTGAGACAGCCACTGCACAAGAAAGTAGTATGTTTCCATTTTTAAAAATCCCATACTATTACTTCCAGTAACAATTTTGTATACCATTTTATTCCTGCACAGCATCATGGCAGATGCTATGCAAATACAAAAGCAAGCATAGTTCAGGAAAAGCCCACAGATTAAAAGATTTCAAAACAAAGGGCAGGAAGAGTAACGTAGTCAAGTTTGAAGCCTAGTAATTGCACTGAGTGATAATACATTTTACTTTTTTTTTGCCTGACTACATTTCAAAAGTTCGTTCTGGTTTCACCAACACTTCCACTCCACTAAATCTAAGGCTAAATGTTTGCTGTTGCTAGGATATAACTACTGCAAGTTGTACACCAAATGCATGTATATAATCCTTGTTTCTGTGCTCAAAAAATAAATCAGCTGATGAATTGTACAACTTCTTGCAATACTTCCAAAATCTCTAAAAAGTCATCTTGCCATCTCTAACCCTACGTAATTAGGGTTTATGTCTGACACAAAGCTACAGTGGTATTTTTGTTTTGTTCACTATGTTGCAAAGAATGAACGAGTTTTCAATTTTGAAATATTATAGCAGGGAATGAAAATTGAAGGTAGAAGCAAGTGATGGTAGGACAAGAGAAAAGATGCACATGCAAGCCAAGTTGCATGTAGTATTCAAGCTCCTAAGTCACTTTTCTCTCTAGATTAAAAATTAGCAGGTGACAGAAGTAACAGTCAGCTTCTATGTCTTACAAAAGTTTATCTCCTAGATCTTCCATATCAGAAATGCATGCCAGAGAAGTATTACAAATCTAGCACAGAAGCAACATGTTTGTAGTTACTTTAGTTTCTTTTTATAGGCAATGAACCTTAACAGGTTCAAGCCAAAAGCATACACTCATGTTATATATATACACACTATATGCAGTATTGCTTAATTAAATAATTTTGAAAGATAATTATTTTCTAAGAATTGTAGTCATTGTTCAAAAGTGATGCTAATAATGCTAGTAATTAAGAACTAATATTAGAATTGATATAGTCTTACCAACTTCACTGTTCATGAACCTATCAATTGTTTCTATAGAACAATTTAGAGAATCTCGTATCTGAACTGAACCACCGTGGTAGAAAAAACACAAGTCAAAACACTAGCAGGATGGACACAATGTATGGAAGATTGAATTGTTTCTATTTACCTCTGAAAGGATAAGATTCAAATCTATTATCCAAAAAAAATATCAAGTTGCCTTGTATGCAGACTGCTAGAATGCCCCATAACAAATAAAAACTGAAACAAATGTCTAAAAAACCCCACACACTTTCCTGGGAAGGGTAGAGCAACAAGGTGGCTTCATAATTCATGTTGCAATAAATCTCTGTTTAACTGCTGTGCATGTAGCACAATTCTGCAGTAAGGTGGAGCACACTGTAATGTTATTGCAGCACATAACACTGGAAACCTACACATTACGCTTATCCAACAGCAGTTCCTTTAACAATCTACTTGCAAAAGGAAAGAGATTCATTGATACTGTCTTTTGAAAAGGGGAAATTCATTCTTGCTCCTCATTGGATTTAACATCCAGAGCCACCTGTTTGCAGTTGGAATAATATTTCAGAGGCTTTGAGATAACGAGCATTCTTCTAATGATCGATTTCTCTATTCAGTTGTTGAAATGGATTCAGACTGAAGATAAGTATCTTCTCTACAAAATCATGACTACAGTCTCACTTGCCATGATTACTGTTAAGAGGGACATGACGAAACCATAAATTAAGCTTCAAATGCAGCTACCTTAACGATAAGGAGAACAGCACACTAAAAATATTTTAAAATTCACTGGTTTAACATCTTACATACACCCCCTTTTTGTTCTTTCATCATTCCTATCTAATGTATTTTTTTCTTCTCTTGGCAAAGGTGAAAACAAAACAACAATCAGCAAACGATGCAAATCATAGGTTCTCCTGCAGCAGCTCAAACACCAGACCCGAGAACCGCCTGGAGAACTTTCCTCCTCTTCGAGGCAGCTGCCTGCAGCCTTCCCCACACCGGGAGCAGGCAGCGGCGCTCGGCAGCAGCCTGGATGAGTAATGATGTCGGTCCGACCGGACAACGGTAACCCTGGCAACTGTAACCTGCAATTCCTGCCTAACCATTGTGGGATTTATTGTGGCAGGGGCCAAAGAGGCCAAGAGTAAAATGAAGCAGAGAACTATGGTGTCTGACACATCTAGTACCACGCACTTTAATCATAGCTGGCAGAAATTAATTCAGGAGGAATTTTTGCAAGGGCCCCCCATGTAGCATGTTTTGTTGTTGTTGCTGCTGCTGCTGTTCTGGCCTAAGATATATTTTTAAAAAGGTTTTTCATGTCTAGCATGTTTTTCCTTTATTAGCTGTAAAAAATTTTCTAAAAGTGACTGACATCTCGAAACCAAGTGTTTATTAATCAGACTATATCAGTTGTTTTTTTTCCTTTAGAGGAGAAGCATTCACAGTGTGTATCTTCTCAAGTACATATATTAGAAGGAAAATATAGTATCAGACCACATCCACTAGAAGAATGTTTTTTCAAAGCAAATACTGCCTAACTTATACAGCAAATATTGGTCAGTAAGGAAATTTAACCTCATTTCAAACACAAGAAATGTAAATCAAAAAGGGACAAGCTTTGTGCACAGAATTCCATAACCTTTACATTCCATTGATTAATAAAGGTATCTTTTAAAACTAAAATTTCAAACAGCTTTGGGTCCAGCACTTGGTATCCTGCAGCAAATGGCAATCAATGAACTGTGATCTAACGGGCCAGAGTAAGCAGTCAAAATCTGTTTGCCTCAGATAAGCACTGACTAGGCTGTAGGAGTTCTCCATACTAAGGTACTACTGCTGATGATAGACAAGTTAGTGTGAGTGCAGGAAAAGTACTTGTTGAACAAGGACTTATATTACCCCAGGGGATTTACAATAGCACATTTTAACAGTATTGGATCAAAACAGAGGTTCATGTACACTATGCTTTGAGAGATACCTTGCAAGGTAAGATTAATATACCCTACAGCGCTATTCATACTATTTTTAGCAAAAACTACTTCTCATTGAAATATTTATGTCAAAACACCTTTGTAGATAATTCTTAATGGGAAAATAACTTTCTGCTTTGACTAAAATTATGCATTTTAACTAGTTCCAAGAGATTTCTTGGAAGGCTGCTAAATTGGGAAGAAAGTAACCTGAAAAATAATAATTCATTTAATTTCCTTTGAAAAATCAAGGGTCTTTAGACACAGAAAATAATGCACTGTCTCTTTTAAACTCTCAACCTATCGCTTTCCTTTACTTACACTTCCCATCTGTCAACAAGTGCTTGTAATTTTATTACACTGTCCTGTAGTTTATGCAGAGTTGGTATTATTTTACAGAGTTCTGTTAATGGACTGGATAAATGGTAATGCTATTTAAACTAGTCTCCTGCTCCAGCAAACACAGCTGCAACTGTACTACTATTTCTAGGCAAACATCTTGACCTGAACACGTAGTGCTCTCTCAACTCGTCCAAAGAGAAATTGGAGCAGACAGCAAAGGGAAAGCATAGCCGGCCGCTGGCGGCAACCAACTGTGTCTAATCATAATTCATATACAGTGTACCCTCTTTCTTTTATATTGCATTTAGACTACACAACAAGCATATGTGCTTCTTCACCTGGCATCTCATTTACAGCCAAGGGTCAAATGGTAATTATTATTCACAGAAGCTCAATAGTATGTTGAAAATTCACAGTACACACACTGTTTGATTAGCTGTTAAATGCTAAAAATAAATACTAAAACCAAAGTATATTATACTTTTTATTGACCATACTTGGAGAACTTTATTTCTCCTTAGAAATGTATTTATTTGTATGTAAATAGGTGCAAGCATATACAACGATACATGTAAAATCCAAATCATTTTATACTCTTCATAGTTATCAATCTACATATAATCCAAAAACTGACCAAAAGCATTTAACAGGCATCAATTCCTTTGTCAGCCTGACATTTTTTAAATTACAAATTCAGTGTTAAGTGACTGTAGACTCAGTATTGCTCATATTTTCTTTCAAACATGAATACATTATAACCAGACATTTACTTTCATGGTCTGATCAACAATAACCCTTAGGCAGAGGAAATTTAATACTGTGAAGCCAGCAATCTCTCTTTCTACCATATACGCTATGAGCAGTTGTGTGCTTTATGTCAAAAGACATTATAGATTTAAGACTAGCATCTATCAAATATACAATTCTGAATTAAATATGTTACAGTATGATTTTGCCTGAAGTGCGCATCCATTTTTTGCCTGCAAATTATGCTCATTTCTATTTTATATGAATTTAGATAGCAACCATTATGCTATAGGTGGAATAATAAAATGATCATAAATCCCTTTCATTTTCCTTCCTAATGGAAGTAATATCTTTATCATGGCTGATGGAAATTATAAAAGTGACTCAATTGTTAATGTATAATATATTCTTATGTGGTTTTATAATATTATAGCAGCGTAAAATATTTTTGTTTGTCAGAACAAAAGCCTTCAGAAGCTTTCTGGCCTAGTAACTTAACAACTGGTAGCACCTACAGGGAAGTTGTGGAAACAAAGCATACATCCAAAGCAAAGCAAAGAAACAAAAATGCACAACTCAATGTTTACACTCAATAAGAGAGTCATTTTCAGTTTACCATCTCATTACTATGAGACAGGAGAGAAGAACTATTATTTCACCGTATCGAAACAGAAATCAGCTCCTAAAAATAAAAGCTTCATTACACCATTTGTTCTCAAGAATATTTCATATACTGAAGTGAAAATAAATCAGAACACCACCTTCCTCCACCTTCACTCTTTTTCCAAGCAGAAAAAGGAGTGAAACTCAATAAAGTAAGTTTCAGCAGCAGAAATCTCACCTGAAGTCTAAAGAAATGTGTCAAATATGTATCTAATTAAAACAGGGCTGAATTTGTACAACCTTTTCAAAGACTACTTAAGAACGTCATGTTGTATCCCTTCCATACCACAACTGTAACCTAAAGGTAACTTAAAATCTATTTTGTTACAATAACTGATCATGTAGATAAATAAAGAAATCAGTATCTAAACTTCCTCCAATGTTTTTACAGCAACAGAAATAAGTGGATTCTTAAAAGGGCCAATAAGTCAAAACATTAATTTAAAAATATTGCCAAGAGTAAATCATTATCAAACCAAAGAACACAGTCAAAACAAAAACTTATTACCCAATTTGATACAGTTTTTATTTAACGTAAAACATTTCATAGCTTTTTCTTCCCAGAGCTTAAGTTACTAACTTTGTTTTCTTTGTGAGTGGACACAGGAGAGACTTCACAGACCTACCATTTGCCAACACTATGATTTTTCTGGTCAAGCATGTACAGTCACAAAACCAGAACATCACAAAACCTAAATGCTATACAGTGCTATATCTCTGGGTCAGAATCTCCACAAGCATTTTTTAATTTGTTTTAACACAAAAATCGAAACACAAACAAGAGAAAATGAAAGCCAAAGTATTCTTTCAGCAAAATTTCATTACAGAAGTGGGAATGGATGAAATAGATTTGTTTCATCTATCCAACCTAGATATAAAAAAAAAATCTTGCAAAACAGTGAAAGAAAGTACTCATTTTAAACAAAACATTTATGTTCTTAGATGCATTTTAGCCCTGAATGACACAAAAGACAAAAACTAATGTAAGACAGAGTAACAGACCAATTCCAAAGTTTCCAGAGTAGTCGTTATTAGGTCATGCCTACTTACAGCCTGTATAACTTCGGTGTCCCCAGAAAGAGCAGTTCAGAAAGCAACTGGAGGTTATTTCTGTTTAGGCGCCTTTAGAAAGAAAAAGAAAAAGTTGTGTTAAATTACAAGTGCTACAGCAATGCAATACAACCACTTTGAGCAGGCATCTCAGTGCTGTAACAAGCTGATTTTAAAGACTAGAAAGGCTATGCAACACTGGTCCATTAGCGGAGACATGGTCCAGCAGTAAATTTACCATGGACTAATTACATTTTCTGGTTTCCCCAACAGACCATATTACCTATTTTATGAAAGAGTTTGCATCTCTGTAGGGTGAATCAATCACTAAGTCAGGACTTGATCCTTCATAAACAACCAGAAAACTAAGAATACAAAATCAGCAGTGTAACTTCAATTCCCCACCAACTCTGTGCTCCTCTTAGTATAATGAAGCAGATAGACATTTTGTCACCATGAAAAGGTTCAAGGGAACATGTATCAAATGCATACACTTACTCAAGAAATTAGGTAATTTATCTAAAGATCCATATAACCTATTCAAATAAAAAAAAGCAAAGGAAGCTGTTACAGAAACCCTGATCAAATAGAAGACAGAAAAATTAAAAACTCCCATCTTATATTTGGCATTACAGGGTTGGGGTTTTTTTGCATACAAGTTTTTTTACAGGTTTTTTCTTTACATAGCTGTAAAGATATACCAAAAGGAAGTAAATTTTAAAAAATAAAACACAATCAGCTGTACATGAGATAGTACAAAAGAAAAACTGCAACTGGAAACTGGAAGGTATCCATTTGTCTATGAAGTTTCTCACTGAACATGCTGCCCAGGGTCAAAACTGCTTGGTTTGAGGTGACAAGTTCAAAGCCCACCATATTATAGCCATAGGCAACAGAACAACCACTAACCAAGACAAATATATTCCATCTCCATGATTTTCTTTTAAACATACAATGCAGATTATTCTTTCTAATATGTTTAGTAACAGCCCTGAAGCATACAGTCCTACTAGTCAAGAAGTCAAGCTCAAAACAGGTTTTTGGTTGTTTTTAAGTAATGCACCACACATGCCACCTGCCATTCAAGCAAAGCAACATACTGAAAAAACTGTTCTGTTCCATCAACCTCATCACAAGTCCCAGTTTGCAATAATTCAAAGCATTCCCAGACACCAGACTGAATGGTATTACCTGATATTTATTTTATCCTTACAGTGGTTACATTACATACCTCAGTAGACTGCTACCAAGACACTCCACAAAGTGAAAAAATATATTGGACAGCAGTTTTGCAAACTTAAGTTTTAGAATTTCATAAAGCTTCATCATTTCTTGTTTGTTAGTCTTAGGGCTGAATTCAAACAATGAAGCCTGTTTAGCCTCTCAGGGTTCATTTTCATACACATTGTCCCATCTAAAGGTCTTTCCAATTTAAAGGTTTTTCCAGAAATTTCCATATAGATACACACACTTACACAGTCAAGATCCAGCTTCACATAGCTTCATGGTTTAGTTCACTTAGTTATTGCTCTCAAAGTGATTCTCGTGACTACTGATGAGAGCAAAATGATCTGAGAAACATTCTTATGTACCCACAGGTTTGCTCCCACATTTCAAACCATAAACAAGCAACCAGCTTTGAGATCTATGTGGCCATAATTCTCGTTTCAATGTCAGGTTCTGTTTTGTTAGTCAAGCACAAAAAATCCTAATTTCTTAAACAGAAGAAATTTAAATCACATGCTTAGAAGATTAAAAGAGAATTTAGAGTGAAATAAAGAGGTCCTGAAAAGGAAGGACTACAGTACTGGGATAAGTGAGATGGCTGAAGATGCAATTTAATAAGAAATAGGAAAAAAATGCTTAACGCAGCAACAACAAGAAAATGTGAATTGTGATCCTGCAAGTCATACTTCCAAATCAGTAGAAGGAAAGTTTTCAATATAAAGAAAGACAGAAATATAAAGAAGTTAATGACTAGTGGAAGATTTCAGATTTGAATAACGCTTAAGAAGAAAACCTTACCTACATAAAAACAGGAAAGTCATATTTTAGTGTTCGTGGATCTGCTGCGTTTTCAACATAAAATCATTTAAAAATAGACACTTTCTCACCTTTTTAGTACATTTATGTATAAAAGTAAATGCCAAGACCACAAAACTGAAGTAGTAGGAAGAAAATTGTAGTTACATTTGTGATCAGAAATGAATAATGTGAAGATGGAATTCTTAGACACTGAAAAAATGGTTAAATAAAAAAAGAAAATTCATTCATCCCTTCTCTTTGCTAAAGAGATAGTTCAGACTTAAACCTCTAAGTCCATGATTACAGATCAAAAAGTTCATGGGAAAACAGGCAGAGTAAAGACTTTGGGAAGTTAGTCTCTAATAAGAAGCTGTTCAGGACAAAAATTTCAGCTGGTATTTTTTAAGGACTCTATTATGTTCAGAAACTAGACAATAAAGGCAAGCTGTAACTGAAGGGGCAATGAAATCATTCAGTATCTGTACTTTTGTAGAAGGTGATAAAGTTCTTCAGGCAGGCTGCCTTTTACTAAATGCAACAAGAGTCTTACAAGGACACACTCAGCATCACTTTAGAAGATTACTTCACGTGAAATACTTATGCTAGTACATAACTTTCTATACAGGCAGTTAATACTTTAGATCAGGAGTTTCTGTTATTGCCTGTAGTTGACATGGCCCATACAACTGAGTATACTGCAAACATACTGATGCATGCACTGCTGTACAGACTTTAAAATCTATGTTATAGGCAATAAATCAAGTTCATTAATTAACCTAACAATATATAGCACTACCCTCATGACTCAACCATTTCTACCAAGTGAGCTTCGCACTTAGATGTGTTTCAACTACATTTTTACTTTGCCTTTCACAAAATTAAAACATTTGCTCTTTGAGCACTAAGCGAATTGAGGCAATACATAAGTAAATTACTGATCTTTAATGAAGTCTGTATTCTGTAGCTTCTACTTTGAATAATTTCATCCCACTCACTGGAGTTCCTTTTAGAACTAAGCTTTCGGTACCATAAAACTGACCATTCCTTATTGCCTGTGCCTAAGAAAAACAAACATTACTAGTTTTTATGAAGGCAATAACGGGAAATACGTCCTTTATCGTACTTCAAAAAGAGGCTTCAGCTACTCTTTACATTTAACAACTTGTAACAGATGCTTTCAAAATTTGCTGTTCTTAAGTTTTCTACAAGGAGATTTTATGAACTGGACTTCACCAAAATGAATTTTTCAATACTATAATAGATAGTTCTGTTTTTAAAAAAATGCTATGAATTCACATGTAAGTGAATGCCAAAAAGGATACAGGCCAAAGCTGGAACACACAGACTAGTAACACAGTTGACAACAGCTTCCAGTTCAACAGTCACTCTGAAGAGTTTTCAATCTTTCTGAGCCATACAAGGAGTCCAGAAAACACATTCCTGTTTTAAAATGTTTCACTAATATACATGGTTCTCCAATATTTCCACTTCTGCAGGTGATCTCATACTTAATTTTGACTGAAATAGCAATATCTATCCAGAACACACACACATAATGGAACAAGAGACAGGCATGATCCCCTTTCTCCCTGGCACTGAAACCTAAGGGAAGCACAGATGGATCACAAAATCTATGACTATAGCCTGCAAATAACTACAGTTACCGTAGAGTATAAACAACCAGAAAAACTCCAGCCCCTTTTCTTCCAATGTGTGTTGGCAGAGAGCTCACTGCAGCTAGCTAGAAGGCAGCATTTCCCCTGGGACAACGGGAGAGGATAAACTTCAGTTGCATCAACTGCACTGTTCTCCCAGAACTGGCATGAAGTTCAAGGTGAAGCACTGAAGAAACAATGATGAGATATTCCATACTGCTACCGTTCAGTTTCTCAGCTGGCCTAAAAAAATTAGTGTTTCTCAAGCAACGGCAGAGAGCACAGAAGAAATGAAGGTTAGTGGTGTAAGCAGCAGAAAATGTACTGGAGAATTTCTAACATAGCAATACCTTGGACTGTAAAGTCCTTGGTAGTGACCAGAAATAAATGGATGAGGGACCAACATCATATCATTATTTCAATTTAACAAGACTGAGCCACAGTTGAAATTAAAATTGAAATATATGTAATTAAAATATTATACTATTTAAATTACAAGAATTAAAATATTTAAGTACTTTTTCTTCTGTTATTGAATGCATCTTTAGGAAGAGATTGGGCAAATTAACAGACCAGAACAGGTAAATTTTTGAACTCTTCATGATTAATTCAAGCAAAGGCCACATACTACCTAAAGTACACAAAGTATTTTAAATACTTCAGCACAAAGCTCCCAGACCTCAGTCTTCTAAACATAGTAAAGAAGAGAAAAGCATCTTCAGAATGAAGTGATAGAAGTATACGGATGGATCAATTTAAGGACAAAAAAGGAAAATCTCTGACAGATAGACAGGTAAAAAAGGTCTTTTAAAGTAAGCTCGATATCAATAGGCAGATAAAAAGTAGGTACAGACAAGCAATAGGTTACACTGTGAAGCAGACAACAGTAAGGTAAGCAAAAAAATTGGCCTGATTCAAGTTAGTGGTTCTAGAAAAAAAGTCTAGCTTTTCAGAAATGGGTGCATATCTGAGTTTTACTTGTCTTCTGCATGCAGCCAGGGGGATATGTAGAGGATGTCAGAGGTAAACTGCGAGGAGAGCACATTGCACTCCCAGTGACATGTATCCTACCCGATGAAGTCTGGCCACACCCCCAATCCATTCTGATGCCTCTCTCAAGTTTTCATGTCACAGTAACTGTGATCCAGTATCAATCATGCATGGAGGAGGAAGGCAGAAAAAAAAAAATCTTAATTACACTGTCTGCAGTGTAATCATCTGCAATTGCTATAATTCACAAGCAGGTCTGTATTTGTTTCCCAGACTTGTTACAGCCTTCACTAACTTGCTTCTGATCCCATTCTAACCAACTACATACAGCCAGGGAAGCTGTATGAGACTGCACAGCCTCCTCGGGCAAGTAAGTTGCTCCAATGCTTGACTGTCCTCACAGCCAAAAAGTTTTGCTCTTATATCTAGTCATAACCTATTGGTTCAATTTATGCCACAGCAATGAGCCTGGCTTAAGCTTTTTGATAACCACCTCACAGGTACTGGAAGGCTGCTATTTTGTTCCCCACAAGTCATCTTCCAGTGGGTTTTAGTTCAAGTAGATGCAATTCTAGCCATAGGCCCCCTCAAAGATAACTTGAGAACTGATCAAAGTTAAGAGCTGTTCCAAGTAAATTATTATATAAATCAGCTGCACTCTTTAATTAGAAATAGCCTATCCCATTGGGTGCACAGAGACTAAAAGCCTTCCGAAACTCTAAATACAAGGCACAGATGCATTTTATTCTACCAACTGCTTCAGGAAAGAAGACAGGCAGCTTCCAACTCACACAAAGTTAATGATAGAAGTCATTATTATTCATATCTCCTTCAGTTAGCTGAGAGAAGTAAATACACTGTGCATAGTAACACACAGTACTTCAGAGGATCACATCCACACCTACTGTTTGTCAGCAGAATATATTACTATCACACCCATTTAAAAATACCATGTAACATCTTTTTGCTAAAGTTCATTTGCAAAATATGCATAAACTTTAAAAGCACACAAACAATTTTCTCATTACATTTTAATTTTAAATGAAAGGACATGTCAGTAAAGAAACTTCTGACTGTTCATGCAACAGTACTTTCTACTCACAATGACTGAGCCCATCAGGCTCCTCAAGTAGTTCCAACAAGTTAAAGGGATATGCATATGTTGGGAAGGTCTAATATCAGTTCAGGCTTTATGAGTTCAGGAAATACAGAATGAACCTACAAAGTTATCAACTTGTCTTAAAACAGAAAGCTACTGCACAGCACCCAAGTCATCTCCATTGACTGGATTAACCCTTAAGTCCTCAAAACAGGACACTAGATACATAGGGTCAGAATAACAAACATCAGAATAACTGATGCCTGTTTCCTCACTAGGGAACTTTATATAGAGCTTGACTTAGGCTTACATCTGCAAGGAAGGCAAACCTTATTACTTTCCTACAAAAAACCATGTTGCTATTATCTGCCAGAGGCAGAGAACATCTGTGCCTCTGTGTCCAAAGCCGCAGTCTACTGAACTTCAACACATCTGGCAACTGCTGTCCGTGAATGCGACTTGCATGAACATATCAAGTGAGAAGGCAGCCCAAGAAGCAAAAGACCGTGCCAGTTTTTCCATTAAGAACTCTCTGCAAATATCTTCTTGTCTCTAGTCAAACTACTCATAATCTCATTAAACCTAGCAATATCAAGTTTACTGACCACATGAATAAAAATTGGAATCTGAGAAGTTCAGGGATGATCTTACAGCATTTGGATGCCTAAGTCAAAATTTTTCCCAGGTCAAGAACCACTTAAGCAGGGCTCCATTTTCCAGGCTAAAGAGTGACTAGCTAAGAAAGATATCCAGGTTTCAATTTAACATCAAATAAAGATTAGATGTTTTAGTAAAAATATTTTCTGAAAGGAAACAGGACAGACACTACTGCAAACTCAGTTTCTTGTGTAGGAAGTGGTGAAAGTTACTCTGTAAACTACAGTACATTGTACTAGTGTATACTACTTGAACACTATTTTCTGTCCTCCATTTTCTTCTCATATGGGGTTGATGTCAAGTACAAAATTACCACATTTCTCCCCTACCCCAACTGGTTCTCCATACATTATGCAGAACATTATTTTGCACAGAAAATCAAGAGTTTATACTCAATTTGTTTCCTTTAAGAGGTTTTCCAATATAAGCAGAGCTAGGGCAAGCTATTTACTTAGCTGGGCTCTTTTTTTTTTTTTTTCCACTAAGAAAAGAGAAACTAAGGCTGTTGTTTTCTGGAAACTTCTGTATTCCTTACTGTTTTAACAGACAGGATATTACTATAAATACCTGGTCATTACTTTAACTAATTCTGCCTATGGCACTAAAAAAAAAAGTGTGAAAAAGTGAAAACAAGGAAACTACAGGTTGGGCAGCCTCACCTCAATGCCTGGGAAGGTGATAGAGCAAGCCAGAAGCTATTTCTAGATACAGTAATAACAAGATGATGACTGGGAGTAGTCAGCATGCATTTACAATGGGAAATATCATGCCTGATGAGCCTGATAGCCTCCTACAATGAATAAGAAACTTGGCAGATGAGGGGAAGGCAGTGGATGTTGTTTATCTTGACTTCAGTAAAGCTTCTGGCACTGGCTCTCGGAACAGTTGTCCTCAGACTAACTGATGAAGTACAGGCTACAGAAGCAGATGGTGAGGTAGACTGAAAATTGTCTGAAGTGCTAAGTTCAAAGGGCTGTGATCAGTGGCACAAAGTCCAGCTGGAGCACACAGTCACCAGTGGTGTACCCCACATGTCAGTATTGGACCCAGTAGTGTTCAACATTTTCATCCACCACCTGAAGATGGGACAGAGTGCACCCTCCACATGTTTGCAGATGAGACAAAACTGAAAGGAATGACTGATGTGTGTGCACTGCCAGTCTGAGGAACCCAGACAGGCTGGACAACTGGTGTCATGGTTTAAACCCAGTCGGCAGACACCCTGCACCCGCTCTGTCACCCTCCCAGACCCCCAGGGAATGGAGGAGAGAGTTGAAGGGATAAGGGTAAGGAGACTTGTAGGCTGAGATAAAAACAATTTAATAAATGAAATAAAAATAAAATAATTACAATAATCATAGTAATAGGAAACACAAACAGGTAATGCACAATGTGATTGCTCACCACCCACTGACCGATGCCCAGCCTGTTCTTGGCTAGTGATCCCAGAGAGAGAATTCTGAAACCACCATCCTGAAAACCCTAGTGGAGCTTCCTGATCCAGCCTTTACCTATATACTGATCATGATGTTAGTTGATATGGAATATTCCACTGGCCAATTTGGGTCAGTTGTTTTGGCTATGCTTTCCTCACAGCTTCTTGCGTACCTGCACACTAGCAGGACATCAGAAGTTGAAAAGTCCTTGATTTCTTAGCAACAACTGAAACATCAGTACATTATCACCATTCTTTTCATACCAAATCCCATACTGAATACAAAACACAGCACTATTCTAGCTACTAAGAAGGAAGGAAAAAACCCCCATTAGCTCTATCCCAGACAAAACCAGGTCAAAAAGGACAGGGTCAAAAAGTAACCTCATGAAGCTCAAAAGGGAAATGCAAAGTCCTGCACCTGGGGAGGAATAACCCCATGCACTAGCACATACTGGAGAACCACCAGGTAGAAATCAGCTTTACAGAGAAAGACTTGGGTTCCTGGTGGACAAGAAATTAAACTCTGAGCCAGCAATGTGCCCTTGCAGAAAAGGCCAACAGCATCCTGGTCTGTATTAGGAAGAGTACTGCCAGCAGGTCAAGGTGGGCAATCCTTCCCCTCTACTCAGCACTGGTGAGACATCTGGAGAGCTGTGCCAGTGTTGGACTTCCCACTACAAGAGACACTGACATACTGGAGCAAGTGCAGAGAAGAGCCATGAAGATGATTAAACAGATAGATTGAAGCACCTGTCACAGCAGGAGAGGTTGAGAGAGCTGGGACTGTTTAGCCTGGAGAGGAGAAGGCTCAGAGGGATCTCACTGTGTATAAATAAATTATGCTCTTCCTTCTCAAGTAAGGAAGACTAAGACAGACTTCTCAGGGATGCACAGTGAAAGGACAAGAGGCAATGGACACAAATCAAAATAAAGGAAGTTACTTTTAAACTAAAGAAAAATGTTTGTGAGGGTGGTCAAACTCTGAACAAGTTGCCTGGAGAGACTGCCGATTCTCCATCACTGAAGGTATTTAAAACCCAACTGGAAACAGCCCTCAGCAACCTGCTCTGATTGACCTTGCATTAATCAGTGGCATGGGACTAGACAATCTACAGAAGCTCCTTCAAACCTCCACAGTCCTGTGAGGCTAATTCATTATATTTTATTCTATAAAGCATACCACAAAGAAGGAAAGAGAAGTTATAAAACCTCCATAAAGTAATATAGGATCAAGTATCAGATGAAACTAGGATGATATGACAACACCTGGGATTACTTCCAAGAAAAAAAAAGCAAAGGAAGAGGGGAGGAGAAGGTCATCTGTTAGACAGAATTTAGCTAGAGTTTGGACAGATTGTTTAGAAAGACAAGAAGGGCCTGCAGATAGTCTAGATAGGCTTATAACTGTCTTTCTGGAACTAAGTTACCAAAGTAAATCTTCAGTCAAGTATTTTTCTTTAGCACCTGTACAGGCATCCTGCCAAACTAGTCAGAAAGGCTGGTGTGTATTAAAAAAATTAAGGGAGACTTTGCCACACTGTATTTGATTATTAGTCTAGACTATTATTAAAGACAAGCCAGCACAATGTACTACATACTATGAAGGAAAAGAAAACATTTTTTCTGATGAAGTTTCAACCAGACTCCTCAGAATAAATGAGGTAATACAACAGTATGAGCCACTGAAGTGGCAGCCATGCAGCCAGATCCCTCATACTTTTTGGAGTTTAACTGTAAAATTCCAGATAGAACTGTGGCTTCTGCAGTTAAACTACAGGGCATCTCAGATATTCTTTGAAATACACTGTATTAAAATGTAACGACAACTCAATTTTCACCTGTGGCCATCTAACATTAAGTCTGTTTGGTTTTTTTAAAAATTGAACTTGCTCTCCAGACAAATGATTTTTACAGAGTAAAAGTAAAATGTATAGCTTTAAGTTTAGTATCAGTGCTCTGTAGCATCAATTTAAAATAGGTTCCAAACACAAAACACTATCTGAAACAAAAACATTGACACAACAGTTCTGTAGAATCAGATTTGGTTTCAACATTTTGCAACAGTGCAAATTACCCATTTCAGACGAAGTAAGAAAGAAGAGCATCCAGCAAACAATGTCACAAAAGATGAGCACAAAACAGATGTGGGAAAAATAAACAGCCTTCTTGCCCTGGAATTTGTAAAAAGGTCTGCAAAGAGCAAACAGGACTTCTCACTGCAATTTGACTTCTAGACCTATAAAAGGAGTCCCATGAGAAAATACACTCGGATGAATAAAATATACTAAAAATAATACCAAACGTTTCCAAGGCTTTTAAAAGAAGAACATTGCTCTTGGAGAAAGTTTTATCAAACATTTTTGTAGCATTCTGCAAAACATAGATGTCATCTGATTTTTTAAATTCCATTAGAACACTGCATCTTTTTAAATACTGTCTTCCAAGACAGCCTTTGTCTATTTCTGATTTAACAGACATTTTTAGAGAAGATACTTGAAGTTGCTTTGACAATAGTCTGCTAATACAGAATAATCACTATCGGGTTTTTTTTTTGAACTATAAATACAGGTGCCCCAGTACAATTCATGTAAGATGGTCTCACATTCCTTGGGTAAGTGATTAGCACCGCAGGCTTCATGGTCTCCTCCTTGTTCCAAGACGAGGAATGTGCTATGCACTGCCCTTAAACTATGTAGGATTAGCTATGAGAAGGATTTTTCACATCCGTGATTAACAAGGAATAACTGTTCACCCCCTTCAGGGCTGTTCAAAAATGTATTCTCTACCTGATCTCATTCTTCCACTACCTATCACACATGTGTGAAGGTATTAACCCTTCAAATGCTCAAATATTCAGACTGAAGCCAGACAGTTGATTAAGTATCAATGCTTTAAGAGGAAGAATATTAAAACATCAAGCAGCCTTAAAAAATAAGCACATGCATTAGCACCTCAGGTTGTAGACAATCCAACCTAGACCTTCCCGGCTGAAGTAGTCAGAAACTGTTCAGAATGTACCCCAACTGAAAAATTAATTCTCAGGCTCCAGTAATGAACTTGGACACAAAAATGAAGACCAGGATTCAGTGTGAAAAAAAGTTGGAGAGTAACTTCTAGCTAAAGAGCTAAGAATTCATTTTAAGAGCTCAGTACAGCTTCCATACCATACAAAACAAGGTCTTACCACCAAAAAAGCTACTTTCATTGAGTCTACGTATAGTCAAGCACAACAGGATGAAATATATTCATTTACTGCCTGTTCTTTTAGCCATAACAGTGACACAAACAATTCCTGGAACAGCAGCGGTGACTCCACTACTAACAGCACTTTTCACCAGGTGTCCTAAAATTCCACATTAGCCTTTAAACTTCAAATCTAAGTCTCTGAAAACTGGAAAAAAAAATCAGATTTTGCTTCTGTTAAAACTGCAAAGCTGCATCTTAAAAACAGACCACATTTGGCATCTTTTACAGAAGTCCCTGCTCCTGAACTCTGATCGTGTAGCTCTGTGCAAGTGGAATCTGGGATTTTTATACTTTTCTGCAACTGAAAGGGCTATATTCTATCAGAGATTCAAAACCAAGAAAAAGTTCAGACAAATTAATTAATTTGCCATTAATTAATTAATGGCATTAATTTACTGACACAACTAATTTAAAGAATCACAGAAAATTCTGCTATTTCTCTTTTAAAAGCCACTGTTTTCCTACTTGGAATTTATATTTTATGGATCGAGTCAAATAATTGGAGTAAAACTGCAATCTTATGACACACATCATCAATACATAATAAAAAGATAGCACAGATTTATTTTAATCTCTGGAAAGCATGTGTTATCCCATCAATGATAAAGTCTTCACACTAAGAAATTACACATAATATAGTGTGACCCTTTCCTAGAGTAGACAAAGAGCAGTACTAGTTTATTTAGTGTATTTTGAAACAGCTGCTAATTCCCTTGATAACTGCCCAGGAATGCTAGGTAGTATTGCCCAAGACAATCTGTATTTGGGTTTCATCCTAGATGGAACATTTTATTTCTTACTCCTACCCGCTATGCATGCCTTTGTAAGATGAGATGCTCTGTAAAACTCCATACATTCAGAGATCATGGTAACTCATGAGTGAGTTTGGGGTTTACAATTTCAAAACTTGCTAATACTGCTTAATAATTTACCACATTTATCAGAATAGGTTAGAGCCCGAACAGATAACTCTAACCATGTAATATGTGAAATATGGCTAAAAACCACTTTTATACTGAATCCATTTAATATCTTTGACAAGATTAATTCTTATGTATTGAGGTTATAATTAAGCACTTGCTGCAGAAGCTGTAAACAACAGTTTCACATACAGATTTATATTCGGAAAAAGACATCCAAGTAGTACTTCAGTTTGTTTACCAAGTAGAAAAAGCTTTTCCTTGAAACTATGTAGTTGAAATACACTTTTCCTTCTGTGCTGTGACACATCTCTAAGTTTCAAATTTTTCATCCACAACATGAACAAAACTTTAATAATTTTCAGTACTACTCAAACACAAATAAGCAAACTCATAAGCAAATATTCTCTTCATCTTAAATTTTAGTAACTTGTTGCAATGCACTTGTGGAGATGGAGTCCCAATAAATCACAAGTAGAGACAATTCTCTGGCTTGTTATTTTAGAATTATGTTGTAAAAATTTAGAAAAATGCATGAACCATAACAAAACATATAATTCTTCAAATAGTTCTTTCTCCATCATTCATTAATACATTGTAAGAAATGTGAAAATACAACATAGATAGCTTTCAGTTTAAAAGCCGTTTCAAGTATCAACTTGAAATGGTACAACCCTTACAGCATTCTTTTCTTGAACTAAGGATTTCAGCTTACTCACACCATGTAGTTCTGAGGGACTGGATTTCAGGAAGGTATAGTCAGGGTAAATATTTAGCTCAGCTATTAACTCAGAAGTTGCAGTTTTTCTAGAGCCTGTGAAAGTAACATTTTGCCACCACGCTGGCTTTAAGCACAAATAGGTTTCATGAGGTTTGTGGGTTTTTGTTTGTGTTTTCTTCATTAGTTTTAAGACTATACAGGTAGCTCTTTAGAACTATTAAGATGATTAACTGACATTTCAGAAACAAATTCTATTAATTCAAGTACCAAAAATATAGGGGCTTGGCCTAGAAACATTTTAGGCCACACAAGTAACCTTTCTCACAAAAGTAATCAGTGGGACTACTCATGCAAACCAAGTTATTCACGTGGTAAATGTCTGCAGAATCAGACTACAAATTAGCATTTTAGGGGCATACTGCTGCCTCAATGGATTATTCACAAATACAGAAAGAAAAATGTGAGGAGTTTTCAAACGACTGCTGTAAACTCTTCCTATCCTGACATCTTTTGGATGTTTAACATAGTCTTAGAATGATCACAGCTGGCATCTCAACTGCTAGACATAGAAAAATTATTAGGAAAAGTTATGATTAAAAACAATGTTCCTATCAGCCAAAAAATATTTTTTCTTAAATGAAAAGGTAATTGCTATATAAACAAGTGAAGAATATATTTAGCCCTCCAAACCTGACTACATTGTATTTCTGGAGTAAGCAGAACTGTAAGGAAATTTTAGACTTCAGTACCTTATAATAGAACTGGTTCAACAGTCTATAGCAGCTGTCTTCAACCAATTTTTATACTTCCCTCCAGATGACAATAGGCTGTAAAAACACTGGGATATTTTGAGCAGTAGCTGCAACACCACATAAGAAGGTGATCTTGGGGATAACAATTGACTACACTTTTAACAAGTAATTTTTAAAGCTGTGTCTATTAACAGTGCTAGTTTTCAGAAAGTGGAGATTTTCAGTTTATCTTTACATTGTTTTCTTAAGAGACTATTTCAAACCATCATAAACATCACACCCAAGATGACAGCTTCATAAAGAAAGAAGAAACAAGTATTTAATTTTACATTCTCATAAGGAATCATTTCAACAGGTTTTGTCTCCCATAATAAGCAGTAGTCTCTAGAAATTCTTAAATGTTGTGGAAATTCTCCATACCTCGAGTCTTTGTGCCCTCTGAAACCCACCACTGATACATGACTGTGGCCTATGTAAGAGAGGTTCAGAGCACATAACAGGTCACATCCCAGTCTTTTCTTTATGAGACCTGCCCTGTACTGCATGGCCATATACTCTTGAGAGGCCCAACTCTTAGGAACATGGGCTCATTATATAGGTTACTAGTTAATATAGAAAGTCCTGCAGATGTTAAATACAGGACAGACAAGATCATAATTAATCCAAAAGGTTTTGACACTGCTTCAGAATGTACACAAAGCTACAAGCTGTCCCATTGACTGAAAAATGCGGTGTACATAATGAACTTCCAAGGAAGGCTGTTTCAGCAGACAAAGTATCTACACAACACAACAGACCATGCAGTTCAAGATACAGGCTGTGAAGAAAGCCATATGAATGGCAGACTTACTAGCACAGGCAGTGTTGTACCTAACTGGTTTGGACCAGAGCTAGCACCCCCTTAAGAGCTGAGCCTTCAGACAAGGCTGACAGATTATAACTAAATGAACACTGCAGTGTATACCCATTTGACTGAAGACTTTTCAGAGATGTATCCAACTAAAAGGGTTATAGCAAAATCATCTTCAGCTTCACCAGGGTCCCTCCAGCAACTAAAGTTCCCAACAAACCTAAAACTTGATTAAGCTGCCAGCTTCCATCTTGTTTTCCCTCCCAGTTCTTATGTAGCAGGTACTACCATACAGTCATTTCTTGCTAACTGAACACTTGAATTTTTACAGTGGGGCTGCTATAGTAACAATCACTTGTTACAGCAGTATTTATTGTGGTTTTGGTTTCCATTGCATTTCTGTAATTACACTGGTGTGACAAAAATTCCTGTTATGGACCATATTAGGTCTGAATAGCTTTGTGCACATACTACTACATATATCCAGTATACTAGAGATTTGTTGTTGCTTTACTAAACTATAACAGAAACATTTTTATCCACCTGAGAGGTATACATGGATTTAATCAAATTATATCTTAAGCAGTTCTCTTCTGAAGAGAAGGTTAAGAGATTAATTTTGCAAAGTGCTTCAGGTCTTCACTTCCCACAGAGGGAGTTGAGGATATTCAGCATCTTCCATGATCAGATCTACAAGTGAGTATTCATGACAAATAGCTCACCGATCAACCAAACAGTTCCTTGGACATCAGAGTAACTGATCTAAAGAAATGATCTTGTAACTGAAATTTCAGTTAAAAAACAAAAAAATCCCAAACCACCACATAACCTGGAGAGATAGAGTTTGTTTTTTTTTCCCCCAAAGAGAAAGTACTGTGAAAGTCTGTTCTTCACATTAAAGACAGTACTGAACTACAGGAAACATTTTAAAATTCAGCCTGTATACACCAGCACAAGATATTCCAACATAAGGAATATTATACATGAACAATCTTATAAATCAAACTGAGTTCATTTAAGTTGCAGTAAGGTTCACTTATACCTTCCACTGGCATGCTAAAAGGACTGCATCAGGTATTCTTTGACAGTAGCTTGGCACATTGCACTTACAGTGGAAATGTGACATCTTACACTTACACACTGGAAAAAAAAGCTTTAAAGTGCTTGCTATCTAAATGTATAAAAGAAAATACTTGAAGGAAGTATCCACAAGTTCCCTGAGAAATCGTTTTGAATTTCAGAATCCCGAGGAGATGAATTGGCTGTCAGATAACAATGTGCCTTCATCAGATGGACTTGGCAGTTGTAAACAAGAGGAATTTTCTCAGCTTTTCCTCACAAATATGAAATATTTGCTCTTAGCCAACAGCTGGGGCAGTTTAAAGATATCCTGCATATATATTCAAATTACAAGTCATCCACACACCTAACACTGACTGAATTCCAGCAAATTAAAGAAATTCTGACAAGTACTGGAACAGATGCAAAACAATTCTCAAGACAAAAGAGAATCTAACTTTTGTCTAAATGACTAAATTTTCAAACATCATCCTTTGCCCGCTGAAGGGTGAACAAAAAAAAAATCTGAAGTAGCCACAATTATCAGAATTTCTCTTTGGAACTGGTATCTTGCATAACTGGAAAATATCTGTTGCTTTCCACAGGATTTTACAGATATATCAAGAAAAAAAAAAACAGAAAAAAACAGGCAATGTAATGGCAAAATGTGAACACAGCAGACAAATAAGTTTTAACTACTGAAGGTTTTTTTCCTAGTATTTCAATTCTATACTTCAGAAACCTTACCACTAAATGCCTCAAAATTATGACACAAGTTAAAATAATTTTGGAAATATTGTTAATAAATAACATAGAAGGATTTTGCTTTGAGATAATCAAGAAATAAAGCTGATAATAAACTGTTTTAAAATTTAGCGAGTGTTTGGTATCTTGGTGTCAAACCACATTCACAGTGAAAGCATGGATCTTTTAATGTTTATTAATGCTTCGTGTATGTGTACTGACTTTTGCAATGTGAACTACACTGCTGTTTAATTTTTTAGCTATACCCTATAAACTAAATTTAGGAATGTGTATATATTATTCCAATATATCCCTCAGCAGGAGAAGCTGTACTAAATTTCCATGCTTTGTACAAAGTTAAAACACGTTGTAAAAAAGCATTGCATTAACTATTTTAATATGACTGAAAAATCTGACTATGCATTTCTAAGAGCAATCAATCTCATTAAAATTTATTCAGAAAATGTTGCACTATATAACAACACTTTCAATTCTTAGGTCAAAAGTTACTCTGGTTTATTTGAAAAAATGAGGTAGTTATCTCAAGTACATGATATTTCAACTATTACAGAAATATCATAATTACACTGGTGGTTACTAAGTCTCTTGAATAGCTTTGTCTATATGACTGAACCATAATGGTTTGTGGGATTTTTTGTTTTAAACACACAGCAGCTGTGGATACAGAACATAACTTCAATAAGACAAACAGAACGTCTAGGCCAATTCTGCTTTTCAATGGAGTAAAGCAGAAATACTTTTATGAAGTTAATGCAGCAGAAAATAAAAGAGTAAAGACGACCTCAGAGGCAACCTTAAAGAAAAAAGGTGATAATGAAAATGCAGCAACTAACATTTCTAATAATGAAGACACTAGAGTTTGATATAAACATACATTAATACAGTGGCATTCTTGGACTTGCCTAGCTCCAAACTGAAATTCTCTCAATCAGCATGTTGCCTTTAAGGAGTCCCAAACTGTACGATACATTTAAAAAAATATTTTCATTTGAGGAAATGCAACAAAATAAGGCTCGTACTGAAAATTAAGCGACTATTATAAAAAGCTAAACCAGTTTGGGAATTACTTATTTTCTATGTCGTACTGAAACCAAGAAGGTGTTTGCACTTCAACTTCACCAGACAAGATCCTCCCATCCTCATTCCATTCTCTCTCTCCACAGTACTCAGTATTTTTTTTTCAAAGTCCAAATCCAATTAATTTTTGAAAGCTAACATGTTTTTTCTAAGCCTTTGTAAAAGCTTTAATAATATAAAAAGTAGAATTTAATTACTGCTTTCATACTATGTAACAACACTTTAACTAGCAGTTAAGGCATTGTATAAAACATCCAACATCTCCAAGACTAACATCTAACACTGTACCTCAGACAACAGGCTTTTTTAGGTGCATTCATGCACCTAAAAGTCCTTGTGGAAAAGTATTTGATAGTATTCAAGGTATTTCCTACAAGACAATTGCAGTTTACACCTCAAACTGACTGCTCATGAAAGCTTCCCCCACTCAAGTCCTATACATACTGCTTGAGAATCTCTTACTTCTCTTGTGTCTCAATAAGGATAGTTGTCCAAAGTTTAAAAAAAATAACAACAAAAAAATCAGAGGCCCAAGTACCTTCTCATACATTTAGAATTAAAAATACTTACAGTCTCTCCAGTTCTTTTAAATCCTGGAATGCTCCTCTCTCAATAGCACTAATCTTGTTCTCCATGAGCTGACTGAAATACATAAATTTTCATATATATTAAAGGCAACAACATATTAATTAAAACGGTACAACAGTTATTCTTGAGTGACATCCACTTCAACCTTCCAGACCCTGTCATCAACACATTACATGGACTCCTATACCCAAAAGAGGAAAAAAATCCTCAGTAAAATAAATAGATATTACATTTGTTCATTTACTTTAAGAGTTCCAATTTAAAAAGTTACACATATGCATATATGCTGTGTGCACACAAGCACATATATCATTGCTCTTGGGCAAGTTTTAAGACTCCAGTTGAACAGTATGAAGGTGATATTAGTCTCACATGAGAACAGCAAAACAAAAACACTGATGTTGGGAAACAACATCAGTGAAAGACTGCAGAGATTGTAATCATAGTATTTTTGTTTTGTAAAAAAATTAAAAATTTCTACAACATATTCTGCTTCAGAGAGAAACAGAAAAGGATTTTAAATAGTCTTAACAAATAAGCTAAGTAAATTCTGAAGGATTTTAAAGTTTGTATTATATTTAAAAAAAAACAAAACAAAAAAGAATACAGAATTAAGAGCTTCATAATGCTTGAAACAAAAGCATTTACAAAAAAACCACCCCACAAACACAAAACCAAATCATTCCTTCCTCAAATTCACTGTTAAAGTGTTTCCTCTTTACCCAAAATACGTAGAAAAGCCTAATCATCACCTGGGACTTGCTCTTAAATTCAGTAAAGGAATAACTTTTTTTTCTTAATGAATTCACTTACACTTCAGGTTGAGAGTACCAATTTTCAGTGCAAACTGTAAACTTCCTAACCTTAAACTGAAGTCACCCCAACAGTTTTTCAACCGATTTTAGCAATTAAAACAATCTTACTTGTAAGCTACATGTAAAATTAAATGCTCAAATTCTGATCAACTTAAAGAGAAATTAAATAAATTTAAATAAATTATTGTTAAGGCAATTGGTAGTTTATTCATATCAGTGTGTAGCACATGGGGGAGGGGCTGTAAACTGAGATGCAATAGCACAGTAGTTAAAAAGTGATAACCCACCCAGTTTATACACTGAAAGATAACTAGTTCAATGGTTTCTATAACAAAATGTAGCAACAGTCCTAAAAGGTATCAGTGATAGAGGAAAACTTACAGAACTCGAAGGTGCCTTAGACCAGCAAAGTCAGTCTTGGTGATTCTTGTGATGTTATTTCCGTTAAGATCCCTAAGAATAATAATTTACAAGCAGCAAAATTAAAACATTCCAACGTTACTTTTAAATAGTTCTGTTTGTTTCCCTGGGCACAGCATTTTCAGAAATTAGGAGATGTAAACGAACCCAGTGATCAATTCCTACAACATCATGTGAGTTCCTGATTTCCAAGTGACTGAACGAAGGTTTATCTTGAAAGCAGAAGTTTCAAACTTTGTAATAAGAGACCCTTATGAAGTTAGTTTTGCCTGCCATTATAAAGCTCCAATCTGCGTTTAACAATATCGAAGAGTCAAAACGTGTCTGAACATTGCTATAACTGTATTTAGAAAACCACTAAAGCTACTATATAGATAAGCTACAGTATTTGATTGTTATAAAAACTAGATAAGTAACTGAAATCAAGGCCATTTTCACCATTTTTAAGCAGCTCTCAGCTTTCATAGTACTCCTACAAAGGCAGAATAGAGTTTAACTTCCTGTAGCCAACATTAGCTTTCAAACAAACATAAGACTGCTGGAAGGTAAGTGATGGGAAACATTTTATGAAAACTAAACTCTTCACTTGCTGCACAGGAAGCTATACTGACTGCAGAATGCAAACCGTGTTCAAAAGCAACAGAAAACTGTATTTAGGCCCTAACACTGCCGTTACGCTTCAGCACTACTTTCTCTTCTGGAGTTATATGCCCCTTCTTCATAGCGTTTTGGAGTCAAGATGTAAACTTCCATCAATTCCAATCACCACAAATAAAACCAGACTTTGCCATTCCTGAGGTATGCCATTAGGAAGTGGTATTACATGGAAACTATCCTTACAATTACAGCTCATTCCCAATGTATCTAGGAAAAAAAAAAATTTTTTGTGTTTATACCACATGTGGCCAAGACACCACTGTAAAGAAACCACACAAGTCTCAGCAAAAACGCGTCCCTGATACTTCCTGAGTGAAACTCATCAGTCGAGACGTGTGCTCATAGGCCAATATTTAAACGACTTACTACAGAGTAAAAAACAACGTGCTCACCTCTTCCACTCCTTAGACCCTTCTGAAAGGCAGCCCGATATGATAAATAACCGACCACATCCTTGCTCTCTCTCAAGGCTGGAAAATACCCCGGCCAGAGGGCACGCGAACGGTCTCAAAAAGCGGATGGGGGGAGGGATCACAGGGCACAACTTCGCGGCGCGTGAGTGGGAAAGAGGCTAGCAGACCCCAGCGTGCCCTCGCCCAAAGGCAGATGCGCGCCCGCCCCGGGGCTGAGCCCCGCCGGGCTCCAGCTCCACGCCAGGACAGCGGGCGGCTGCGCGCCCCCGCCCGCCCGCCCCGCGCGGAGCCACCGCGGCACCCGCCGCCGGCGGGGCGGGAGCAAGCGCTGCGCGCCCGCGGAGCTCCGCCGCCCGCCCCGGGGCCTGCCTGCGCCCGCGGAGCGCCGCGGCCCGGCTCCTCCCCAGCGCCTCGGGGAACGCAAGCCGCGGTAGCGAAGTTTGCCGGGAAATGGGCGCCGGCGGGGGGAGAGGCCGCTCCGCCGCCGCCTCGGGGCGCCCCCCGGGCCGCGATGGTGCCCGCCCCGCCGCCCCCGCTCCCACTGCCCGCGGCGGCGGGAGCCGCGCTCCGCACCGCGGCTTCCCGGGATGAAAGGCAGCGGCTGGGAGCGGCGTCTACCTCTCCCCTGTCTCCGCGCATCGCCGTTAAGCGGGCACCGCCAGCAGCCAGGAGAGGGAACGGAAACACCCCCCACCTCCCCCCACCACCACCACACACACGGGGCGTCGGGACCCCGAACCGGGCCGGCGCCGGGGGGCCACCTCTGCCCCGCCAGCCGGCGGGAGCCCTGACGGGAGCCGGGGGCCGAGGGGCGCCCGCCGCCGCCCCGGCCGGGTTACTTACAGCCTCTCGGTGTTGCGGGGGATGTTCCTCGGGACGCCGCGCAGCGCCAGCCCGTGACAGTCCACGGTGCTCCCCGAGCAGGAGCACTGCGCCGGGCACGGCTGCGGCGCCACCTCGCCCGCCATCGCCAGCAGCAGCCCCAGGGACAGGGTGAGCTTCCCCCAGCCGCACATCATCACCGCCCGCTGCCGCCCGGCCGGGGCCCGCCGGCCTCGGCCCCGGGGAGGCGCGGGGCGCGCCGCCCTCCTCCTCGCCGCGGGGAGCGCTCGGGCAACTTTCAGGGTGCGGAGAAAGCGAAGTCCTTTCTATCCAAAGCCAAGACGAGAAAACAACCCCGGCAGTGAGGTGGGTGGCACCGATCCGCGGCTGAAGGCAACTTCGCTCGGAGGGGGGCCGGGCCCGGGCCCTCCCTCGCTAGCCCGTCGGGTGCCGGGAGAGGCGGCACTTGGGTCTCGTCTTCAGACGCTCCCTGCGAAGGCGAAGCAGACCCACGGGCTCAGGGTACGGCGGAGTTTGGCCAGCTCCTTATCTTCTTCCTCGCCCCTTTCAAAGCCGGGACTCCCCTCCGAGCGCCCGGCTCGAGGCCGCGGAACCCCGTCCGCACAAACGGCGCGCTTCCTCCGCGGCGGCCCGCGCAGCGCAGCAGCCGCTCCCACGCGCGTCCCCCGCCGCGGGCCGCTCACAGCCCCACGGGGGGCGGCGGCGGGGCTGACACCGCGCACACACCGCCCTGCCAGAGGCGCCTCAGCAAATCATACCCCTCTCGCAGGCATTCATCAAACTGTCTCACGGAAGGAGGAGGGAGGGAGGGGAAAAAAAAAAGTCAAACACAGAAGATGATGTTGGGCTTGGCTTTCCACCCCCCGCGCCCCCTCCTGCTGTAAGCTCCCAAGCCAAGTTTAGCAGGAAAGGGCTGGTCCTAGAGCACGATAATAATAAGCAGCTCGAGAAGTGATTCGTTGCCCTGCTGGAAGGGAGTTCATCCACGACCTCCTTCTCCTCGGTGACAGATCACAGCTATAGATCCTCCTGTGATCCCGGGAGCACGGCGAGGCAGAGCAGATAACGAGCGACGTGCGGCAAGAGCGGGAGGGGTGTGGGGGGGGGCGTTATTCTGCTCCCCGCGGTCTCCCGGATACCGTGGCTTTGCTGCGGCAAAGGCACCTGATGGGAAAGGTAGGAACTGCTCAGTCCTTCCAGGTGAGGCCAGTTCAGCAGCTCCTGGGGTTGCTGCAGGAAAGGGAGCAACTTTCCTCCTCTCCCGGAGCCCGCCGAGGCACAGCGTCTCGGGGAGCGTTTGCGCCCCTTCCCCCGCTCCCGCCGGTGCACCTGGGCTGCCGGTGCTGGTACCGAACAGCTCGGCCCGGCCCTCGGCTCCCTGGCGGCGGCGCTCCTCCGGCGCGGAGGGAAACGGCGGAGGGGGGGGGGGGGGGGAAGCGGGAGAAGGGAGACGACACGCCGGCTCCTTCCCTCGCACCCCGAGTCTCTCCGCTTGAACAATAGGATGGCACCGCCGCACGCAGGCCGGCTCTCCTCCCCGCTGCAAGGTGCCTGCCGCCGCCCGCGGAAAGTGCTCCCCGAGAGCGGCCGCCAGCCGAACCGCCGCCGGCACCTGGCCCAGAGCTCCCCACGCGGCCGCCGCCTGCCTCGCCCGGCGCGGCGCCCCTCGCCCCGCTCCCACGGAGCTGGGAGCGCCCCACGCGCCGCCCTATATAGGGGCGGCGGGGCCGCGCCTCCCCGGCCCCGCCCGCAGCGCCCCGCGCCGCGCTCACTGGCTGCGCCGCCGCCCGCCCCGGCCCGGCCCCGGCCCGGCCCCGGCCCCGGGCCCGGCCAGCGCGGGAGGGGGGGGCGGGGGGGCTGCGCGGCGCCGCCGACAATGAATGAAAGTTGGGGCAGCGCGGAGGCGGCGGGGAAGGCAGGTCCGCCCCCCCCGCCCCCCCGCCCCGGGAGCGCGGCGGAGCTCCCCTCTCCAGCCCCCCCGCCGCGCGGGGCGTGGAGTTGTGGCGCGGAGTTTGGGAGGCAGCCGCGGCCCGCGGGGGTCGGGCGGCCCGCGGGGGTCGGGCGGCCCGCGGGGGTCGGGCGGCCCGCGGGGGTCGGGCGGCCCGCGGGGCAGAGCGGGCCGCGGGGCCGGGGTCCGCCGCCGCGCTTTGCCGGGGGGGTGGGGGTCTGGAGCGTCGCCTGCCGCACTTGCAAAGCTCTCGGACGTCTCGCCGAGGGTCGCCTTGTCAGTCTGTGGCAGCAGTCGCTGCGGAGGCAGAAGGGTATTTTCTTGGCGTTTTCTTGGGTTGCAGTTTTAGTGTGCAACACGACAGCATCTCCCATAAATTATTTTCGAAAGTAAAATGGGCAAGTGTTATTCCATACGTTTAAATATGTCGAGTAGCAACATTAAGACTGCTGTGCTAGTTTAGAAAACACCTTCCATTTCAAAAAATCACACACAACGTGCCTGATAATTTTTCCCAAAGTGTTGTTTATTGCCAGTGCGTCTTCAGCATTCTCAGGAAAATGCTAAGTGCACCAGGCCCTTAACTAAATTTTAACTGGTTTTAGTTTTCCTTGCTCACAAGTTCAGTTCTATGTGATTTATAACAGCTCTTGAGACCCCAGTAATAGGTGAAAGTGATTTGTCTTTCATAGATGGCAGCCCCCAGCAGGGATGACTAAGCCTTCAGCAAGGTGTAGTTTGGAAATGCTCAAGGGAGTCCATAGTTTTCTTCCATATGGCTGGGTCCAGCTGAGTCTCTTCATCCCCGGGGTCTCCGCTGCACAATCCCCGCAAGAGGCTTACTGACTCTTTTTGCCCGTTACCACGAGGACAAATCCTGTTCTCAGGAACACTATTCTAGATCCAAGTTAACCTGCTGAAGTGAAAGCTGGCAAAGTTACTCCTGACTTCTCTTACAGTAAAATGTAAGCCAAAATGAAAATCACTAAAAACGTACATACCTACAAAACACTTATTTTTTGATCCATTTGTTTAGACAATGTCCAGTAAATATGATTGTTGCATTGCTTTCAAATGCTAATAATGGCATCTCAGGTCTTAAAAAGACACAGAGATACTCCCGTTTTTTTAGATTGATGCAGGAAGGAGAATTCAGTGACTGTAAGGAGAATACAACAGCTTCCATGTATAAGTGATTTTTACTCTTTTCTCTTGTTTGATTGGTTTAGGTCTTTGCAAAGGATTTAGAAAGGAATTTTCAAGTTGCCAGCAAGCAACAGAAGAGGAAAAAACCCAAAACTTAATCTAACTTATTGCTTTCATGCTTCTACTGAAATCCTTTATCTTATAACTCCAGTCAGACAAGAACCAGAAAATACAAATGTTAACCATTCAGTATTTTTCATTATTTGTTTCAAGTACCAGCAATGTGCCTAGTGCTACGGAAAACACAAAGAGAAGAAATAATAAACCTTTTTAAGATAGCAATTCTCAGAAAATCTGAATGAATTCTTGAAGCGTTAAACATTGCAAACCTACTCTATGCAGAGCTGATTCAAAATCTGAAGTGGTCTTCATTTAATGTACTTTGTTTTCAAAGTGAAGTATACTAAGTACAAGCAAGATCAATTTTTATTCCTATTTGGGGGGTTCATTGATTTTTAACATGCCCACCTTTGAAGCATATCTTTCTTTCATTCAGATTGATTTTCCTGAGTGTCTGGCCTGCCAGCACATTGAAACTCTCTCTTTGTGATCTAAAGTCTTCAATGGGAGAGCTCCCAATGTCTGAAATTATCTGAGGATGAGGCCTTCTGTCAGACATGGTATAGTATCATCACTGAAGTATGAACCTTGCCCCACAGTGTGCCCTCTGGCTGCCTCAGTTGCCTGTAGAATTAATTCTAAGCCACTTACAAAGTTATGAGGGAAAATACTCCCACAGAGGAAGAAGCTGGGGGAAAAATATAACAAGAAGATACGTTAAGAGAAAAGCAATTAGAAATGTTTATCAGTAAAAGAGCAAAAATTTTGTTACAGCTGCTTCAGAAAATACTAATGACAGCTAAAAGTAGTTTTCTGTTCTCCCAATTGCATTACACACCATTCTGCCCTTTGGAGGTAATCTAAAGGGATACTCAAAAAGCTAAGAAGATCAGAACTATTAGCATGAGGAGATCAAAGTCAATAAAATAGGTAACATCTTCAGAACAGGATTCAGAACATCAAAATCGAAAAAGCTGCTACTCACAACTGAGGTTGGTAATAGTGACTACGGCTGAGCACAAAGCTCTGTGCTGTGTAGATACATCTGAGTGAGCTTGCTGAACATGAGCGTGACTATAGCTTTATAAGGAAAGTATACCTGAAAGATACTGAAGCAAGTGACTCATCAATCTGTAAATAACTGAACGTCAATAAGGATTTAGAAAAATGGCCAATAGAGAGCTATATCAAGAAAATACAGTGTAAACTAGCATCCTTCTTTGACAAGGTAACTAGCATCTGGGTGAGGGGAAAGGATGATAGATAGTGATATTAGCATGTCATTTGCTACCACGTACATTAACATTCTTCTAATCAATCTACTAAAATATAGTAAAAATCTAATTGCTGGGACATGGACGCTTAACTGAGTAAAAAACCCCAAATCTTATATTCAGAGTATAGTTGATGGTCAGTCTGGGAGTGTATAGAAAGTAGACTCTTTAAAAAAGCTGTTAAGGCTATTATGCCACTGAATGATTCCACTGGTGATTGAAAATTAAGAATAACTATTAACAGATTATACCAGAATGGAAAGGGATTTAAGGAGTTTGCAAGGCAAAATGACAGCTCAAAATTATTTTGATAAACTGGAGAAAACACATGGAATTAGTAAATCTTAAGAAAGACATGAACATAACATTGCATTCAGAAAAGAAATACAAATGCACAAATGCAAAATGACTAGCTGGGCAGCAGCATTCCAGAGAAGGATATGGAGATGAAAATGTATCATCTTAAATTTATGATAAAGGAGATTCCATTACAAAAAGGCAGACATCATTCTGATGAGGTATATATTACATAACCAATACCTAAAGCTTCCTAAAAGCTTTGTTCAGGTTTTATGGGTAGGATAAAGTGTTCAATTTTGGACACCATTCCTAAAATATACTGCAAATAAAACAGAGAGATTCCGGGGGACAAAACTAAGAATATAAGTTTTAATGAATATGAACTATGAAAAAAGTTCTTAAAAAGTGCATTTACCTGGTTTAAAAACAAAGAAATAAACAAACCCACCCCCCAAAAAAAAACAACACAAAAAAAGGGAAGACGTTATAATACTTCCCAAAATTAAAACACATTTGTAAGCGGCACATGGTCAATTAATATTCACAACCAGTGAAGGGCTTCATTTTCAGGAATGGTTTATGATCAGAAAAGCTAGTGGTAAAGAAGGCTGTGAAACCCAAGAGACAACTGGTCTTTGTTTCATCCCCCCCAAGCCAGATTTTTACTGGACATTTTAAAACAGTAAAGATTAATTACAGATTAAACACATACTAGATAGGAATTACCTAGTTGTACTACATACAGTGTCTGAGTAGGGACATTAGCTAATTGGCCTTTCAGGTTCCTTTTAGCTATGATTTTCCATGGACATAAAATAACTAGCCTTCTAGCAGTAATATTCGTTGTCAAAGAAGACATCTGACTGTGTGTATTAGCTGTGTATTATTTATTATCACATATTTGTAATTCAGGATCATCTAGTGCTTCCAGTCAGAAATGCGCTTGAAAGTGGACTAATACAACAAAAATATGATCACAGCCCCCTGGCTTTTCCTTTTTAAGTAGACATGATGTGTGAAAGGTAGAGGGAAAGTAATATAACTTTTTAAAAACTGATAACTAAGTCCCTTTGTCAATCAAGCTAATGTGAAGTTCATTAGCTATTTACCTGTAAGCAAGCGTAGATACTGTGGAACAAGCAATGCGAAGACAATTCAGATCAGAACAGAGGAGGAAGATTGTGCCACGATCAGTGCAAAAGAAGTCAAGAGGAGAACCTGAGCAACAAGCTAACATCATATACATGATAAAAAAGTGATGGGGAAATAAAAAAAAAAATCATGTAGGAAAGAAGAAAGATGCTGGAGAAAAATAGAGACATACAGTGAGAACAAAAGGCATGAACTTGCAACAGAAGAATAGGGAAACCATGTATTGCATTGCTGAGTAAGTGTGAAAAAGACTTTTCTGTAATAATCTATTACAACACAGACACAAAGGAAGAGGTATAATCCACTGGAATCTATGGTTAAATATTATTTTAAAAATACTCTGGGTTTAATCCACCCAAACATTTACTACTTGTGACAATCTCATTGGATGAATCTGAGCCTGTGTTTTCTGAGCTTTAACTGCTTTGGTATTTCACAGTGGACTACAACCTAAAGAGCACCTTGGAAATCATAAATGTATTCACACAATATGATTTTTAGCTCAAAGAAGATTTTATTTAGTTGTTAGCTATCTTCTCTAGTTGTTAGCTAGCCAAGTTTAGAACAGGTCTGAAATGCCTCCAAATTAAATATAAGATAAAAGCAAATTCTAGCTGGCAGGAAGGGGGTATAGGACCATGTCTGTGTTTGTACAACTTCTCCAAGGGAGTTAAGGATCAAACTTCTTGACTTCTCTGAAACAACACCCATAATAAACATTACAGCTGGTAGTAAATATTTCAGAAATGTATCCTTAATCTAAAACTGAGTGACCTGAGGTTTATCCAATATCAAAGGGACACTATCAAATTTTTAAGGTCACAGATTTCACTCATGTAAAACCTTTAGGCTCCCATGGAGTTATCTAGAGACTCACAATGCTTTACCGTAAAGTATGATTGGAAATTTATTTGAAAAATTTCCTGGGTTTTAGGAGCCGAAAATGAAAACCTTGAATCACTCCATTATCATTCT
Source organism: Athene noctua (assembly GCF_965140245.1). NCBI lineage: Eukaryota > Metazoa > Chordata > Aves > Strigiformes > Strigidae > Athene > Athene noctua. The sequence goes on along the minus strand of NC_134040.1, from coordinate 18,719,014 downwards.
AATGGAATAGAGTGGATTTATTCCAGTTTCTCAAATAAGTAGAACTTCAAGTACTCCATGCAGATCTGTTTTATGGCAAGATTCTCATTTGAATTTACCCCTTTATGAAAAATATTTTCAAAACCTCATGCATGGATCTAGAAAAATCTGGCAAGGGAGGAAATGAAAGTGTCAGAGCTGGGTGAACACAGTCATATCGCATGATCCAGACTATGCACACTACTTTATTCATGTTCTATTTGATGCATTTATGCTTAGATTTCACATGGAAACACAGGATTATTTCAAGATAACTAGGCCAAATTTTGTTTATGCTTCCTAGTAAATTAAGGAGCTATATGAAAGTCTGTCCAACCAGCAGTAATCATGTGACGCTACATACATTGATAAGTCTATCTAATCTATATTAGGAAGATGAATTGCCAGAGAATAAACAGTTGGGATACTGGAACTTCAAGGGAGAATTCAAAAAGTGCTTCAGCAAACCAAGAGAAGATAAACTGATCTAACATTGCCAATCTTTTCCCCAAGTTCTTCCAGAAAAGATACATCAGTTAATTTCATTATTTACCTGAAAGCAAGGTTTAAGTGGTTTAGTCAGTATTTATTACGGTGCATCTTCACCTACCAGTAAAAAAGTCTCATAATTTGTGCAAAGTCTTTAACCCTTACCAGTGACCTCTCAGGTGCTATCAAATGTAGAAAATCTGATAGCTGTTGTGTGTTCAACACTCCTATGGCATAGGTTAATGAACACACTATATTAACTTGCATGTGATGGCACGGGGGACCTCATACACCGCATGCAGCTTAAGAACTTTATCTTTTCAACTAAAAAACCAGTTTTGTAATTTATAAGGAATTTGTATTTGAGAATCCTAACTCCCAATTTAGTGTGTGCAAATTCTTAGGAATTCATTACACTTTAGTGTAAGAGGGATTATTCAAATTATTGAGTTTGACATTTTGCATAAAACAGACCACTGAAGCTGATATTTCTGCATGAAGGCTGATAATTTGTGCTAAACTAATCATATCCTTGCAGGGTGGAGGATCTGGTCTCTTACCATCAAAAGTAACCAGGAAAAAACAATCTTTAAACAATTTGGTTTTGGCTTCATTTTGGCTATTTGCAAACAGTAACTAATTTTCACAGCAAGTGTAGTCATGCTTCTTTATACTGATTTGTTTCACTGTTAATGCCTGGCCTTTAAGTTAAATTGTTATTTTCCTTCCCTGCAGATTGTCACCCTGATGTAGTTACAAACAGAGAACATATCCTTTCTCACAACTTTCATTTGTCAGGCTTCCTCTGTTGTAACTGAATCTGAGGATAAGATGGCATTACTTATTGAAATTAACCGTTACCTATTTCATCAATGCAACTTGCAACTTGTTTTCACTGTCATCTAGCAGCAGATGAAGAACACTTATTCCTGGCACAAGGGAATAAGCTACAACTGATTTTTTAAATCTTTTCGTAATGACCTTTCCAAGCCTTTCTCAGCTTCTCTTCAGACTTTTGTAGAAACATATCTGTCCCAATGTAATTGGAAAGGATTTCTCCAGGTTCACATCATGGTTGTTAATATCCCTGAAGACTTAGAAAACAATAGATTTTAGATTTTATATAGTTTTTCCTTCCTTTTCAGAGTGCATATCAAATGATTTAATTTGATTATGACACAAAGGGTGCTTTTTCTGCAATTTTAAATGAGATGGATGGTTCTCTTAAAAAAAAAAAAAAGTGGAAAATATTATGAACAAGCATGGGCAGTCTTTGTGCCATTCCCCTTTGCCTCTCTGAGGGCAAATGAAGTCAGTTCACTGTTAGCTCTTCAGTTAATCTCACACCAAGGAAACCAGAGAGTGCTTTCTGTCCTCTCTCTGAAGACTATTCAACAACAACAAAAAAATAATTCTGGTTTGAAAGCTTCCAGTACCCATTTCGGTTGAAATAACTCTACCCACTGGTCTTGCCATAAACTAACATGCACTGGTCATTTCTGTACTTGTTTGGAGTTTGTAGAATATGTATCTTGTGAGAGGAGAGAAGAAAGTTGGGTTTGGGGTGAGTTTTCTTTGGGGAAAAGGAGGAAAGGCTGCTTGTAAAAATCTCTAAATTTCATAAGGAAACTTTGAGTGCTGAGAATGCTCAAACTTTTCTGGCAGTTTTCCTGGAAGGTAAAATTGTCATAACCTGCTTTTGTCTACTACAAAAACTTCCTAGTACATATTATTTTTATTATGTATGCATTCCTTATTTTTGTTTCTTTATCACCACATAGGATGGGATAATATATCTCAATTGTATCTGATTAGGGTTGAAACTATATCAATCCTAGAGAGAACACTGCTGGATTTTTTTTTTTTTCCTACTTATTGCTTAGAAATAAGTATGTGAGAGCATATTTTTCCTGAAAGGAAAATTCTCTGTAGATAATTTAAAAAACATTTTCTAGAGAAATAATGTTTAGCTATAGAAGCTGGTAGGCATTTTCAGATGGTTATATTCAATTCATAAACAAATTTTGACTCATTAGCCACAACATTTGGAGAACAATGGTTTAATAGGAACATGAAATATATTCCTCCTAGTCATGTTTGTGACTCAGTGTTTTCACCAAAATATTTTTGCATCTCACCCTCCTGTTGTTTTTGTGTACCTGGCATTTTGTTCTGTTGTCTGAAAAAACAACACACAAGCAACAGGGATGACTTTACTGTAGAAGCAGTTCCTCTAGGAAAGGGTTCTGAAAAGAAGATTCTCTGAACAGAGCAAGAGGGTGACCTGCAAGTATTTATTTTAAAACAAGTAATGTTAAGGATGCATGCCCTTTAACTCTTGCATCTTGGATTATTGAACAGCTTGTATTCAGAGGAATGAAGCAGCCTCAGATGTCCTGCAAAGGACAGTAAAATGCTCAAGAAGAGAAACTGCCAGTCCAGAAATCAGCTCTTCTGAAAAATTTGTATAAAAGAAAAGATCAAGGTGGTTTGTTTTGTTTTGTTTTGTTTTGTTTTCCCATGTTTCACTCTCCATTATACCTGCTGGATAGAAGTGAAGGCAATAGAAAACTAAATCTAAAGGGGAGAAGAAAGGCAAAAATATATACCTTTCCCAGTAGAAAGAGTAGAAATTGTGATTTGTATTTCTGAACTGAAAATTTTTCACTACCCAAATCTCTGTTGCTAACAGTGTATATTAAGTGTATAGTGTACAAGTTTCACCACAGACCTTTAGAATAATACATAATGGAAGATATTTCGTCTGTCCATATTGGATATCAACATTTTTCACAGCTGAGGCAAGAATCATGAAGTTAATACTAAGAAAACAGAGTAGTGTAAAGATGAAAAGAGACAAGGAAATTTTTTCAGATGAACAGTTGTCTCACTGAAAAATGCAGTTTCTGATCAACAAATGGTATTTGAGAATTCAAAATTATTTTATAAGCTATGTTGACTGAAATAGTAAGTGATACTTTATTTTAGTTGAAAATTTTGACATGCTCAAACCCAGATATTTTGATTTTTTTAACAAAAAAGAAATAAAAAGCAAAGTCCTCACACTGACCCAAATTTTCATGTGAAGTATCTTCTCCAGTTTTGGTATAGTTACTGAACTCAAAATTACTTAGTCACATAAATCCAGTCTTCAGATTCCTGAGGCATCCATAAGCAGAACCTTTGGATAATACCTGGGATAAATATGTAAAAGAAGTTTTTACTATGTTAATAGTGAGAGCTTGTTACAATCACCTAGGGTGGAAGTCAGAAATGGATAAAGATCTTCAGCTTTATGAGAAAGAATACTACAGAGAATTGTGCAATTCTAGTATAGTTTTCCACTAGTATTGGGAAGAACCAGATATTCCTGAATACAGTAGGCAGCATATTTCATCGTCAGAAAATTCCTGAACCACTAAATGGTGATTCTGCTTTGTTTGCTCTTTTATAAAATATTTCTAGAAAAAATGGTTATAGAATATAACACCAGATTGAATGATTGATTCTTTTAAACTTAAATGAAGAGAATCAAAAGCAACCACAGAAGATCGTTTGATATATTCAGTAAACTAGTTTATGAACCTGGTTGATCTGAGAACTCTGATTTCTTATAGAGAAGAAGGCTTGAAATTGCTTTAAGTCAGCAGCTTAATTTTGATCTGTACCCCAAGGATGTAAAAATGTATGAGGACAATGGTTTCAGATCCAAACTCCTGAATAAGCACCTAAAAAACATGAGATGGAAGCAGAGATGTCAGACTTTAATATGGTTTATAATTCTCAACTAAAAGCAAAATATTTCTATCAATGAAAATAAAGAACAGCGAAACGAGTGTGGTTCCACTGAGAGTGAGGCAAAACTGCATATATTCTAGATATGCTTGAAAAAAGACCGCATTGTCTATGCTTGTACAAGCTTGATCACAGAGAAGAGGTTTATGTAGACATAACAATTTAGGATTAAGAACCAGAATGACTATGGAACCATAATTCACTGTGAAGGAAAAAGCTGGTAAAATTCAGACATACATTGGAAAAGGCCATCTGAAAAATTCTTATACTCCTTGGCTGGACAAGATTATCAGACTATTTCTGTATGTTAACTTACTTCTAAGGGTAACTTGAAGAATACTTAATTTTTACGAAAGTGGATTAGAAGAGCTTTTGGCAATTGGGGATAAACAAATAAAGATTATTTAATCTGCTTGAAATTGCAACTTTCTATATATGTTTTTTAGGTGAGAATGGAGGTTTAAACAGACTTCAGTGTTTGAAAGACACTGTTTGTAAAATACTTGTATAGCTCAAAATATAGGAATACTTTTGCTGAAATCTACAGAGATTCTATCTTTTTTGCTGAAAATATTGACAAATCTGATTCCTCTCATGTAGGATTAGAGGTCATGGAATAATTTCACTCATCATTTGAAATACTCCAGTGTCCTGATAACATGGGTACTATTCACCAGAATTCAGTTATGCAAAGCAATGTGTCTCATCTGAAATATATCACTTCCACCAGCCCGGTGGGCCTGATAGTAAGGCAGAATATTAATTCAATTCTGAGTAAGAGGCCCCTTTTCTGGATCTCCTGCTAACATCCACAGAATCATAATTATTCTGCAATTGTCTTTCTAACACATATGAACAAAACTTCATGTAAAGTACAAAGGAGAAGTTTAACAACTTGGAAAGAAAGATTTCAGGTGTCTCTTGGTAAGTGTATGAAGATTGTACAATCAAAAGCAAGTACAGTTTAACCACACAGTTTGTTTGCAAAGAAATTCATGTTGTCCGTGCATCAGTGCAGCATACTTCTTTTCCACATCAGAGAAATGTTTAGCTCTATTAACACAGTGATGAGGAATGAAAAGAACTTCACATCTACATTTGAAACAGGAAGAAAGTTGTGTGAAATACAAGACATTTTTAACTGTGTTTAAACACTGCAGAGTATTTGTTCCCCTAATACCACTTTTAACCATTTCTGTGGATGCTGACTTCCCCAGAACCAGTCTTTCAACATCTACAAAACAAATAATTCCTTTGATCAGGATTTAGCTTATTAGAACAAGCATGAGACAAACTTGAGAAATTATTTTCAAACTGCTAAGAGTCCTGGATTGTTTCACCCTGGAAATTTTTTACCACCTCTCCCACTCTCATTTTGCAACCTCAGCTGTACTAAATAATTTCCTCAAGCTAATAAATGCTGAATTTATATGGCAGTCTTCACCTCGATCCTCCTCTCAGTACGGTAACTGCTGCTCTTGCAGGGGCCTGCTGGGTTGTTGTGGTTTCTCTATCCTACTGTGGGTTTTATGTATTTAAGCGTGCTGGTTTCTTGTATTATTAAAGTCTCTCATTGGGGCAATATTATTGTACAGGAGTGTTGATTTAAAGACAAGTCTTTCTGAACACACAAATTCACTGTCAGTAGCCAGCAGAAGGCAGAACAAAATATTTGACACTTCGTAGTCAATTTGAATGCAATACTCTGATATTCTGTCTAAGCCCAGAAAACCTCAGTGGGACCCATGAATTATAGATCACCAGTACAGAGGTTAACAGCTGGAAAATAATACATACTTGCAATCAGTAGTATCTGAATCATCACTTTTTTTTTTTTTGTTCAAAGCATAGGTAAAATCTCCAGTGCCTCTGTTACCTCAGTCCTTGGGGTATATGTGATAATAAAGGCAAAGACATTCACCACAGGGCTCCACTTCTTTCAGTACACAAACCAAGTGGTATTTAGTTGAAAAACAGTATTTTGCCAAACCAAGTGGTATTTAGTTGATAAACAGTATTTTGCATTTCCCATATTGTTTGTTGTGTGGTCAGTGGTATTTCTCAGCCCCTGTGTTTTTTTTTTTTTATGTACACAAATCATATCCTCTGCTGAAAACAAAATGGTGATTTTTGTCCTGAGTTTTCACATGTTGCTTGCGGTTCTAGCTTGATGCACTTCATAAATATTTACAAGTATATAAGAAGCTGTTATTTAATCACCATTCTATTTGCACAAATAAATTAAGATCTGAAGTTTTCACTAAATCTTAGGTGCCCAACTTGAGATGCCTATGACCTAAAAAATTAGTTCTTAGTATTACACAACTTCTGCTCCACATTGTCTGTACTTGGTTGCAGTCCCACACAAGACATCAGCCCCTCTTTCCATTTAGAGGTTCAGAATCTCAGTGGACAAGATTTGCAGCAATCTGGTGCTGTCTGAGAAATAGAAAAGCAACTTTTCAATGATATATCATGTCTGATTCCCATCCAGCTACATACAGAAGAAGAGATATATTCTTGGCATGCCTTTGGCAAGGACTATTCCCACCAAGACTGAAATTCAAGATGACTCTTCAAATCATGGATGACAAAGTTCTTCAAAAGAGATCAACCCTTCCTGCCCACCTCCCCATCAAAAAAAAAAAGGGGGGGGGGGACGGGGGGGGGGGGGGACGAGGGAAGAAAAAAGAGGAAAGAAAAAGTCACAATCCAAAATCCTGAAACTGCTCCTAAAAATGAAGTGTGAAAAAGTCTCATAGAATTTCTGTTGGTGGCTGGAGTCTGGCAAAATTTATAAGGCAGTGTAAAGAAGACCTTGTAATGATGGACAGTACCACAAGCCCTGCCTAAAATATAAAAAATATAGTCAGTTTTCACTTTTCCTTATAAATGCAGCTCTTTTACTTTTCCAGAAACTTCAACATGCTATTCCTCAACTAATCATAGTACCTATCTAAATCTCATTCCTAGAAATAACCTACCCCATTCTCTCTTCATCTACTTCTGTTTTTCTTTTACAGGCTGTCCTGACAGAGAACCGTGGATACAACTGAGAGGGCAAAAGGGCATCAAATTGCTCAACAGAAGTAATTAGACTTCAGGTGAAAGAGCATATACAGTGTAAAACAGATCATTCCTTTTCCTTCTAAATTATCCATCTCCCCTGTAGCTTCAAAATCAATGACATTAAGTCTTCAGCTGTCATGACTAATAAGCAAGGAGTGATGTTAGAAGGACAGAAGAAAAATAAGAACTAAATAACTGAAGAAGATAAGGGAGACCAAAGAGGTAGCTGGAAGAGGGGATGAGCAATTTTTTTAAAATCTGTATTTCCAGCAGAAAAAAAGCATAGGAACTGATTGCTCAGCTGAGGAACTGACTGGCATGAGGGAAAAAAAGATCTGAGCCAAGTGTTATGTGGCAGTAGGAAGTGCACTGAACAGGCTGCTATCGTCCATCAGCTTTCTTTTGGCCTGTTCCCATTACACTTCATACTGCCCATTTCAAACAAACCAAAATCAGCAACCCATGTAAGCAAGTGCTTAAGTTCATTATTCTTCTTCACTTAATAAAGATTACACAACATTGAATAAATATTATGCAACATATATCGATTTCTCATACTTTAATGTCCTTCTTATCTGCTTAACAGGAGTGTTTCAGGCTTGTAACACAGAAGGATGTAAGCTCATGATAGAGTCAGTTCTTGGACTCAACGAAGCCAGTGGTAAGACTCTTGTTGCCTTTCACGGGAGTAGAATTTCATCAGAGAACTTAGCTTAATTTTGAGCGGTTGTTTACATTCATGTGCATTTGAGACATTTCACTAGTATAGAAATCTCCTGTAAAACAATTCTGTACTAGTAAATTTTTCACGCTCTCAATCTTTATTTTAAATTGAGACTTTATAAGAAACTACATTAATGCCATAAAGTAAAATAAATGAAAAATGATGCGTATAAAGAAATACTAAAACATGGAAAAAGGCTAAAACATTTTAATAATTTCAAAACCTCATGAAGGCCACAGCATAATTTTTTAGCCAAAATATTTCTGTAGCTGGCAGCCCACAAGAACCTGGAACACCCATGTGGAAACATGGTTTTAATTTTGGAGTAAATATTTTTTCCTCATACACAGAAGTCTTTTCTTTAAATAGTGCAAGACAGCCCAAAATAGGAAGTTAAGCATTTTTGTTGTTCAATTAAAAATTAATTATACATAGCTAAAATGAAAGTCTTTTCTGTGCTACATCTGAAAAGTTTAGAACAATAAACATGTCTGAAAGTGAAGCTTATAAAGTGAGGCCTGAGAAATCTCTTAATGTAGGGGGTTTAGTTTTCCAAGTACCATTCATCTGATCATTGTATGTTTGGGCACCTGGAGGTGTGAACCTACTGATGGTGGACTTCCAGATTCCATGATTACAAACTCACAGGCAATAAAATGTGGAGACTATCAGTGTTCTGTGTCATCAGGGATGTCACTAAGACCAAAGCCTCAGAGCACAGCAAAGGAGGTTTCTCTCAAACTACAAATGTATCTTTAGAAGAACAGTTATTTTAATTGAAAGTTAAAAGCTGCTCCTGATCTAAGTTGTCCAGCTGCAGCAAACATTAGGATCAGCTTTCAACACTTTGTGTACACTCTGTGGTTGAAAAGGGCAAATTAGAAGTCCTAAAGACAAAAGTTAGTTTCCAGAAATCAAATTCACCATCAAAACAAGAAAAGCTTGTGAGTAATTGTCTCTTCTCATCTTTTTAGCTTCAAACACATAAAAGAACACCTATTTCACACATCCTTCCTGTCATTAACCTTTTGTACTCTGCACATCTTGAGTATGAAAGGAATCTCTCTGTCCTCTCACAGCCCTGAAAACTGGCGTTTTCTATCCATGCAACAAGTAGAACAAATCAATTATTAATCTCAGTTTTATCACCAAGCAGCAATATCAATTCCTGAATCTTGGTTTTCATCTTTCAAATAATCTGATTTCTGTACCTTGCTTTTCCTAGAGGCAAAATTATGCACTTCTTATTTTACATGTTTTCTCTGCTCATTTGCATGTGGCATGCTATGTTGGTTTATGTGATAAGCATGTTTGGTCACAACTTTCCCAACTATGTGCCATAAAATCTTCAGAGAAAGCTAACAGTAGTGATTAAGAGTACGAAAAAAATGTACGTGAAGAATGGTTGCAAAGATTGCCTACGTAGAAAATAATGCATGAAAAGGCTATAATAAAGTAGAAAAAATAATAAGTAGTATGAAGAAAGGCATACTGGGAGCTTCTTTTCTAGTACAAGAAAATAGCATATTCAACTGAAGTTAAAGTTGTCAGATTAAAAATCAATGAGAAGTATTTTTGCATAGTACATAATTATTCACCAGCACTGTTAGTCACAGAAAGTTCCAAGGGCATGCAAGATTGAAAACTCTTCATGTATTTACATATATATTTCAAGATTGTCCAGAATAAAATTTAACATCATAAATTTGGAAGACATTTCAAATTACTGGCTTAATATCTCTAACTATAGATCACATCTATTTTATAAGGGAGGTTTGCTTATATTTGCCTTCAGCGGAATTTTGCTGAACATTTTTGTCAGTAAATAAAAAGGGGCAGTGATGAAGACAAAACAGTGGTCTAAACTCTCTGTTGGTCTAATCCAGCATAGCTTTTTCTTTTTGTGCCACCACTTATCTAAAGATATGGTGCCAGCATGTTAAATTGTGTGACAGAAAGCTGCAGAGGCATCATAGCAAAGTTGGGGGGAACCCCAATAACCTAACCAGATAAGAAAGCCTCAGCTCCAGCCCCAACAGGGCTGCCTCAAGAGAGTGTCAGCCCCTGCTTGGGGGTGATGCCCTTTGGGATGAGTCAGTGGAAAGGGTGTCGAGAGCACTTTTGGTCTGAGGTGGGGTTACTGCCTGTGGGACTCATATGGCATGCGAGGAGGGGCATTTGCAGATTGCACCAGAAAATGTATAATGGGATGTTTAGGGGAAAGAGTACAATGGGATGTTTAGGGGAAGGATCAGTGGTGGGAAAAGGGGGGATCATGGTGGTTTGGGGACCAAAAAGCATGTAAAAAGAGAGGGAAAAATACTATAACTGCTTCTGAAAAGAAACCTGTATTTACTTCTTTATGTTGCTTTTATTTATGGTTACTGTACCTGCTGCTGACATTCTGAATCTCTTCATGGCATAAATTAGCAATATAATTTTAAAAACTGAAAGCTGCTCTGGAGCTTTTCAGAGGAGATCACATTTACTTTACAGTTGCTTGTTAATTGCTTTAGTGCCTAAGGATGTACAACATATGTCCTGCAAAGAGACACCCATATGGTTGTACAGTGTATGTCCTGGCACTCTGTTGCCACAGACTAGAAAACAGACTTCTGTTTAAAATGCATGGCCCATTGCATGATTGAAGGTGCGACATATAAAGGATTATAACTGACAACATTGAAGCCCTACACCTGTCACAGTGCTGTGTTAGGAGGATACGTACGCTGTTTTTTCTGCGAAGGGGAGAGGAGAGAAGATTGCCTTTAGTGAAGAAACAATTAAAAGATATATTATGATTTTGTATAGGGGAGATTTTCTTTCTCAACTGTCTGATTTATTCATGTCAGTGTAACTCAGCTATAGCTCAATTTTGATTCAAAGGTTATAAAGAAGTTAGTAGACGAAAAAGTATAAGGTCATTAACTGGCCACATGGAACCAGATTTTAAATGGTAATGAAGCTTTTAAGGCAGCAGAGAGGTGACTAAGAATATCTTGTAAAAGTCTCTACATTGTTAGAGGCCTAAACACTTTAAATAGTCTAGCTTTTAACCTTTCCATTTTCTGGTGAGTATTATGGACATATCTGAATATTCAGAAAAATACAGGAATATGCACAACCCTCAGAAACTCAACAGTCATTGTGGATGACCATCTTAGACTAAGGCAAACTTACTCCAAAAAAATAATTGCACTCTAGAAGTCATATTGTATTCAAAGTCAATCCTCCTTAGCTTTAGCTTTCTCCATGATCTACTTAGGTAGGGAACTAGTCTAAGGAAAAGATTAGTCTCACCTAACTTTAGCTATTTAAAGTATAGTATTACTAGAGCCTGAGCTAGTCATCTAGGCTTTCACTGCACTACTGAAGAGAAATAAGCATCTCTAGAACATGTCTTAGAAATCTCTCTTAGGGTAGAAAAAATCACCCTGCGGAGATGCTCAACTCTTTTCGCTGACTGACTAGATACTTAAGTAACGGATTTCTCTCATCTAAATTTAGACAGCCGTTTTACAAGCCTGGTGTTTCTAAATAGTTAATAAAAAGTGAAAGAGGTCTCTTCAGAGTGAGTCATCCTATCTGAAACCTGAGTCATGCTTCAGTGGTGCCTTTCTCTCTTCATTGACTACAGAGGAAGCGTAGGAGTACTCCTACGCTGGAATCATCTCTTACCTCAGGTATTTCATTTAAATGCTTATGTTATGTGAGATTAATTAAGGTTTATGTGACATTTGACAGCAACCTGAGTACTTTGCTGGAGTACGTATTCTCTTCCAGGTTACAGTATTTTCCACATTGCGATCTTTTGTGAGTTTTCACTCACAAAGAGAACACGAGTATATGACAGAATTAATTTCTTCTGCTTAATTTTCCCCATTGGTGTAAATTTTCTGATGTAGCTTATAACTGTAAAAAATTAATCCTACTACTTTCCATTTCTGGGTAGCTAAAAATCACAAACAATGTAACAATAAGTCAGGATGAAATAGTGAAGCAAGCCAGTTCCAAATTCTCCTGTTGACCCAGAAAATTAGATTTTTTTTTTTTTTAATTCTATTGTCCTTCTGGTTAAAGTAATTTGCCATTTGAAGAGCTGGAGCACAGTTCAATTAAAAAGGTTTCTTTGTGAAAATTTATTGTAAAATTCCATGCAGAAGATTTAATTACTCAGAATTGGTTTCATCTTAAGTTTGCAGAATTTTAAAGATAACAGGTCTGATAAAATTCGAAGAACTTTATCAGAACAGGCAAGTCAAGTAAGAGGCATTTAAGAGAGCAGTGAGTTAAACCATCAGCTACTTGTCTTAAGGTCTTTTGCAGTCTTCCTACATGAATGTTTGTTAGAACAAACTAACTCTTCAGCTTTATTCAGATGCTCCAATCAAAATGCATTTCTTTATTTAAGATACTGTTTGTAGGCTATAAAAATGTTTTAATAAGCAAAAGTAGTATAATGACATGGTCATTATACAAAGTTTGTTAAAGAATTTTTCCTCTTTCAGACCTACAACAGGCAAAAGAATACTTTCTTACTTTATTGTTTATTGCTTTAACACAGCACCTCTCTTTTCATTGCCTCTGTTACATATAAAATCATAATTTGTCCCTTCAGGAAGCCTCATTTGTTTCTAGGTACACTTGTTTACTGATGTAATACCTTTCTGTAAAGGATTTTTTTTCTCATAGTTTTTTCTGCTTCATGTAATTGGTGAAGTCTTTTCCAGATGATGTCACTAAAATAAATTATTTAAGAGAATTCATAGGAACTGGTAACAAGAACATCCTCTTGTAAATGCTTAGAGGAAGCTTCTTGTACAAGCAGATTATTCCATCACTGCATTACTGAATTCTTGCACCTCATTCTGAGCCATATAGTAATACCTACTGCTAGACATAAGGTTTCTAGGAAACTCATCTAGCTCAGTAAGGATGCTAGAAGCACATGGGGTTCAATGTTTGTTGGTTCAACACTTAGCTGGTGCAAAGCAAACTATTCTTATACCTTTCTTGTTGGGCAACCTGTTGTCACCTAAGATTCCTGGTTGGGCAGTGGGCTTAAATGGTTGGGAACCCCATCTCTGTCTTTTTATCCCAATGACCTCCTGCATGAGTTGGAAGAAAAGAGGTAAGGGACTTAAAACGTGTGTTCCACCCGTATTTTTCTTCTTGGAAAATATTTTATTTACAGATATTTCCTGTGAAATGCAGCTTAATCATGCTTACAAAAACAGTGCTGCTTTGATCCTTATAATGATCTCATAGTATCAGTTTTAAAACCTCAGAATTCAGCATTTATGATTATTTCTGTTTTAATAGAAAAACAGATTTTTGGTTCATCTGCTCTGAAAGCCCACTCTCCTGGCAATATCACAGACTAACGTTTTCGGCAAGGGTCACTGTAAAGGGTGAAGTAGGGTTTCACAACTGCTGGCTCCAAGGAAAACGAGCAGTAAACAAAAACTTTACTCACTTGATATAAATTTTTTAAAGATTTGAACTAAAGAACAGATATGACACGGAGATGCTATGAGATATATGTTCACTTATCTAAGTATATGTATTCAAAATGGCAAAATGTTACCTTGAAAGCCACTAACAGGTGGCCAGTTTACTTGAGGGAAAATGTAGTATTATTTAGTTCAGGTCAGAGATTTAGTTTCAAAGCTGGTCTCGGGTATTTTTCAAGAGAGAAATGCTGAATTAATGTTACTTCAATGCAAGAGAAACATAGAAAGGTGAATTTTTCTCCCATCCTTTCTTCAGACAAAGTTGTTTTGACTAATTTAAAGCAAATACACACATATAAATATATATATAGGTAGCTCACAGTCAACTGGTTTAGTGACAAAAGTCAGTACAGAAATTTGTCACCCATCGTATTTTCCATTCATTTTATTGCCTCTAGTTCTTATTTATCCAACCCAAGATGGCTTAAACTATCTATATTTTATTCTTATTTTTCTATACTTTATCTGGTTTAGTTACACTATTTAGGGTGTTATTAATTACAATCTACTACTTAAGTTAAAATTAGGTGCTAGGCTTAATTAGCTGGTAGACCTGACTGAAAAGGATCTAAAACTAAATGTGATGCTTGTAGAAATTTAAATTAGTCTATAGGGCAAAAATATTTTGTTGTCAATGGAGCATATTGAAATTGTGTAAATTTGCACCATTAGACTGTGATTTGCTTTTACACATAGAGAATGACACTCCTTATTGTAATTTTGAGCTCTTCTATAGAGCTGAAAGCTCTACACTGTATTTTATTTTAGAACACATTACATAACAAGGAGAACAAGGAGGCGAGGGAAATAATCAGCTGCAACAGCAAAATATTAAATAATTGAGACAGGATTTTTATTGAGAGCCTACCTTTTTGAAATCAGATTTATTGAATTTAAAATTGGCATGGATATTTTAAGAAAATTTGATTGGAATGATTTATTAAAAAGTCTAGAATTGAATTTTTGAATTATTAGCAACAAGATATTGTTTTGATAGGAGAAAAAGAAATAATTGTATACAGCAAGACATAAAGTTGAAGATGACATATTTGTGATTTCGAGCAAGTTTCAGTTAATAAACATGCCTAGATGTGACTTTAAGTAGAACAATATAACCCAATGGAACTACTTTTCCTCCTTTAAATTATGCATGTGCTTAATCTCTGCACACACTCTCCTAGGAATGAGAAATGTTTTGGTTGTGAAAGAAAGCTAGATCCTTGCTTTATTTATATCTTGAGACACAGTCTCAAGTCATTCCTGGTAACCCACATAATGCTTTGGTAAAATACAGTAAAGCCTACCAATATTTACTGTATAGCTGCAATACTAAAATTGTGTTTTAGTTTATGGTTTCACAATTTTTTCAATAAAGATTTTATATTCCATTTAATTATTTTAATTTCAAGTTGTGGTTGTTTTTTTGTTTTGTTTTGTTTTGTTTTTTCTGGGAAACGAACTATAATTTTTAGCAAAGTTGTCTCAGATCATAGGCTCACAAAATAAACCGAATGTCAAGACATATTTCCCATTTTCTGCAAAGGAAATCACAGAGTCACCAAACTGTGGTTGGTGAAAGATACTTCTAGATATTGTCTAGTCCCTCTGCTCAAACAGAGTCATCTAGAGCAGTTAGCCTAGAAATATGCCCAGTCAGGTTTTCAGTATCTCCAAGCATGGAAACTCCACAACCTCTGTGGGCAACCTTCTCCAGTGTTTGATCATCCTTATAGAAAAGAAAGAAAAAACAAAACAAAGGAAATTCTTTAGCTTCAGTTTGTTCCCATTGCCTCTTGTCCATTCACTGGCCACCACTGAGAAGCATCTGGCTCCATATTAATTTTTCACCCCATGGGGTATTCGAACATACTGATAAGATTTCCCTGAGCTTTTTCTTCTCCAGGATCATGTTTGTTACCCTGTTGGCAACTCTCTTCCTCATGGAGACCAGGATGCTGTTATCCTTCTTTGGCACAAGGACACATTGCTGGCTTGTGATCAACTTCTTGTTCTCCAGAACCCCCAGATCCTTTTCTGCAATGCTGCTTTTGACCAGTTGGTCACCAGCGTGTGCTGATGCAGAACTCCTGGATTGCTTTGCTCTGTTGTGTTGCAACAGATCTCAAGGTGGTTAAAGACTCCCATGAAGATCAGGGTCTATGAATATCAGGCTTCCTCCGGTTGTCTGAAGAAGGCCTCACCTACTTCCTGATCAAGCTTTTGGTAGCAAACACCCTCCACTCACATTGTTCTGCTTGTTAATCCTGATCACCCTTCCCCAGACAGAGCTCCATGCATGTGTGCTGCTCGTTCACATGAAGGGTGAGTGCCATCCTGGCCTGCCCTTCGTAAGGAGCCTGTGTCAGCTATGGCAGCACACATCAGCTATCCCACCACATCTCTGTGAGCCCAAAGAGATCAAAGCCCTGCAACTGCACACAGGCCTCTGATGCTTCTTGTTCATTGCCCATGCTGTGTGCATAGTGTACAGACACTTCAGATGGGCTCTACTCATTCTGATTTCCTGGGAGAAGGACAAGCACATTCCCCATCATGCTGTCCTGTCTGCGCAACACTTGGGATGGCCCACGTCTCAGTGCTGTTTTCTTGATTATGAGGTCTCTTGTCCACCCTTGCAACCTTTGCTTGCCAACCCTGTCCACCACTTCCTTACTGATCTGGGCATCATCATCTCTCTCTCCGTTCCTAATTTAAAGCTTACCTCACCAGTTAGGCTAGCCTATTGGCAAAGGTGCTTTCACCTCACATGGTCAGATAGATCCTTCTCCTCCTAGCAGTCCTTGATCCTCAGAGATGTGAAAACTAAATATCTGCTGTTGACATGAGTTGCACAACAATGACCAGTTATTGACCCACAAGATCCATGCCCTTCTCCTCAAGCTGTTCCACTTCATTGGCAGGAATGAGGTGAAGACCACCTCGGCCCTCTTATCCTTGACCCTCACTCCCAGATCCGTGGATATACTGCAGGTCTCTCCTAGCAGTATTGATGGTGCCGAAGTGGAAGAACTGCAGGAGGCAATAGGGGGCCAGACCAGCCTTGAAAGCCTGTCTACCACATCCCAGATCTGAGCCACCAGCAAGCAGCAAAGCTCCTTAGACGATGGATCAGGTAGGCAGACAGAGACCTCCATCCCCCACAGCAGTGAGTCTTCCACTGCAATCCCCCACTTCTTCGTGGCATTGCTGCATGGCGCAGGCACAGCTGGCTCCCAGGCTCTGTGGGGCACAGCTCCCAGTCCCTACTCTACTACTAGGACACTGACCTTTTCTGTAGTTACAGATCTGCAGGTGAAGCAGAAGTCTCAGAGAAGATCCAGTCAACCAAGCAGCCAGGCTAATTAACAATAACCAGCCACCAACATCCTCCCACATAAGCTTATAGGCTAGAACTCACACTGGAAGAAATAGGCACACTTCTGCTATCTGTGCAACCGATTCTCAGCTCTGTCAAAGCTGTGTACTGCTCTAACACCACTGCTGTAAGATTGTATTCATTTAATGATTTGAAGACTGAAGCAAATGAGTGGGAGATCGCATATATGGAACCAAAAATGTAAATTAGGTTCTTAGTAACAAGTAGCTTCCCTTCCTAAAACACATTATAATTTTAAACAGCTCTGCAATTCTATCACCACTGCATATTTTTTGCCCCTCCTGAGCCATAAAAATGTAAATAATAAAGGAAAAACCCAGATAACATCCAAACTATTTAAAATTCCATTTTTAAAATATGTAATCAGAAGCCATGTATATCCAAGCACAGCGCATAGACACTGTAGTGGGTAGAATTTTATTTTGACACTGTTTACCATTCTCTTCTGACATCCTTCCAAAAATGGACTACTGTTGCTTGGAGGACCTTGAAATTGCAAGGCATTGCAAGGCATTGATAGTGAGATATTGTTTGATCCCCAGTCCAGTCCACATTTTTCTTTTGTTTTCTAAAAGCCTAAATCACATAATCCCACTCAGATATACCATGTAAGGTTTTTGTTTTGTTTTTTCTTCTTTTAGTTTCTCACAGGTATAAGATTTAAAGGATCTAAAAATGCTGGAAGTATCTTCATAAGAATTACTTTTCAGTTAAACATAAGATCACATACCTATATTGTAATCAAACAATCCTGTTGCACACTCAAGAAAGAAGTCATTTCCCCCAGATGTAAACATTTCTTCAAAAGCCAGTGCCATATTCTATTATATTTTTTGAAAATATATTGGTTTTCTCTGTAGTGCAAATAGAAAGCAGTCACATTAATTTTTCAGGAATTCTTATTTTCAGATCTTAAGTAGGGGAACCGCAAGTCTCTTTCTGTCTTCTAATCTCACACTATGCTGCATATCAAAACAAAGGTTTCTACTGTGGGGACACAAAAACCAAGAATCAGTAGTAATCTGTTGTCATCCCTTATGGTTGACATTTTTTCCTTAGTGAAGGATATTATTAATGGCAGTAGGAAGAAGTGGAATATCTTTGCGAAACAAATGGAGGTTTTTTGTTGTGGTTACCAGATAGAGAAACAAATACAAAAATAGAACTTTTCATTGTGTTTCTTCAGTACAACTGCATGCCCATGACAGTCTTAATAAAAAGTACAGTTTGAACTGTATACAGTCTCATGTGATTTTATACAGTTTTGACTCTAGGGGATTTCATAGCAAACTTGAACTTGCTACCAAAGGAAGAATTTGTCACACAGTAAACAGGTGCCAGGTAAAAGAAAGGGAATTTGGGTTAGGCAAGCAAGTGTTGTACCATCCAAAGAACATAATAATTCTGTCACAAAAGGAAAATTTCCCAAGAAAGATAGTAAAAGAATATTTTCTTCTGCAAACCTCTGAAAATCAGAAATTAAAAATTAGCTCAGAATCAAAGATTTAAACTAATCGGAAATCAAATGAAAATAATTTTTAAAAAGTTTTCCTAAAGTCAAGGGTCTAATTCACTAATCTCACAGAAAAATATTTTATATTTCACTACATTTGTATGTGCCAGTCAGAAAGGGACCTGAGGGACTTGGGGGTGTTGATTGACAGCTGGCTGAACAGGAGCCAGCAGTGTGCCCAGGGGGCCAAGAAGGCCAATGGCATCCTGGCTTGTGTCAGCAATAGTGTGGCCAGCAGGGACAGGGAAGGGATCTGACCCCTGTACCCGGCACTGGTGAGGCCGCACCTCGATTCCTGTGTTTGGTTTTGGGCCCCTCACTACAAAAAGACATTGAATGACTCGAGCGTGTCCAGAGAAGGGCAACGAAGCTGGTGCGGGGTCTGGAGCACAGGTCGTACGAGGAGCTGCTGAGGGAACTGGGGGTGTTTAGTCTGGAGAAGAGGAGGCTGAGGGGAGACCTCATCGCCCTCTACAGCTCCATGAAAGGAGGTTGCAGAGAGCTGGGGATGAGTCTCTTGAACCAAGTAACAAGCGATAGGACAAGAGGTAATGGCCTCAAGCTGCAACAGAGAAGGTTTAGACTGGATATTAGGAAGCATTTCTTTCCAGAAGGGGTTGTTAGGCGTTGGAATGGGCTGCCCAGGGCAGTGGTGGAGTCCCCATCCCTGGAGGTGTTTAAGAGTCGGGTCGGCACAGCACTGAGGGATCTGGTGTAGTTGGGAACTGTCATTGTTAGGTTAATGGTTGGACTGGATGATCTTCAAGGTCTTTTCCAACCTAGATGATTCTGTGATTTATTAGCCATATTGTAGATTAAGTACTCCCTCATCTTATACAAAATATATGGATAAATCACTGCACAAAATGGGGAAATTGCTTATGGGCTAGGTAACAATAGTTTACTTAAATGTGAACTTTGCTGCATGGAAAGAACCAGCTAAAAGTTGGCAGTTTGAGGGAATTACGCTGCTCTCATGTTACATATAAATAATGTACATACAAATGTGATACAGTTGAAGCCACCAAAATCTATTCAATGTCTAGGCAAACTGTTAGTCTAAGTTAAGTCTAAAAAAGGTTTGTATAAAACAATCAGGGAAATGTACCAGATCATATTATATTGTGAAATTGCAGCAAAGACCAGTAACTGATAACATGGCCAATTATCCAAAAGTAGAGCTAGTAAACAGTAATTCCAATCTAAAAATTCCCAAAGTATTTTATAATCACTTACATAACATACTGCTCAAATATAAACCCTTTTAACAAAGGCCGATACAGCCCGCCATTTGGAGGAGAGACACTTGACGTTAATCCAAAGTTTTATTTTTAGGAATAGGCCACAGGTCGTAATTTGAAAAGAGATTTTCAAAAAACAGTTTATAATTCCCAATATGTGCATACATTGTTCAAGCTTTAGCTTAAGCACATTTTAGGGCAGCAGAGCTACTAGTACTAGGAAATGGATAAACAGCTTAATAGTGTAATTGTTAAGCCCATTGAGTTATTATTAAGCCAAATGAGCATCCATGCTGAAGGAGGTCTTGCTGAAGTGTCAAAGCCTTCACAGAGGTAATACTGATGGATGAAAAGCAAAGAATCCAGTCTGACTTTTCTAGTCTGCCTTGATTTGCCCTGAGGTACCAATTAGGGGAATTTCTCAGTTTTCTTGAAAATTCATGTTACAAGGAAGCAGCAAGCTCAAATAAATACTAAACCACACAACACCATTTTTAAGTTCATGATATACCTTTAAGTCCTCCTATGAAAGAGACCCTCAGACCAAATGGCCAACCATTCTTCCAAAGACATAGTTTAGGGTTAGACAGAACAGAGTAACAGTAACACAGAAGCTGTTCTTCCCAAGGCTGTCTGAGCCCTAAAGACCACAGACACAATTAAAGATATTGCTGAAGTCAGGGAGTGAGGAAAGCTTGTACAAAGGAGAGGTGGTGAGGGTAGAGGAAATTACTTTCCAGCTGAAAGAGAAGACAATAAAATATCTTTGGCAATAAAACATCTTTGGCTGGATAATAAGTTAATAAAGAAACAAAACAGAACAATATCCACAAATTAATAATCACATGCCTACAAAAATGTAATTGAAATCCTCAAAGGCAAGCCACTAATCATGTTATCAAATGTAATGCCTATGTCAAGTAAAATAATATGAACACAGATGGACTATCAGCAGGGCACTTTAGTATTGGTACTGGGTCCCATTTTTTCCTCCTATGAATTATTTTAATTTAAGACATTAGTTAACATAAGAATTGTGAGAGCTTCAGTCCAGAGTTACCCTGAGAAATATGTGCTCTATATAGAAACCTGAAGTTTAACACCTATAGAAACCTGAAGTTTCACAAGATCTACAAGGTCCTGCATGTAGCACAGAATAAATCCCATGAAACTGTGCATGTTTGAAAAGTGACTGGCTAAAAAGGGCCTGGAGGGTAAGGTGGCCTCCAGACTGACTACCATAAGGCAAAGATGTGCTCTCATTGCAAGTGAGGCTAAATCACATACTGGGCTGGCACGTGGCCAGCAGATTGAGGAAAGTTATGGTCACAGTGAGTTGGCACTGGTGAAGATTCATCTGGAAAAATGTGCTCTAGTTTGCTCACAGTCCCCTGCTCTATGGGGCCTCTGGAAACTGGAGAGGGTCCAGCAGATGCCTACAAAGATGGTTAGAGCCTTAGACCACAGTGGATAAGAGGAGACATTGTGGAATCTGGGCTTGTTTACAAGAGGAGTAAGGGTGACCTAGTGACTGCCTAAAACTATTTAAAGGGATGTTACTAACAGGAGAGGGTCAAGCTCTTTATATTAATGCATAACAAAGTTTTGATATAACAGTGGACAAAACCCACTTATTGAACCTTGGAGATGCAGATGAGATATTAGGAAAAACTCTTCTTTAGAGTACAACACCAGAAAAGCAATGGAGCTAAATTATTGATTTGAAAATGGGAAAGGGTTATCAAAGAAACTGATCTTTTCTTCAAGATGTCATTTAGTGTTTTGAGACATCACTTATAAGGCAGAAAAAGCTTTCTGCTAGATCTTTCAGAGGTTGTTTTGAAACTGACAACCTACTGTGTCCCATCCTGTAGACACTTAACTGGAAGACTTAGATCTATTCTAAGAAGTTTTAAGATATTTTCTGGTGAGATCTTTCTTTTTTGTCTCAGCCCTAGTTTTCAGAGTAGTGAAAATTTACTTACGTATAGTTAAACTAGGCTCTGATCTCAGTCTTAGGGCTGTTTATAAGTAAACAGCAGTGAAGGGATTCAAATCAAGTAGTGCTTTCGGAAGAGGATACCTAAACCTTCCTATTATAAAAAACACAAAAACCTCTAAAACTAGGCTTAATATGAGCACAATGAATTTAGAATAGAGAGAATTTTGACTAAGACAAAATAAAAACTAAAGGGTACCCGTCTCCTTTTTATTTACTGTGACCTTTCCAGAAGATGTACTATTGTATCTATTCCAGAATCGCTTTCATTAGTTTCTAAGTCATAAAAAATTCCAGAGTCCTGTCTAAGCTCCTAGAGAAAGTTTTTATATTCAGGTTGTGAATACATAATCCCCAATCTTTTATTTTGCTAGCTTGCTTGACACCAAACTTTGGACATTTCTTTGCCCAAATTTTCTATGCTCACTTGCTCTCAGGAGAGGACTAGTCTTCCTTTCAGGGGGTTCTGTCCTCCAGAGTGCTACAGAGTACAACATCCAAAAAATTCCACAGACACCTTCTCTACTTCCCAGGTGCTCTCTTTAAATGTAACAGACTTTACAAGCAGAATGATTATCATCCATCACAATATCTGAAAAATTAAATCAGATCTGGTGAAAATTCAGAAAATCTAAATCTAAATAATGCTAAGAACCTTGCCTATTTTACATTGCTATTCATGCAGATGAGTGTGTCTAGACCCTCACAGGTACATACGTGCACAAGTCAGTATGGATAGTTATCTGAATTCCAGATTCATTGCTCCATATGTACAAAAATTGCTACAAAAGAACTAACTCCATGCAAAACCATGCCATCTCCACCGAGGCTTATTAGCTCAAGTACAGCACTGTGCAAACAATCACAGCCATCTCAGATATTCTTCACTGGATGTTGAGTTTGGGACTGAAGTCAAGCATACTGAAGCATTGCCATTAATTCCACTCACTGGTGTCCCAGCTGAGTTCAATACCTGTTTACAGAAAGAACTCTTCTCTTCCCCATGTGTTTCTGGTATCAGCTATGCAGCAGCGATTAACAGCTGAAAGGCAGTTAGGGACAGATGCAGTTTTCTCACCATTAAAATTCGTGATAAAAGCAAGCCAACCCAATGTACCAAGATCTGGCTCTATGTCCAGTGAGGGCTTCAAGATTATCATTTGGGTTTAAATAGGTAAAAACATAGTATGCTTTGCATCAAGCTTAATGTACAATACAGTATATATACATTGTGTATGGATTTAAGGAGCCAGCTGTAGTCTGACAGGTCTAGTACTGAGCTAGATCTAATATGTTGAATATATAAAACTAGGAGCTGGGTGGGAGGTAAGTAAATTGGGAATATAATGAACATGTATGTTGCATCACCTTCTCTTCTTGTCTCACTGGTTTTATCAAAGCTATAATCAGATTATAAGTAGTTCCAGTGACTGAATTTATTTTATTTCTTAAAGAAATTACTGGGTTTCCTGTGTTATAAGCTGTATCTACCATCTTTATCATTTGCATGAGAAAAAGAAGAATTCTTCAACATATTGTGATAGTATCTGTTATTCTCCTGGATATACATGTTTCACCGTTGAAGATCATAGCCTTAGGCTACCTCTGTCATCTGGATAAATATAACTAGTTGGAGTGCTACTGTAAAATATCAGTTCTATTATCACTTGATGATATTATTATGCAAATACTTCTGGATAATATCTTATTCCATAATTTTCCATCCTAAATATTAGCTTTTCCTCCAAGAGGAATCATGAAAACTGAAAGTCTACTGAAACATTTACCAGTTTACCTACAAGAAGAAGAAAAAAATACATTTTAGCAACATGAGTTTGATACAGACCATCATATTTTGCAAGTTTACATTAGAAAACCATAGTCTTTAGGTCTGTATAATTTGAATTATCGTGGACTAATTTTGTCAATGTCTGATAAAAGTTTCTTTGATCTATTTTTTGACATGTCCACAGGTTTGGACCAGCTGCATTTTAATGATGTTTCTATGGATGCTTCACCCATCGCTTCTTTTCAGTCAAGAGCTCTGGTGTCACTAGCAATCCAGTCTATGTGTACAGAGCAAACTTTTAACTATGAAATTGAGTTCTGCTTGTATATTTGTACTCTGTTTTAAACACATCTTTATTATTTGTATTTAGAAATATGTCAATGATTTATTTAGAAATATGTCAATGACATATTAAAAAACAATCCTTAAGAAAAAATAAATGTGAAGTTATTTTTCTCCCTCAGAAGAGATAAGCTCAGAGTCCTTCTTCCTTTTTCTTTAATTATGTGGTTAATGGGGGTTTGCCATGCAATAGAATGAATAAGGATGAAGACTTCTGCCAACATTTAAAATGTTAAGGTTAGTTACTCTAAGATGCTCAGAGTCAGTGTGTGCTAGCAAGCTGTGTAGACTGCATATGCTTTATTATTGCTAATTTTAAATAAGAATGCTTCACATAAAGATATTACAAGAATGTTATGGTTCTGTGAGTTTAATATGTGAACTGAGTACTCAATAAATGAGAAAGATTAACTACTTCCATACCTGCTATGCTACATTTTTTTGCTACGTAGTTGTGCGTTTATTAAAATGTGTGAAAAATAGCCTTATTTCCTTGAAAATGTTTGAAGTATCTAGATTGCACAGGTAGTGAAAAGTGATAGGCCATTCTTACCTTTGTTAATAAAGACTCTACGTGAGTGAGAAGAAACAAGTGCTAGCCTTTCACCTAGTGTTTCAGATTCTTTGCTCTGAATAAGTGGTGCAAATCTATAAATCATAGAAGAAAATGATAGCACTCACACTTGAGAAATGGTACTTTTTGACTACACTAATTTTTTCCGGAGCTCTCTGTAGTGTTTTTATTTGCACCAAATGTCTAGAACACAACACACTCTTGCTACTGCCTCTGCCATATTAGGCCATTCATATGCACAGATCAGCATCCCTTAGTGGCATATCTGGCCATACATATGACAAAATACTTGTTTGTTATGGACCTAGTCCAGCTCAGACTGAAATAAGTAGAAAGACTCATGTGGAATATAAGAGCTGGTTCAGACCTCTCATGAACACTAAGATTTATGACATCCCTAACATTTCATTTCCTCAAATTTAAGCACTTGGGTTTTGTAAATGATGTGCTGGATAAATACACTGTTGTCACTTAGCAGACTTAACTGGTGTGTGAAAACAAGTCTTTTACTTTCAGATAAACTGAGGAATGGGGGATTAGGGTCAGTCGCTCAGCTGGTATAAACCTGCATAGATCCATGAATTTCAACTGGTCTCCCAATATCTAGTCTGTCAGCAAATGCAATTCAAGAAGAAAGTTTATCTGAACAGGACATGTATGGAGGTGCAGGTCACTTACCTGAGGATATAACCTAAGCAAGAGAATATTAGAATACAGACTTTCTAGATAAGGTAGCTAGTTATCTGACCCAAGATTTTCCTCTCTAAAGCACAGAAATCACAGATATAAACATTATAGAGCAACTTTAAGCAGCTCATAAAAACGTAATATTTCTTGCAGAAAAAAAAAACCAAAAACAACAAACGCACAACTTTTGGCTAATATCTGAATGGAATTATTATAAATCATAATATTTAAATGTTAGGGCATTATTGAAGTAGATTCTGTGTTGTCTTTTTTTTTTTTTTTTTTTTTTTTTTTCCCCAGAGGGACATCTCCCTATTATATTCAGCAGAAAAATAGAGTTGTGTAATAATTTCAATTCAAAACTGAGGTTTGTAAGGTACTGAAGAAATTCAGATCTAAAATGTAGTTTTGCAAGTCTGGAAGAAAATCTGCCTAAAAAAAGTTTTCAACATAATAATTTCAACAGCTTTTTGAGTTATAGGTCATTAAACAGACATAAGGAACGTTTGCTTTATTGCATTTTTTTCTATAAAAGCTGATTTTAAAAGAAAAGTGGATGTTGCATGCTGCTGTTTCACAGTCAGGACTAGGACCCTTTGTTACGAGAAATTATTTGAAAAAAGAGAAGATCTGGAATTGAGGTGCCTTTCATAGTTATTTCCTTCCATTATTCTTCAAAAGATTTTTTTCATCACCTGCCTTCCTTGCTAGTTGCACAATAGAAATGAACTAAAGAAGCCAATCTGACCTATAACACAGTATAACAGAGTTACTGGCTTGACTCAGTGGGAAAAGGTTTTCTTGAAAGGCTCTGTCAACCAGCACAGCAACATTGTTACAAAAGGAGACATTATTAATTCACTTTCTTAGATTAACAACTATTTGAATCATGCTAATATATCAGTAGTCAGATAACTATTTTCTGAACTATTGTGCCTGTCACGTTTAGATGTAATGAAATTAACTATGTTCTTAAAAAATAAATATATTCAGGCTGTGATTTTAATACTTAGCATAAGCTACTGGCAGGATTTGGTCAACAGTATATACACATTTCAGAATCTAGGATCAGCAATTTTCCATTTAAAACTATTATTTCAGTGCTTTGTTCTCTCATTTTTTTTAGAGACAGGTTAATCAATACAGAACCGTGAATAACAATTACTACAGT
Organism: Athene noctua; assembly: GCF_965140245.1. Classification (NCBI taxonomy): domain Eukaryota; kingdom Metazoa; phylum Chordata; class Aves; order Strigiformes; family Strigidae; genus Athene; species Athene noctua. Next base: position 18,692,693 of record NC_134040.1, on the reverse strand, counting down.
GGATAATATTAAGGGCTCGAGCGTGCTTCCCCAGAACTTGGCAGAAGTTTCTTCACTGACTTCAGCAGAAGCAGGGACAGATGCCAGGGTAGATACATACATTAATTTAATCTTTCATAAAGACACATGCAATGCTCATTGATCTGAGATGAAGCAGCTGCCTAACTCTTCTCAAGTTGTAGGGCAAAATATTATCAAAATATTTACATATGGCTTTTCACCCTCAGTTTTATTACCTGTACAGTCTGGTAGAGCAAAGTGAGGCGAGGTTCAGCTCGATATTATTTCTCTTTTTTATCTTGATGTAGTGCGGTGCATTCTGTGAACTATCTAACAAATTTTAAAGCTGTAGGGGATGTTCTAGACATTGGAGGAAAAATCTAGTCAATTTTGATGTAAACAGAAATGGAAAAGAAATTAGGAACATTCAGGTCTTGCACATGATTATCACAGCCATCTGTTTCACTTACGTGCATAATTGTCAGCTAATCAATTGTTAATTGTAGATGTTCAGTTGTTTAACAGCATTGTACCTGATACTGCAATTCATTATCCCAAACACTTTACAGATCTTCAGTCCCTGAATTATTTATTACTAGGAAAAGATGGTAAGAAGATATCAAAGGAAAGCAAGGAATGGAGATACAGGTAAAAAGAGAGGAGTGTAGGGAATCCAGATGTGGGTAACTCTAAGATCTGGATGAGAAAAGCACAATGTCATAGGCATTTGTATGATGCATTGATGGAACAGGGATGTGAGGGAGAACATGAGAGATGATAGAAATTGGCAGAGGGAAACAGAGGAAACAAGCTTCTAGCAAGAACAGACAAAATTGCTGAAGGTTTAGTAAATGGGAAATTGGGAACTCTGGCACACAGGGAGAAGGCTGCAAATCATGCAGTGAATGTGGTTAGTGCTGAACTCTCTTACAACCACAAGCACTTCTAATAGTAATCCCTTCAGAATCCTGAACTATGGAATCAGTTTCTCAAAGTCTTTTTTGTGTATAGATGGAATAGCATACATGATATAACACCAGTGACCTTTGTGCCCCTGAAATATGTTCTAGATAGGTGCAGTTATCTCAGCAATCTATTGTAATGAGATTCTGATCTGTTAAAAGAAGAATTTTGACATTTTTACTCTAAAGAGAGAAGAAAGTAAAAAGTAGAAAAAGGGGGAATTTAATCTGTGCTTCATTATTTAAATGCATTGTTATATTTGAAAATAAAGCTATTTCTAGAGATGTCATTTTCTTTATCCTATATCCGCTCTGTCAAGAATTTGCTTACAATTTTAACAGCATGGATAAAGCAAAGAAAACAGCAAATCCATGTTAAGTTCATCAGAAAGATACTTGGATGAATATTTAAAGGAAGTCCAGAAAGAAAGAGTTATGTTACATATGTATTCTTAAAAAGCCAACTGATTCAACTGTGTTTGAGTACAAAGAAAAAAAATGAAACGTTAGTAAGAGAGCAATAAAAAAGAAAGCAATAAAAAATTATCTCATACTCTAACAGTTTTATCAGATATTCTCATGATATTTGTCTCACTTTGGAGAGAATTCATTAACTACTCTTCTGATTCATAATTTATTAGTACTTATTTTTTATAGATGGTATGCTACAGATAGGATTCCATGGTACAAGGAATGAAGTAATTGTATCATCTAGACAGCCACTTCATTGACCCATTTAAGCCTAAAACAAGAGATGGTAAACCCAAAGAACTGTGTCAGAAAGTTATGATACGAAAACATTCATATGATATGAAGTGGCCCTACCCTGAAAGCGGTCTAGCATTTCTTGAGACAGAAAGAATTGTTTCCATTATCCATAGCATTTCATATAAGATACATGAATGAGAGGTACAAATTTAGGAATCTTCATTTAATTTCTTATCTAATTAATTTTGGTCTTAAGCACCCTTCTGAATTAGAATTATCTTAACATGTCTTACGTTACTATGGCCAGCTTCTAGGAACACCTTCCCCAGAGAGAGAGTATTTCTCCAAGAATCCATTCTTCATTCCCAAGATGAAAGCATATCTTGGTTTCAAATATATGTAGGATGCATAGTATGATTTTGCTGTGCGGAATTCAGTAGTCTACGCTGCACAGTGCTGGACATGGCAGATGTTGCCTAGCTTTACCTTAGTTTTCACATGTTGCACTTAATTTTGGAAAATGATATGTGATGTCTTGCAGCTTATTTTGTTTTAAGAATAGAGGGTTGATATTTTAAAACTTTGCTTTGGGATAAGTAGAAATGGCTAATCAAATTTTGTTCTCTGTACTCATTCTAATTTTCTGGGGTTTTTGACCAGCTAATGTGAAATCATGCTTTGAATAATTTAGTAGAAATGCTGTTCATTAATGACTTCATTTGCTTAATCATTAAAGAGGCAGTTCAAAGAGAAGAAGGATCCTTTCCTGTGCTTCAGTTGGAGTAATCAAATTTGGGAAGACTAGAAAATATGAGTGGATATTTCTCATCAGCTCTTTTATTTCTAGAAATTTTCACTGGAATATACATAGAGAAATGTTAGTCATTAATGAAGTACAATATACAGAAGAAAGAAATTTTTGTCACACTTCAACCCCAACTAAAATGAAAAATTGCTTATGCTGTTCATTACTACAGTGACCTTATGTTGGTGCTATAATGTGTTAGACAGTCTTTCTATCTACAGATTTTTCTTCTTAATATTTGATAAAAGAATATTAACAGTAGAACTGATCCAGTGGCCTTAAAAACAAACAACAAAAAATACATGAGATGTGAATAAGTGAGTGAAGATGACTTGCATTCCAGACGGTTTTTCTTTCTCCTTTTATGGTGAAAGCATTTTCAGAAATGATTTTATAACTGAAATCATTGAAAGAAAGGAAGATATCTGTGAATATCAGTGTGAGAGGAGAGCTCACAGAAGGAAGAAAAGATACAAAGGTATTTCTGAACTGGTGGTTCTCCTACACAGCATTCAGTGTCTGAGAATTCCAGCTGTATGCAGATATGAATAGTCATGCCATGAGCTTGGAGCCTTCAGGGCAAGGTTACCATCTCTGACTCTGATCAGTCTCTATCAGATGAAGGATTGAGAATTAGGGCAGAAATGGCTTTTAAGTTACTTTTTCCTTCCTGATTCTAGAGGCCCTGGAACCATTTAATTTCCCCAGTCTAAACCAGAGCAGCCTGGAAACTATTTTAAGTTATGTCAAATTTTAATAGGCACTTTGTCATCTTGGGTCAATGTAACAAAGCAATCCAACCACAGTATTTTATAACCAGCCATCTGTCCTTTGGATATGTATATGTAGATAGAAATTCTATTTGGGCCATTTGCACTGAATACATTAATAACATATTCAATGAAAAGTGCTCCATAAAAACAATTGTAATGACGTATAAGAGATCATTAACATTCATTCCTCCATAATCTATTAGTGAGTTGTTGCAATAGTCCTCTAATTCGTTCTTCATTTTTGTTGCTGTGTCTGTATATAATTTTTTCTCTCTCTCTTACTTATAGCAAATTTGCTGATATTTAGTATAATATTTTAAGAACTGGGTAGATAATAGATAGATTAACTAATATCTACCATTATAGATCTCAATGGAAAGAATTAAAATTTAGTGTATTCATCACAAATTTTAGGAGCTGTCCAGTGTGAGAAGAGATATGAAATTTTGGGGTTTGGTTTTTTGTTTTGTTTGTTTTTTTTTTTTTTCCAAGATTGCCCTGATGTTGCAAGAATTATCTTCTAAATACAAAATGACACTGAAAGAAACCAAGCTTGGCCTAATCCAGGTAACAGAATCAACAAAGAAGACCCAGAGGACACTGCTAGGGTTAGAACTGGAATGTTGCATTTTGTGTGAGTTAGATGTGAAATAACAACCTTGGGAAAAAAAGTATTTAATATCCATTTCTCTTCTATTTTGTAGAAGTAATTTAGGAGCTGTTATTTCCTCATTAGAAATACTGAAAGTAATGAGGCAAGACCAGTGAAACAGAAGAGATAAGAGTCTGTATAAATTAAATATTAACATTATAATGAGATGAGATCAATGGCAAGAGTTTGCTTTTTTAAAAAAATATCTTAATTACCCCCATGCAAATCACGTGAAACCACAAGAGAACATGTAGGTGTGATACGCAGCTAGAACTTGTCTCTCCAAAACAGGTGAATCAGGTTAAATTCGTAAGCCCAAACTTATTGACAATACCTGGCCTGACCTTGTTCAAGAAACCAACACTTTCTATTGACCTCTAAAAGATATTGAAAAATCAATTAATTTATTTAAGAGTTTAAATATTAATATGAGTGGCTAAAGTGCTAATGGAAAAATGAGAAGCTTTGCAAGGGAAAAATTAGGAGAAAAAGAGACTGGAGAATCCTTTCTTAACAAAAGACTAATAAAGGAGCTGAAGTTTATCTAAGACAAGTTTATAAGGTGGGCTGATAACAATGTAAAAATATCTAATGGGGAAGAGAATTTGATTAGAGTGTTCTTTATCAGATAAACGCATAAAAACCTCCTATGCCTAAGAGTTTAAAATAGACATGTTTAGACTGGAAAAAAAACACTGTATTTTTTATAGCAATTAAGAATTGGAACAGCTTATGTATGTGCATCTTTGCCACATATTTTAAAAAAACAAGCTGAAGATTTTTCATCTAAAAAGCATACACTTAAAGCATTAATTAATTAAAAAAATAATAATCTTCCAGTTCTTGTCAAGCAAAGATTATGTCAAACTGGATGATAAATTTTTTTCAAGCCTTGATATCTGACAGAATTTGAACCCTGATTTTCTTTTGCACAAACCTTCCTCTACTTTCTTTCCCAATTAAAAAAATTTAGAAAAATTGAAATTTGCTATTGATTTTTTGATCTAAATAGTCTGGAAGTCAAATTTTCACATCATATTCACTATTGTTTAAGTGTTATTTTCAGGTGAAACATTATAAAGAATTCCTAAAAAAAAAAAAAAGTAAGCATTATATTGGAAAAAAAGAAAATATGTGCAAAGAATGAGACTGAAACAAGGGATAAACCCAACAAAATACATGGATTAAAACAACAAAATGGCCGGGATTATGGCCAGCCAATGGCACTGACAATGTGAAAATCTTTCTATAAATGGAATGCTTTGATTATAGTTTTCAGGGAGAGAAAAGCATATAAATGTTAAGTGATCAGAATTGAAGTGAGAAGGGGGTTGGGAAAGGCATAAAAAACTGAGAAAAGAAGAGGGAGAACATAGCCTTTGATGATAAGAGAGCTAGTCACCAGTGGAAACAGAGATTAGGAAAAAATGCCAAGTGGTTAGGAAAAAATCAAAAAATTGAATTCTATTGATGAGATTAAGGGATTATAGGTGCTTCCTGTCTCTTCCTTTTCTCTGTATGGAGTCAGGACATCAGTTTAGTGGCCACAGTTGTTAAGCAAGAGCTGGTAGTTTCCATGCCTGAAAGTTTCGCAATTGCGCTTTTGCAGTTTTACCCTTGTTTTATTTTCAGAATTTGATACCATCTCAGTTTTCTTTGAGCAAAAATTTTTTCCACCTGTTTGCAGGTTATGCATCCTATTTTAAAGCCATATAAAAGTACTTCAGTTCAGGTATTAAACAGAGTTGGAGTAAGCCTTTCTGTTAACTTCAAAGCCTGAATGAATACAATGTTTGTCTATAAAACACAAGACCCATCCCTTGTTATTTCCTCTGGCATTTTACCACCAAGACTCCTCCTGTCCCCTCACTGCAGGTAATTCCATCCAAGTACATGCATTTGACAGTAAACATCTCCTCTGGTAACCTCCAACATTAGGCCTCTTACGAATTTGTTTTCTAACTAACTTCAGTTACTTGTTTTGTACCTGCAGGCTGATTTGTTTTATCTAAAACATTGTTAGGCCTAAATATTTCACTGTAACTGTATTACCTGTAATGGAGCTCATCTCCTTTACAGTGTCATTAGAGCCTTTGATGTGATTTCTTAGTTATGGAAGCAAACTAATTCCTAATCAATTTATTACTGTAGGATTTGGGGCACTATAAGACATGTTCATAGCAAATAGTATCTATAACCATATATTTTATTACTTTTTCAAGAACGCATTAATATATTTTTGTGATGTGACTATAACCCCTCTGGAGTTTTATCAGGCTTTTAAGGCATACGAAATTATATTATTCCCCTTTTGCCATAGAAAAAACCCCCCAATGTGCAGTTTCCCATTATCATTGCTACTAGACAGCTGAAAAATCTGCATATTTATAAAAAATGGATCAGTGATTAAGATCAAAGCATCCTTGTATTGACCATAGGACACTTTCGTCTATTAAATAATACTGTAATATTTAAAAATCAGTGCTCACCAAAAGCAAGTGAACATGACTCTGGTATTGACTTTGCTATCCCAATATATCCTACAGGTACACTGTTATCAGCCAGTATAGAATATTCCCCATAGGTAAATAGGTGGACTGATGCTATAGCACCTGAAACGTAATGAAAATGCACCAAAAGATAATTGATATGGAATGCTCCAATGATTGATCCAGGCCGGCCCTCTAGCTGTGCTCCCTCTCAGCCCAAGGAAAGTTAACTTTATCCTGGCCGTAACCAGGACATATAGCTAAAAGATAATTGAAAAACAAAGTTACAAGTGCATTCACTATCATTCTGAGAGTCTTAGGGATTGATAGGAGTTAAGTATGAATTCAAGGGCTGGATATTCTGGGCAACATCAACAGAAATGGATCAGAAAATACAATTTGTTTTTCAAAAAGGAAATATAAAGTTATTTAAATATTTGAAAAAGTTAATGTAACAAGTGCATGGGAAAATTGTCTTCAGGGCAGAACTGGGGTAGATGGGATTCCAAGGTGCCAGGAGAATAAACAGGAAAGGGAAGTAATAAGGTCCTTCTTTCCACTTCATGTTCATAAAGTATGTAATTTGGCAGAAGTTTGGAGGTAGACAAATATCAGATCTATGGCTGAGCTAATGGACACTTCTACTCCTGAAGTCATTTAAATGCAATCATTTGGGCTACTGTGCTTTTCTTTTCAAGAAACAAGATCCCCATATCCACATGTTTACTTATAGATAGTCCTCTGTCAGCAACACCTAAACTGTCAGGACAACATCATGTATATCTGAACAGTTCTGATTTAATACTTCCTAGCTTTCTTGAGTAACAAAAGTTAAATTAGTGCTTGATGCTTTACATCTGAAACAACTGGAAGTGCTCCATCTGATTTCAGGAGAATCTGGCCTGGTCTGCAAGGGAGGTGCTGAAGATCACTCTTGACACTTCTTTTCTATCATTGCTTCATCCACATTGTCAATGGGACGATGTACAATAGTATCGTTCTTCCAGGGCACCATGAAATAGCCCTGGTTGTTTTTAGTTGGGGTGCTAAAAACCCTGAATGCACTCAATCCTTGACAAGCCCTTGGTGGTATATGTGAGTGTCACAGACATGCCATCAGGCCCAGTCAGCATGGGTTTATGAAAGGCAGGTCCTGCTTGACAAACCTGATCTCCTTCTATGACATGGCGACCTGCTTATTGGATGAGGGAAAGGCTGAGGATGTTGTTTACCTTGACTTTAGTAAGGCCTTTGACACCGTTTCCCACCATGTTCTCCTGGCAAAACTGGCTGCTCACAGCTTGGATGGGCACACGCTTTGCTGGGTAAAAAACTGTCTGGATGTTCGTGCCCAAAGAGTTGTGGTGAACGGAGTTAAATTCAGTTGGCGGCCCAGTTCAGTTTTGGGCCTCTCACTACAAAAAAGACATTGAATGACTCGAGCGTGTCCAGAGAAGGGCAACGAAGCTGGTGCAGGGTCTGGAGCACAGGTCGTACGAGGAGCGGCTGAGGGAACTGGGGGTGTTTAGTCTGGAGAAGAGGAGGCTGAGGGGAGACCTCATCGCTCTCTACAGCTACCTGAAAGGAGGGTGCAGAGAGCTGGGGATCGTCAACCAAGTAATAAGTGACAGAACAAGAGGTAAAGGCCTCAAGCTGCGCCAGGGAAGGTTTAGACTGGATATTAGGAAGCATTTCTTTACAGAGGGGGTTGTTAGGCATTGGAATGGGCTGCCCAGGGAGGCAATGGTGGAGTCCCCATCCCTGGTGGCATTTAAGAGTAGAGTTGACATAGCCCTTAGGGATATGGTGTAGTTGGGAACTGTCAATGTTAGGTTACTGGTTGGACTAGATGATATTCAAGGTCTTTTCCAACCTAGGTGATTACATGATTCTGTGATTCTGTGACTTCTCAGGGACTCAGCCTGAGTTGTTGGAAATCTGGCAATTTGCAGTTTGATAAGCTTGGTACTATATTTACTTTGAGAATGCCTCTTTCTTCTCATAGTCACTGTTGTATGACAGTTGGTATTTATGTCAGAAGTGTCTAATGAGCCTAATGAAACAAAACTTTATTTACCTTTGGATTGGTTTACCAATAATATCCTCAAGCAGCAGGTAAGCCTACCCAGAAGTTTGGCTCTGTCACAGGTTCTCTCTGTCATATGTGCAGAGATTAGCCAGAAAGAAGGGAAATCATATCTAGCAGAAGATTCACAAATGTATTTGTCACTGTGTCACTCTTATGGTGAGCTAGACCATGTTTCAGCTTATGCAGCTTTCAAATTAATGCACAGTCTCAGTCACACATCACCAAGACAAATGGGTCAAAAAATCCCTCAGAAATACAGTTACATAAAGTACTGTCTTATTCCTCAGGAGCTTGCTGAGATTAGTTCAGGTTTAATCTGTCCACAACTGAGCTCTTCTCACTTTTATGTCTTTCTCCCATCTGTCCTGATCCAATGTCAGGGGAGGTTTCGATAAGATCCCAAGAGAAAGTTTAAGACACAAATGAGGTCAAATGCCGTATACCCAAACCAGATTTTTATTATTAAAAAAGTGAAGAGGGGTAGTAATAGGGCAGAAAGGAAGGAAAAGACAGGAATAAAACAAGAATGCGGGATATGGCTGCAAGAGTAGTCACCACCATGGATCCAGCAGTGTCCTGTTGGTCCTCAGTCTTCAGTTCTTTGGTGGTGGATTCACACTGACCAAAATTTCCTGCTGCCTCTTTAAGGTCGTTGTATCTGCTGATTAGCATATTTGCCCACCTTTAGGTTTTTTTTCTCTGGTCCCACAGATTTTTTTGCATCCGGCTTCAGGGCAGGAAGGTTTGCCTCTCATCAGTTAATTAGCAATGCAGACATGGGGTCTGGCCTACACAATAGAGACACAAATGGCTACAGGATGGGGCCAAGTCAGTACACTCTGCCCCTTTGAGGCTTGTCTAAAGAGTCCAGACAATGCAACCGCAAAGAACTGGGGGGTGCATCCTGCAATACACTCCCGCTTCTCTGGGCAGCATCTCCCAGACCAGTTCACAAGGCCGCAGCAGCTTCTCTTGGAGGTTTGCACAGACACAAGCAAGCTTTGAGACAGTCATAGGACATTTCAGTCTCTCAAACCATATTCTTGTCCTGAACTATTGAAGCTATTGGCAAAAATACATATTAAATATTGCTGACTACAAGCCAGCAGTTATCTCTTCTGAAAGTCCTTTACCTTACGCTTGTCCAGTCATCATGGTTCAGATAGTCCTTAATATAGAAGAATGAAAAAATTAATGAGTTTGTTCTTGGCACCTAAAATGAAATGAGAAGAACATTGCTTCAGCCTGCTTTCAGAAAACTTCAGATAATACTGTGGAAGCTGCTTTGCTTTTGGTCTCTACAATCCCTTGACTCCTTCTTGAAGTTAGCATCTCTCAATGTCTGCCTTGATCCATCCATCTCCAAGGCCAGCTCTAGCACTCTGTCTATGCTGGTGCTTACAGAATACACCTAGAAGCATCCTGATTCTTGGGCAAACTCCTATACTCAACTGCAGTCTGGGTTGAATGAAGATTATCCACCAGGCTCATCTATTGGCATTATTAGGATCCTTCTCAGAAAGTCATCAAAAGTCTAATCAAAAACCAAGCCAAATGAAAAATTCAAACAAAAAAACACCACAAATCTGGGTTGCCCCAATTCCTGGTTCCCAAGTAGTCTGGACAGCTAATTTAAACTTGGGACTGTGCGGTGGGTTAGCCTTGTCAAACAACCAGATGCCCACCCAGCCGCTCCCTTCCTCCCTCTTCCTTTTAAGCAGAGAGGAGAAGAAAATAGGGTGAGAAAGCTCTTGAATTGAGATAAATAAAGACAGGGAGACTGCTTACTGGTTACTATTGTGGACAAAAGAGGCTTTGCTTTGGGAAAATTAATTCCATTTATTGTGACTTAAAATAGATTTGGATAGTGAGAAATGAAGACAAACATTAAAACAAGAACTTTCCTCCCCTCTCTCCCAGACTCATCTTCACTCCAGGTTTCTCCATCCTGCCCCAAGAAGTGCAGGGAGAATGGGCGGCTATGGTCACTATACAGCAGTTCTCTGCAGCTTCTTCTTCCTCACACTTTTAAAATGCTCGAGTATAGACTCACCATGGGCTGCAGCTCCTTCAGGAAACATCCACCTGCTCTGGTTGGGGTCCTCCATGGGCCACAGTATGGATAACTACTCTGGAGTGGTCCTCTCCATGGGCTGCAGGGAATTATCTGCACCAGTCCTGGAATGCCTCCTTCTCTCCCCTCATCTTGGGGCTTCGTGCTGTTGTTTCTCAATCTTTTTCCTCCTCCTCTCTCTGTCTGGTGTTTTTTGCACTTTCTTAAATATTTTGACTGTAGTGGGTCCCTTGCAGATCTGTCTGGAACAGGTTGTGTTTGGTACAGGGCAGCCCCTGGTCTCTTTTCACAGAGGCCACCCCTGCAGCCCACCCACTACCAGCTCCTCACCACAGACACCCCATTCAGACTGCCATGGAGGACACCACATGACAGAGTACTCGTAGATTGGGAACGCACCACTGGGTGGAGAGAGGTAAAGGATCAGGTAAAGGAATGTTTGAGGATCATAACTGAATTTTTAAAATAATAGTAATTTAAATGAATGTCCATGTATTTTTACTCAGTATAGTAATATCAATAATTGCTGCTGTAGCAGTGCTGCATAGGCCTCCAGGGGACCCCAGCTGCACCTCACAAAGCATCCTCTCCTTATTGGTCCTTACAGAGGGTCATGAGTAGTGTGTGGTGCAGACAAGCCCCACATGGTGCCAGTGTTACAGGTCATATCAGGTGAAAATTTATGTGAAATTTATGGGCTAGATGTCTTCAAAAAGAAACCTCATTTCTGCTGAATGACAAATGAAAGCAAATGTCTCCAGTGGTGCTCCAAGGTTTTGAAGTGGGGACAAAGCTGAGGTAGTTCAGCCCAGGACACTTCACAGGTACAACATCTGAGGGAACAGGTAGACACAGCTCGAGTACTGGGTATTGTCGTGTGGAAATCAAAGACATTTTCTGTTTGATTTCAATGGGAAAAGGAGAAAATCAGGGCTTTATTAAAAAAAAAAAAAAAAAAAAAGAAGTGCTCAATGAATCAGTACAGAGATTAAAAAAATTTCTCCAATTCTGAATAAAATTATTTTAAAAATCTACAATAAGATAAGACTTTGGAGAGAAGAAATATTTAAATAAAAGCTTTTAAAATTATGAATAAGGGATGATAACCTAAAAATGAAAAAAAAAAGCAGAAAGAACAGATTTTAAACTATTACTCTAATTTAAAACTGCATTTGTATAATTGTTAAGGTTTCTATCCAATTCTTCTGTCAGAAAACTACATTAGACACATCTGTATAAAACATATTTTCCAGTTAAACCAGTTTAGAATGACGACATTCATTTTCTAGTTCACTGCAAGGTTAAGTAATACAATAAGAGCTCTCTAAATGTAATAATTCACCAGAGTTACATTTGTTAACTAGCTGTTACCAGTTACATTCCATTGGCTTTTTGATTCTTGATATTAAATATGCCAAGTGGAATAACAACATTGTGTAGTTTCAGATCAGAACATAATTTTTTTTCTTAGTTTAGAATGGCTTTTTTCCAAATAACTAAAATGGATACAAACTAGAGGCAATACATATTTGTACAATGCAGTGTCTAGGGAGAAATATTAAAAAAAAACCCCAACCAAACCTGATTTTTTAAAAATAACTGAAAGTAAGCAAATAAAATTAAAATAGCAATCTATTTTTAATGAAGTATCTTAGCTGACATGTTTAATCATTGGTGGAATGTTTTAAAAAATTATAATTCCTTCCATCACCAATTTTCCACTGAGATGATGGGAAAGAAGAGTGGAGAATGCATCTAGAATCAAACATAGTGATATATTACACGAAGAATGGGAGAGAAAGTGTATATGACATGAAATAGTAAAATATATATATATATATTTGTGTGTGTGTGTGTATAATTAGTCTGCCACAGATATCAAGGAGTTGTTTTTAAATTCCATAGAGATATGATTTGCCATTTCTTTAGGAGGTTTTTTGGCTACAGCTGAAGGACCCAGTATTTTTAAAAGTAACAAACCTAAAAATAAACTTCATTAAAAAGAAGTGTCTTTTCCACAGGTTTCCTGTTTCATCTTTGATGTTTGAGTTTCAGGAGAGACAAGAATATAGAAAAGTACTGAGTATGTTAACACTGTTGAGTAGAGAACAAGGTGAAGCATTTTCAGTATTTTCAGGCTCAGGGCTTATCTTAATCAACTAAAATTAATAGAGATATTAAAAAATACATTAAGAAGAGCATTGCCACTTAAAAGATAAACACTTCAGTCTCAGTAAAAACTTGGTCCTATGCACACCTCCTAAAGCTAGTGTCTTATTTTCTATGGTATTGAAGCCAGATGAAACTTTGTTTTGTTTTGGGTTTTTTTGCATTGAACCCTAAGGAATTAATCTCCTTGCCATTGTAATTGACTAATTCTGTATTTTTGCTTTGTTCCCTAAAGCTTCAGATTACTCCACAGACTATTTCCCCAGACTAAAATATGCACACCAAACTGAAGTGTACATGTTTGTGCACATGTTGACCTTTTTTAGGTGTTTGACTTCAGGGTAAGTATTGATAAGACCACAAGGAGTCACTACTATTGCTGAACACTGTTTATCTTATCCAAGGTCTTTCTTCAGTTAATGCATATGAAATACAAAGTTTTCAGTAGATATCATAATTCTATTAAATTCGCTAGTTCCATCACAATCAATGAAACAACAGGGGTTTAGGGATGCTGAGAATTACAGAAGCTGGAATAAAAAATAAAAATAAAGCACCTGTAGAAGTTCAGAGAAAAGCAACAAAGCATAATTTTTTTTCTATATTGAGTTAGTATATCTGAGTCTGTATTGTGAGTACTGTCACCATCAATTCCACCATAGCTCTACATTAATAAAAAATACAGTTCTGAAGTCTTCATTGCAGTTTGAAGTCTTACATTAAAAAAATAAAAGTATTTTTTAAGATGTCCACAATGAATTAATATATTAAATTCTTTAACTGTGATTTTTCAGGAACCCTTCTACATAAATATCCTATCTTTGTCAGTGTCAGAGCTCCCTGAAGTTCTACTAAAGTTAGTAAAGCAAAGGTCATCCTACTATACATCGAGTAAGGCACTAAGTGTCATCGTCTCAACAGGGAATATGCCCTGTAATAGAAGATTACTACCATTTTTTGCAGTATTTAGATTTTCTGTAGTCACCTTCTCTGCTCTTATCCTCCATCCCTATTTAACACACAGGATAGCTGTAACTTACTCGATTTGTATTGGGATTGTAGGATATATAAATGTAAAAAAAAATACTATCTAAGCCACAAAAGTTATCATCATCTATTTTGCAGTTTGTGCAGTTTTATGTAGCAGGAAGACAATTAGATTCAAACTGTCACAGATAATGTTCTGTGGGTTTGCAAATGCTGGGGCTCACGTAGAAAAGATGAGTCTTGGGGCATTTAGAATTTAAAATCCTTTTCATAACGGGAAATTATGAAAGAAGGAATTCTAGCCCAGCTTCCTCAAACTTCTCAGGCCCAGCAGATGCCATTTTCTGTGATGTTGCCTTTTGTAGCTTTGCAGTCTGGTAGACAATACTTGTAAGACCTTTGGTCCTGGTTCTTTTCTCATTTATATTTGTGTAAACGAAGAGCAACCTCAAGTTATCCCTGCTTTACAGCATTTTCAAAGTGAGAAGAGATAAGCCCATATGTATCACTTACCAGGGATCATAAAAACAAGAGGTTGTTTGGTGCTGTGAAGATGTTGTGATAGCTATTATGCATACCAATCTCAGGCTATTTTAGGTTGACTAATTAGAGAAAAGTTGAATATTGAAGAAATTCTCTGGGCCCTCCTAATCTGAAATAATACCAGGCTGTGCTTTATCAACTCACTGGGGCCTGTTTGTGAACATTGTATGCATGCTCCTATCTGCTTTGGAGGCAGAGCTAATGCAGAGTGGACTCAGTGTCCTGGGTGGATAACAGAACTACACTGTGTCCTTTCTGGGTGAGCTGATTCACATTCCTCTAATATAAAAAGACCTATTTTTATATAAATACAAGGAGAAACAGTCTGTCAAAATATCTGTTCCATCCCTATAGTATTTGTTTCTTATTACTGCTCCAGCTCTATCTGCGAGTTTCAGATTCTTACATATAATTTGTTAATTGTCTTAATAAGTATGAAACTTTAAAAAGTCTATTAGTGTATTTTTTTTTTGTCTAGCTTCCTCTCACATGTGAAATGACAGTTTCATTTTTAAGAGCCTATAGACTTGACAAATCTGATATCAGACTTAATGTAAAGGACTCTTTGAAATGTAATATTTAAGGCACGGCACACATTCGTATTACTTTGCTAACCTGCCAAAGGCATGAGTTGGTCTGGGTTTTATTTGGATTCTGAAGTCTCACAGGAAGCAATTGGAGAAGACTCTCTGGAGGACACCCACATTAAAAAAATGTATGTTGCTCTGAGGTAAGTTCTCTGTTTCCCTATTCTTCCCTTTTAAGACTGGTACATAAATGAGAAATAGATTGTCATTCGGGGCTGCCTCAACCCAACCACAAGTTCCATGACTGACATTTATGCAAAATGTTGATAGACAAATTCCTTGGTTATTTATCAACACTAAGCAGTCCCCACAGACATCACTCAGCAACCATATCCCATCATGCAAGCTTTCCTATTTCCTTTCAAATCATTCATCTGTATGTAGGAGCTATTTAAACAAATAAACTTACCTAGATATGAAAACACTTGCCACATTTATGAAAAAAAAAGGAATACTTCATTTAATAAAAGACTTTCATTTGGATATATGAGAAACACACTGCAATATGTGAAGAACCAGAGAGATAGGAATACCTTCCTCCTGTATACGTCCTTTGACTGATATAGAACACTAAGTTAAAAGTTCAAAAAGCTAGATTTTATTAACCCATGCACATACAGCTTTATCTGTGTGTGAGACAGGCATAAGAAAAGTGCCTAATGACTTGCGCTGTCTACTTGCTTTTAAGAAAAATCTATTTTTATTACCATAAATATAGTTTTAAAGCCAAAATTCTGTCTGCTCTGTATGAATTTGCTAGAAAAAAAATTCCCATTATTCTTCCTGTGAAGCAATTAAAGACCAAGTTTTTACAGGAGTAGTTTTCTTTTTTTTTTTTTCTGAGTAAATAAGGATTTCAGATTTTAGGTTAATTTTTAATGGTTGGAGTATTTAAGACTGAACAGCACTGCATTGTGTGTCCCACCTATTTATTAAAATACAAAATAATATATTTTATCCAATGTTTTTTAATACCATGAATTGGTACTTATATTTGGAAAATGTTCATCCAATAGTTATGTGCTGATACCAAATGAAAACAACAACAACAACAAAGCTTTCCTGATCAATTACTTGCTGGCAAGTTGGACTTCTACTTGTCCCAGTACTCCTCAAGAGGAGATTTTAATGTGCTTGGATGATGATTTCGTTCATTTATTTTTTATGAGATGATTCAATTCAGGATACATAAGACATTCCTTCACTATCTACTTTTAAGACTCAAAAATTGCTGACCTCAATTTGAGTCAGATACACATATCCAGGGGCAGAATTTGTCCCAGAGAGCTATGTTGAGAGCCCCTGTTTGAGCTTTGCAATGTTAGAGCAGCAATGAGAAGTAGCTTCTCAAGAAGGGCTCCGTGCTATTCTTTTTAAAAGCAAGTGTGAGGGAATGTCAGGTACCATCGTTATTTATAGAGGGTGTGTTATAAGATCTGCCTTATGTCAACCCAGCTCTAGCAGGCAGTAGGTGTTTGCTCCTCTAATGCAGTTAGAATGACAACTCTGGGGCATTATCATTTCAGATGTCCTTAAGTCCTTTCATGGCTACCTGCAGCTACACAGCTATCTTGCCTCTAATAATCAGCTCTGGTATCAACTTTTTCATGGATGGTATTTTTGACCATTACAGCCAGATGCCTGAAGTACAGAAATGAAGCCCTGACAGAATTTTGGAGAACTGTGAGAAGGAAATCTAATTCTGTTGATCCCGGGCTGGACAAGGGAAGTTTAAAGAACCTGCTCAAAGAAACTAATCTATTCAAAATTAGCTTAAAAGAAATTTATTAAAGTTTTGAACAAGGAGCAGTAAAATACAAATAATGTTTAAAGAATACATGCAGTACAATAATAATGATTTTAACATGGAGAAACAAACTGTAAAATCTAAAATATCTGTCTTAAAGTCCCATAAAATTCAGATGGTCAGCCTACTAAGAAAAGACAAGCTTCAGAGTCCCAACAAATGAAGAATTTAATAATACCTGGAGATGGCAACATCTGCAAGCAAAGGCTGTCAGCGCCAAGACAGAACAGTTCCAGGACAGAAACATTGACAGTTCCAAGACAGAAACATTGTTTTATCTTTTTTTTTAATTAAAACGAAACTATACCACTACAAATACATTTGGTAGTTGTACCAGTTTCATTACTTCATGGTTAAAACTGGGTGCAGTTAGTCTCAGTTAGTTTCTGTGATTAAAGATCTGACATGGACAAAGGGTTTACCACTTCCATGCTGATTTTCATATCAGCATTTCTTTTGCTTCTGTTTCCCTGATACCTTCTTCTGGCCTGCCTTGTCATAAAAGTCTGAAGTTATACTTGGAAAAATCTATACTTAGAAAGTCTATTAGAGGTCTACATCATTTTCACTGCCTTATGAATTAGAAAAGGTGCTGTAAATCACCAACCTAGACATCAGTTTTTATCCTGCTTCTCTCATCATCATTCATCAGTTATGACACATACAGCTTGAATGAAGTTATCTGAGTTAAAACAGAGAAGTTAGCCCACTAACATAGCAGAACAATATTTCAGTCGCTTTGCCATACGCAACATCTTTTACTTAGGAAGCTCCTGATGTGGCTACTCAACCATTCTACAGAATATTTATCTTCAACCGGATAAAGGAAACATGCCCAAATTAGCCTGCATCTTTATAGTGGCCAGCCAGTTAATGTGCACATTGTTCCAGACCAATACTGCTGTTCCTTGTTGTGTGAAAGTTTCATAGGTGACAGGGTAACAAGACATATGTACTACAATAGGCAAAGAGATGTACTTCAGGTAAAAAAGACAGAGATATATCAGAAATCAGGCTTCACTGGTCCTGCTGTTGAGGGTACAACATAGATGCATTTAACCATGTATAGTCTATTTGCTGGTACTAGGACAACAAACTCAAACTGGAACACTGGTACTTCATAGTTTCCTATTACTCTAAAAAGTGTTGTTGTAATGTGTCTGTATAAATTTAGTAACAGAAAGAGCGTAGTGAGTCAGCTATTTTAGTTTGATCATCAAAATAAGAAACCCTGAATTAGAGAGACACAATGTACAAGGTGTATATATATATATATATATATATATAAGAACTGACATGATTCACATATATGTCTTGTATTAGAAAATATGAGGAGGAAGTCCCCTGAGAAATTAGAAAACAGACCAATGCATAATAATCTTGATTATTAATATTTGTGATCTGTGGATGCAATGATTTTTGAAGCCTAGCTCACAGTTTTCAATTTTGTGCTGTCAATACACAGCTGTCAATACGCAGCACAAAACTGGTTAGCAAGCCAATATTGTGATAGGCTTCCATCACAACAGGCTTGTTTTCATTTACTTTTTGCTTTGTTTAGAAAAATTGCTAGCTCTCAGATTGTGGATAAGACCCTCTGCTTTGGCTCACCTGATATTTTTATTCCATCACAGGCAGGTGCAGTGCAGAGCTACTACTTCTTTGCTACAGGTTCTCACCTTTGAAATAAAACTGACAGCAAGTCTGCAAATATAGTGACTCTGTGCCTGATGAATTAGGTCCTCCTTCAAGGAGAGGCATTGCTGCTGTGCCTGCATTTAGAAAAATGTGATTTAGAAGGTAAATTTCCCAACAGCAAGCTAATCTTGTTAGCTCTACCTTTAACACATGATTTAAGTCACCCAAGGCAGGGCCAATTTTATGATAGCGTGTTCAAATAGAAATTTTCCAGGAAAACCTTTTTGACCATGTGCTTGGATTCATAACCCCACTCTTCGGTAAGACTTAGAAAGTCTGATTTTCTTGTACCTGCAATTATACATTTTAATATTCAATGTTATGTGAAGTTATTTTTTTTTCTCTACCTAAACTCTTCCCACATTTCAGATAAAATCACATATAATAATTATAACTGTATATACTTATGCTGCTGGAAAATATCTGATTCTCTCACATGTAAGAAATATGTGATTCATTCAAATCTCATCAGTTCATTAGAGAGCATGTGAATTTTACCCAGAGGGCAACAAATGTTATGTTGATAAATCCAATTATCATAATTTTGTTAGATTGACTGTCACAATGGGAAAATACCTTACTAAAAATACAAGACTTTAAAAGAGAAATATAAAGCCAGTCTGCTATAATGAGGCTATAAAATATGTATGTGCATTTTAAGAACCATCCATTGCCCCTGTTCAGACATGCAGTATACTTGTTATTTCAGGAAGTTAGTGATGCATACATATGTCAGAGAGGCATGTCGTGCCATCTTCTCATTTCAGTCCACAAGAGACAAAACTAATTCAGCACTAAGTGAGGAAAATAACATATTCACATAGAGCAGATTTTTTAATCTGGATGGTACCACAGAGTACAGCGGGTCTCTCTGCAGCTCACAGTTCAGCTATTTTACAGGTAACAGTACTTCACACAGTTTACTCACAGATACCACTCTGAGTGATGTGGTGCGTTCTTCAAGACGATTTTGAATAACTATTGCAAGTGGAAGTTGTCTATTTGTTAGCACAACTGTCTAAACCCCAGTCATTCACTTTGGGGGATGGGAGAGGCAGAGCCTTAAGACAATCACAGCTTCCTTTGTCTGCCTCTGTCATATACATATGCCTGTATAACATACATTTTCCTGCTGCATGAAATTTTATCTTTGGGGCAGATTGAATGATGGCGGGAAGAAAGCTGACTCCACTAGTGTTTTCCTCATCCTCAGTCAAACTGGGACTGAACAACCAGAAAATAACCTGAGTTGCTAGACATTAATTGTACAGATTCCTGTTCAGTTAAAGAGTCATTCTACTTGAAAGAATCCCTTGGGAGATGGTCCTGAAGGGTCCAGGAAGGCTGGACACTCTTTAAGAAGGAAATCTTAATGGCACAGGAGCAGGTGGTCCCCAGGTCCTATAAGAGAAGCCAACACCAAAAAAGACCACCCTAGCTAAACAGGGGGCTTTGGCTGGAGAAAAGGAGAGTTTACAGCTTTTGGAAGAAGGGGCTAGCCACTCACAATGATTGCAAAACCACTATGAGGCTATGCAGGGAGGAAATCAGGAGGTCTAAAGCCTAGCCAGAAATTAATCTGGCTTCAGCAATCAAGGACAAAAAAAAATGCTTCTATAAGTATGTCAACAGCAAAAGAAAGACCAGAGAGAGCCTCCATCCCCTGCTAGATGCAGGAAGAAACATGGTAAAGAATGATGAGGAAAAGACTGAGCTTCTTAATGCCTTCTTTGCCTCAGTTTTTAATAACAAGACTAGTTGTACTGAGGGAATCCAGCCTCCTCAGCCAGAAAACAGAGACTGGGAGAATGACCCCCCAACAATCCAGGAGGAGACAGTCAGTGACCTGCTGCATCACACAGACACACACCAGTCTATGGGACCAGATGGGATACACCTGAGGGTGCTGAAGGAGCTGGCTGGGGTGCTCACCAAGCCACTTTCCATCATCTACCAGCAGTCCTGGCTGATGGGGAGGTCCCGACAGATTGGAAATTGGCCAGTGTGATGCCCATCTATAAGAAGGGTTGGAATGATGATCCGTGAAATTACAGGCCTGTCAGCTTGCCTTTGGTGCCCGGGAAGCTGATGGAGCAGCTCATCCTGAGTACCATCACACAACACATGCGGGACAACCAGATGCACAGGCCCAGTCAGCATGGGTTTATGAAAGGCAGGTCCTGCTTGACAGACCTGATCTCCTTCTACGACAGGGCAACCTGCTTACTGGATGAGGGAAAGGCTGTGGATGTTGTTTACCTTGACTTTAGTAAGGCCTTTGACACCATTTCCCACAGCATTCTCCTGGCAAAACTGGCTGCTTGAGACTTGGATGGGCACACGCTTTGCTGGGTAAAAAACTGTCTGGATGGCCGGGACCAAAGAGTTGTGGTGAACGTAGTTAAACCCAGCTGGCGGCCGGTCACGAGTGGTGTCCCCCAGGGCTCGGTGTTGGGGCCACTCCTGTTTCACATCTTTATTGATGATCTAGACGAGGGGATCGAGTGCACCCTCAGTCAGTTTGCAGAGGACACCCAGTTGGGTGGGAGTGTTGATCTGCTCGAGGGTAGGGAGGCTCTGCAGAGAGACCTGGACAGGCTGGAGCCATGGGCTGAGGCCAACTGGAGGAGTTTCAATAAGGGCAAATGCCGGGGGCTGCCCTTGGGCCACAACAACCCCCAGCAGCGCTACAGGCTTGGGGAGGAGTGGCTGGAGAGCTGCCAGTCAGAGAGGGACCTGGGGGTGTTGATTGACAGCCGGCTGAACAGGAGCCAGCAGCGTGCCCAGGTGGCCAAGAAGGCCAATGGCATCCTGGCTTGTGTCAGCAATAGCGTGGCCAGCAGGGACAGGGAAGGGATCTTACCCCTGTACTCGGCACTGGTGAGGCCGCCCCTCGATTCCTGTGTTCAGTTTTGGGCCCCTCACTCCAAAAAGGACATTGAATGACTCGAGCGTGTCCAGAGAAGGGCAACGAAGCTGGTGCGGGGTCTGGAGCACAGGTCGTACGAGGAGCGGCTGAGGGAACTGGGGGTGTTTAGTCTGGAGAAGAGGAGGCTGAGGGGAGACCTCATTGCCCTCTACAGCTCCCTGAAAGGAGGGTGCAGAGAGCTGGGGATGAGTCTCTTGAACCAAGTAACAAGCGATAGGACAAGAAGTAATGGCCTCAAGTTGCACCAGGGAAGGTTTAGACTGGATATTAGGAAGCATTTCTTTCCAGAAGGGGTTGTTAGGCGTTGGAATGGGCTGCCCAGGGCAGTGGTGGAGTCCCCATCCCTGGAGGTGTTTAAGCGTCAGGTCGACATAGCGCTGAGGGATCTGGTGTAGCTGGGAACTGTCAGTGTTAGGTCAATGGTTGGACTAGGTGATATTCAAGGTCTTTTCCAATGTAGATGATTCAGTGATTCGTTTACAGACCCTTTATGGAGCAAATATTTGATGTCAAACTTTGGTGGGAAAGTATGTATAAAAGCTGTGAGCAGAATTAGTGAAAGAGTAATTTTAATAAGCCTCTTCTTTTATTTTTAATATTTTCATTTGCATTTGGATTAAAAACCAGGACATTCTCATGTTGTTCAGAAAAAGGTATTAATACATATCAGTATGTCTCATGCATCTGTGTGGAATACAGCATATTTTGGTTTATATCCCTGTTGCAAATCATGAAGAACTTAACCTGGTGTCCCTGTTACTTAGTACAGATTTCTGAATCATCAAGATTTAGTTATTCTAAGGTCTCCCTGTCCTGCACCTTAAAATCCTTCCAAAGAAAACCAATAGGCCTCTAATAAATGTTCTGGCTTTGACAAACTGCAATTTCCAAGCAAAGAAAAATTATTCCACTGAAAAATTTCTAGTGTTCTTCAAGTGGGTTTTTTTCTTTCCTTTTATTTTTTATTTATTTATTTAATTATTATTTATTTATAAACAGTTGTCCTGGTTCAGCTAGGATAGGGTTAAGTTTCCCCAGCAGGGGGAAGGGATCTCCAGCCGGGTTATTCATACCATGCTGGTGTCAGGTCCAGCGCAGCAGTGTGGGAAGCTTTTGTGGCTTTGGTCTCAGAAAGCATGTGCGGTGGGCTACCTGTATACTTGCAGTATTTCTCTGCCTATCTTTTGTCTTGTTTACTGTTATTACTGTTTATTGTTGTTACTATTGCTATTGTTATTGTTTAGATTGTTTTATTACACTGTTATATTAAATTTCTTCTTATTTTAACCTGGTGTTTGTGCCCTACTTGTGTCCAAGGGTGGGGGAGGGACAACGGCAACGTGGTCTCCGGTTCTGGCAGGGCTTAAAACTATCACAATAGTTAAGGGTATTACCCTTTGGACTAACTTTAGATGAGGAATATTAGATTTTCCATCACCTCAAGTCTACTGTCCAGGACAGGAAGTTGTTTTGAACACATGTCAGAAGATAAGGACTGAACGATTTTTCTGAGCAAGAATCAGATACTTATATTGAACAAGAATTTAGACTGTAATCAAAACAGATCCTTCTGGCTTTAGTCTATATGAAAAATATTGCAAATTTATTTTGCAAAGTCTTTAAAACCACTTATTTAAGAAAAAAATCAACAGGTTGCACAGAAACTGATGATTTTACAAAACTTGAGGCCAGCAAAAATAGCTGAATTTCACAGTCCACAGCTTGACCATATAACCTGATGAGAAGTATTTGTCCATTCCACATCATTGCCATCCACCCGATAGCAAATTAAAGCTATGGTAGAATGTTATGATCCTCATTAATATTGATTGGCATGAAAACAACTGCTTTATTCTCTTCTTGTTGTCCTGGCTGTTACAGTATCATGTTACAGTCTTGAGTCTTGCTTTAGGGTCTGTCTCCAGAGATTGTAAGACTATCTAAAATAACACAGGAAAAGACAAATAGAAGCAATAGAATAATGGTGGATACCAACTCAAGTCCCTTGTCACAATGAGATTGTCCATCACCTGCTCAAAGAGAGTTTGTTGAGATCCCATGGAGGATTACGCAAATAATTTCTGCAAGATCTCGGACTACCCTATGATTCATTCATTGCCACTCCTAAGGGCGTTCTGATTTGACCTTCTATCCCCCAAATCCCCCATATCTTGTGACATTATATTTTCATATCTCATTTCTTCTCTGTGGAGATAAAAAGAAAAGAAAGAATGGCATCTGACACATAAATACCATGTTTTAATTTCTGGTACTGAAAAATGTTCTCACACCATGTTCATAAACATAATAACTTTAGTATCACAGAAAAATAAGTCAACAAAAGGCCAAAGAAAAAACAAATGTGCAGATCTGACAGGTGAATCATTTAACTTCTGCAGTTTCCAAGCCTATCCAACGAATAGCACAATGGTTGATTTTACTGATGAAAGAGACAAATGAAACCATACTTCTTACTAAGAGGAAGGATTATAAGCATTTGTTCATACTACGTGGCATTTAAGTATTAATAAGCTTGTCATGTTCATGCTGTCTGCAAAAATTGTACATACCTATTAATGTGGAAATGGAAAAATGTGGACCCCCTCCAGAAGGAAATGGAAGACCCAGTTACCTGGGATATGAAGAAAGCTAAGGCACTCAACAACTCTTTTGCCTCAGTCTTCACTTGCAAGTGCTGCAGCCCCACCACCCAAGATGCAGATGACTAAGGCAGGGACTGGGAGCATGAGGAAACACCCACCATAGAAGAAGATCAGGTTCAAGACCACTGAAGGAACATGAAGGTGCAAAAGTCCCTGTGACCTGATGAGATGCATCCACAGGTCCTGAGAGAACTGCCTAAGCCACTATCCATCATATTTGAGAAGTCGTGGCAGTCCAGTGAAGTTCTCATTGACTGGAAAAGGGAAACATTACCCCTATTTTTATAGAGGAAAAAAAAAGGAAGACCCAGGGACTACAGGACAGGCAGTGTCACTTCTGTGCCTGGAAAGATCATGGTGCAGATCCTCCTGGAAACTATGTTGGGGCACATGGAAAGTAAGGAGGTGATTGGTGACAGCCAACATGGCTTCACTAAGGCTAAATCTTGCATGACAAACTTGGTAGTCTTCTATGACAAGATTACAGCATTGGTAGATAAGGGAAGAACAACTGATCTACCTGGACTTGTGCAAAACATGTGGCACTGTCCCATATGACATCCTTGTCTTTAAATTGGACAGACATGGATTTGACAGATGGACTGCTTGGTGGATAAGGGATTGGCTGGATGGTTGCACTCAAAGAGTTGCAGTCAACAGCTCGATGTCCAGGTGGAGAGCGGTGACTAGTGCCATTCCTCAAGATTCAATACTGGGATCTACGCTGGTTAACATCTTTGTCATCAACATGGACAGTGGGATTGAGTGCACCCTCAGCAAGTTTGCTGATGACACCAAGCTGTGTGGTGTGGTCAATATGCTGTAGGAAAGGGATGTGCCATCCAGAGGGACCTGGACAGGCTTGGGAGTTGGGCCCATGCAAACTTCATGAAATTCAACAAGGCCAAGTACAAGGTCCTGCACATGGGTTGAGGAAATCCCGTGTACAAATACAGGCTGGGCAATGGATGGATTGAGAGCAGCCCTATGGAGAAGGTTTGGGGGGTATTAGTGGATGGAAAACTGACTATGAGCCAGGTACATGCACTCACAGCCCAGAAAGCCAGCCATATCCTGGGCTGCATCAAGAGAAATGTTGCTAGCAGGTTGAGGGAGGTGTTTGTTCCCCTCTACTCTGCTCTTGTGTCCTGGTTCAGCTAGGATAGGGTTAAGTTTCCCCAGCAGGGAGGGGGAAGGGATCTCCAGCCGGGTTATTCATACCATGCTGATGTCAGGTCCAGGCGTGGGAGCGCGGGAATCTTTTCCTTTGTGGCTTTGGTGACAGGGAGCACGGGGCTGTCTGTAACCATTGCGGTATTTCTCTGTATATCTTTTGTCTTGTTTACTGTTATGGCTGTTTATTGTTGTTATCATTGCTACTGTTGTTGTTCAGATTGCTTATCACACGTATTAAATTTCTTCTTATTTTAACCTGGGGTAGGTGCACTACTTGTGTCTGAGGGTGGGGGAAGGACAACGGCAACGTGGTCTCTGGTCCCGGCAGGGCCTAAACCAACACATCTTGTGAGACCCCACATGGAATACTGCATTCATCTCTGGGGCCCCCAACAAAAGAAGGATATGGGCCTGCTCGAGCAGGTCCAGAGGAGGGACATAATGATCAGAGGGTAGGAGCACCACCCTTATGAGGACAGGCTAAGATAGTTGGGGTTCACCTTAGAGAAGACAAGGCTCTGGGGAGACCATACAGTGGCCTTCCAGTAGTTAAAGGGGGCTACAGGACTACTGTAGTGTAGTGATAGGATGAGGGGTAATAGTTTTAAACTAAAGGAGAGTAGGTTTAGATTAGATATAAGGAATAAATTCTTCACTATGAGGATTGTAAGGCACTGGAATAAATTGCCCAGAGAAGTTGTGGATGTCCCCTTCCTGGCAGTGTTCAAGGCCAGGTTAAACGGGGCTTTGAGCAACCTGGTCTAGTGGAAATTGCATATGTTAGGGGGGTTGGAACTAGATGATCTTTAAGGTCCCTTCCAACTCAAACTGTTCTATGATTCTATGAAAACAATAAGTGTCTTATAATTCACAGGTGGAGAGAGTATATAACTCAACCTACTGCATTACTGTACTATTCACCTATATGGACTTTTTCTGCTTCATCTGCTCTGTGAATACCAATTTCCTTACAAGAACATGTTTTCTAACTGTCTAAATTCCCAGTAGCTTCAAACAGTTTTCTTTTAAAAAATAATCAGTCTGCCACAGAGCCTCACATTTCCTTGGTGCCCCATTTGGTACAGATCTTGGCCAGTGGGAGCTTTTTGGACATTATGGCTGTATCATTTTAAAGTCCCATACCAGTTGCCCATGATGGGTTTGAAAATGAAATGTAATTCAGTGAGACAAGAGGAGATTCTAGAAACTAGCTTCCAGTCTGATCAGGTTTTTAAATTTTGAATTTAAGTCAAGGAAGAAAGTAGCTACTTTAAATCATTTAAAGAAGTTTTATGTGCCCTTTGTGCCCTGTACAATTTGGATTCATGTTAAGAATTATAACGT
This sequence comes from Athene noctua, assembly GCF_965140245.1. Classification (NCBI taxonomy): domain Eukaryota; kingdom Metazoa; phylum Chordata; class Aves; order Strigiformes; family Strigidae; genus Athene; species Athene noctua. The sequence continues at coordinate 18,666,238 of NC_134040.1, read as the reverse complement.
TGGGTTTTACAGGTAGGACTGTTATTCTTGTGTTTCTCTTAGCATTTTAAAAAGATTATAAAACATTATAGGGTGTCACCTTTCTAGAACATACATGGTATATATGGAATACAAAATGGGCTGTTCCTACGTAATATGCTTTCTGATACTATTTTAGCATTCCTCTTTAGATTATTTTTGGTTCTTCAATCACTTTTTTTGACAAAAACTCACCACTTATCAAGTATTCATGCATACAGTGACACTGTTTTAAGTTTTTAATTATACATCTACACACTCACACAACTTATATTCCATTATATATAAATGTTAGCATTCAGTACATCAGTGAACCCAGTTTGCCTACTCCTGTCGGTTATAGTCATACTCAAAGCAGAGATTCCCAAAACTGAGGAATGTGAGAAAAACCCCATAAGGTCCTTTAGGATTGAATTACAGATCAACTAGATGTGTTATGAATGCAATGATCATGGATAGGAAGTAAAAACTTCTTGTGGTAAATATTTACTTATATATGCATTGACTATGCCTTTTGCTTTCAAAGATTTTCTTCATTTAGATTGTATTGCTTGTTATTATGATAAAAAAGCTAGTGGAATCAATAACATGAATTGTAACGAAAACAGTTAACTGGCCCATTAATATTTCTTTCCCTCTTCCCCAAGCATTGTACTGAGGTTGACCAGAGAAATCTTTTTCTATGCAATTTGATCTTGGTCTGTCACCAGCATGATAGCTTTCAGGATTTTAAATAACATGCATATTTGATAGGATTTCTTTATAATATGAAACTCAGTACCAATATTCCCCTACCTATGCTAGCTACACTAGAGAAAACAGTATGAAGGACATAACACAGTATGGTATTTAAAATCACACATAGATAAAAGCAGGAATTTCCTACAACTAGAAAGGGTAAGACTATCTAGCTCCGTAACAGAAAATTCTTGAGGCATCAGACTGGAAGCGTCACAATATTTTATTTTCTAGAAAAATGATAAAAGACTTCAGGGGAGGAAGAGAGTTAGAACACTGTCCAATGCCATTCCCTTTAGGCAGCATAGTAGTTTAGACGCAATATTACAGCAAGTCCCAAGGAGTGTGCTGTTAAATTGTCCTGCTGAAAAAACTTCACAATTTATTATCTTCTGCTGTGCACTTCACAGTCAGGCACACTCTAAACCAGAACTCTAAGGCACATTTAGAAGAGTCAATAAATATTTAAGATAATGCTTAAACAGATTTGATTAATTGATGTAGAGCTCAAAAAAACTTTCTTAAACTGTCAAGAATATATTTTCCTTACATAGTATGTGGCTGGTATATCTAGAGCATCTGTCATTAGCAGAATGGGACACTGGTCTGTAAAATAAGGAAATATTAGATCTTTTATGGACAAAGAGACACAGCTGATGGACTCACTTCCTATCATGCTATTGAGACAATAGTTAAATGTTTGAACAAGATTAATAATCCATTTTCCCCTCTCCTGAAGCAAAGGGCTCAGTAAGGTCTGGAAATACCTGTCCTTCTCTCAGATTCAGCCCTTACTCAGTTGATTTCATCATAGTCATAGAGTAACTAAAAGTATCTTTTAGAGGACATACAGTCCAACCTCCTACCCAGAACAGGACCTACATAGATCAAGTTGCTTAGGTCCTGAACAAAGCCAAGCCCAGACAAGCTTTGAATATCTCCAGAGTTTCCACAACCTCTGTAGACAACTTTTCCCAAAGTTTGGTTACCTCACAGTGAAAAAACATATTTTTATATTTAACCAGAATTCCCATCTTGCAACTTGTGACTGCTGCCTCATGTCCTATCCATGTGCATCTCTGAGGACAGACTGTCTCTGCCTTCCCTACATCCTGTGTTAGGAGGCTGAAGTTCTCCCAGCCTCTGGGAGACACTGTGTGCAAGTGCCTTCACCCTCCTGGGTGCCCTCATCTGCACTGACTGCAGTATGGTATGGTCCACCTGGTACTGGGGAGACCAGAACTGGACACAGGACTCCAGGTGCTTTCTCACAAGTGCCATATGGAGGAAAGGGATCACTCCCCTCTGGGTGCTGGCTGCACTCTTGCTGATATGTTCAAATATGCTGCTGGCCACCTTTACTGCACCAGCAAACTGCTGACTTCCAGCTGGTTAAACCTCACGATGCCAGGTCAACATATACCAATATATTCTATATTCAATATATTTAGTTGATATATAATTAGGTGTACAAAAAACCCACTTTTTTTCAATAACTGAGTGGTGTAACACAATGCTTTTGCTCCGTAAGAGTGCAGAGTAGCTGAATGGCCCAGCTTATTTTCCACCCCCTGCTCTTGATGCACAAAGCTGCTATTTGGGCTTTTGCTATTTCCCTACTTTGTGCCTTTGAGTAGGATATGGATTTAAGGACACCCTGAAAGAAAAATTTTCCCTGATCCTTAATTTTAAGGAAAACTGAACCAGTCTTAATTGCTTTCAGGTCTGCAGGAATCTTTCCATTGGCTTGGGATCAAGATCTACAGATTTAATAGGCATTTACCACAGATCCCCAGGCACAATCTGATATTAGGCTGTTACTAAATCAAACTATTGTTCTTTGTTTATATAAAACTTGGGAAGAAACATGGATGAAAAAAAATATATGCTTCATTTTCTCAAAAAAACAAAGGGGTTATGGACTACTTTGTTACTTGCCTTAGGCTTTCAAAATAGTCTATACTACGTCCGTTCAATAATGTGAAGAAAGCAAAACAGAGGAAACATTAAAAGTATATCTAGGCATAAGCATTAGGGAAGTAGTGCTATTTAAAAATATTTTACCAAAGGTATGATATAAGGAAAACCATGTATAATGATTTTCAAAAGCTATTAATATTAGTAAAATAGGTGTGGTTTTTTTTCTTTCTTTTACAATGTTTAAGTACTATCAAATTAGGAAAATATTAAGGAGCTTTTAAAATTCTACTTTAAGATACAAATCAAGAAAATATTCACTTCTACATTTGCATAATTTAATTAAAATTTTACCAATAGTGACAAAAATTAATATTTATGCAGCTCCATAATTACACAGCACCAAAATATTTCTGTCTCTTTTTTATGAATGGTAAACAGAAAAGTCAATATTAGACACTTAATCAAAGTAGAAGACCAATTTCCATTCATTTATTTTTTGATGCAGCACTCTGTCCTAGGCTTACTATTCAAAAGCACAAACGACTTTAATGCCATGTCTAACAGCAACGCAATGGGACAAGAATAGGAATTTGTCACCAAGTTGCCTCATTTCTAAACCTCTCACCAGTTACCAAAAATTTCCAGAATGAAGAAATTATTTCAGATGAATTAGCCTACCTACCAACCTGACAATGATAGAGTGAGTAAGGCAAAGTTGCCATTAATAAAGATCCATCAGTTTATATAATGTTAAATAGAATTTGAAGATATTTTTAGTCTTGGCTTAACTTTGCTGAAAATATTGGCCACAATACGGTAAAAGCCTGCATAGAAATAAATAGAAATAAATGCATTAATTTTTCTATAGCATAGTTTGACTTCCACATGGAAGAATCAGAGCTAGGCAGACACTCCAAGGAGGCTGACTCATTCAGATCAGCCGAGAGTAGTCCCACGTCTCTGGGAAGGCAGTTACTGATCACTATCATCAAGCATTGAGGGCCACAGTCATGGAATATGAGGAAATTCATATAGACTGGTGTCCTTTGACTTTCATTGTGAGACCTATCCTTGCAACACTGTGCAAGGATGAAGGTATAGAATTTGGTGTAACCTACACACTACAAAAATAAGAAAGGGAAATAATAGAATATAATAGTACAGAAGCTTTTGAGAAGCTTTCTAAGAAGAGATACCTTCTTCAAAAGATAACCGAACCAGTCAGCTTAATGAAAGGAAATGGATCACGAACCAATGAGCCTTCTTAGGTCTAGACCTAACAAACTGTAAGCACTTGAAATATATTTTAAATCTTTAGACTGGTGCACAGTGAAGACTTTTTTATTTATGCCTGAAAGTCTTGTCCCTCTAGATAGTCTCTTAAAACCTCTCTTACACAAGCCAGTCTCTTTTTCAAGACACGCAAGTACATATTTTTACTCAATGAGTAAAATTTAATTACATTTTTCTAGCTTTAAAATTTGTAATTTGTTGCAGTTCTGGACAGCTAAATTCTAGCACAACAGAAATGCCAGTGCACTTGTGACATGGTCACATTTTACATGGAAAATTTATCCATGTGAGTAATATTTTCTGGAAACTAATCATCCTAAGACACTAAGTATCTGGGAAAGTACCTTGTACTTTGAAAACACAGGAAAAAGCATGTGCTCAAGTATTTTAATGATAGACACAGGTTTTGACATCTGGCAATCCTGCTTCAAAACTTAAGTGTTTTGAAACCATATATCCTACAGTTTTGGAAAATGCCTTATCACCAGATTAGAATTTATTTTGCCTGAAGAAGACTTTTCAGCTGTTTTTCTTAGTGTTGTAAAGAAAATAAGTATACAAATATAGTGAAAGATTAGCTGGATAATGGATGGATGAGCAGTTTCTAGTCTATAAAAAGGGAAAGCAATAGGATCAAGACCCTGTTCACAGTCGTATATGAATTTCATTGTACTGGGTCTGGCTGAGCCCTGTTGAGAAAACAAGGGGAAAGGGGGGGAAGTGATAGAACGGTGGGTACCTGGCATTTAGCCAAGGTCAAACCACCACATTCATCTAAAGTAGTCACTAGAAAATTTTTAGAAGCAATTCTTGCAGTATGAATCAGGACCAATATTGTTCTTTCCTCTTCCTGCACTACCCAAAGTACCCTCTCCGCTAGCCTAGACTAATGCCCCCTCTGACCAGGGATCCTTGGCTTCTATAACACAGCACAGTTAGAATAAGTAGCATGAAATTCCTCAAAATAGTCTATAGCCAAGTACATACATACTGTCATGCTGGATCCATCCCCGAGAAATACCTAGTTTTTAAAATACTCAGTTTCTAACTTAAATTTTCCCAGTGTAAAAGTAGAATTACAGGCATCTAGGTAGCTCAAAGTGAAAGAAAAGAAGGACAATAAACAAAAGGCATTAAGCAAATAAGCAAAAGGGTAATTTCTGGACTTCTAGAGAGAAATGAAAACTTCTAATTTACAGAGAGCTAGTAAATGTTCACCTCTGAAGACCTGGTATTAAATAGTTTGTTCAGGTTCAACCTTTATTTGGACACAGAAAAGAATTCAGGCCTCCAAAATCCCTCATGTTGTTCTAATACTTAATCCAACTTCCTCTGATCATCAAAAGTTTATGGATTAACATACACTGAGTAAGGCATCCATATACACTAATTGGCACACTCTTTAAATGTGTCAGAATGTACATTATGTGAATAAACCATATCAGGTCTGATTCTGAGATTACGTATTTCAGATTATACATAAAAAAATATTAAACTGCCCTAAAAAGCTCAAGTATTATTTACATGAAATGTTTTATTTATTCATCTTCTTAACCTAACCCTAACCATAATCATAATCTTAACCCTATTTGACTTGCTTTGAAATGAAAATTATCTTTTTAAATTTGTGACAACAGATTTTTTTGAACCTAAATGTCCCTTAATGTTCTAAAATGGACTTCAGAACCAGTCTTTTAAGTATTAAGTTTCTACTTTTCAGTGATCTGTGAAGTCTGGGGTGCACTGCTGTATTGATAACGCTTTCCATATCGTAAATCATATACCATTCGTTCTGTGTTTGCCTTAGTATAAGGTAATTTTTTTGGGGCATTTTAAAAAATTTATTTTTAACACTTAACATTTTGGAGGTGCCTGCTATTGTCCATTTCCCCCAGTTAAACTAGAGGAATGCATTATAGTATGGTGACAACTAATAATGTCCCTTACATCTACCACTGCACATATACCTGTAATGGAAACTGTATGCTATTGCTTTCTCACATCTGTGTGAATATACCGTTGCAAGTTCTGATGATCTTGGCCATGTGTGTATTGGGTTTGTGTAGCAAGGTTTTGGCAGTGGCAGGGCTGCAGGTGTGGCTTCTTTGAGAAGATGCCATAAGCCGCTCCCATGTCTGATAGAGCCCATTCCAGTGGTCTCCAAGATGGACCTGTGGCTGGCCAAGGCCGAGCCCTTCAGCTGTGGTGGTAGTGTCTCTGGGGAAAAAACCTGATGTTCAGTAGCAGCTGGAAGAGAGAAGAGTGAAAATATGTGAAAGAAACAACTCTGTAGTCACCAAGGTCAGTGAAGAAGGAGGGGAGGAGGTGCTCCAGGTGCCGCAGCAGAGATTCTCCTGCAGGCCGTGGTGCAGCCCATGGTGAGGCAGCTGTGCCCTGCAGCCCGCGGGGGTTAATGGTGGAGCAGATCTCCACCTGCAGCCCGGGGAGGAGCCCACGCCAGAGGAAGTGGCTGTGCCTGAAGAAGTCTGTGACCCCACAGAGAGCCTGTGCTGGAGCAGGCCTCCTGGTGGGATCTGTGACCCCATGGAGAGAGGAGACCACGCTGGAGCAGGTTGCTGGGAGGACTTGTGACCCCATGGAGGACCCAGGATGGAGCGGTTCGTTCCTGAAGGACAGCACCCTGTGGGAAGGACCCATGCTGGAGCAGTTTGTGAAGTGCAGCCTGTGGGAAGGACTCACACTGGAGAAGTTTGTGAAGGACTGTCTCCTGTGGGTGCGACCACATGCTGGAGCAGGGGAAGAGTGTGAGGAGGAAGGATCAGCAAAGACAATTTATGATGAACTGACTTCAACCCCCATACACAGTCCCCCTGCACCACTCGGGATGGGGACAAAGTAGAGAAACTCAGGAGTAAAGTTGAGCGCAGGAACAAGGCAGGGATGGGGAGGAAGGTGTTTTAAGACTTGGTTTTATTTCTCGTTACCTTTGGATTGACAATAAATTAAATTAATTTCCCTAGGCTGACTCCGTTTTACCTGTGATGATAGCTACAGAGTAAAATTCCTGTCCTTATATGGACCCATGAGCCTTTGTGGTATTTTTCTCCCCCTGTCTAGTTAAGGATGGGGAGTGATAAGAGTGGCTTGGTGGGCACCTGATATTCAGGCAAGATCAACCCACCGCAGTGTGCTTGGGACTGTTGCTGGTCTGAAGGTAAGCAAATAATAGTTTGAAATTCACATGCTCACATGCACACCACATATATAAACTTCTAATTCTTGAGACATATATTGGCAGAATATTGTCCTGCTTCAGAATATGTAGGATTCACTGTATCACCACGAAAAGGAAAAGAGAGATGAACACTATCAACAGACAGAAAATAGATGCATGCATTTTTTTGTTTGCTTGTTTGTTTATTTATCAAGGGAACAACAATAGCAAAAGGCTGAGATTGTAATCACAGATCTATCCTTCCATCCAGCAACTTCTGCAAAATTCATACATGCAAAACCCCCTTTCAAAGGGAAATGACAATATTTCTTAACTGCAATTAGGGTCTTGCACAGCATCATGTTCTGTGAATGATTATCACAAAAGTGCCAGAGAAAGTAAAGAGATCTTACTCAAATTATCTTATTCACTGCCTAGTGACACAGAAAACTAAGCCGTCAGGTCTTTCTGGGTTTGTAGCTCTGCTGCTTTAGTCCTCCACAATGCAAACTAGCATCCCTCCATCACTTACACTGAAGATGGGAACTTCAATACTTAAAACTCATCATGGATCTGGATGATAGCAGTATCTTCTCATGCAACTAAACAATTTTAGGATCACTTCAATAAGCAGAGACTGTACAGTTGGAAAAAAAATAGTAAAACCCTTCACAGAAGAGAAATATGGAATCTACAATATGTTTACTTAGATGAATAATGAGGTGGTTTTATTTAAATGAAAGTATTCAGAGGAAAGTTTATACAACCTATTTCCAAGGACAAGTTAAAAAGTGCCAACAAAATTATGAGCAGTACCTAGATAATCAATGATACTATAGATGGTTTTAGAGATACGGAGACTCTTTCCTCAGTCTGACAGTCTTAGGGTCCAGGAAAGAGATTTTTGAGATTGTCGTATTAGGAAAAATAAATGTTTTTTCCTCTTTTTTAAGCAGGTCTTTCCCCCCCCCCCCCCCCCACACACACACACACTGCTTTTATCTCCCTCTCCCCTCTCCCAACACACACAATCTCCACCCTCAAAGCAGAAGAGAAATAGTCTTTCCTCCTCAACCTCCACCAATTTTCCTGACGTTGTAATTAAAGAGCTGACAGGGAAAGTGCAGTACTTGCTGTGAAATGAAATTGTTACGCTAAAGAGAGTCCTAGACAGCTCAGTGATAAGATAATTTAGATGGCAAGGGAAGGCAGCTAATGTATATGTGGGTATAAATGACAAAGAGTGGAGATTCAAGCTTTTGAAAATGTGGTTCAGACATCTCCTCTTGAGACTATGGGGAAGAAGGTGCAGAGCTGTACTTCAAGCTTTCCTGCCAGTCATAGGTAGAAGCTGAGAGCTATTGAACAGGAGCTGCATCTGAATGAGAAAATAAGAGACAGAAGGAAATTGGTTGCAGGTAAGTGTTGTTAAAGCAGAACTGTGTAATGAAGGAAAAAGTAACAAGTAGAAAGAAAAACATGGTGGTTTCCTAAAGAAAAGGAGCCAAAGCATTTTGAAATATTGTTTCTTTTCAGATACAAGATGGGATAATGAAAACACAGTAGCTGAACAGTAGGTATAAAGTGAACCTTTTATTCTTCTCATTTTTTAAGCAAAACATGGTGAATTACATAGAAATGACTTTTGGCTTAGTCTGAAAAGAGACCTAAAATATAAAGATATAAAGCCCATTAAAAAGGGTGATTCAGGAGGACTGGAACATGTGGTATAATATATATAAAAGGAGAATATCAGAAGAAAGGAATGACATTTGCAAATTTCCTGCCAACATAAACCATTTGGACTGAAACGAAAGATAGAAATGCCAAGAAAATAATTACAGGAAACTTTTGAAGAATTTGTAGGTCTGAATGACAATCTAAACCAGGAAGTATAAGCACTACAATACCCATAATAAAGGATCTCCATTACTCTGACATTTCAAAATATGAAAACCACGAAGTGATCATGAAAGGGGCTAATTAGAGAGTCACTGTAGTATGTACTGCTTGAAGAGCCACGGAGACCCTGCAGCTTTATTTGTTTACTTCAAAGAAAAGAGCCATATAGATAAGTTATTGGTATGTGAATGGTTGATGGTAGATGTAAGATACCCTAAAAGGTTTCTGCAGAAAATTAAATATTTGAAGTATTGAGAATTTGTAAAATTCTTAAAAGATTATGATTTGAAAATGTATAGAGGTGAATGACGTAGTTAAAAAAATAAAGCTGACAAGAAGTATCAGTAACACTTTAAAACCGGTCTAAAAAAAAGTTGGAGAGCTTTTGCTTATCTTTTTGTCTTCATTTAGTCAATATTTTAGTTTCACATCTTTGCATGACCAGAACACTGGATCACCAGCTGTAGTGTTAAATCGTACTCTTAAGAATTATCTTTTTTATGTTACAACCAAAGTAAGGACACATACATCTTGTAAGAAAGCTCACTCATGAGAGATTTCTCATCTATAATTTTGTAATATTGGGTTTGATTAAAGTTCAAAACCAGTTCTGAGAATCTTTTAGGTCATGTCCAAACCATGTACACAGATTTTTAAAAACTGACTTTAATGAAAGATGTTTACAAAAATCACAGTTGAATCATGGCCTCCTTATCAAATGTAGCTAAATCTCAGTTCTGTATACAAATGATAGAGTAATAATTATGAATGAATGCAAGTTGTAAAAATCAAGGCAGTATCTGCTGAACATTCATAAAGAGCTGCTGGAGAACTGAAAGACTATTAATGAACTTGCATGCAGAGAATGTTTGTCTAATACCCACAGGCTAATGAACAATGAAATGCTGTTGAAGAAATCTGTGAGTAGAGGATAAGTGAATTTCCACCATCATTTTTCCTTGTTAATGGAAAAATGCCCCAAGACAGAATCATAGTTTGTTTCTTATGTTTAGTATCTATCACTTGATAATGATTTCAATGGATAATTTACTGAAATAAATTCCAAAGTGCAATCAATGCCTAACATCTTTACTTTTTTACCCGCCTTTCTTTTCTTTTTCATCTCTTTTTGTGATTTTAACTCACCATTGTATTTCTTTTCATTTGACTGTTAAAATTCATTGTATTTATTTGTTTAGAGTCTCTGCATTATTCTTTTGTTAATGTAGTGCAATAATCCTGAAATATTCACTCATTGTGGTTGATGGCATCAGATCAGATTACTTTACATAGCAACCGTTACCAAGAAAGTCAACATCTCAAGCTATATAATCTGTGTTAACATTGTTAAATGCTTTTCTTTTTTTTTTTTTTTTTAGTTTTATTTTAAAGCCTCATCTAACCTTCCTTCTTCAGTGGTAAGTTTTTTTCCATATAGTTATTTATGATCTCTTAGCAGTAAAAAGAAACATAATCTTGATAAGTGAAAGACTGAACAGTTCTCATGCTCTCAATTATGAACAGCAGTCAAAAGAGAGAAAAAACATGTTTCATTGCTAGGATGGCTTGTTTATTATCTCAGAGAATTATATGAGAAACTAATTTGTAAAGTGTTTACCATGTTTATAAACAAATTCAGATAGATGTCTGTCATGGACAGTTCTGCACCTATAAAACAGCACTCATATTGAAGACAGAAAAGAAGAACTTAATGAAAAACATTTCCTTTATGCCTGTCACTTTGAGTACTCCTGAAAGATGTTGGACCAATAGCAATGGAAGCAGGCAGAAGAGAGTCAACAACAAAACTTTCTGAGACTAGCCTATGGGAGCACCTAATTGGCATCTCAATAGTTACAGTTCTTTGTTTAGGCTTTGGCCTTTCTGCTGCAAGTTTCTCCCATAGGTCCAGCCAGCTGTGATAGCAGTTCTCAGACATCGTTCAATCTATCTATAAATTCTTAGGGTTTTTCTTCAGTTTTGTGTCTAGGGCTCTTCTAATTCCCGTGCGTGTACAGGTTAGGTCCTGTCTAGTCTTTTTAAGAGGCTTTTTTTTCCCCTCATGCTGCTCATGCACAATAGTAAACTTCATTATGGTTCTTATCACCTAAAGCACATTTTTGTTTGCAGAAAGCAGTATATGGACTTAGTACAGTAAATTCTTTCAAAATGAAAGGTGGGATAACTGAATTTCTCTAAACCTTTGCTTGATTATAGTTAGAAAGTCACCTTATTTAACACTGTATTATACTTACGAACCTTGTGATGGTGATCTTGAGCTACAGTCTCATTCAGGAATAGCCACCCCCCACACATGCACACTCATCTGTCAATCCATGTAATTTCTTAAAAGTGTTGGTACTGATTCATAGTTCTGTGTAATTATTTTATTCTGCAATAAGTAGAGGCAATATGTTTTAAAATTGTTTTATAGTGATCTCCAATTTTTCTCACATAAAGACCTTAGCAAAATGAAGTGAAATACAGTGCATCATAAACAATTTTATATCAAGAAATATAGATAGAGACAGCTGGATTCACCAGCAGATTTCGATAGCATTCACAAAAAAAGTTGGAAGAGGAAGTGGCTACTTCTACCCACAGCCTGTAAAGTTGCTAGAGCACTTATCTGCTGTGAAGTGCTGGGACCAAAACTGTCTTTACACTTGATTTAGAGCAAGGACTTGAGCTTGGCTCTTCCACATCTCAAGAGAGTATGATAACTCTTGGCTTGTAGGATACTCTGGAATGAGTAAATATCAATCGCCTTTTGAAGAGGCTCTATTTCATGTAACTAAATATTAATTCAGGAAAAGAATGACATTGAATAGCATAATGGTTAGAATACTCAACTGGATGGAAAGACAGCTAGATTCCAGCCTGTTTCAGTGAGAGGCATCTGGTGACCATTGCTTTGTTTTTACTCCATTTTATATTTACAAAATAATATCTCTAATGTCTGAATCCCCTTGCCTCTTCAGAAACTTTTATTTAGCATTCTGAAAAGAACGCTTTGACATTACTACAATTTTTCTCCCTATTTTGCTGTGCTTAAAATGTGAAAATCATATTTGAAATTTTTTTTACTGTTTCAGTGATGCAAATTTCAGCAATAAATGGATGCCCCGAAGTGTCAGCTCTTTGGGTAGTTTTTCTTATCAAAGTCTGTTGAATAGTCGAAATACAAATCATACTACAGATGTTTGCAATTAACTTGGGAAGAGTTTTTGTTATTGTTATTATTTTTGGGTTTTGTTCTTAAACACCTTAGCCAGTGACTGATTATTTAGCACAGGAATTCTACATGGATTCCTTTGACAGAAGAGAAAAATTAAAACCATTGTTGTTTAGGCTCTCTAACACATTAAAAATATTCCAGTTTAATTAAATGCAGATTAGATTCAGGTCATAAGGTTTAAACTTGTCTATTTTAATTTGTTAGAAGACTGAAAAAATGTCCTAAACCTGGACTGGCAAGAAAAAGTCCTTCTTCTCCCTCTCCTAGAGTATTAGTAATTTAATAAAATGTCTTTGCAGAATTTTAAAATTTTCTAGGCCAGATTAATCAAAATAATCCTTCCTGCCCTGGGAGTCCCTCACAGTTAACTCCAATTTTTTTTCTCTGTGAAGTTGCACTTGACTGGTCTGAATACCACTTCCACTTATTTTGGGATATAAGGAGATTATTTAAAATTATGTGGCTCTCAAGTGTGCCAATCTCTCTTAGGTTTTATATGTCTTTTGGCACATCTTCTGGCAGCTACAATATTAAATATGGTAAGCAGATACAAAGATGATTAAGATTGATTTGGCATTTGTACAAAATATTTTAAAATGTGGATTCATTTAGCAGTGGTTTAAAATCTCTACTTTTACTGTATATGAGATAACAGTTTCAATTTAAGTGTAAAGATAAATCACTATCTATGATGATGAATTTGTCTTTGTTGTAATACTTTTGCTGAAGAGTGAAAAGAAGTACAAGAGAAACTCTAAAGATATTAAGTAACTTCTGTGGCTGCAGTAGGGTTTGAATAAATAGCAATTAAAAACCAATTTTGTTGCCTCTCAAAGTTTTCTTTGACAGTGGTAATTTCCTAATGCTAGTGCATGAGAAAAGATAGGGGTGGTCTTCCTTAACTATTAAATGATATGTCATTTTGAGTATTTTTTTTCACATTTAATCAACTATAACTTCTCATTTCACCATTTTCTCTATTCTAAGAATCGTGGCTATCTGAATCAAATATGTTTTTATGAATTAAAAAAAAAAACCCCACCTTTTTTTTAATGCTACCTGTTAATAATATGATCACTGTGTAGTTACAGAAACTTTTAGTCCTTTCCTTGTGCCATGTAAAGTCCCAGCAAGATTTGCAGAAACTGCTTGCACAGTTGAAGGATGCTGAATCACAAAACAAACACAAGCATTCTGTAGCACTTAATTTCTATAAACACAGAGTTTCTGCAGACTTCAAAACCAGGGCATAATTACAAGTACACTGAAGTCAAAGACTCCACTTGACATTAGAAATCTTTGATTTCTTTTATATTTCTTAAGTGATTTTGGCAGTCTTTACTAGTGTTAAAAAGAGGGTTCTCATCTCTTAACCAGGGATAATTGTAAATGGTCATGCTGTAGTCTCACTTTTCACTACATCTGGTATAAAAAGAAAGAAGGAAAAATAGAAGTATTCAGTAACTTGTCTTTGGCTAAAAATAGAGCACTCTTCAATGTTAGATTTATAGTTCTGGTTTTGAGAGTAATTTGACCATGTCTCTCTCTAAGAGCCTCAGTCTTGCTCTTCTGCTATCATCAATATTTCTGACCATACTGCTGGTCCTTCCAGAGTTTTCATTGTGTTGTAGCTGAGAAGTAACTCTAGCATTTCCACACCTGTGAATTACCAACTTCTGCTAAACCACCCATTTTAGGCTTATCCTTTGGGTTCTTTTCCTCCCAGGGTCTGTTTCTCCAAAAACTTTTTCCATAGTTGCATGGTAGCCATGGTAGTTTGCGTATCTCAGTAAGAGTGCGCTGTGTGCTGTTACAGAAAGAGGATCCAAGATATTTACCTTAGTATAACAATTCTATTATCTCTAAATATTTTAATATTGTTTTCACCACCAAGTGGATGCTTTTGCTTAATGTCAAAATCATTTGAAGCATTACGTATCTCAGAAAAGTATTTCCTGAGAAATTATTTCATTTAGAGGGTAAACCTCTTCTGCATCTTTCCCATCTAGCTATGTCACCTTGTGCCATTAACAAAAGCTTCCTTACAAGGGATTTGACTTTTTAGATAACTGTCTTCACAAGAACAGAAAGTTATAACTGAGCAGTACAAATGAAAACTTGGATTTCATCACAGTGTGGTCAGACTCCTTAAAATTTTGTTTCTCATTTCCAGAACATAAGAACTTTTAAGAACTAATTTTATTATCACTAAAAGCAATGGAATGTTTTCTTTCAACCCCAAGGAAAACAAGATCCCCACAGAGAACCAAAAAAAAGATATTTTAGTTTACCTGATAAACATAAAACAAAAAATCCAAGACAATCCTAAAGTTTTATTGGAAATCTTTGGGCAAGGACAGGCAAATATTTTTATTCCTCTAACACATTATGTGAATCCTGTCTTTTTTTTTTTTTTTTTAACATAATATGGAGGCCTTAAAGTAAAACATTTAAAAAAGAAATATTTTGATTTTAAATAGTCATAGGTTTTACATAAATGGATGAGGTAATGATAATCTAATAAAATAACTTAATAGGCTAGTACAGTGATATATGCTAAAAAATTATTCCTGAAAGCTGATCTTCACTGAAACAAGAACAGCATAGAGAGGGTCCTTGGAAAAATGACAAAGGATTTGCTAATTTTCATGATACTTTGCAAGTGTTACAGTTGCAGCTGGATGCATTTGTTTAGATCTATATGTAGAAAGGAACAAGCCTCACCCTTCCCACACTGTCTTTCTGACAATTCAGGAAAAATATCTTCCTGAAATGTGCTCAGTCTTTTCCTACCAGCTGATATAAGTGTGCAAGAATACACAACCACTGACTAGAAAATGCAGCAAAAATATAAGGTAGAGAAAATGTGAATAACCAAATGAGTGGGAAAACAAAAGGGGAAGAAATACAACTATAAATACTAATTTTCTGTGTTGTTTTTCTTTTCTGCAGAAGACAATGCTGTTATTTAACTACTGATTAATTTTGTTGCAAGCAAATCATCTTAGACTTTTGTTACCTCATGTTATTTGGTGGAATTATTATGATACACAGGATGACAGAATTACAGACTTATTTGTAAAAATCACTTATAAAGTATTGACCATTATGCTGGGCAGTGACAACTGGATGCCTCACTTTGAAAACTAGATAATCTTTTCAAATAGTTATTAAGAAAAATGACTAAGAAAAAATGCCAACTTCCTCTAACTTTTCTTAACACTTTCAGGGCTGCAATTTTTTCGTTTGTTTTGTCTTTCCAAGATGAAGACATTTAGACATCTGACTTTTAATATACTCATTACTTTTAAGGTAAGTAGGATGTAAATATTCAAAAATATTTGAAAATCAAGGTGACTGAAGATTTCTTAAGTTGAGCATCAAAGATCATTAATTATTTTGCAAAATGGAGAGTCAAAACTAGTGTATACTGAACAATTTCTAGAAAATACCAAAACTTATAGTTGTTTATATTTCCAATACCTTTGCAATAGTTTGACTAAGACAAATTAGACTTCATTCAGTTTGAATAAAATTCAGGTAAATTAGAGGTGTTATTTAGGATAAAAAAAAAGAATTTATTTTAATATAAAAATTCTGACTTTTCTATAAAGAGTCTTCGTGTCCCTATGCCTTTAGTACAGATGGAGAGGAAGAAGAAGAGAGTGGGGAGGGGGGCACACAGAAGGAGAGGGGGAAGGGAAGGGGGAGGGGGGAGGGAAACGGGAGGTAAAAATCTCTGGTCTCTGAGTATCTAAAAGCCACTGCATGGTTTGAGGATCTATTAAGTTCATCCCTGATTACTTACAGAGCAGGTGAATAAAGGGTAGGTCCAGATCCTAGAATGCTTAACCAGCTGCAAACCTCCCAAGAATGCACAAACTCTATAGGAACAGGGTAACAGACAATAGCAATCAAAAACAGGGATAAGGGAAAGTAAGTATTCTCTAAAATTACACACGTTTTTATGTCTGTAAGGGAAAGGTGTTTAGATATACTGCACTGAGAGAGGTGCAACAGTGGATACTGGTTACAAAGAAATCTGAACTGCATTTTAAAAATGGTTACAAATTAAATTAAAAGAATTGTTGTTACCTTCATGTTGTTAAAGAACTGTCAAGTAAAAGCAAACTTTAAGCATTTAAAAGCTCTAGAGATAGAATCAAAGAAAAAATAATATATATGACATGATTTGCTTTGGTGATTCTCAGCTTCATTTTATATATCGATTTTTGTGCCTTTACAAGCTTATTAGTACACCCTCAATATTTCTTGATACTCATGATGCAGATAAAAAAACTCAGTGAAACTTTTGTTCCATTAATTCATGAACTGCTCTTAAAATGTTTGTTATTTCAGTTCTGTCAATAGAACTGTAGCAAGTACCATTAAATCTTCAGTGTTCATTTCAGTAGAATACAAACAGTGCGAAGAATCTAACTACTTTTCAGTTACTTTGAATTTAAATGATATAGAACTGCAGACAGCTCTACATACTTGTTTGTTTGGAGTATCTTCCCAAGAGAAGTGGTAGGAATTCCATCAGTAATATCATCCAAAACTACAAGATCAAATGCTATATAACAGGCCTTTAATTGGCTGAACGACTAACATAAGGGTATAGTTTCTATAGGGAAAAATTTCAAGGTTTTTGGAACACATTGCCTTTCTTTGAAAACCATTTTGTAAAATCCCTGAGACACTATTAGAAAGCTTTCTTTGCAATTTTATTCTGAAAATAGTCATGTAATAGATTCAGTCTTTCTAAGGTTGCAGGTCAGATCATGAACTATTCCTCTTAGCATCTTTTCTTTCTCATGTCTCCTTTTTGATGAGTTTCTCATTATAACAAAATTAACTGCTTCCTACATGAGAAAGCATTTACAACCATTATTTTGCTAAGTTTCTCTACTTTCTCTATGGAGAAATTATCTCCTTCTCTCAGCTTCAAATATTTTGGATTTTTTTCTTAGTTCAACCTCACGTTTGGTTTGGAATAGAACTAACTAATTAGAACTTGGTAAAATTACACACTGTGAATTTGCTTTTCAACTTGTTGATGGGGAAAGGAAAACTAAGATGTTCTGCTGTTTTTTCACAGCATTCTTCAATATTTTTTATTTTGGAGACATGCTATCTTAATTAAGAAAATATTAAAGGTACTAATTTATTTATGAGAGATCTTTTTTGCTGTGAAACAAATGGTGTTTCCCTACAGTGACCATACAGCAGCATCTGAAATACGACACATCTTTTTCTCAGTGCTGGAACAGGAAATGGCAATTTTGTCTCAATACCTTTGTTTATGAACTATCAGCAATATAGGCAGATAAAGATAAGCTGCTCTGCTCCAC
Organism: Athene noctua; assembly: GCF_965140245.1. Taxonomy (NCBI): domain Eukaryota; kingdom Metazoa; phylum Chordata; class Aves; order Strigiformes; family Strigidae; genus Athene; species Athene noctua. Next base: position 18,648,600 of record NC_134040.1, on the reverse strand, counting down.
TGCCACATTTTGATTATTCATTTAAGCTTCAGAGAGAGATAATATCAATAATGTAAGTTTTAGTATCAGAATGCAATGAAATAATGCTTCTGTCCTTTATTTTCCCCCATCTTTTCTGTTTCCTCTCTCAACTTTGCCAGAGGAATATACCCAGGATATCACTACCTTAAGAGTTAATCAATTTTTTAGACATAATGGTTTTCATGTCCTTTTGTTAGAGGTTCCCCCTTCTTTTCCTAGAGCAGCTGCTGTTTTCTCTGAATCATAGCAACCAGTCAAGCAAGCAGAATAAGTAGCTCTCGCAGAAAGCAACACCAACTCTGCTCCATACATGATCTAGTGAAGAGTGCTTCATAGCAACCATTCCCATCCTCCATTACTGGGTTTATAAATACTATTTCTTATAAATGAGGAGTATTATCAAGAAGGGCAGTGATATCAATAACCCTACCAGCACTTCTCTATGGTCTACATGCAGATGCAGTTGAAAAATTCTTTCAGTGGTGTTCTGTGTAGTTTGGATCCTAATCCTGCAAAAGTAATTCTTTTTGTGCTAGGAAGATACCAGCTTGTAGCGGCAAAGAACTTTTGAAAAGGCCGTACAGCTGGAAAAGAGTAGCCTAGCAGGGCTCCCCCTCATTGGTAGCTTCCAGTTGGTATTGCAGCAGCCTAGCAGAAATAGGAGCACAAGGAAGTGATTATTAATAGTTACTACACTTGGCTTGGTGCCAGAAGACATTTCCATGCCTTTTCCACAGTCTGTTGAAGCATACCTGTTCTACCTGGAGAAGACATTGGTTTAGTTTCACACCTTCCATCAGAGGCAGGGTAAGAAGTACTGGTGAGTTTTAGATTTTCCTGCCTTGTAAGGGCATGCTGATGGGTCAAAGTAATAGAAAACTCTTAAAAATGTTTTCGGAAGAAAAGGAGGTAAAGATAAATTGGCTCCTTTGTTGCTATTCTTCCAGTATATCTCTTTTAAGAAAGTTTTTTAAGAACACAAGTCTTTAAAAAACACAAGAATAGTAAAGTACGTTATAAATTCAGAATTAAAGTAAAATAAGAATGATTATTTACACATGCTTATAGAATGGTTAAAATATAATTCTGATAATTTTTTTACTAGATATTATCACTTCTTTTCGTAATCCCTAAAATGATTAATGATGCTGAAAAAGAGAGGTAGATATTTCCAGGATTTGGAATGAAATCAACTACCTCAGCGGAACAAATGTTGCTCTATATTGCACTGTTTTGTACTTCTATACAAACTGTGATTTAAAATTTAAAAGAATAGTTGTGTTGTTCATTTATACTGTTGACTGAACATAAATGAATGTCAGTCCTTATTATCTAACTTACATTTACAGATTGGGAGAATAACAAAAAAGCCTGTCTGTGTCAAAATTTTTCAAAAATTCCATCACTAAAAATTCAAATACTGTCTGATTTAAGGTAGGAGACAGCTCATTTTTAAAACATACAATAAAATCATCCTCACCCGAGACCCATTATTATATTCAATGAACATCAAGTAAATACATCAAATTAACAAAACTTCTGGACATTCCCTCCGGTTAAATAAATCGATGGTTTTATATGGGGAACTTTCAGCAACACTTCATTGACTGAGAATTAATACCTTTTCAGACTCAAGATTAAGCATTAGAACAGGTCACAAGATATATGAATTTGTACATTTATACTTTCTAACCTTTGTTTTCTTTGGCTAAAATTGTTTGAACACTGAGTAAAATATATTTTACTTTCTTCAAATCTGCATTTTAGATGTACTGATATATTCTGTCATTTCCAATGCAAGAGATTAATGAACCTTGGAATAGAATCTTATTGCATTCTGAAATTAGATTAAATTAAAAAAAAAAAAAAAAAGTGCGCTACAAGGCCAGCATCATGCCAATAAAAGTAAAGTTTAGGCTCCTAAGAGTGACTTTTTTTCTGCGAAATCTCACTAAAGAGACCTTTGTGTTGTGAATAACTTTGCACAGTCTGAGGTTTTCAAAGAACTGTTCAAGGAATAATTAATTACAACAATTGCTAGTGAGGTGTAGCTTTGCTCTTCAGTCAGTTGTTTGTGAAAATGTTGTTCCGCTATCTGAAGAAAAGCAAGAAACTAATCTCCTTGGGTTACTGCACCTTAGAAAGATACTGTCATTCACTGAGTATTGTTATAGGAAATTTCAACAGAGTGAAGACATACTTTCAAAGCTGCAGTGAAATTACATTACTTTTCAGTTAATACATAATAGGATAGCTGGAATATGAGATAATAAGAATAATCAGTGCACTGAAGTATTTTATTCATATATGGAACACTTTTGCATTTACCTTAATTTTTATACAAAAAAGCTACTGTGGCTCTTCAGTTTTGCTTTTTTTTTTTTTTTCACTGATGTTTGAATCTCAAGTTTAATTAAGCTTTATGAATTCCTTTAAAGCTGGAAGACTTAGCAAAGACTTAGATATGCTTGACTGGCAAGAACACTGTTATTTTCAGACTAGAGCTGGTTTTAATTGGATGGTGGAAAAAACAGTTTATTGCAATAAATTAATTGTAGAAGTTACCAAAATATTTACAGCATAAAGAAGAAATGAATGACCTGGCAAGATGCTACAGCACTTGGTGTGAATGAGGGACAATGGTTAAAAAAAAAAAGAGGAAGTAAACCAAGAATTGCCTAGCCCTTAGAATAGATTTTAGACCATCTAGATTGTGCTGCCTTTACTGAGTAAATTACACATACCACCATGATGACATCACTTCAAGGTCCTCAGTTAATCTGCCCCTTTTTATGATCTTTCACACCTTTCGTTGTGGTCAAGAACCTTGTGAAGGATGAAGTGGATGCTAATATTTATACAGCACTTAACGTAATTGGGTCCTGACCTGGCTGGGCACAACACTTATATAAACACATATTAAAAAAGGAAAAAAGAGAATTGCTGCAGGGCTCAGCATGCATTGGTTCCTAGACCTGAGTTTTTGCTGGTCCTCTTGGCACAGGAAATATCAGATATATTATGACACACTGAGTGTGGTCTGTCAATAAATTAATATTTAACAATCAAGAGATTAGAAACTGAATGTTAGCTTTAGAAAAACACTCCAAAATTCCAAACTAAGCTGCGTCCCTGAAAAACAATAGGGAAAGACCAACAGAAACCAATTAAAGTGAAGGGTTAAATAGACATTTGCAGAAGTACTATACTTAAGGTTTGAAAAATACAGGTTTAGGAAGATGAGTGACCTAATATAGAAATGTTAAACATACAGTTTGAAAAAAACTCTTAGCAGTTGAATGGTAAAGGTGTAGGAAAGGGTACTTTTTTCTCTCTAGATATAGAATGTAACTAGAATTCTGACAGAGAGCCAAGTCTTGGTCTTTCTTGGAAAATAAAAGTAAAAACGTCGGTTAACAAACAAGTATAGGTTAAAGAGGTGTGTACGTATCTCTTAAGAAAGTTGTTCTTTTCCTAAAATAGTCTGTTTTAAGGAAGAATGCAGCTCTTTGGATGTTTCAAAAAAGTTTTTCTCTAATTTTGCAGCACCACCAAAGAAATACATGTATGTGATGAACTTACAGAAAAATAGTCTCCTATGCCTCACTCAAAAGATTTTAACATTTTTTTTTCTGTCCGCATATTTTAAAGAAAAGGCTGTAGCTAGCAAGTACAAGGAGAGATTGAGTGGTACAGGTCAAAGTATACATGCACAAACACCTCTAATACAGTGCCTGAGCTGATCAAATATTTTTTTGTAATAATCCAAGCATTGTTTTATCTCCTTATCACTGCAAGTAACACATTCATCAGTATACATGTGACTACATTTCCTTTTTCTGTTCAAGAAACGTATCTTCTAGTTGTTGTTTTGACCTTTTGTTTATATATGTTTATAAACCTAAGATTGAGTGAATATAGAATCAAAGATGAATTATTAGAAGTGATATACGACTGCTGAATGTCTTACCTATTGCTTTTCAAAATGTTTCGTATTCGTAGTTGTAAATTTTTATAAGACTAATGAAACATTGTGTATTGTGCTATCTGGACCTTTATGGAATGCCACCTCATCTCATTTTTCTCAGTGTTCAATGTAAGAATGTAGTAGTCCATATTAGAAAATATAGACCATTACAATAAACTTTCAAGGTGAAACTCTGCTAATTCTTTTCTGATATTAAAGATGGGTTTCTCTCACTTGAGAGTGTCCTACAGTACTTCCAGAAAACACTTGAGAGTGTCCTACAGTACTTCCAGAAAACTGGCTTAGGTTTGTCAATAAAAGCTGATGGTACTAGCTCCTATTTTAATAAATACAGAACATTTTACTAGAGAAGTAATGCTCTACATTTTTTGTGACTTTAAAGACTGGTTATTCTATATCCATTTTGATAATATATTCTGCCATCCTTCCCTCCTGTCCCAATTCTGTCTTCCTTCTTTGATCCCTAGTAGATCACAAGGCTTTCTGGAGTGTGTCTCAGGTTTAATCATATGCTCATTGGTTGGTCCAGTCAAAACCCACTTTTGTGCTGCACAGGACCCACTCTGGAAGATACGAGAACACTGTTGTCTAGCAGGCTTGTGCAAAAGTGCATCACGTTCAGCCTCCCTTGTATCAGCTAACTAAAATGGTGGACCAGGTTTCTGATCATGACTGTCTCAACAACATCCAGCTGATGAACAGTTCCCCTAATAGCAGCTGAGGAAAAAAATCCAAAGACAGCCTGAGGGCATGCTCACGGAGCTGGGAAGTCAGTATGGAGTGCAGTCTCTGGGGATGCATCTTCCCACGATTCCACCACCCCCATATCTGTCTTGGGAAACTGCACTGGCAAGCAAAATAAAAGGGACACAAGGAATGCAAGTGTGACTTAGAGGCTCCAGAAACTTCCTCTGAATGCAGTATGGCAGGATTCAGAAGAAGTTTTCTGATTTTAAAAATCATCAATCCCACTCCTAGGGACAATTTTAGGGTCAATAAATCATTTAGTTATAGGTTTGTTTGTCTGGGTTATTTTTTTTCCCTGAATAGCCGTAATACCAATTGATTTCAATAGGCTTTGTCACCTGGGGCTCCAGCTAAAGTGGAAAAAAACCCATCAAGTACTGTTCAGAAGAACAGTACTGTTTCTAGCACACCACTCTGAACAGAACTGGTATTAAAAGGAAAAATATACCAAAGAGGAAACAAAGCAGCATTTTTTAAGGAAAGATGCTATCCTAGGAGTGCTAAGATACAGCCTTTAGTGCTACACTAGGTTATATTTGATTTTACACTCAACAAGAAGATGTAGCTGTCTGAAAGACTGCAAGTGTATGTACAGAAACACATGCAGCATGGGAAACAAGCATGAGGAACTGTAACTCCACAGTGATAGAACTGTGACATTGAATTATGTGGAGGGACAGCTGATATGATTGGATATGATTGGATGGGAAGCTCAAAGATGTGCTTCAGGTATAGTTTTTGCCTTCTGCATCAATAACTTTTTTGGTAGATATTGATGTCCATAAAGACTGAGAGGTTAAGGGCCAGAGAACATGAATATCACCTCAATTTAGCTTCAGCCTTAAGTTGCATTAATTAGATAAGTGCTCTGATTTAGACTTAAAAGTTGTTTCAAGGTACATCAGAAGGATCAGCTGTCATTATTCTAAGTCCGGTGCTTTACACCCCTACCTAAAGGGCAAGTTCTAACAAACAAAAATTTGCCGAGAGAACACTTTGGAAAAAGTATAAAAGAATTTGTGAGAAAATTTCCCCAAGTTTCTCTTGCAATAGTTTTTGCACTGCTGGAGTATTTGTTCTGGTATACTGTATGGAAAAGTTCAAGGGAAGCTGGAATACTGAAGAGAAACTTCACATAGTTAAATTCCTCATCTCCATGCAGGAACTCTTACAGTGGAAGCAGTTTGGAGAGATGACAAATTCTGCAGTAAAAATTTACCTACAACTCCTTCAAGCTAAGGTCTCAGCCATATTATTCTTCTGATTTTTCACTTGTGTACAGTCATGTTATACTGGCTAGGTATCTTCCTCTTGTAAAGACAAATTAAGAGGAGATTCAGAACAAAGAGGGAGAGCTGTGCTACCTGACAGCTGAATTTTCTCTCCTGAAATCTATGAGTGAAGGCACCCAACCCTATCCATTCTTCAGTCTCTGCTCTTCAGGAGGAGGGTAAGCAACTGGAAAAAGGAGGGGGAAATTGTGCTTGCAGTGGAATCTTATTTTTCTAAAATATTAGATCCGCAGAGGGCTATTTTGAGACACACAGAGGAGTCTAAGCTTTAGTAAACAATCATATTTATATAAAATCTGCCTGTGAAAGTATTGCAGGGTATAAAAATCCCTAGAACAATAAATCTTCTTGTTCTTCCTGATGGAGATAGATTCTAAGGTCATCAACTATAAGGATCAGATGAGTCTCACATGAACGCTTTGGCCCAGAGCTGCACTGGTAATAAACAGGATTTTTATTACATTTCTAAGTGCTCCATGACATGTGTTAAATTACTGTAGGCTTCACAAACTGCAGCTCAGAAGTGTTGTACAACTGTATAGTTCAAATTTGTTCCCTTTGCTCCATTTCAACACAGTGCCTCAGCTTCTCTTGCAGAGGAAAAAATGCCTTTTGTTTCATTTATTCACTGTCTGATCAGACCTGTTCAACTTTTACATGATTATAGTAAAGGAACTTAATAATTTTTCGTGTTGTCAGAGAGCAAAATACTTCAATACTTGTAATTTTTAACTCTGATGGACCCTTCCATTTTATATCAATTTGTTTATGCATCTAAAGTGCAAGATGTAGACGTCCTTCTCTGCTCGTGATACATGGATACATGTCAACTTTCTATCAGTCAGGATGATGACAAGCAGCCACATCCTCCTGGCCATTCTGTCTAGGCTAGATCAGGGCTTCGTGTACCAAGCAGCACATCTGTATCTACAATATAACCTTGTCCTAAATGAGCTCTTAGTGCAGTAGAAACAGCAGTAAATTCAGACATACTAATCCCAAAATCCTTATTCTTTTAGTTTTTAATTTAGATTAAACTTTTTTTTTTTTTTTTTTTTTTTTTTAAATCAGTGAGTTTATCTTTCACAGGGTCTCATTATCTGGGGTATGCTTCAAAGCCTAGTAAATCAATACGTGTGTTTGAATCAATATTGGGTCAGAATGTTAACTGCATTTCTGTGTTCGGACATGTTCTCCATTGCAAAAATCAAGACTGAAAAAATTATTATGACTCATTGTGAATCAGAGATTCCACGTCTCAATCAAGCCTCTCAATGAAAAGACACACAACAATAAAGTATTGTGGACAAATTTCATACAAAACTGAAGTAAGTGAGTTGTGGCCATTTTGTTTTATCACTACAGGCAAAGCCAGGGATATATTTAAGTCTCTGCTCTTAATGAAATAAGTCTGAGTTTCCTCTGCAGAGCTTATTGCCTAGTCCTCAGTTTATGTTTCCATTTTATTCAGTACCTGAAATGAATAACAATGAAAATAAAAATTTTAAAATCCTGCATTTTTGCATTTAAAATCAGTTGTCAAAAGATTAAAACAACAACATTACATGGTGAATATTTCACAGGTGAATATTCTACCAGCAAAGAGAGAAAAAACTTAAAATGCAGAACCATAGCCAGTCAGTGCCACTCCCTGTAAACGAAATACTGAGAAATCTTCAAAAATAATTCTTTTTCTTTATTTATTCACGGCAGAAAACTACCTCCACACACTTCTAGAAAGAATCCCAAAACATAGTCTGATCCTGAGGTAGGTGGTACCTTATTCTGGCTAAGTTACTCTTGTGTGACATAGAGATGAATATGGACTTTACTAGTCTCATCTTTTAAGAATTTTTAAAACAATTGCAGAGGAAACAAGCTCTATAATTTTTTTCAGAATAGTAACTCAATAATTAAAGGTTAACAGTTTAGGTAAATTAGAATTAAAAAGCCTTAGCAAATTGTTAGTGAAGTAACTGTATACTGAAGTGAATGTTTTCATACTTAGTGCTTGTTTAAAAGGAGAAATCTTGGAAAGTTACTGAAAAATTACTAAGGGGAGAATTTAAAATAAAATAGCTGTCTTTAGTCTTGTTTTTTTTTTTTTTTCTGGAAACAATTTTTTTAAACTCAGCTGGCATCATAGTAGATCAGTTAATTTTGTGTTATTTATATCTAAAAATCTGTTTTGTTTTTTTTTTTTTTTTTCCATTTCATTCTGACAGTATTGCAAAAATGATTTTGGGGGTTATTTTTTTAGGTGAAAAGTATAAAATGCTATTATGTCATTTATCTTTTACTCGCATTAACTTTTTCTTTTTTTTTTTTAATTTTGTCCTTGTTTAGCAATTTCTTCTATTTGAGCTAAACTATTAGAATGAGATCAATTTGATTACCGTGTTTGTGTATATTTTTTTTCAGGAAGAAAAAAGAAGGAAACTTTTATGTGATCACCTTTCCATGCTCTTTTTTTTTTAGCATTTAAGTTTTTCTTTAAAGTTAGGGCTTAACTTACAAAGCTGCCATACTTTTTTCCTGAGAATCACAACAGCTTCAAGGATGCTTCTGTGAGAGTGTCCTTGGGCAAATTTATATTTTTTTCCACCAACCATCTCTCCCATATATTGGCCATTTGACAGATGGTTTAGCTTCCACAGCAGTCTTCCCTTGTAGCCATATTTTGGTCATGGCTCATATTGTTTCAGCTATTTGTTTCTGTTAGAGAGTTCAATATCTCTTTACATTTATTCTAAGAAACAGCTATTATGCCTACCAGCTTCAAAGAGATTTAACCCGACTATTAGCACAAGGGGGCTTCATAACTACAGAATTATGTTTCATTAGTCCTATCCATCAAAACATGATTTTTGGCATCATGGGGAAGTTAAGACACTCGACTTATCAAGTTCTAAGGTCATGCAAATAGATTCTCCTCCCGAAGCTTGTCAAGTGCATCCAGCTGGAACACCCAAGGGTCAGGGACAATACTGCATCTATTACACACTGGAAAGAAATATCTGCTGTTGTGTGGAGAAGGAGCATATATTTGGGGAAACAGAACACGTATTTTTGGAAAGGAGAAGCAAATTGCAAAGAAGTCCAAACATCGTGGATTTTTACCCAATGTAAAAAAGAGTTCCTTTGCTATAGGCCAAGCAGTTGGTAGGAGGCATTGCATTATTCATGATAAAATTCAGTCCAATATTCTGAGTAAAAACAATATAAATTTTTTCCTTGTGATGATCAAAATTTTTTGTATTATATGTGCTCTGTAACAGAGATTAATCTAGCCACCTGTATAAAACCACTTATTGTAATACCAAAATTATAATTTAAGTCATACAAGAATTCTCACAGTTTTTTATTGTTAATATTTAAAAAAAAATTAGAGTCCACCTGTAACTAAATTCAGAGTATTAATAAGATATTTCAAACAGCAAATGTACATTGCCAGACTAAATTTTCAAACACAGGCAATTAAATTCGTCTCTTGCATCCTTTCATATGTAATTTTAACTCATAAACAACCTCCAAAGGTATGTAGGAGGATTAAATGTGAATTTAACCAAATCAGAATTGCACTCCTTTTACTGAAAACACTCAGGAAGTGGTGTTGCTATATAAGTTTTGGTTAATTTTGCACACGCTCATGTGTCTTCCAAACAAGCAAGAGCATTTCTAGCTGCCTGCTATGTGCAAACAGTTTATGATTAGTAGATGTCGCCTCTTACTCATTAGACCTTAAAGGCATATGGAGTCTGTATTTTCAGAATATTTTTGGTCAATTTATTTGAAGTCTGGTATTTGATATGAAAACTTTTCAAATTAAAACAGAAATAAGTGATAGGTGCTTGTTTATAGTCCTCACTGTACCACCATAGTGATTTTTAATCTGTGCTACACAGAGTTAATCCTCTACAAAGGGATATTTTTTTATAACACCAGATATACAATAGTAAGAATGACTGTAGAAATCGCTCTGAAAGGCCAGTGCCCAATCCCTACGTATTGCAAATATTGACAATTCTATCACCATGCTCAGAATCAGCACCCCATAGGAATTTGAACAAATATATAAATAAATAGATATTTAATACCCTAAAACTGTTATGCCAAAGGTGTTGTTCAGTCTGGTACTTTGTCTCAGTTTACTGATACTAAGATAAATTTCTGTTTTTCTTCATCTTAATTGTTAGAAGTGTTTTATATTTTAAAAGAAAACTGGTGGACTGCCTCTTAGATGTCAATTGGAAGTTACACGATTATGTTGTGATGCCTAGAGTTTTTCCCTCATTTTCTTTCAGTAAGTGCTCAAAGTTAAATTGAATCTAGAAATATGTTTTTAATTGTTTTCACATGTTGATGACTATTCCATCATCCCATCAAGAGGACTTTGTCAGGAGCATGTAGCTTTCCTTTTACTAAGCAACATAGTTTTAGGGGTACTAAATAATCACTCTGCAGATCTCATTTTTCTACCTTTCTTACATAGTTTGAGTTCTTCGGGCCCACTAAGGCACTGTGGTCTTGAAATAGTTAATGACATCTATACAAGTAAGCAAGAATTTTTATTAATGGAAACAAACCTTTATTTGTATCGGAATTGCTGGTTCTTCTAAATCCAGGATTTACTTTTTCTCTACTCGGGATCAAAGACTGATATACAAAGCTTTAGTTCTAAATATCAGTGCAGGATTTTCAGGAGTAGTTTTTAGAGAGGTTATGTCATTGCATAATAAAAAAACTCAGTTCAAATCTGGGCACTTTGGCATACTATCTTAAATATGAAATAAATTCAGACACTGTTATATGAAAATCTGGGATTATGAATTTGAATGATCCCCTGTTAAAGATCTAAGGAATAATTAAATATATTTACGAAATACTAGTAGTAGAGCAGTCTTTGATGGTTTGTATAGTCTGATCTCTTTGAATTTGAATATTGTAAGGTTTCATGTTAAGTCTTGTTTCTGAAATGGAACAAGATTATTCTAAAATGCATGCCAGACTCTCTTCCCATAGGACGACTGTGAGTAGGTTTTCTGAAGGAACATGGTAATTATGCTGTATTTACTATTTTAACTGTTTATGATGTTACTGGTGGGTGTGTGTGAGGGGAATAGATCCATGTGATAAGGCCTGGGTTTTTTTATATATACAGCTTGTTGCAGTAGCAAGACTTCTCCCAGTTATAAAAGGATATTAAAGTTATAATCTGCCAGTTGACATTAAATATGCTTACCTCAGCAAGTTAAGAAAGTTGGTACCCTTCCAGGTGTCTGTCAAGGACGTATGCTGCACCATGATACACTGCTTATCTCCAGGGATAGCTGTGAAAAAGAGGCTTTGAGAAGGATTTGCTTCTCTGACTTGAAGAAGACTGAACTCAACTGTTATTTTGTGTTACATATTGCAGAACCTATTGTTGCTGAACACAGAGCAAAAGCTTAAAAGAAGATGATGTCTGGGTTCCTGTAGTGGTCCATAGTCCTGTTGAGGTGATGGGATAATTAGCCCGGCTAGATTATTTTAATTTGCTAACCAAAGCAAACTTTCCTTGTCCAAAATTAGCACAAAAAAAACCCCTAAAACAACTCACCTTTAAAAAATTGTAAATATCCTATCTTTTGGGGCTTCTCTTCAGCCCCTGGTGACAATGTTAGGACCTTTTTGACAGCTTTACCTGGTGCAGGCAAAACCCCAGGGAGTCCAGACCCTCTCTCTGTTCCAAACTGGAAGCAAAAGAGCAGCCGTTCATTAGGACCTCAGATTTCTGCTCTGACCCTGTACTCCCCTGAGGCCCTAGTCCACTACGCGCCTCTCTTCTTTTTCACTTAATCTTGAGTTTCCTCACTTCATTGAACTTCAATGAGCCTTTCATATTCCTTCTATTAAATGATCCCAAATTACATGACCCCTTTCTGTTAGGGGTTTTATTTATCCCAGGATAAATAAATAAATAAATAAAACCCCAACAAAATAGACCCATAATCTTCTTAAAGACTACAGTGATAGCACTGGTGAATTAAGTATACTACTTTATGTATTTATGCTATTTCCATTAATTAAAATGGTAACACATCTTTCCCTAGGAAGTCTACATTATGTGCATTTTTTCCCCTAAATTTGAAGTTAAATTAAATTTAAAGCAGAAAAACAGATTAACAGCTGTCTGTAATAATAGGTTTTTAGTGTTTTACTAGACACATTAACAGGGTTTTTTTTATACAGATAGGGAAAGGGGACATATGGCAATGGTGAAGAGCAATTACGACATTTTTTGAACATGCTAATAACACATACATGTAATCACAGTCACTTTAAAGCTTCCTGTATTTGAAGCTCTTCATCTTCAAGTTGTTCTTCTACAATTACATCCTAGCAGTGATGCAATATATTACCATGCGAAGTGTGAATACTATTGTACCTCTTAAATGTCTATCAGAGGCAATACTTTAATAATATAAATTACCTCAGGGTTGAAAGAATATTTTGCAATGACTCTGTCTAGCTGTCAAAATCTTTATTGCTACACATAAAAAATAATGGAATTATATTTGCAAGGCCATGGCACATATGAAGCCTTTGTAGTGTGTTCATTAAATTTTCTGCATCGAATATTCATTTCATTGTCAGTTCTTACCTCATTTTTTGCCAATGCTATTCCCTTAAAGCTAACCATGTTAGATCTTCAGTCTTCACTTATATTTTAGATTTCTGTACATCTTGACTAAAAATATGGCAGGAAGGTATTATGTGTGTTTCAGATTCATGTGTATTTGACAGTATTCTTACAAAAAATTGTGCATTTTTTCTTGTGACTATCTCTGTAATGATTCCTCTTTGTTGCTGCAGATAAAAGCTCGATTGCAGTTCAGAAAAGACGAGTGAAAGAGTGATGGGCTGAGTTGCCTGCATATGAATTGTGACCATTCTTGACTCTGGGAAAACTAGATTGATTGCAAGCAGAAAACAATCCTGTCCTTGACAGTATGACACACTGAGTAAAGGCATTATCATATTATCCAAGCTGATTAATTTAAAATATAATATACAGTGTCATATGTTTTCTGGCTGGTATCCCCTTTTAAAATACATTTTCTTCATTGTGATCACAAGAAGACTGAAAAAGAAATTATTCATCTTTATAAATTTATACATGTATTTCTTTTAAAGAGGTAACCCTAGTATGAAAATAATTGATGTTATTTCAATGATAATCTGTAATAATGATCAATTACAGCAGTGATAATTACCAGTTGCAATTGGTTGCATACATTTTAGGCAGAGGTCCCTGTAAACAGATGAACTTCTTGCTGGTTTGTACACTGATTTAAAGAGATGACAATTTAAATACCCGGGAAAGACAATATCCTTTTGATATCCTTTTTACTTACAAAGATTTTTTTAATATCCTGAAAATTCATGTAGATTAATAAATTGCTGCCTGTGTGTCAAGGAATCTTCTTCATTTATTTTGTATCAACCTGTGATATGGGCCCATGCAGAAATAATCTTATTTGATGGAGTTTCAAGAAGGCCAGTTGGTTTGGTAAATATTACCAAATGCTATAAGAAATTCTTTTGCCAGCAAGTTACAAAATCTGTTCTATTTTGTACTGTGAACATGTAAGGGAGAAAAGTCTAGTTTTCCAGGGTACCAGTTCCCTTGCTGCTATACAGTTACAGAGCTCCGCTTCAACAGAACACTCCACTTCAAAATGGAAAACTACATGTGAAGCTAGGGAGGGTGAACGGTACTTTCTTTTCATTCAAGGACCAAAAATACAAATGAAAGAGCAATGCTGGTGCTCTGACAACTTTACACACATTTAGTAGACTTAAAAATTTGGAAATATTTTCAGAATTAGCTTTCTGTAAAATGTTGCAGATAGTAGAATGCAAAGGTTACTCCATAGATCACTAAGTCATTTTTAAAAAGAGTGTTTTAAAATCCTGCAGTGCAATGCATTATAAGTTTTGCTAAGATAATTTGTAAGTGATTTGCACTACTTATTTTTCCAGAATAATAGGAGACAAGAAATTATGTTTCCTGGGTAGGACAAGAAAGTAAAGAGCTCACATATTTTTTTTGTTTAGCATCAAAAAGAGTAATTAGAGAAAAATACTGGTTAAAAAGTGTTAAATGTTAAAGTTTTTTTTTTAACTGAATCCTGTGTCATTTGGGATGTAGTATATTTGTGCTAATTGTAACAAAATGATAGAGTTCTCTGTTCTTAGGGAGGCAAGGAGAGGGGGAAGCAGAACTGACATCCTGGACTTCCAAAGGACTGTGTCTTGTTTGGGCACCTGCTTGACAGGATCCATTGGGAGACGACCATGAAGGTTACAGTGGTCCAGGAAGGCTGGACACTCTTTAAGAAGGAAGTCTTAATGGCACAGGAGCAGGTGGTTCCCAGGTGCTGTAAGAGAAGCCGGCGACAGAGAAGACCACCCTGGCTAAACAAGGGGTTTTGGGTGGAACTCAGGGAGAAAAGGAGAGTTTACAGCCTTTGGAAGAAGGGGCTAGCCACTCACAATGATTGCAAAACCACTATGAGGCTATGCAGGGAGGAAATCGGGAGGTCTAAAGCCCAGCTAGAAATTAATCTTGCTTCAGTAATCAAGGATAACAAGAAATGTTTCTATAAGCACATCAATGGCAAAAGAAAGACAAGAGAGACCCTCCATCCCCTGCTAGATGCAGGAGGAAAGAGTGATAAGGAAAAGGCTGAGGTTCTTAATGACTTCTTTGCCTCAGTTTTTAATAAGAAGACTGGTTGTACTGAGGGAATCCAGCCTCCTCAGCCAGAAGACAGAGACTGGCAGAACGCCCCCCCCCCCCAATCCAGGATGAAACAGTCAGTGACCTGCTGCATCACACAGACACACACAGGTCTATGCAGCAGACGGGATACACCCGAGGGTGCTGAAGGAGCTGGCTGGGGTGCTCACCAAGCCGCTTTCCATCATTTACAAGCAGTCCTGGCTGACGGGGAGGTCCTGACTGATTGGAAATTGGCCAGTGTGATGCCCATCTATAAGAAGGGTTGGAAGGATGATCTGGGAAATTACAGGCCTGTCAGCTTGACCTCAGTGCCCAGGAAACTGAGGGAGCAGCTCATCCTGAGTACCATCACACAACACATGAGGGACAACCAGATGACCAGGCCCAGTCAGCATGGGTTTATGAAAGGCAGGTCCTGCTTGACAGACCTGATCTCCTTCTACAACAGGGCGACCTGCTTATTGGATGAAGGAAAGGCTGTGGATGTTGTTTACCTTGACTTTAGTAAGGCCTTTGACACCGTTTCCACAGCAATCTCCTGGCAAAACTGGCTGCTCGAGGCTTGGATTGGCACACGCTTTGCTGGGTAAAAAACTGTCTGGATGGCCGGGCCCAAAGAGTTGTGGTGAACGGAGTTAAATCCAGCTGGCGGCCGTCACGAGTGGTGTCCCCCAGGGCTCGGTGTTGGGGCCACTCCTGTTTCACATCTTTATTGATGATCTAGATGAGGGGATCGAGTGCACCCTCAGTCAGTTTGCAGGTGACACCCAGCTGGGTGGGAGTGTTGATCTGCTCGAGGGTAGGGAGGCTCTGCAGAGAGACCTGGACAGGCTGGAGCCATGGGCTGAGGCCAACTGGAGGAGTTTCAATAAGGGCAAATGCCGGGGGCTGCCCTTGGGCCACAACAACCCCCAGCAGCGCTACAGGCTTGGGGAGGAGTGGCTGGAGAGCTGCCAGTCAGAGAGGGACCTGGGGGTGTTGACTGACAGCTGGCTGAACAGGAGCCAGCAGCGTGCCCAGGTGGCCAAGAAGGCCAATGGCATCCTGGCTTGTGTCAGCAATAGCGTGGCCAGCAGGGACAGGGAAGGGATCTTACCCCTGTACTCGGCACTGGTGAGGCCACACCTCGATTCCTGTGTTCAGTTTTGGGCCCCTCACTACAAAAAGGACATTGAATGACTCGAGCGTGTCCAGAGAAGGGCAACGAAGCTGGTGCAGGGTCGGGAGCACAGGTCGTACGGGGAGCGGCTGAGGGAACTGGGGGTGTTTAGTCTGGAGAAGAGGAGGCTGAGGGGAGACCTCATCGCCCTCTACAGCTCCCTGAAAGGAGGGTGCAGAGAGCTGGGGATGAGTCTCTTGAACCAAGTAACAAGTGATAGGACAAGAAGGAATGGCCTCAAGTTGCACCAGGGAAGGTTTAGACTGGATATTAGGAAGCATTTCTTTCCAGAAGTGGTGGTTAGGCGTTGGAATGGGCTGCCCAGGGAGGTGGTGGAGTCCCCATTCCTGGAGGTGTTTAAGAGTCGGGTTGACATAGCACTGAGGGATATGGTGTAGTTGGGAACTCTCATAAATGTTTAAGTTAATGTTAATGTTAACTGTCATGTTAACATAACAGTGTTAATGTTAACTGTCAATGGTTGGACTGGATGATCTTCAAAGTCTTTTCCAACCTAGACGATTCTGTGATTCTGTGAAAGTAGACTAACAAAGATCTGTTTTTTCTATGAAAATCTGCATATAGAAGTAATTTTTGAAAAATCATGGTCATCATGGTTTCCTTTTACTGGAAAAAAATGATCTTATTACACCCTTATTTATGGAAGAAGAAAGTCCACAAATGGGTGTATGTCAGAAAGTAAAGCATTTCTAGCGCCAACAGAAAAAAAAATATCTTGTGAGTGTTAAAAAAGAAGTTGGTCAGTTTCTGAATGAGAATAGTGGCCATATTCTCGGACAGTAGGAGGGGTCTGGATTCAGTATCACAGCAAGTTGTCCTTTCTTAATAGGCAATGTAGAAGGTTTAGCTAATAAGGAGGCCCATAATTAATTTTGTTATTTTCATTCTGGCAGTACAAATACAGGAAATATTCTTCACATTTAATCTGGAAAACCTATATTAATAAAATACTCTGTACTTTTTCCAGTGTATCTCTGGTATTTGCAACCCTAAATCAATATTTTTACTGTTTGGTGAAAGTAATAATTAAGTAAACAAATTGCACACAGTATGAAGAGTCTTATTCAGCTCTGAAGATGGCTTGAATTGTGCAACTGAAGGAATAGAAAATGAAGCTTCTTTTCCCCAGAATTATTCTGTATATATTGCTGAAAATATTTTTTTCTGAATTCCTACTCCATCTGGATGGATTTTGTAATTTTCCCCTTTAAATTTTCTCCTTGAAATGACTATATCTGTAACCTTAAATCATGCAGAGCAGCTATTATTTATGTGCTATAGATCTATATGTTTATAATTAATAAGCATGGTAATTTGTGTTTATGCTATTTCCTTGCATTGTAAGTGTTGTATACATCACAGATACAGAAGGTGAGAATCTATTCTAGGAAGATAGCAGAGAAAGAAACAGAAATGTGGGGCTAGAATTAAAAAATCTATGTCATGTAACACTTGAATACTCAATGCAAAGTTTTAAGTGTCTTTGCTGGGGGAACACTGGATTATTGACAACTGAGTGAAAGACTTGGCCATTTATAATAAGAGGTATGAATAATAATAGCTAATGAAATTACTGATGATATAAAAACCCAGCAGATTGTGTTAGGGGCTAAAACCTATAGTCAGCTGCACATCTTAATGACTCAGTTAACCAAGAAAGCAGAATACTTTCAGAGGTTGAAGGAATCCTGTGACACAACCTATCCTAAGCTATTAATGCCTGCAGAACTTTGACACTTTTACAGATAGTATGGAGAAAAATGAAGCTGTTGACAGAATTTGACTGCAGAAAGTAACAGTCAAGTTCATGAAGGTTTAAAGCATTGTGCAGGTAAAAATGGTAAAATCAGGTTTAAGTATATCAATTAAAAAATAGATATTGGTGATTGACATTGATGTGACCCTAAAACAAGCATGAGATAATTACTTTTGATGAAAAATACCAGAAAGCTGAAATAACATCACAAAGCTTCTGCAGGAGAAACATTATGCTTTTATGAGAAAGCTTGAGGTGGAAAACACTCTCTGACTGTATAGATGAATGTCAGGCATGGCTTCATAATGTAAACAATTCAAGAACAAAGCTGCAAAAAATTAGGGGATAGAGAAAATATATAACTCTCTGCAAAATGTAGCTACTGCCCCTTGAGAACAATACTGGAGATTTGTAGATTCATCTGTTTGCAAATGACAATGTAAGGGCCCTACATTAAGAATACAATAGTCATCTTAAACACTGAGGGGACTGCTAGCTACATCAGGAGTTAGTTTTATATATCTCCATCTTGTTAATAAAACAGTATTTGGAATCCAGTTATTTCAGCTTGGTTGCCTCACAGTCTTACAAATATATACAAAACAAATATATATTGTTGCTACAAGGATATATATATACAAATATATATTATTGCTACAAGGATATTTTATGCACCATTTTTCGTTCACGGGGAATGTGTATGGTTGGTGTTAGATCAAATTTCTACACTCCATCTACTAAAAACCATAATCCTAATTGCAGAGAATATTTCCCATAATGCCATGAATCTTATCTTTCTAGTAATGTCCTCCATCTTCACTAGGAAATATTTTTGGGTTCACAGATCAAAGATCGTTGAAAATCACTGCCCAGTGATATAAGGTGAACCTGAACCTGTTGTGGATGTTTCTCTTAGGAAAGTGTAATGATCAGATAATGTTAAATACACTGTAATATGCTCATTTGTCAAAAAAAAAAAAAAAAGTCATGCTCTATGGCCAACTACCAGCCACAGATCACTTATTTACTTTCTAAGCAATTTTTCTCTAACTCCTAGACACACAAACATATCCCACCACTATTCCAATCTCGGTGATTTTTTTACAGAAACCCTCTCTCTTCCAAAACACTCAACCTGAGTGAGCAGCCAACTCTTAATCTAGTCTTGCATTTTCTCATAGGCTTTTATTGCCTCCAAGCCAAAGCATCATTTCCAAGCAGCTGTTCACTGATTGAATAGTCTGGCTATCTCTATTGCCTTTGAGTGGCTGTACTGAAGACACACTCAAGTTTCTTGCCTTTATGGACAGGTCTAGGCGGCAAGCTACTACCCATGTGTTGGAGTTTCTTTGTTTTGAGAAACAGATTACTTGATCCATTCTACAGGCAGAGTTTGAGCTGGTCAGTAAGCAGCTTGAAGAGTTAGGGACATTTGGTGTAAGTCCTGGCATGTTGGTTCAGATACAGGCATGATGTATAGATGGATTTCATTCCGTCACTAAAAGCAGTCAGTATCCCACTTTATATCTGGCTGCAACCTTTAGCTCCACCTTGACATTTATGAAATCTCTCAAATACAAATATTCTGATCTGAATGACTTCTCTTCCTTTCCTGCCTATGGAAGAAAAATATGACAATGCTGGAGGAAAGCACCTTGCCTTACCATGTGCAGTTCAATCTCACTATGGACAACACAGAAAAAGAACTCATAGAAGAAGGTCTGTGGGAGCACCTACGTTCAGACAAGTATTCTGAACCAACATTTGAGGAGGGATTTAAGATTACAGCATGTATACAGCAGGGAATTGCTATTTTATCTGGAACATATATAATCATATGCTCATGTCTTCACTTTCTTGGGAACAGGATATCAATATAATCCAGGAACATCTGGTTTCCTGCAATCTGTTTATCCTCAGCCATCTAAGTTACTGAATTTAGTGAGAAGTGACAACAGTGCTCACTGTAGGACATTCACTGTACTGAAGAAAGATTTCTTCAGGACTGTGGATAGAAATCATACACACCAGGATGTCAGCCTTTTATCTATTGTCTTCAATAATATTATCACATGTACTAGCAGATAGAGACTGTTCAGAATGGATGAAATTAATTAATAATTTCTTTATTCATCAATTCAGTACTTACTCTTTTCCAGAATCTTTGCTGCTTCCTAAGATTTTCTCAGAAGTTGATCAGAAGGTGGTCTGACACTACACTTTTGTGCAGCAGAACTAAGATATTTTCCAGGGATACTAGTTCATATATAAGGAAAAATTATGGGCTAAATCTAAATTTAGTCCGTATATGACGAAGGGTTTGCATGTGACTTCAGAGTTTGTTGGGAGTATTTGTTTTCCATTTTTACTGTAAGTTACTGAACTTGCCTACATTTTCACATTCTGCATACAGGAGTGTCTTTACAGATTTTTTGGCTGTTTAGAGTTGCTAGGGCTGTCCTTTAGAAACAAACAAGGGAATTGTAGCTGCCAAGAGCTGCCCAGCAATACAACTGCTGATCTTGTAAGCACACAGACCAACAAGCACAACACAGCTCCCGCTTCTGTACCTCCAGCTCAAAGTCCTGATAATTAGTTCTGAAGCTGAACATAATCCTATGATCCCAGTATCTCAGAGACTGGTTCTTTCTGTTGATACACTATGACTGTCAGGATTAAAAGGAATTCTTTAACTAAGTTCCTGTTTCTGAACAGGAAACAAAGATATAAAAGTAATCTAAATATTTGGCACATGCAAACTAGGACCTTGATCTTTCTTTCCCTTCCAAACCAGATTTTTTCATTCTTTATATGGCTTAAATTGCTATTTGTGTGGAAAACTTATTTTCCCCTGTTATTTTTCAAGGTAATATCTGCAGTCAAGTTCTCATCTTTGTATCAAATTTTAAAAATAATGTATGATAAATAAATATATTTTAGTCAGATTTTATCAGATGTCTCTGTTTCAGTAGACTTACTTCCCTAGGCTTCTTTTTACACTATTTTCTTAAAACCAAAATATGTCTCTAAACAGTGTTAAAGGAACCATTGAATAGTTTGCAATTCTACATGTAATATGAGTATTTTCATTGTCGTCTTACATCTTTGAATTGGGTATCAAGTATTTTGTGGATTTTAGGGAACAGTTCATTTTCTTGTTATTCATGAAGAGAGCAAAAGAGTGAAATGTAGATGGATCCAATGATCACTAATAATTATGATAATTTTTTTCCTGATAGAAAAACATGATAAATGTTAATATTTGAGAAAATTATTTTCGAAATCCCAAACTAATTCATAGCAGACATTTCCATAATGTTTTCATATGCTCATTTTCATAGGTTAGGTAAAAAAAATATCACCTTAAAAAATAAATCACTGCATGGTTCTAATTTGACACTGTCTTCCAATTCCCTGATATAAATATAACATCTTTGGAAAACCTTCCAGTCTGTTCTGTTTTTCTTACCTCTGTCCCTTTAAGTTTGGTTTCCTGAATTATATAAAAATATATGTCAACTTGCCTTTCATCCTAGGTGTTCTGATCATTATCAATGTATTTATGGGCCATAAACTTCTTTAGCATTAGTATTAGTCAAGCAGTAATGCAGAAGAGAATAAAATATTTTATTCCTGAGCTTTATTCACTTTTCAGCTTTCGAGTGTTTATTAACTAAGATTCTTCATTTACATTCCTGAGGGAAAATTCCTCTTTACATCATCACAGCTTTGTCAATTTTGCCATATCATTTTGTGTAGAACCTACATCTAGGAAATCACTTTAAACTCGTGAGTAGCCTCTTCTCAAATAGATTATTCACGTGTCTAAAATTTGTCAGTATAAAATGTTTCAGGCTTCAGTTGTAACAATCTAAGGACACCAGCCATGGAAACAGAGAGTTTAATTTCAAATTCCCTTCAACAGTAATTGGGGTTTGATCAGAGTAGCTGCACACTTCTCTATGAGACCACAGACACTAACATCAGTTCCACTGACCACTCTGCTATCAACAGCTCATTCACAAGTGCATATAACAATTAGGAAAACAGTAAAGGAAAGTGTGAAAGAACTAAGTACACCTTATAAAACCAAGTAATCCTGGGAATCTTTTTCTGTTAGTCTTTTTCTTTCTTTATCCATTTAATATGGATCTTACAGTGATTAGGTAAGAAATTTGAAAAGGAACCCAAAGATCTTTTACTTCAAAACAAAATAATGATCTGTTTTATGATGCAGTTACTCTGTGACTGATCTAATATATTTAATATCCAGTGCATATTAATGATTTGCATCTGTGACCAAATTGGCTATTAAGGTTTATATAATGTAAGTAGGGAAGGCACTGCAGCCTTTTATGACACCTCTGAGATGTCCTGTCTTCCATTTTGTTTCATATTCTATTTAAAGCAGAGATATCAGAGCATCTGACACTGGTATCCACATAATCTGTCTATCTATCTATCTATCTATCTATCTATCTATCTATCTATCTATCTGCCTGTCTGTGTCTGTCTGTCAGTCTATCTCTATAAAATAAACAGAAGAAAATCTACACATATTTGTGTGTGAATGTATACATATATATTTATATAGCGACATATACTGGAGAATGTAAGGAGCCACTTAACTTTCAATTAACTAAAGGGCATTTGAAATGGTGCAGTGTTTAGAGACTTTCTAATTCACATCATTTTCTAGAAATCACAAGCCATAATGAGTGCAGTGGAAGCACACTAAGTTTGCAAAGATTTTCCTCTTCTTTTCCCTCCTCTTTTGTGAAGAGGTTTTTTGTTTGTTTGTTTGTTGTTTGTTGTTGTTGTTGTTTTTTCCACTTTGACTATTTTCTAATCTGAAGAAAGACAACCATCCCTAGAGAACATTAAATCCACTTGAAACACATTCCCATGGTCAAAAACTTAAAAATAAATTTATTGCTTATAACTGAGATAGAATCCAACATGTGAGCTTTGTTATGGGTCTTACTAGAAAGTCTTGCTTCATTTTAGGCTGATATTCTGGTTGAAAAATGTTGTGAGGAGTCTAAATTTGCTAACAGTGAAGTGACAGATCCAAATACTTTATGGAAAATTTTCCTTTCAGAATACAGAAAAGATAAATTTACAATGAAAGTGTAGTAATTACATATATTTTAAAAAACATTGAGTAACAATTTTTAAGAGTGAGAGGTAAAGAAAACTTAGTCACACTTGAAATATGATGATCCCCTTTCTCTTTCTTATTGCCATTTTGCACTCACAGAGTCAATATTATACATCTTTGCAGCAAGAAAATACTCACCATACATATTTGATTCAGAATCCATATATCCAGATTATGTTCATGCTGTCACATAAGTAAATATAGAACTACAACGCATTTGCTTTTGATTGTCACTTCAGTATCCTTTTCACTAGAAAGCTAATCCAGGTTTACCAAGAAACTCTAATTTTGGTTAGGCTGGGCTAACATTAGCATACCAGTAAATACCATGCAAACTGTACTTGCATGTTTTTTCTTAGCTTTCAGAATTTACTATTATGGTTTCTATTATTTCCAGATGACAGGACATGGTGCTGAAAACTATGGGAAAATACGGTTAAATGAATGGGCTTCCTGCAAAGTAAATCATTCTGAATCATTGAACATGGCTTCTGCATTATCACATTGTTGCTTAAAAGCAAAAAGGCAAATTACAGTGCTGGAATTTCTTTAAACAGATTATCTGATGAACTGATTCCTGCAGAGGTGAAGAAATATCATATATTCTTATGCTTGATGTACTGCCTTCTCCAGAAGATCTTTATATCTGTGACAAAGTCATGGGCAGTGAATTTATATTCCTACTGGATACCATTATCACAACACATGTGTATAGAGATTCTATCTAGACTGAATGTTGTCATTTAGCTTTCTTCACTTAAAAGAGCTCAGATGTTCTTCAATAGATTAAAGCTCAAAATCAGAATACCTTTGGAAGGAGAGGATTAGTTTCTTCACACAGGCAATTAAGACTGGCTGTTACTAATTTTCAGATATCAGAAGGATGTAAGAAAAAGACATACTGGGGCTTGTTAATTACTAGATCTTAGAAGTGTATCTACACTAAATGGTAGCCTGTAAGAGATTTATTTAAAAAAAAAAAAAATTTAATTATTTGAATGCTTCTTGAGGAATATCTCTCTCCTAATTGTGATAGACGAGTGGGTCTTTTCTATTAGATTTGACATACAAATCTGTCTTTTTAAAAAAATGCAAACATGTTCCTATAATTTTTTGTCTTCTCATATTACTACAGATGCTGAAAGCTATGGGTGTTCTAATATCTTTAAAGGTGTTTTGAAGATTATAGAGATGGCAAGGAAAGTGCATGCTGGGCCTATGAGAACATTCTATCTATACCTGGATTGATTGAGAAAACTCTGCATTTGCTGCAGTTTTGCTCTTGCTTTCATTACTATATTCTTCTGTCTTCAGTTTTGCATGGACCCTTGTATCTATGTGAACTTACCTAGCGAGGTTGCTGTATTTGGTAACTGCAGATGCATTACAGAATCCCAAATGTAAAGCCAAATTACAAGCAAGTACTGCAGGCATCATCTGCTGAAACCTACTGGCACAAGCTGTAGAGTCTCTCCTTATCAGCACTCTCCCTGTGCATATGGTTTATACAGAAGGAATGAAGTATACTTTAGAGCTGGCAGGAAGGAACTGTTGTCAATACTACTGTGAGAGTGGAGCATATGGTGGTCCTGTGATACATTCCTGCATCTCATCTGGATTCTCACATAGGAAAGCAGTACGCATTTGCCTCTTAGCTGCTGAAGGTGCCTGCAGTAGCTTCTGGGTAGCCATAGAATCATAAAAATATAGGGAAGTAACCCAAAGATACCATTCAGCCCATTGATTTGTCCAAGGCAGAATTGTACAGGTCAGTGATGACAGATATTTGTTGAGATCGAAGACACTGTTGATGAAGTTATGAAGGTACAGACTTCTCAGATTCAATTTCAGTGCTTTACTATTCATATCTGTCTAAATCTCCTTTACAATAAGTCCTCTGCTACTTACAATGAACACAGAATACCATGAACTCTGATGCTCCCTACAGCAAACTTCCATATATTTGAAAACGGTTACAAACAGCTATTTACTGTTACTGCCTAGCTGGTTTTTCCCAATTGCATTAATATCTTGCACTTGTCATTATTAAATACCTCGTTTTTCTTTCAGATGGCACCTCCAATTTGTCTTGATTGTTTTGAGTTCTAAGTGTATCCTCAGCAATACTGGCAGTCTTCCCATCCACGTCCTATCTACACATTTAATAAACCTATACCACGTAACTAATGAGAACACTGACTTGGGACAGACCCCAGCAGAATTTCACTAATTGCATGCTTTTGTCTTGAGAGAAGACTCATTATAACTGCTTTCAGAATGTGATACAACTAGCTTTGTATCTTTATTCTGATATTTTCATTCAGGCCATGCTTTGTTCTTGAAGATTATGCTAGTAGTGCTGAAAACTTGCTCAAGTCAAGCTATGTATCAGCTGTTGCTCCTCTATCCGTGTAGTTTGCTATCCTGTGGGAGAGAGAAATTAAATAGATTTGGCATTATTTCTTTTTCATAACATGCCAGCTCTTATTCATTTTTCTGGTTTGTGGGTTTTTTTTGTGTGTGTGGGGTTTTTTTTGTGTTTTTTTTTTTTTTCTCTAGGTTTTAAAAACAATTTGAATAGCCCTTCCAGCAATTTTCTAGAAGCTGATGTTAAACTGGTTAGTCCATTATTTTCTGGCTTTTCCTTTTCCCATTCCAATTTCTTCAAACTATATGTTTGTCTGTCTCCCCATTCTTGCTAGTTTCTCAAAGATAACAACTAATCACACAGCAATTTCATGAGCCAGATTTTTAATTACACTGCAGTGAGGACCAGCTGTTTCAACTGTTTTGAGAACATCTAACATTAGATATTGTTTGACCGGTTCCTTCCTTATTAGAGAAAGAGGTCTTACCCTCTGTGATTTGCATTAATTACAACAACACTATGACATTTTCAGTAATAACTTGTGAAAAAGTATTGAACTCCTCATTTTTCCTGGATCAGTCTGCAATAGCCCCCAACTACAATAAGTAGTCAACCAACTCTTTCCTCTTTTGGAAGGATTTCTTGTAATTTACCTTCCTAGTTAAAGACTTTTGGTTTTGTGTTGTTATCTTCTTCTTACTCTTTCCCTATACACTCATTCTACTCTTTATATTTGACCTTAGTAACCAGACCTAGTTTCCACTTTCTTTTTATGTTTGAAATTCACATAAATCCCATGATTTCATCAAGCTCATCTCTTACTGCACCTTTAATCTTTCCTCTGTAATAGTATATTTTGCACTCATGACCTTAATATTATTTCTTTACAGAACTGACAGTTCACTTTAATTTCTTTTTTCTCTCCTAGGACTCCTTGTTTACCAGTTCTATGAATTTACTGAAGCCTACTTTCTATAAATGTCTTGGTTTTGTTTTGTTATAGTTCCTCATTCTTTTCCTAAGGATCATGAACTCCATCATTTCACTCTCTCCCAAGATACTTTCTATTTAGGTGCTTTTAACCTTTTCCTGTCCTCTGAGGCTTTTTCTCTACAGAGATATCTCCAAGTCTTATATTTAAATGTTGCTACTGTTACATACGAGTTAACTGAGAGTTGCCCTCTTTGCTATTTTCCTTTTCACAGACTTATGGGCTATTAAAATTCATATTTATTTGTAAATCCAGTGTTTTGGATGACTTCTGTTGTTGCTCACAAAATCCCTCATTTGATTCTTCTGGCTCTGGTGATATATAGTGGATGGGTTCTATTGTAACAATACAGTACTTTCACCTTTGCCATCACCCATGAATTTCTCTCCACTTGAGACAACATGTTATTAAGTGATAACATATATTATCATGTCCCTAACCATTCCTTTTTCCCTCTTTGCCTTTGAAGGACAAGTTCCTCTTTTTCATATTCCTATTCTAGTTGTTTTATTATACCAGCTCTCTATTACACCTAAATCCTCCATTTCCCTCTGTTTTACCTGCCTGCTCATGGCAGACATGAACAACCAGGTTATGGCTATGTCTGGTTTAAGCGACAGGAGAAGAAGCATAAGATGAAGGTTTCTGTACTTCCTTCATATTTCATTTCCTCCACCCTGCTGAAAACTGGCCCAGGCACTAGGCACAGAAACCCAGCTGCTGTAACATCATTTCCCTTTCACCAGGAATCTTTACACGAGTAGTCTCTTTTAGTAGCTTTCTGACACTTATTTCGAAGTTCTCACCTGATCATAGTCAGTTAACCTTCTCCTCAGCAATCCTTATATTGCCCAGTCTTCCACTCACATAATTCACTGAAGTAACTCAAGCTGTTGACTTAGCCACTGACCTTGCATGCTTGAACAGGTACTCTAACTATAGCTAATGTTGTAGTCCTTCTGGATAGGGAGTATTCATCATAATCTTAAACAACTGGTCATATGTAAATTGTCACTATCTTTGAATTTGGTCCTTATATTGTATATATCTGTGTCAATAGGTCCAGACTAGCTACTTCCACCTTGTGAAGTAAATCACCTGCTTAGTTCTGCCTAGCGATACATACAGTCCTTGTAAATATCTTTTTCTCTCCTTTTCTCAGATCTTATCCTGGCTGGTGATGCTGGTGATGTGGTTTTGCAGTCAGCTACTTTCCTACTGACCCCTAGTTTTATAGAGAATTACACAAACAAACAAACCAACAAACCAACCAAACAGGAAGTCTAAGGCATGGTGGATTCATCATGTTGTATTACATTCCTTATCAGAACAATTCACTTCTCTGTCTCTCTTGGCCATCATGAAATAGTAGTACTGTCTCTGGCAAATGTATAAAAGCAAATTTATATGTGAAAGTTACATCATCTTCATGTGATGTGATCCTACCAGTTTTCACTGGAATCAAGAAGTCCTGTAAAAAATAAATTTGACAACTTTATTATACCTTTATATACCTATTTAAAACTAAACCAAGGAATTGAAATATATTAGTCTGTATTGCAAGTGAGTAGTTTTTAGGAGGATAGCCATAAAATGTTCCATCCCCTATGGGTTTTGTTTTTCACCATCCGTTACGGATTTTCTACTCACATGCTGCTTGGTAATATCTTCTTCCCCCTTTTTCCAGTGATCTATAATGGAC
The DNA here is from genome assembly GCF_965140245.1 of Athene noctua. Lineage (NCBI taxonomy): Eukaryota > Metazoa > Chordata > Aves > Strigiformes > Strigidae > Athene > Athene noctua. The sequence continues at coordinate 18,620,606 of NC_134040.1, read as the reverse complement.
ATACTTTCCTCGGCTCACACAGACACTTCAGCAGGAATGACATAGAACTACTCTCTATCCCCAAAACTGATTTATTAGAGGATTTAGTCTGGGCAGAGAAGACCTTTGCTACTTCCCCACTGAGAAAATCAAAGTTAGAGAGCTAAAATGTCCTATGTCCTTCTTTTTCTCTTCAAACTCTGCATTGGTAGATTGTATGAAACTTGTATATACATACAGATACTATACCTGTAGAGAAATGGTTACTATCATCACCCATTGTTTCTGCTGCTCTTTCCTCCTCAGGAGGAGGATTCCTCGTGCTCTTCCCCTGCTCCAGCATGGAGTCCCTCCCATGAGAAACAGTCCTCCATGAACTTCTCTGACATGGGTCCTTCCCACAGCCTGCAGTTTTTCACAGCAACAGGTTGCTCTAGCGTGGTTTTCCCTCAGAGTCCCGGCCTTCTTTGGGCACAGCTACCTGCTCCCACATAGGGCCCTCCACAGGCTGCAGGTGGATCTGCTGCACCAGTGTCCTCCATGGGCTGCAGGGAGACAGATAGTCTGTGCTCTCACCATAGGCTGCAGAGGAGTCCCAGCTCCACCGGTGACCTCCATCGGTGGCAGGGGGGCAGGCCTGCTGTCTCACTGCGTGCTGCAGGGGAATCTCTTCTCTGGTGCACCTCCATCCCCCTCACTTCCACTGACCTTGGTGTCTGCATAGGTATCTCCCTCATGACTCCCACTCCTCTCAGTTCACCTTCTTAAATACATTATCACAGAGGTGCAGCCACCATCGCTTATTGGCTCAGCCTTGGCCAGAGACAGGTTTGACTTGGAGCTGGGGGAGCTTTGAGAAGCTTCTTACAGGAGTCAGCTCTGTAGCCCCTCCCTTGTTACCAAAACCCCACCGCACAACACAGTGGGGCTGAGAATTTTTAATAGATTTGTTTGTTGCAGTTGTGCCAGTCACAAAATCTACAATAGGGCTTTATAATTCAGAGTATGGTAGGGGAAACCGAGGAGGAATGTATTCTAACTTCTCTGATTTTACCTATTCTGAAATATCCTTTCAGTATCTCCTTGTGCATCTGTTTGATTTTCCACGAACATAAAATTACTGGATAGTTTGAGGAAGGAGATGATGACACTAGGGTGTACCTATATTCTACATGAAAAGTGGGAGTAATTGACCACTAGCTTGCTCATACCTGGCTTTGATGAGAGACTCCATCATGGATCCCATAAACCTTTGATGATTAGGTTGTCTTCTTCACTGTTTTAATTGGTTGATCTATTTATGACAAATACATCTAATAAAAAATATTCTGCTTAGCTCCAAGGAGAACTGTTTCTATTCTAATTACTCATGTGTTGTGGCTTGAACTCAGCTGGTAGCCAATTGCCATGTGGCCAGTTGTTTACTTCCCCCCTTTCCCGGTGAAATAGGGGAGGGACAAAAGAAGAAATTTGTAGGTTGAATAATAAAAAAAAAAATAGTAACAAAAATGACAGTCACAATAGTAAGTCCAAAATGGGTAAAATGCAGAAGTGGCTTACCAAGCATGGCAACAGGTACGCAGCACCACCCCACCCCCCCAGCAGCAGCAATCCGACCGCACCAGAAAAACTGTCTGGTTTTGCAGAAACTGGAAACTGAAAATGGGGCATGAGAGAGCACACATCCGCCTATAGTGATCATGATGTCACATGATATGGAATACCCCAATGACAGATTCGGACCCAGCCCTCTAGTTGTGCTCCCTCTCAGCCCAAGGAAAGTTAACTCTATCCTGGCTGAAACCAGGACATCATGAGGTCAAATTGCCACAGGCTTTGTATGCTAATAGAGCAATAGGAAACTTAGTGGAATTGCTCATCTTACGGTCTGAGAATGTATATTATTTTTAACAACATTTTGAATACTCTCAGACACATCAGCCACTCCTATTTATATGTTAAAAGGTTCAGTCTCAGTTAAATTCCCCTGGCGATCAATCATATCCCTAATTAATAACATAATGTAATGATAGGTGTAATTGAGACTGAGAAATTGTCATACAATTTTGTTTGATAACAAAACTGTCCTCTTCCTTCCCTCTCTAAGTTTGAACTTCTGCCATCATATTTAATTCTGTTATGAAATTGTGTGGAGGTTTGAAGTCAGCTGGCAGCCAGATGCCACGTGGCCGGCCGTTCACCTCCCCCTCCCCACTCTGGTAAGACAGAGGAGGGACAAAATAAGAAGATTTGTGGGTTGAATAAAAAGAAAGAATTTACTAAATATAACAAGAGAACAAGAGTAACAATAGTGAGTTCAAAAAAGAAAATGGGTAAAATGTAACAGTGGTTTACCAAACGCAGCGACCGCCCCCACAGTAACAATACCGCCCAAGGAGCAGATGGCACGTGTGCCATCCAGCGAGCCTGAGCGAGAGCCACAACCCCACCTGGGCATGACATCACATGGTATGAAATACTACAATGAAAATTAACTCCATCCTGGTCAAAACCAGGACAAATTTCTATTGAATTGCTATTTTGAAATAATATTGAAGACTTCTGAAAACAAATTTTTTATGAAAGAGACTATATGAATGTATAGGTGAGACTATATTGCTTTTCATTCTTTTCTTTCATCAGAATAAAAACCAGAATAAAAACTGCTGCTGGAGCAAATTTAGGAATATGTCTGCTACAGTTATCGAAGCCTTTTACTGCTGATTTACATGGAGATCATAGGCAAGTGACAAATCCTAATGGTTTGTATGTGATCTTTCCTTCTACAGTTTAAACAAATAAAATATTTTTGAATTTATTTGGTCCTTCACTTCATAATGAAATCCCGTAACATCTAATGTGACCTGAACCTTAGGAAAGACCAGAAATAATTGTACCCATTTGATATTGTAAAATACGGTTTCAGAAGTGATTGTGGATGATGTTCGAACACGAATACTGGTTAACCAACACTAGCCCTTCAAAAAGAGACTAGACCATTTCACTGTAGAATGTGGAAACTGGGACAAGTCACAGTAATGTCTAGTTTTTGCTTCCTAAACATGATTTTGCAAGCAAGAATTTCAACATAAAAAGAACTTGATTTCAGATTCTTTTTTTGCAAGCCTGGTATAGTGGGTATAGTAAAGCTCATGCAGCTCAGCAGAGATTCAAAGTTATTTCTGCCTCATGTCCATTTGTTAGCTCTACTGAATGTTCCAGGTTTAATGCCATAAAGTCATCTCTCTGATATTGCTTGAGTTTGCATATTACAGAGAACATGTTTAGGAGCTCAGACCCATTGGAAATTCCAAGAGAAAGTCTTCTCCTACAAACCAGAGTGAAACTAAGGTAGCAGAAGAATGTGACTGGGAACCTAGTCCACTGTCCCTCTACTTTAAAAATCCCTCAAGACAGCATTAATTAGAAACATCTAGATGAAGATTCCTGAGCTTGCAATAATGAAAGGACAGACATTCAAGATTCTTCATGGGAATTTGTAAGATCAGTAACAAGGACAGTTAGAAGGTATGTTGATACCAAGAAACAAGCTGTGTATTTTAATGGTTTGAACACAGAATTATAAATACTGCCTACACGGGACATTCAAGAACTGTTTGGTATTTTTTTCCTTGTACCAGTAGCTATGATTTTCCATCTTCCCTCTGAGGTTTGGGATCTGCTCTGTCTCTTGTGTTACAATCTGCAGGAACAGAACTAGGTAAATCAACATATGGAAATAATTTAGTTAACATGTTTTCAACAACAAAAAAGCACCATCTGTGTGACTAAGACCTGCTTACATGCTAAAACAACTGATTCACTTGCTAGCTTCCCTTCAGTTAAAACATATCAGCCTTATGGACTAGACCCAGATATTGTTTGTATAAAACAACATAATAGAGTTTAAGAAAGTAACAGAACCCCTATCTGTGGTACTGCTACAGGCAAAACTGCTAACTTCAGGCCCATACTAAATATGCTATAACCCTTCTCTTATACGTGAGTCTGCTGTTTAAAAACCCACACCTGTGAGTGCTTAACTTTCATGAAATTAATTTCCGTTTTTTCTTTAAGGCCAAGACAGCCTACTAATAGGGAAGGTATCATTACAAAATTTATAGTAAGAAATTTATACTTCAAATGAAGAGTAATGTGATCTGGCCTTCAATTATATGTCTCTCTGAATCAGTTGTTCATATATCATTATAAAAGTTAAGAAAAAAGACAAGGCTAAAATCTGGAACCACTGTGCTTAATTATTTTGATATATATTCCTGAAACAAGGTGACAAACATTTAATACATTACTGTTTTCTTTAATAATTTTAATTACTAATTTAATAATGAATTTTAGGAACTAATTCCATTACTGATTTGATAAAGTTTTATATTTTTGAATGAACTTTCAACTCCCTATTTTTATTTCATTAGATTGTCTCACAATTCTAAAGCAAAATATTCTAAGGTCAAACCAGGTATGTAAAAGTAATAAAACTGTCTTAACACATATATCAAAAGTTACTTTTATTTTTCTGTTGATTTTGGAGACTTTAGATCTAATTAGATGATAACAACTGAAGCAAAGTTGTGATGTAAACTTTTTTTTTATTGGTAGCTGTGATTTTTATGACATCATATGTCTCAAAAAATTGAAATATTAAAACTCTGGTATTTTGGTTCTTTTTTATAAAAAAGATAAATATTAAATAAATACTAAAAGTTATAAAATCTTCAAAGCTGAGAACACTACTCATTAAAAATATATCCCTTCCTATGAACACTGTGATTGTTTCAGATTATTTTAATTTGCATTTGTTTGGAATAGATGTCATTAACTCAGTTTCTGGCTCGAAATCTGGACAGCAGCCCCACATGTGCACATAGGCAAAAAAAAATGTCCTCTTTTCCCTTAACTTTCTTTTTCTTGTACCCTCCAAAACTGTAGCCTGTTCATACCTTAGTAAGCTTTCTATCATATATTTACCATAGAAGACTGATATTTTTTATCTAATATAACCCCAATTTCTTTGGCTTGCTACTTTTTACCAGTAAGAAAATGATAATACACGGAAACAATGAATAGCAAGAGCCGATGACAAAACTCTTACACTTGATAATATTTCATTCTGAAAGTGTTTGAGCAAAGGGAACTGAAACAAAAAACAACAAAGTTGCACCGATTCCTCTAAGTAGCCCAAGGGACTACTTACATCAAGTCCACACAGTGAAATATTTTCATTATGTCATTCAAGTTACATGTTGCATGAGAATTTACATTGCAAATAATAAGGGTCTTTTGTTCTTATAGCTGAGGGTGATTTGGGAATCTGTAGTGTTAACTGAACCTTGTGAACCATGGCATTAACAGTTCTAGTAAGGGGCAGAGACTGCTTCCATCTGACCTCGTGTCGATCGGTGTATAGTAACAGCAATGAGCTCCAGGGAAGATGCTCCTATAAAATTGACAGAAGAGTTTCTTTTCAAGTAACATGATCTTAAAAGGCCTGACAGAAAGTGTCAAAAAGCAGTGTCCCTCCATCTCTTTCATAACCGAAAATGTTTTCTACAAATTGTTAATTTGATTTTGTACCAAAGCACATTCCAAGCACTTTGACAGCACAGTCACTAGAGATAGACCCACTATAGAAAGCCTGGAAATTTCTGGTTTTAATGGACCAGTCCCAGAAGGAGTTTCTTATTTACCACTGTCATCTTGAAGCCTATTTCAGGTGGCAACTAAATCTGGTGATGCTAATTGTTTCTCATTTTACCTTTTGTATCAAATGTGTAGCCTGTTATATGCTAATGAAGCATGCTAACTGAGGCATAAGCAATGCAAAACCAGTGAAGTAATTCAAGAAAAGAAAAAAAAAAGTCAGGCACCTAGAGAAATATATCAGCTACATATACACAAGATTGCTTTGATCTGTGGCCTTGAAATCAGGTGTGCCAACCTATCACTCTTTACCTGCAGGATTACCTGTGGGGTTCCCACTAAGATGACTAGACTGGTAAATCTGTGGGGAGAATACTGAAGGTACTCTGGTCTTTGCAGCATAGAGCAGTGAAAGGAAGTGTGGATGTACTCAATGTTTGGATATGAAATGCCAAAAGTCAGACTCTGCCTCTCCCAGCACATCTAAAAGTACAGCCTTTAAGTCTTAATGTTATCTTGTCAACATGTCCTCATGCAACTTCAAAAAAGTAACATCACCATAGCTTTCATTTATTATTAAGGATGGATGAACAGACTTAAGAGGCTTCCAGTTCACAAACCTTTTATTAGCTAAAAACCTAAAAAAACCTAAAGCAGAATACAAAAACTTCTTAAGCAGCAGGAAACTCAAACCTTCCAGTACAAATATATAAAATAAGAACAACTATAAACAGACATCTGTCTTGTCCATTGTACCCTTGGAAGAGAATCCTTTTTTGTCTAGTCTGGTATTCCAGCAGATGCATGTGGCTTTCTGAAGGTATAAACCTCAAACTATCTGCTTGAGGTGTCTAAGAATGTGTCCCCTCTTCCTGCACTGAGGCTTAGCTGTGGCTTTATTGCAAGCAAGTCTACTACCAGTGAACTATAAACTGTGTCCTTTCATTCATCCTGCTTAGCAAATCTGCCTGGCCCATTCTCAAATTCAGCATCTCTCAGCTAAGCCTATTGATTTGTTTTCAGGTCGAAGTAATCTTCCTTTCTCACAGGATGGCTCACCTGAACCAAAGTGCAGCAGCCCAGGTCATATAATCAGTCAGCTTTTCTTGTTGCTGCTTAGCACATCCTTCTTTTACAAAAGGTAAGCTGTCACTATATAGCAAAAAAATAACACTTCTGTCTGGAATGGCCACTCATTTTTTGCTTATTCTCATCCTGGTTTGGAGTTGAAGTTAAGGTGAAATGGTGGCTTTCAGAGAGCTCTTGTTGCTTTCAGAGAGCTACTTGCCTCCAGGTACAACAGGAGTTGTAGATACAGGGTACATAGAGAAAACAAACCAGTTTTGTTTGTATCTTACCCTGTCCTTGCTATTTTCCTGTGAACCTTTACTGCTTCTAAACTACTGAGAAACTGTTCCCATGAACATTGACTTTACTTCAATGTTTCCCTTTCCATGGAAACTCCACATCCAGAGAGCTAGTCTAAATTACCTGTGAGAGGTATTTTCTGGGGATCTGCCCATGACAGAGGAGACGGGAAGCCCTGTATTTGAATCACACTGAACCTGTCTGGTACTCAGACTGTAAGTACCACTGTGTAACAGAGTTTGGGTGAAGTTGGCCTTTGAAGCAGGTTCCTCAAAGGTCTGCTGAGAAGTACACCTTAGCTGGAACAGGCATTATCCATCAATTCAAATATCCATCTATTTCCGAATGAGAATGTCAGTAAAACATTCATACCATAGAATTACTAAGCTGAGTTTTAGACTGTGTTAACATCTATATTGTCTTTATAGCTATGTAACACACTCAGCCTCTGAGGTCGGACTTGAAGGGGGAAAAGCCTCTATTGCAACAGGTTCAATGATAAAATGGTGGCTAGTGAGGTAGTAAGATAGGTCTTGTTTTCATTCTAGCACTTGTCCATTCCCAAGTGGGTGGCCTGGAAAAATTGAGCAGTGTCATGGTTTTCTGCAGCGTGACTCCAAAGAAACAGTGCTGGTGTGCTCATCTCTGCTCCAGTCTGTTCACCTTTCTCCAGCATTCAGGGACGCATGTCTGTCTGTGTGCTCAGGTCACTGAGCTTGACCCTAATCAATTCAATGTCTGTAGGAATATACATAACCTTCTTGCTCGCTTTTGCTTCTATAGCCAGGCTGACAACAGAGTCATTGAATACATCATTTTTGCTGTGAAACTTGCAAGTTAATGCCTGTGGAAGAAATCTGATAAAAGTTCTAAAATGTGGTCTATTAACTATACAGAATTTGTTGCCTTAGGATGACCATCTTTTGACCTCAGTTTCACAGCCCAGTTATTGTAAAGTCAATTCAGAATTTTAAACCATAGTATTGTCAGTTTAAGTATCTAATACATTTTTGTTTCTAACATGCAGTGGAGAAGTCCGTTAAAATGGTTTCAGATAGAATGAAAATAACTTTCATTAGAAGTTTAGCCTCAACACAATAAATATTTAGTGGGTTTCTGCAATCTTATCAAGTCTATTTATACAAGGAACATATGTATTTATGTGTATTTATTATATATGTTCCACTGCTGCCTTTGTGACAACAGTGAATACAATAATTATCACAAGTTTTAAGGTACTGAGAGAACATTTCTATCACTAAGCTGCTGAAGCATACATACATACCACCTTAAATCTTTCATACACAATATTCCTCAAACATCCTATATTCAATTTTTTGACAAGTTTCAACCCTTCTATAATATTTATGATTTCTTGAAAGTCACACTTTTTTTGAGGAGGAAGTGGCTGAATCAGCTAAAAATAATTTTGTTTGCTAAAATCTAAACATGAAATCAGATATTCAGATGACAATATGTAATACTGAGTGGAAAAGTCTTCTACCTTTCTCCTTTGAAATTACATAGCCTTAATTTAATATTTAGTTAAGCCTTAATTTAATATTTAGTTATGCTTATGACAAATCATAAATATATGCTGTCAATACTTTTTTGTAATGTTTTCTTTCTATAAAAATGAGCTACATACATTTCAGTGCATTCAATATTAAATTGTTGGGTTTTAAAATTTTGAATAAACAAGCTTGTTAATGAAATACCCTGAAATACACCCTGAAAATGTTTCTCTAATATCCCCATTTTTGTAATGCATAAGGGATTTAAAGCTGTAGCTGAGAAATCCTTACCTTATATCCAATAAATAATTCCAATATCTGGAAAAGATTTTAGGATCCTTTCATCAGTAGGTTATGGAGACATTTCTCAACATTTCCATACAAGCCTGACAAAGTGCAATATAATTCTTAAACTTTTTTGGCATTTGAACCAAAGAGAAGAAAACTGTTTTCCTCAGCCTTCAGATCAAAGGATGATAGAGCTACAACATATTTCCCTATATTATTCATTCCAAGGGGCTTTTTATACTTCAATATGTTCCTAACACCATTGCATTGCTGTCATGAAGATAATCAAACTGACAATAGATTATTCTCCATTCAATAGTCCTCTAAAATTCAATAACTAGCAAAAATATGTTTTTATTTCCATTATTTGAGGCACCAGTGGCCACAGAAGATAATTTCTCATATCTGTCTAGGTGATATCCTAATTCTGATAATGGTCAGCAGGGGATACTTGGAGAAACAGCTTAAGAACAGAGCAAATACAGTGATGAAGTGGAAATATGCAGTGTTTCTTCCAGTGTAGATTCTGCCAGTCTGTGGCCAATGGAGTTAGTGGACGAGCATCTTTGTGTTTACTAGATAGATCCTTGATAGGCCATTCCTCCATGGATTTCTTCAATTGTTTTTATATCCTTTTCTGTGTTCCGGCACCCATAGAATTCTGTGGTGATGGGCTTCAATTATGTTTTGTGTGAATAACGTCTCCTTTAATTATAAAAATTCTGGTCTCATATTCATATATTCCCTTTTCTTCCTTTTTCTCTCTTTTCTCGTTAGTGATAGGGCACATCTATGTTGATGATGCTGGAAAGCTCAGGGAACACGCGATGAAGTTGATCATACTGCTATAAATTGGCATGTGAGCTGCTGGCAAATAGCTGCCCCAAAGGATAGAAGGATCTGATGGCTGGGCAACAAGGACCTGTAGCACCCCTGTGCTCCTAAAGGTCATGATTATATGAAGTGTAGGCATAAAGCACAACAAATTACTTCCTGCCATTACTTAGAAACTGTTAATTAACAACAAAATTTGTGCTATTATTTGGAAAGTAGAAACTTTGAGATAAATTGCCTTGATTCTGCAATAATAATTTATTGCATGCACAGTTGAAGTTGAATGCCTTTGGGGAGGCCTTATTTACTGAAAGACTCCAAAAGACCCTCCACATGAGCATCAAATGGGACCAGTGCAGTCATTAATTAGTACCATGTTAGGAAAGATGCACTATCTATCTTACACATGCTTATATCATTCAATAGATTTGAACTGGGGGAGCTCTCTGCCTAAAAGATGATATGAAGTTGGATCTTAATTTGTTCCAGTCTCTAAGCGTCTGTGGAGAGGGTGAAGTCATTCAAATCATAGTGTGACTGTAGGAAAAAAAAATCTCATAGAGAATGAAAAGCAATTTAGTATAGAGAGACTTATTTGGCATGGAAAATAATTTTTTTTTTTTTTTTTTTTTTCCCAGCCTACGCTGCACTATGGCAACAATAAAGAGCTAAATCAAACTTTTTCAGTCCCATTCTCTAATCTTTATCACAACTACATTCAATAAATGTTATTGTCCTTCTCTATTTTAAAAATAATTTCTCCAGATTAATTACTTTCTCAAAATGAAATATAATTTTTGGGAAAAAGAAAACAAAGGACTTCTACCCTGTCCCTATGCTGAATATTGTATTCAAAAAGTACTTAATGAAACTAAATATAAGGTTTGGCAGTGTTCTGATTAAGGGAATGTTTTTCTTGTGTTTAGATATATGATTAGATTATCATCAGGAATGATGACATGCCTATGTGAAGCTTTTAAAACATCAGATTCTACAAAATGCTTCATGATTAGTGAAAAGACCATCACCTGAATTAAATAACAGAGATTAAGAAGGAATAGTTTTCACACTGCTTTGGGAGCCAACATATTTTTGATTTTAATGATTTTGTGATGAGGTCCTTTCCCTCCCTTTTTCCTTGCCTCGGCTAACTTGCCATTGGCATTATCATTGCCATCAGCAAAAAAATACTGAATTATGTCTGTGTGAATGCAACTGATAACAATGTACTCACTGATGGATTATGGTGAATTAGGATCATAATAATTAAATACACAGGTACTGAGATTCTGTTCATGTAAATCTGCCATTTATGCAACTTAAGAAAAGGGAAGGAATATTATTTCCCAAACTCTTAATTCATTTGGAAAAAGCAACATTACAATTTTCAAAGTCTAGATCTAGATATATGAGCAATACGAACAAAATCACACCTTTAATTTAGACATCCTAAGAGATTTAATGGAAATGGGGAGCTAAAAAGAGAGAGAAGAAAAATCCTGTAAGGGTGAATGGTTCAACTGGAAAAATATGCAACGACCTTATATTTAGAAGCTGAAGAAATGCTTACTTTCTTCCTCCTGTTTGTGAGAGAAAAAAATCTACCATCTTGATGGTAGCCAGAATGTGGCTGCAAATCCTTAGCTGCCAAAGGCTCCTTGCTGTACCATGACTGGTTATATAACGCTGTGAATACATACTTCTCATGAAAATGTCTCTGGGGTTAATATTTTTCTGACCATCCTGTTATTTACATTTTGTTCTGTTCTAGTTGGTGACTTATGGCTAATACTTATGAAATGTCAGTATAATATCATAAACATTCAGTTAAATACATTTTTTCTCTAGCCAAAAATTTAATGTAAAGCTCGTGATGGACTATTTTGCTAAAATAGACACTGTAGTCCTGAGACATTCTTCGCATTGAACAGAAGATGAATAAAGAAAACATTAACTGAATGAACTCTAACATTTAGATTTGTTGCTTTTTTTTTAAATTATCAAGCATTCTGGAACTGGTTTGGAATGCACAATCAGTTTATAACCTTTTTTACTCCAAGCACCTAGGACATGTTACTTTGTCTTTATTGTAAGTCAATCCATATATTTATTTTAAAATATTTTCCTTAATATAATTTTTATTGGATTTTTTCACCTCTATCACGGATGCTCCCTGAAATAGTATTAAATTCATATCTAAATCTCTCTCTAAATTCATTGATAACAAGAGTGTGGAAAACTGATCTATTGTACAGACAAATTTAGTAACATATTTTAATAAATTTATAGTTTTCTTGTATCAAACATAAAAGCTTAGTGACTTGCTAGAGATTAAATTCAGTTCACTGTCTTAGAAGTATGACTGGGGAGGTGGATGGTATCAAAAAAAGCACACTGTCTTTTGACTGACAGAGAACTTTGTTTTGATTTAGCCTTTAAACAGTATTATTTTCCAGAAAATAATCAGTCTACTTTTCTGACAAGTAGAATATTTGGTTGTTGTTTTATTTTGGCTCCTGGGAGGGATGGGGAGAGGACTGCATGAATTTGAAATAAAACAGAATATATGCTTGTGAAACTTACACTTATAAAAGCAATGAGATATATAAATATTTGTTATGTTAATCTATAAAATTACTTTTATTATTTGACCCATATGGCTATGTGAATACCAGTGCATATAATTCAATCATCTGTCCCAGTATTACAAAAAATGCAGCCTTAGAACTAAACACATTTTTCTCTTGTGTCAAAGGTGAATCATTTCCTTATGTCTGAGTTATCAGGATATGAAGGAAGATTACTTTTGCAGACAAACAAGAGACAGCTGCCCTTGATAATGTAAGATTTATTCTTAACATTCTTTTCAAAGGATCCATTTCTGTCTAAATTTTCATAATGAAACAGGACTTCTCAAAACCGTGTATGAGTAAGAGGCAAGGTAAGGCAACACTATAATTTTTTTGCTCTCACTTTTGGTGAACTGAAATTCCCTCATCACAAAGTTAATTCAAATACAGCCAAATGTAATATGGAGTCTAGAAGAGTGAAATCAGCATTCTCAGTTTAGGGCCAGAGCATCTGACTGTTGGATAAGTCCTAAAGGTATATGTATACACAAGTTCAATTTTGCAAGAACTTTATTGGAGTGCGTTGGCTGATAATCAGTTTGCAGGAGTTTTGGACAAGTGCACAAAAGAAATGTGTGTCTCATATATTTATATAGATATATTTCCCCTCTAATGTGTAACATATAGAAGGAATCCACATTTTCTAAGTCAAAGAAAATAAAATTGAACATTTACATCTTTTTTCTTGTTGTTCAATGATATTTGAACAAGCTCTAGATATAAAGAGGTCAGTCCTTACATCTCAGCACCACACTGTGATGAGAATGATCTGAAATCAATCTGAATGGTTTGTCTCCCTATATAAGAATATGTTTATGTCTCCTTTTATATGAGAATAATGAAAAATTAAGAAATTGAAATATCCCTCTAATAGAAGCTGAGTGATAGTCATAAGATGCCAGTGTATTAATTTATTTGCTAGTTACCTATTATTAGACCATGGTCAGTTTATGAATAACAATGTGACGATGTATAACTAAACATGAACAATGTGTAATTAAATATGCATTGTTTTTGTGAATATTCATATTAAATAAACTTTTTAAATTGCCTTCTGAATGTTTATCTATTTTTGCTGTTGTCTGAGAACTGTACACCATCTCTGGCTGTGGGACGTTTGTACGTTATCCACAGGAGCTTGCCACTGTGTTCTGTGGACCTCACAAATGGAAACATTACTTTAGTGATATTCATCTTAGTGATGTTCTAAACTTTAAATTGTTTCATTTATTCTAAGCACCTTTCATTTCATGATCATAGTCAAAAGTCATTCATAAGTTTTTTATTGCCTGAAGGAAGTCACTTTGGTTAAGTATCTTAACACTTCCCTAAGTGGTTAAGATTGCCAAAGGCATTCATGTGTTCTAACATCTTTACTGTTATTGACGGTTTCTTTCAGTCCTTGATACTACAGTGGACCAGCTGACTGCCTCATTAACATTCTTGCTAGCTGATTGATTACAACATCATTATAATATTAATAATATGTTTCAGATATACTTTTGTTTGATAAGTACACTTTAATTTTAAAAAAAACAAACCCAGCTTTGACCATGTCTCTTACTTTTTCGCGGGGATATTTAAGAGCTTTTGCTCTTAAAGAAAGTAGTCTGACATGGGTGAGAGAGAATATAGTCACAAGGAAAAACAGCGGTTTAAAAGATAGGAAATAAAGGGTAGAAATAGAATGGCAGTTTTCATAGAGGAGAGAATGAAGTCCCACAGGAATCTGTGCTGGGTGTGTGCTCTTCAGTCTGGAATAGTGAATGAACAATGAGGTTTGTCAGCAGTATCAAGTTATCAGGGTAATAAATTGAGGTATCATCAGAAAACTGCAGAACAATCACACAATTTTGAATGAGTCTTAAAATGGAATTAAAAATAATAAATACATGCAAATGTAGAGACTAGAGTTACCGGCAGGGCTTTGGATTTTTCAATCATGGGTTAGTATACAGGACACCAGAGCTTTTGACAACAGATGGGATGCACCTGTCCCCGAGGGGGAAAAGGGTCTTGAGCAGGAGTTAGCTGGGCTCATTGAGAGAGCTTTAAACTAGATTTGAAGGGGGAACGGGACAAAACTGGGACTCCCAAACATAAGCCCCAGGGTAGATTACCAGAGTTTGTGGGCTTTTGTGCCAGCAATGACTCTCACCCTGCTATCCCAGTGGAGACAAGGGATGGAGACACGCAGCACAACAAAGATGCAAGGGATGCTGATGGATCAGTAACCGTGGTAACACCTGTGAAAGCTCAGTCCAGACTTAGTACCCCTAAATGCGAAAAGGTGCTGGGGACATCAGCCCATCTGAAGTGCATGTATACCAATGCACACAGCATGGGTAACAAACAGGAGGAGCTTAAAGCCATGATGCAACAGGAAAATTATGATGTAGTGGCTATCACATAAACATGGTGGGATGTCTGCCATGACTGGAGTGTGCCAGTTGATGGCTACAAGCTCTTCAGGAGGGACAGACAGGGAAGGAGAGGTGGTGGTGGGGCACTGTATGTCAGGGACTCTTATGATTGCTTTGAAGCACAAGTATAGTGAAGACAGGGTACAGTGTGTTTGCATTAGAATCAGGGGGAAGGCCAACAGGGCAGGTGTTTTATCAGGAGTCTACTATAGGCCACGCAACCAGGACAGAGAGGTGGATGAAATATTCTATAGGCATGTTTGAGAAATCTCATGATCACTTGCCTTTGTTCTTGTGGGAGACTTTAACTTCCCAGACATCTGCTGGAAATACAACACAGCAGAGAAAGACCAGTCCCAGAGATTCCTGGAATGGGTGGGAGACAACATTCTGACGCAGCTGGTGAGTGAACCAACCGGAGAAGGTGCCCTGCTGGATCTCCTCTTTGTGAACAGAGAAGGGCTGGTGGATGATGTGGTGGTTGGAGGACGACTAGGGCACAGCAATTGTGAAATAATACTTCTCTATTCTTAGAGAGGCCAGGAGATGGGGCAGCAGAACTGACACCCTGGACTTCCAAAGAGCTGACTTTGTCATGTTTAGGCACCTGCTTGACAGAATTCCTTGGGAGATGGTCCTGAAGGGTATAGGGGCTCAGAAAGGCTGGGCACTCTTTAAAAAGGAAGTGTTAATGGCTCAGGAGCAGGCGTTCCCCAGGTGCTGTAAGAGAAGCCAGCAACAGAGAAGACCACCCTGGCTAAACAGGGGTCTTTGCCTGGAACTCAGGGAGAAAAGGAGAGTTTACAGCCTTTGGAAGAAGGGGCTAGCCACTCACAATGATTGCAAAACCACTATGAGGCTATGCAGGGAGGAAATCGGGAGGTCTAAAGCCCAGCTAGAAATTAATCTTGCTTCAGCAATCAAGGACAACAAGAAATGTATCTATAAGCACATCAATGGCAAAAGAAAGACCAGATAGAGCCTCATTCCCCTGCTAGATGCAGGAGAAAAGAGTGATAAGGAAAAGGCTGAGGTTCTTAATGCCTTCCTTGCCTCAGTTTTTAATAAGAAGACTGGTTGTACTGAGGGAATCCAGCCTCCTCAGCCAGAAGACAGAGACTGGGAGAATGTTCCCCCCGCAGTCCAGGAGGAGACAGTCAGTGACCTGCTGCATCACACAGACACACACAGGTCTATGGGATCGGATGGGATACATGCAAGGGTGCTGAAGGAGCTGGCTGGGGTGCTCGCCAAGCTGCTTTCCATCACTTACCAGCAGTCCTGGCTGACTGGGGAGGTCCTGACTGATTGGAAATTGGCCAATGTGACACCCATCTATAAGAAGGGTTGGAAGGATAATCTGGGAAATTACAGGCCTGTCAGCTTGACCTCAGTGCCCAGGAAACTGATGGAGAGCTCATCCTGAGTACCATCACACAACACATGAGGGACAACCAGATGCTCAGGCCCAGTCAGCATGGGTTTATGAAAGGCAGGTCCTGCTTCACAAACCTGATCTTCTATGACAAGGCAACCTGATTATTGGATGAGGGAAAGGCTGAGGATGTTGTTTCCCTTGACTTTAGTAAGGCCTTTGACACCATTTCCCACAGCATTCTCCTGCTGAAACTGGCTGCTCAAGGCTTGGATGGGCACACGCTTTGCTGGGTAAAAAACTGTCCGGATGTTCGTGCCCAAAGAGTTGTGGTGAACGGAGTTAAATCCAGTTGGCGGCCGGTCACGAGTGGTGTTCCCCAGGGCTCGGTGTTGGGGCCACTCCTGTTTCACATCTTTATTGATGATCGAGTGCACCCTCAGTCAGTTTGCAGATGACACCCAGTTGGGTGGGAGTGTTGATCTGCTCGAGGGTAGGGAGGCTCTGCAGAGAGACCTGGACAGGCTGGAGCCATGGGCTGAGGCCAACTGGAGGAGTTTCACTAAGGGCAAATGCCGGGGGCTGCCCTTGGGCCACAACAACCCCCAGCAGCGCTACAGGCTTGGGGAGGAGTGGCTGGAGAGCTGCCAGTCAGAGAGGGACCTGCCTCTAATCTTCAAGGTGTAATATTGAGTCATTTATGGTTTGCCTGTTGGCATGTCTGCTCTGCAGACTGTAGCATAGCTTAGACACAAGAAATGGTTGAGCCAAAGCAGCAAAGAACTCGATGTGGGCTAATTTATTCTGCTTCTCATGTGGGCTGGGCATCTGGTTTTGAAGTCCGTGTTGCCTCAGCAAGCTTGCTTCTGGTATCTCAGCTAGCTAATTTGAAGATGGCTTGGCAGTATCCCTGCATCACAGCCAGCAGCACAGATGCAATACATGTGTTGACTTTTATCCAAATCTTCTTTCCAAACTTCAGAAGGACTAGTTTTCACTTCATTAGTTTGCACGTCTTTAACATCTATTTGCTCCAAGAAATAATTCAACTGTTTTGCTGGGACCGTAGTTTTTAGCTGCAGTCATGGCTACACCTACTGTCTGGTTCTGGAGAGCGATAAACCTGTATTTTGGGATCCAAATCAATGGAGCTTTAGCCAGTGTTTTGACAAAACACTCAGAGCTGATGAAGTTAGATTAATCTGAATTCAAAGCTTTCCATGTTTTTCATGATATCTCTTAGATTTTCCTGTGAAAGCAAGAAAAGTAATGGAAGAGAGAAGAAAATGACCACCTGCAGCTTTTCTCCGTCTCATGAAGTACTTGAAAGGAGTAACTCCACTGTGGGGAAGTTGAAATGACCCTGCTAGCAGCAGGAGGCAGTTTGAGGGCAAAAGATCCAGTGACTATTTTGGCTACAGATTTCCCTGAATCCCCTGCATTACCCACCTCTGTTGGCCATATAATTTAATAGAATAAGTTTCTGTTACAGTAAATTTTGTTGGTTTAGATCTACTACACTGAATTTTCAGGCTAGACCTGGAAAGCCAGAAAGCCACATTGTCCCTCTCGCTTTTTGTAAGGAGATATTTCCTATAAGGGTTGTCTGATCTCACAACACATAAGATTAGTTCTGTGGCCGAGTAAGGGATTCTACTGCAGTGTATCCTGTCCTTCCTATGAAGTGCAAATATGATCCATATTCATAGTTCAGATTGATTTTCGATTGTTTTCCACTATAAGGACCAGTTAAAGGTAAATAAAAGTAATTTCCTCCGTTCTCATGCTTTATTCTCCCATCCTGTCTCATTTGTTTCAGCCTGATTTAGCAGCAAAGGAAGTTTCTGAGTTCTGCTGTTGCCTTTTTTTTTTTTTTTTTAATAAATACATTTAGATGATAAATTATTCAGTGAGTACCATGATGAAAAGATAATTCAATGTGGTAACTCTTTTGATACCTCATTCTTCCCTCAAATGTCCTTGAATGAAAGGGTGGTATAAAATATCTGGTATATTAAGTTATTGACTTCAATTCACTTCCAGTACCAGACTTGTAGGTTTACTGTTGCTATCTTTTTGTTATCCAATCTAGATTGAAATTGCTATGCAATAAGTGCTCAGTTTGAGGAATTTACTATAAGGTAATTAGTAGGATTGTCATCAGTTTTTTTGTGGTAAATTCTAATTTATTGTTATTATTCTAATTATACTCTTCAAGTATAGAATATGCACACACACCATTTTATCAAAGTTAGTAATTTCTTTCACTCTGCAGCAATTACAAATGTAAAATATTGGCAGTTTGTTACCACGCTCTGCATTAATATATTGCTTAGCTTTCCTATGCCTCTTAACTATGTGCTGTAGATTGTCTCAATGCCTCCAGAAAAATCCTTATCCATTTTGAGTGAGGATATCAGAATTTAGCCTTTTAAATCTTCTTTACATTATATTTTAATGTCAAATAAACAGTTCAGCAAATTGAATTGGTACAATATATAATATAAATAACATTATTGCTGGGCTGAATGGTGACTACAGAACCTTGTCATGCCTTTGAGTACTTTTTTCTGTGACAGATTTAATGAATCAATTTGCCTACAACTGGAAATGGCTTACACTTCTCTTTACTCTCTTATACATCTGCCTGATCAATAGGTCAGCAGTGAAGGGGGCATGATGAACGACTGTAAAAGGCTGCTGTTCATACAAAGCTTGGAAGAGTAACTTTCAGCTTCAGAGTACAACTTTGATGATCTTTCAAAGGAAAACTTACATGACATTTCAATGTTTGCTTCTCAGTAGCAAAGAAACTACATAGGTACAGTTTATGACATTCTAGAGACATGGGAATGAAAGGGAATGACATTTCCACCATTGATCTGTTTCAGTAAACTCAAACAGAAAACATTCATTCTTTACGATCACAATTTCAGCTTCATACTCACTAATAGTCCTTTAATAAATGTTAGAAAACCATCTTCATGTTGATGTTGTAATATATCTAAGTTTTAGTTTCTGTAGATGATGTACAGTAAAGTTTAGTTCATTTTAAGCATTATTCTTTCTTATTCTTAAAAAATATTTCAGCTGAATGTAAGGTGGAAATGAATGTCACTTTTATATGAAATGGGAAGAGTTTTTGAAAATGTGTTCTATGCTAATCGTTTACTACATTGTAGCTTTAAGCACTATACCTTCTGCACATCTCAGTTTTATGGCTTCTAGTAAACGCAGTCAGCAAACAGAAAAAAACCATTTTGCTCAATGATATTCTGGTGTCCAACAAAATTTTAATAAGATGCCTTTAATTTGGTTCTTTTCCTACACAGAGCTGAAATGATAGAATGTGATTATTTTTCTCTTTGCTGATGTCTGCATTTCTGAGCTCAATCAGCAGTCTTTAGCATCTCATAACTTTGGTCATTAGCAAAATGATTTTTTTTTCCCCCTAATATTTAAAACTTCAATTTGTTTTTAAAAGCAATCTGCAATAATTGTTCCATATGCAGATAAAAGGTTAGATTTAAATTTAACTGGCCCTTGATAATAACAGAGGCATGAGGTGAGAGTTTTATCAAGCGCACTGTCAAATGTCAACATAAATACCCATTCATTCAGTATTAGTGCATGAGGGAAAAATGTCAGGATAGGATGGATGATGCTTAAAGAAATCAGCTTAATTTTTTTTTCAGTATTCTGAATAATAGCCATCTGATTAAAACCACTACAGAACAGAAGTGATGTCAAATATATTAAATGATGATTACTCAATTATTATCTAATTATAGCTTCTACTAATTTTTTCCCCTAAATAAGAAAATTTTTGCTCCTATCCTTAAAAGAGGTCTGATAAGATCTGGACAAAACAGTTACATTTAGAAAGAAATTTTAGTTCACACATTTTCCAGTGACAAGATGGAACTAACAATATGTCTGTTAAAATGAGATTTTCACCATAATTATGAGATTCAAGAAAGGAGCCATCTTCCTAATTAATGAAATATTTCAATCTTTCTTCCCCAGGATGGGAAATCACCATATTACAACAAACTTCTTATGTAGACATATGGAAACAGGTTACAATGCAGATGGTCCATAATAGGAAGGTGCACTGTTTATTATAGGTGCACTGCCATATTAGAGGATAAGTCACTCCCTTTTGTAAATTAGTGTTGTTGCCTGTTATTCTGTTCTGCATGCAAAACCTGGAATCTATAAATATTTTTGGTCTATATAAAAACTAAAACTGTAAAAATTGCCTGATCAAAGGCTGCAACCTAAATCCAAGTTTATGTTCATATTTTGACTTTGTTTTTGTTCACAACTTTTGACTTCAGGACATTTCTTTAATAGGAAGGAACCAGGACATCAGTAGATAAATTCTCTGGCATTGGAACTGTTTCTATTAAATGCTGCCCAATCAATAGATTTATCTGAGGAAAGCACAGGCCTACTGAAAACCAAGGAGGCTTACAGAATGGTTTCCCTACCCTGGTGAAATTTTGACAACATATCAGAAAGTGGTTACTGGCCTTGGAGAGGAGGCAACTATTAAGCTCATCAAGATAATGATGAAAGACAGCACTAAGACTGTTACCTGGAGGGGAAATTGCTCTTGTGTCAGACTACAAAGAAGGTTTTGCTGCTACCAATGTCCATAGAAAGAAATTTGTGGTGAAGGGTATCACAGTTATCCTCCTGTGCTGGACAACTATGGTGGAAGACTTAATTGTGGGAAAATTTCATTGCTATCTTATGTCTATTAGCTAGGACAAAAGCCTAGCACTGTGCTTGTTCCCCCCATAGGTGATATTCTCATGGGGTGGACATTCACAGCTTTTTCACAGGGCACGTTTTCAAAGGTGTTTATAAGTGTCCCTAAAACAGCTATGGAACATTTCGTTTTCAAAGAGATGTTATTGCAGTCAGACTGTGTTAGCCAGGCATGGTAGTGTGCAGACCTTCCCCTTGTCCTTACTCTTGTATATGCTATTTACAGCAACACAGTACTTGTCAAGGAAGAGATTTTCACCATTTCACTTCCACTTACTTTGCCTACAGTAAAGCAATTTGATATCTAGGTTGCAGGAAGAAATGGATCACAGCCATAATATCAGATCCAAGCAAACATTGTTTGGGACATGTGGATCTTTTTCTGGACTTTAAGTTTAGGTCTGTCCCTAGGGGTTGAGTTGTCTTTAGGCCACTAGTCTAACCCCAGTTATTGTAAATTAATTATTCCTTTCTTAAACTGGCAAACATCAGGTTTAGAAACAGGCCTAAGTGCAGGCCAGGGCACAGCCTTGTTGTATGATATCATGTAAACATTTACTTTTTCTGTCTATGGAGTTTTATTGGACAGTAATGGATCTGTTTCTTGGTTTGTTTACTGTCTCACTGTTTTTCCAGTTATTGCAATTTTGGCCTGCTTTAACAGTGAAGAGTAATTCAGGAAAAAAACCCGTAAGGTCTGTGTTATAATATTTTTGTTTGAACCTACTTATAGATATTTTCTTTTAAGAAAGTCACCCTGGTTACTTTTCAAATTAATGAAAAAGTACCCCATTAAAACAGAAATTGTCTTTTGGATGAGGGATTTGGTATCCAGAAGATGTTAGTTTTGAATTATCCATGGGCAGTTTGAATCACTGAACAATTCACTAGTCTTGCTGTACAATGGCATTAAAAAATCAGCAACTCCTTGTATTCTGTCAGGCTTCTTTCAGATAAGTTCCAGTGTTTGAGGAGACCATTTGAATACTTGTCCTTTCTCCAAACCCAAAGATATATAAATTAGTGTTTTTACAAGTGCATTTATTATAACTGTATTTTAATTTATACTGCAGCACCTAAAAGTTATTTTTAAATTTTCTTCAAATCTATTGTTTTTGTGTGAAACTAATATGAACATTGCTAGCTTCTCAGCATTAATATTTGTTTACATCATATGTTTAAAATTATTTTTAATGAATATATTTTTTTACAACTAGTGATATACACGTCTGTTTATATTTAATTAAAACCTAATACCTATCATATCATCTTCATAATATTTCTAAAAAGTAGAAGTTGATGAAAATACATTTTGGTTTACATTGTCACAGTCAAAATCTTTTTTTTTTTTGTTATAGGGACCTTATCCAGGGAAACTAACTCAAACTTAGCAACGCAAACAACTTTAAGGACCTGAAAACTATTAACCCACAAAAAAATATATACTTTCTGCTTTTGCTCAGAAGAGATGATACATGACTGAGGCTACTACAATGGGACAGGGTTAGTATGATTTAAGGCAAACTAAGAAATACCCTGTTATTTATTAGATAATAAGATTAGTGGTTACCTGGTCAGAAATGTCTACTTCAGCAAATATTGAAATAACCTTTGGGAAATTTACCTTTAAGTGATGCAGTAGGAGCTGTTGAATGCTGCAGTTGCATTATTTCAAAAATCTTAACCTAGCTATGAACACTGCATGGCTGTAACTCTGATCCTTAATGACTTGCACTTTTTGCTTGATATTACTCTCAGGAATAAAGGTGGGCAACCAAGAAGTACTTGATGAATTGTTTATTTAAACCTTCTTTGTTCCCTGAAGTTTAACTGAAATGATCCATCATCTTGTTATTCTTCTGTTCCTCTTGGGGATATTCCAAATGTTAACTTTTATTTTAAGGATGAGTGACTTTGTGTCTAGGCTGGTGGATCGCAGAAAGCATGGCATGCTTCCCACTGCTGTCTGTCTGTGATCTGTACAAATCTGGAATACCAGCTAACTGAGCGGGACCATTTGAGGCAACCATGGGGTAGGTTCAGTCACATTTCGCTCAGTTATAAACTACAAGTCATTGTGTAAGTTAGGTGCAGGTGGAAATCTGTCCCTCTTCTGCAGACAGTCCTGGAGGTAGAAAGGCTTGGGAACAGTTTTGTAGGATCTTTGCAGTTAACTGATCACATAGAAGACAGCAGAATCATGGGGTAGGCCTTGGATTGTCTATTGATTTAGAATATTGATGTTTTTTCATAAAAAAACAATCCACAGTGATATTTTCAGCAAATAATAAAGAAATGTAAGAAAAACTATTAGTCCTGTTATGAAAGTTTTACCACTACTGCTGACCAAATAAACACTAGCAATCTGACCTGTATGTAATTCTAAATATATTTAATTTCTTCTTTTCTTACCTATTCTTTCAAGCAAGAAATGAAGATCAAGTCCTCACAGGAAAACTTGCAGCAACCATCTGAGGACTTCTGAAGGTTTTGTTCATTAACTAATTTGCTTATTTGGTGCACTGCTCTCTACAGGTCTAGCAGAAACTCACTGGACAGTATCACTCAGTAGAGTGTGTTGCATTATGAACTACAATGTCACATTGAGTTATGTCAGCTGTGATACAATATGACCCTAAAAAATATGATGGATAGTGATGAGCAGAAAAGGACATTTCAAAAATTTCTGTCAAAGAAAAGTTTTTTATATTATTATTTTTTAAACTAACCTTGAAAAGACTCATTTTTATAAAATAAAACTTAAAAGGAGGACAAGGATTTATCCCACAGAGTAATTTTTAACATCTAATCAGATATAAATAATTAGTGGAAATACAAGTATTTCCCATGGTGGAATATATTCCATCCACAAATAGTAGAACTTCTATGACTATACATGTCGAGCTGTGCTGTCTTCTAGAGAAAACCAATTTTCCTTCAGTCCAATGTGTGGGTTATTTTTAAAAAGGGGGAAGATTATGCTAGATATATATCATATGCTCCCTCTAGCTGAGATTGTTTTATACATGTATACTTTTTCTTAAATCCCCTTCTTCAAATTGATGGCTCCCTAGTGGGCTTTTTAACACTTATGTGGTGTTTATCATCTTTACAAGATCTTTTAAAAATGTGTGATTGTACTTAGCTTCATGAGGTGAGAGTGAACAGAATGGACAACAGATCTGTCAATGGTGTTTAAGGTCAGTTTTACAGGTCTCAATTTTTGATTATGCACTGAAACTTCCTACATGTTAACATCTGATATAAATCCCATGACGTGTTTCAGGGTCAGGCTGTTGGATGATATAAATCCTTTATATGGAATCAATGTCTCTGAGAGAGGTAATGCTATTTGCTGTAGAGTTGTTCTCATAATGCCAGAGATTGAAAGGTGTTTCATGGTGCTAAATAATTTAAACTGTATTTATTATTATGAAGATTACCTTTCTGTGGTTCCTAGAAATCATTACATTCTTGAAATAGGAGTTAAAATTATAAACTTTTGGCTCTAGATCTTTCTCTGTAAAGGTTTGTAACACTATAGTGGTAGATGGGGTGCATCCAATGTGAGCCTTCTGCTTCATCCCAAGATAGGGAAAACCGTAAGTGGAGAAACAAAACAAAGAGGTGGGGGTGTGTGTCTGCAGAAACTATGTAAGGAAAACAAGGGTCTGTCATGGGGAATATGTGGCTTGTGAAAGAATAAAAGGTACCAGAATATATCCTCCTGCTCTTTCTTCCTCAAGGAATTTTTTAACCAAGCACGTTCCATTTCCTATCCATTTTGTGTCTATTTCAGATATATGTATTTCTTCAGGAAAATAAATTATTATAGGAAGTTTTAATTATCTTGGTAAAACACCTACGACTTAAGATGTTTAACATTTTCTGGAAGCTTGAGGGTTTTTTCTGAACATTTATGTTAGTCTTTCCTAGCAATAGCTGATGAAATATAAGCAGAGGTCAATTCCGTGTGCAAAACTGTTGTTGCTTCCTTCATAATCAAGCATAGTACATCAGCAATGAGTAACAGAAAAAAGCTGATTTCTGTTATCAGACTGTTAATATTTCATTCAGAAAAAAACCTGTTATATTTGTCTTCAGTGAGCTTTTCCTCACATCAAACAAAATATAAAAATATTACATTTGCATAACTTTTACAGGGAGGTGGGGACTCTCTTTCCAGAGAACATACTTTGTAGTGTGAAGGGAGAACATTCCTTCAAAGTTTAGAGTTGACAGTGTCCTAAAACCACTAATGCCCTCTGATGTTTTAGTGTATAATATATATGCTGTGGGTATATTTTCCTCCTGGAAGGGAGGTCAAGAATCCCCGCATAACTTGATTGACAACTGTAGTGAATTGGCATTGCTCATTCTAGTTCTGGGGTTAAAAAACATGAGTTTTGGGAAGCAAATGTGTATTTTGTGCTTTGAGTTTAAATATCCTCAAAGGGATTCTCACTATTTGAATCTGAAATAATTTGTCAAATTAGCACATGACTGACATTGCATGAAACACATTCTGACATTCTGCAATGTGGAGTACAACAGAGTCATTGAATTGAATTACTACTGCTAGGTGAGGCATGAAAAGGCTTGAACAACATTGCATGAGTGTGAAGCTGCTAACCCAACAGTAGAACATGAAGGAATTATTTCAACATTTTTTTTATGAGAGAAAGGGGATTTAATTGGCGTATTACTCGTTATTACAGTTTACGAAGTATTGCTTTCACATGTACCTTTAAAAGGTCCACAAACATATGAAACATATGAAGGCTGGTTTTAATCTACTGTTTACTTTTTGAGAGTACAGATACAGTACTGGTTTAGCTTACACAGAAAAATTAATTAGGTGTCTTGTGTTAGTGTTTGTACTAGCAGATCTGGTGCTTGCACTAACAGATGCAGTACTCAACTGTATATTTTGATCTGACTGTCATGGAAAATATATAGAACATTGTTCTGTCTTTTGTTGAAGAACACACATGTCTACAGTCCTTCTATGCTTTTTTTATCTGGTCATCTACTAAGATTAAAAAGCTTTATTTCTGCAGAAATAGAGTGATATTGATAAAAATATTGCTCTAATGAGAATCAACACTTAATAAAAAGGTCACTTTCCCTATACACTATAAGGTGATATGATAAAACATTATACTTAACAATTTTTGGTCAAAAGGGATAAAATGTCCAGGCTGAGTATGAAACAAAACCCAAAAGATTTGTCAACGAGCATTAATGTTCCCACACCGGACAGAACAAAATCCTGGCTCTTTTGGCCTCAGGGAGATAGGTTGTTCCACCCCCAGGAGTTGTATAGAAGTTTTGTTCCTTTTCTCTGGTCTAATCTTAGATACTATGTTTTGAATGACTAATAAATACCATCTTGTTTTGTAAAAGTATTTCTCAACCTCCTGGCAGAGTGACTGAATTTCTGGCAAATTCAAAGCAAAAAAATTCCACAATAAAAGTGGTGATACTGAATCCTGTAGTGACTTTCACAGTCTCCTGGAAATAATGGAACTGAATCTCTCCTCCTTGCATAAAGGGATTACCTCCAGACTAGTACACTCTGTAGATACCAAAAATAGGTAGTCACGTTTACATCTTCCACTTACATTTGTTTATGATCCATTTGTCAGATGACAAAACCCATCACTTTAGCTCTGTGAAGTGGTTTAAGAACTTTTGGGCACATAATACTGGACATTGAAAGCTGCTGCTCTTGGCTAAACATGGCTTTCTGTCAGAATGAATGATGCCTGTAAGTATGTGATGCAACAAAATGAGGTCCGTAAGGTTGGGTTATAGTCAAAGGAGATTGTAAGCTTAGCTACCTTTTACTGGCTTAAATTAGTCTGATACATTATATACACAAATTAAAAGTCACATCCATAATGTATTAAAACTTAAAGCTATATTAAACTCAGGCACAGGATCCTGCAGCAACCACCATTCCATATAGCCTAGCATGGAAGTACAAAATTAGCCCCACTTTTTGGGGTTCATCTCCTGATTTTCAAAACTTCTTAGCAAGCCCTTTCAAAGCTCAAACTTCAGATGACCCAGTACCCATTTCAACTTTAAATAAGGCAATCTGACTGTCAAAAAAGCTCATGATTTCAGGTATTAGTCTTCCTAAAAGCCTTGCCCAAGTATGTGTATTGTACATGTTTAAATCTGTCCTTCAGTAATACTGAACAGTGAACTGTGTTGAAACTTCACGCTGTTGAAACTGAGAACAATTTTTTATCTTGCAGGTAACCAGCACATATATGCTCTGGAAGCAAGTGTCTTATAAAGAGATGTCAAAATGCATAAAATATTTTATGATGCCTTTGCACATATTATCAGCCAATAATTATCCTGAAATTGTTCTATAACCCTCATTTTCAGAGCTGGTGAGACTAGATGCCATCTTTTCCATTTTTAAATCAACATTTTTTTGTGTGTGTTGTTTGACTAGATTGCATCATTGCTGTATAAATGTTTAATTTAGGTGTCCTCTTTAGTGTTGTAATCTTTTTGGTCCATTTGGTCCTGAATGTTTCATGTATGTACTCCAGATCCTCACACAGGTCCCTAGTGAATGCAAAACCAGAAACACATTGAAACTGGATGTTCTTTTAAAGAACTAAATATGTAGCTAACAAGAAAAAAATCCGTATTTGACTGAATTGTGAAAGGCACTGTTGAAACTTTAATGTGTTTATCATGCATCTTCCAAAATGAATTCTCTTACTTTAGTACTAGTTTCTTAAAATATACATTAGAAGTTTAGTGATTAAATGGACATTGTTTACTAGGTAGATAAGCAGTTTGCTACTAATTTTTTTGTGGGTTCAATTGCATTTTGATATTTATTGGAGTTTTTTCACTACAGTTACTACATGAAAGACCCAACCAGGTGAGTTGTCCTTCTAATACTATTACAGGTTGCTATGAGTAAAATAGTTGCATACATAGGGCAAGAATATAATCTGAGTTGTATTACCACTCTGAAGAGTTTTCAAGTACTAGTCATAAAGCCCATCCAAGCAAGTGTATGGCACTACTCTTCCCTCAGATAGGCAGCTGGTGAGGTCAGTCAAATATCTGGGTAACACTTTGACTTTCTTTACTAGCCAGAGTTAACTGAGCCAACATAAGGAGTGATCACTCCTTAATGCTAAAAGCCATCAGAAAATGACTGTTCCCTTTCATAAAGAGAGGAAGAGTGTTTCTCACTGACATAGAAAACTCCATGGGGCCACACTTGTGTGGATGCTGCTTTTTCAGACTATGAGCAGTCAACCTAGACCCACAAGGATGCCAAATCCATAACATATAAAATCTTGCAGGTTTTACCCAAGACACATAGACTTGCAGCTTTTCTTTGTCACAGGTCTACTGCAGACACAGAAGGGTTGGGCTACCAAAGGTTATGGCCGAGTAGACTGAACCTTACTCTTCAGTGGTTGTGATAACCTAATAATGAAATAAAATTGTATTTTTGCCACCAACTCTTTCAGGCATGGTGATTTGAGGTACTTACCCCACACTATTCCATTTCAGGCCTTTAATTTTGAATCCCAAGCTATGCGGTAGAGTTCTTCAAAAAATTAAAGATTCAGATAGATAAGCTTTTAGCTTGTTGTACTTGGGAGCAATGCTAAAAATCTCTAGGGTGATTTCTACTGATTAGATATTCTTTAAGGGATGAAACTGGACAAATTTTCTAGGCACTATAAAATAAATTGTTTGCTATTATTATACAAATAGGATTTGTCACACAAAATCCTTAATACTTTAAAATATTACTTGTTGGATTTCTCATCCTTACATTTTTTTTTCCCTTTGACAGTTTAGTTAACATGAAACTGCCTTACCAGTCATTATTCTTTGCCAGCCACTCTTAGCAGGAAAATTACTTGAAATACAATACAGGAGTGGACGTCAATAAAAGAAGTGGGTTTGGTCCCACTGGCTCTTCCTCTTTAGCCAGAACTTACTCCAAGGAGGAATAAGCAGCTCTTATTGCTTATTTTGTCAATGGTGTCTTCTAAGTAAGTCTTCAAGAACACCAACTATTTGTGTAATCTGAAGAATAAAAAAAGAGGTGCTGTCTCCCTATCTTCTCCCAGATGGAAAATAGAATAAGACAAGGACCTGCTGTGAAAGAGAGAAGTTACAGAGTAGTTTGGCATACTATTCGTAGAATGACTCGTTACTGTTGAACATAAACTCAGGGAAAAAGATGCAGATAATGAATGAACTAGTCAACGTGAGCTGGGCATACAGCCTACTCTGAATATGTATGGTACTTGAGGGTGAGGAGGAGAGACCTGATGGGACTGGGAGAAAATGAGAGAGTTCAGATCGGTTTGATCTGTGGAGCAAGTAAAATTACAGAACAGCTTTATAATTTGTTACCTAAATTTTCTAATGACACTATTGATCAATATAGGATAACATCAAAATTGAAAAATTGCTCTCT
Source organism: Athene noctua (assembly GCF_965140245.1). Taxonomy (NCBI): domain Eukaryota; kingdom Metazoa; phylum Chordata; class Aves; order Strigiformes; family Strigidae; genus Athene; species Athene noctua. Next base: position 18,591,279 of record NC_134040.1, on the reverse strand, counting down.
ATTTTTTTCCCTCTATTTACATAGTTCAGAGAACAGAAAATCCTCAGAATATAAATTAAACCACTGGTCCTCTAGTGACAGTCATAGTCTATAGTATAGCAAAACAGCAAAAGCTACCTGTATTACAATATATCTGGAGACTTGAAGAACTGATCATATCTTTTCATCATTTTCTCACCACAACATAGAGTATATTATCAATGGTGCCTAGAGTATTGCATACCTAACTCCCATCAACTCCACTTTACTATTTTAAGGAGGCTGAGGGGAGACCTCATCGCCCTCTACAGCTCCCTGAAAGGAGGGTGCAGAGAGCTGGGGATGAGTCTCTTTAACAAGTAATAAGGAATAGGACAAGAGGGAATGGCCTCAAGTTGCACCAGGGAAGGTTTAGACTGGATATTAGGAAGCATTTCTTTACAGAAGGGGTTGTTAGGCGTTGGAATGGGCTGTCCAGGGAGGTGGTGGAGTCCCCATCCCTGGAGGGGTTTAAGAGTTGGGTCGACATAGTGCTGAGGGATATGGTGTAGTTGGGAACTGTTAATGTTGGGTTGATGGTTGGACTGGATGATCTTCAAGGTCTTTTCCAACCTAGACAATTCTATGATTCTGTGAAACACAATTTCACTATTATTTCAATGCAAATACAGACATTATAAGATTGGTAACACCATATAAATTTGTTAAGTATGGTCCATCAAAAGATGTATAAAAACCATCATGGACATACCCTAGTCCATAGATAGACCTGTCTTTCAAAGATGAGTCAGTGGCCCAGGCCACTATACATTACAGTATGAAGGAAAACAGATCGATAGGAAAAGCTGCACTGTCCACATAATGGAATGGCATATCACTTCTTTTGAACACTCCTTCTCATGTTCTGTGTCTTTGCCTTCACAGGAAATACCAATGGTGTTTCTGCAGACTATCTTTTTCTGGGTCTCTGTGTGCTGTGGTTTAATGCACTGCAGTAAGACCACATGCTCTTCTTTTCTTCCCTCTTCCCTAGTCCATGGCCTGCCTGCTTATTCTTATCTGTGCACCACTGTTCCCTTGCACCAGTGCTGCTGTATGTGCACCAGTGCTGCTGTCTGTGCAGCCTGGGAAGCTGACTGTAAAGAAAAATGCTCCAGCAAGAGTTTACTGGGTGAGTAGTAACAGGGAGGGAACAATCATCATGACACAGACTGGGAGTGGGGGAGGCTTGCTCAAGCCAATGATGCTGCTGACATCCATTTCATGCTCTCTGGTTATCACAGACAGTGCTCCCAAAAGCACTTTCTGAGAAGAAAAGACTGGTCAAAACCATCTGCTGAAAATACAAGACACATCTCTGCTGTATAGGAGAAAATGAAAGCTCAATTTCAGTAACTTACAGGTCAGGGCTATTCAAATTACATTTTTCATTTTATCTGTGATAGATGTTCCTTTTCTCTGACAATATTTTTTTTCCCTGCTGAATTTAAAATGAATTTTGATTATTATAGTTGTGCAAAGTTACTGCCTGCTCTCTCAAGGGAGTTAAGCTGTCTAATTTAACTTTCCAGAATGGTATAAATAGGAAAACATAGTTACTGTATGCATGGAGACGATATGAAGGCCATCAGGTTATGACCCAGATTTAAGAAATTTGGTCTAAATCTAACAGAATTATTCTTTAAAAGAATGAATAGGAAAATATGTTGTTTTACAGGCTAGGAAAGGTTTATTACACTCCTTATATGATGTTGAGCACATAGGCAAAGGAGTCAATTATTTCTGAGATTTCATTGCAGTAAAGTCTAGTCAAGAAATTGTTAAAATAAAATCTGGACAAAATTATTGCTGTTATACTCTGAGTTAATTTTGGAAAGGAAAACAAGAGCACACAGGGGACCACAGACCTGTAAATTTCATTGTTGTATTGAGCAAGCTGAGTGATTAATACACTGGTAGCTGTCAGTCTGTAAGCAATTAGAAGAGGATATGTTGATCAGTTCTAGGCACTGTGTATTTATGAAAAATAAATACAATACATAAATATCCCTCTCCTAACCAGATCTGTCATTAAGAATGGCGTAGCATATCTTCTTAAAAAAGTGAGCATTTGGGAACAGAATAGGTTGCATGTTCAAACTTATGTCCATTTTAACAACTAGGATCTATGATTGAAGATGATAAAATTGTTACATTTTATCTCAAATGACTACTGGATGTGGGAAACCTATCAACATGTTGAATTTCTTGAAAAGTTCATGTATGTCACATGCCCAGAAGGCAGTGACTTGTTGACAAGAAACCAAAAAGGGTCAAATCATTTTACCTTGATTTAAATTTCAATCAGATTAAATTTTCACTGCTTCTTGGGGCAAATTCCTACCATTTATTATGTTGTGGGTTTTTGGTTTGGTGTGGTTTTTTTTTTCTTTTTTTCTTTTTTTTTTTTTTTTTTCCCCAAGGGTCTCATTGTTAATTGTGTTAATAGCTACTGATACATTATAAATCACTGAAGACATAAACACACAATTTGAAGCTCTTCTCCATGTAACAAAATATCTACTCTCTGACTCTTTTGCCCTTCTTATACTCTGTAAGAGAACATGGACTATATTTCCCTTTCCATATTACTCACTTATGAAAATAGTTTTCTGTTCTCCCCACTCCTGCCTGTGGGGTAGCTAAAGGAATTCTGCTCCTATTCTGCTTCCCATTGTACAGTCTGTTAAATCTGCTGGTTTACGTATATCATGGAACATAGGAAACTTTTGCCACAAACAGGTCTTTACTCTGCGCTCAATGCCAGCCATTCTCAGATTCACAGAATCCTCTAGGTTAGAAAAGACCTTGAAGATCATCCAGTCCAACCATTGACCTAACACTGACAGTTCCCAACCATATCCCTCAGCGCTATGTCGACCCGACTCTTAAACACCTCCAGGGATGGGGACTCCACCACCTCCCTGGGCAGCCCATTCCAACACTTAACAGATTGCTTTACTATTCTGAGTTCTTGTGACTTGCTTATGAAATTTATCTTCTGTAAGTAGTTCAGAAATATGTTGCATCTGAATTTCATGACTGAACTAGAGTAGCCTAGTGGCATTGTTCTTACTATGATTTATTATTATTACTTATTATTGGTATTGTTAGCATAATATAAAGCATTTTTAATCAAAAGAAATATAACTACATGGTTGGACACATTAAAAAATCAGTGTTGAAGATGATTTAGAATTTTATTTTCCTGTTTAATTACAGTCATAAAATCAACCAGTGCAGGCTGGATTTATCACATATCATAGCTAATTTATTTTTGTTGAGTATTGGATCACTGAAGCTTAAAATTTATTTTTGCCAGTAAATTTGGTCACTAGCATTTTAATGGATAGTGAAGAGGAAAGGTCTGTGAACATGAACAAATTCAATTGTTTTGAAATTTGTATATGTATATGTAGAAAATATTTCTACTTTTCCAGGAGAACCTATTGAACAGTTCTGCCAAACTACATGGTGGAATGAGGAGGCATGGTTTGTTAAAGAGTAACTGACAGTGCACATATTGAAAAGAGCACTGGAAACAAAATTATGAGCAATGATTTTCTGAGTCAGAGCCATTCTTAATATAAACTTTATCAGTGTAGGACTTTGCACTTCATAGGAGTTCGACAGGGATTCATAATGAGTGAGCCTGTAGGGATCACTTCCAATCTAAGAGGTTCTGCAAATCTTGAGAAAGAGCTCAGTCTTCAGTGCAAGTCCCACTTTAATGGCAAACATCCTGTTAGAGCAAATCCAGTTCAACATTAAATGTTTGTCACCATTTAAATGGAAAGCTGAGGTTTGTTTAGAGGCTTTAGCACAAGTGGTAGAGGTTGCCAGGCTCACATAAACATTTACCTTTATTTAGTGATAAGCTCATAGTTGAGAAGCTTATGGGTATTTATATTTGGCTATGTCAGTCTTGTAATTATTTAATAAGCCACACTGAAGATAAGGTTATCATGATATAAGTGCCTGTAATCCCTCTGGGGTGTAATTGCCTCATGATAACCTCATCCCTTGAAGTTGTCTCTATTGCTAATATGAAAAATGTTTGTTTTCAGTGGGAACATATATTTTGTGATAGAACAGCATTAAACTGTCAGATAAAAATGTTAAACAGCAGTTGGAATGAGCAGAAGGGTTCAGACGGATTAACTCAGCCCTCATAGATGGTTCACCAGACAAACTGAAATGATCCAAAGATGTTCTATAATAAGTCAGGTTTTAAGTCTGTATATATCTGAAAAGAAGTAGCTCTTTGCTCAGAAATGTTCTTTAAGTTTCTTAGACTGTACTAGTGAGGTGTGAGATTCATGAGAATGTGGAAATATGTTTCAAAAGACATAGATTTTGTCATGGTAACGTCTGTGTCTTTTCTTTGAAATTCAGTGTTTTGACTAGTAGATCGCCCATCCCGTAACACAACATTTTGTAGTGCATTGTAAATCACGAGACAAGCATTAATAAAATGCACATGCTTCACAAATAGGTCTTGGAGGGCATCTGTTATACTTGTTACTACAAGGGATTTTCAAAGCACCAAAGTATATTAACTCAAAATATACCACCTGAAATCTAGATAAGTCTATCATGAAGCCTCCAAAATGTATAAATAGCGCTTTCCTCAAAATTAGAGAAGTGTATGAGCAAGAGTACTGTCCAGAGAGGCAGAGAAATTATGTTCCTGAAGGACACAAGTCAGGGACTCTACCTTCCTCTTGTTTCAGGGATCAGCTGACATAAATTTGCATCGCTGAGCAGTTGCTCACAGACTAGTGTATGACAGGTATGCATGTTTTATGTCCCAGCTTGCTTAATAGGAAATCCCATGGCCTGCTTCTACACACTGCTATACCATCTCGTAACGAAGTCAATGTGAGGTCCAGCAGACAGATCCTGCAGCTCCAGAGGCTGGAGGGACTGCATGGGGAAACATTTCCCACCACGTGAAGGGTGTTACAAATGGGAGGTCAGCGTGGAAGGCTTACTGTTTAGGTTTCCACATTTTTTATGGACCCTGGCTAGCTGTGTGCCTTAAGATGGAAAATATTTGGAAATAAACCAAAAATTTCAAAACTAACCTTATATTTCCTTAAGATTTTTGGCATCGGTGGCTTTTTTGGCTGTGTCTGCGTGGAATAAGCTATGTCTTTGAGTTTAGAACATTATACAGTAACATATTACACCTCTCTATTTTTTGTGCCTGGGAATTTCACCTCATCCATCTTTCACAATGTTCAGCAGAGACTTTTAAAAATCCCTGAGCCAGCTTTACGCAATTAATTGGAGACAGGGCCAAACCCTAGATCCTGGTTTCAAACCTAAATCCTTATGCAGCTTGAATCTGATGCTATGCTGGGCATAAATGAAACACAGAATCAAAACACTCATCATTTAAGAAAATTTGAATTTAAATCTTGTTTGATGGAGACTGTATATCCTAAGTGTAAACTCAGGATTCACTACCTACCCCTGAAAAAATCTTAAACTCAATACTAATAGAATTAGTGGGAAAAGATGGCACACTTTAAACTATTTAAAAGTATATCTCAATTAAAGCCATATCTCATTTAAATGTTCAAAATGTTTAAAGATATATTTCATTTAAAGGCTTATCCTAACCATTATTTTGGTTTGGTCACTAGTTAAAAACTATTAAAATATCTCATAAGTGTATCTGAATTACTCTGTGCTCCCTCATTCCAGTTGTTGAGTGTAGACTACAATCCAGTTGTTTGTTACTCCCCTAGAAGACCAAGACAGCTTCTGTTTGCACAAAGATGCATGGTTTAGGAAAATACATGGGATATAATTGTTTTCTTATTCTGTAGTATGCAATTAAATTTTATATTATGTATATATTTATATTGTTGATATATTATTTATACATATATATTATACTGTGGGATTTTTTTGAAAAAAACAACTAATGGAGGTTTATTACTTCTTTTTTTTTTTTAAATATATATATATATATATTTCCACTTTAATTATAGGGTTCTAAGTCAAAATGTTAACACTTCATGTTAGCTCATAGCTTTTCTCTTTCCATCTTAGTGTAGGGTCAAATTTTTAGACAGGGTTCAGAAGGGCACAAGCTCTTCAGTCAATCCTTAATTGTTTCTCAGGGTGGGACAGTGACATTCTAGCAGTTTCCCTGAAGTATACTAGTGTTGCTTTGGAGCCCTCTCCTGGAAACTGTACTTGTGAATGATATCGGGAAGCAATTAATGAGTTGTTCTTCATTTGGAACTTGCTTTCAGAGAATGAATTGGAAAGTTTACAGCCACATGAATAGCAGAATAAAGGATTTTTTCCCTCAAGTTTGCTTATTTTTTTATATCATTCTGATTAAAACTGGGAACCCAGAGATAAAGTCATGTTTGCTAATGATGTTGACTAGATCCTTTTTTGATGTTTGGTCCACTTCTTTTGTATTTCCTGTTCTGTCTACAGGACCTCCAGGAATGTCAGTTCTGGTAGATGTTTTAGCTTAATCCATTTTATCTCTAATTTTGTTATCCTGAGTTCCAATATACTCAAGAAAACAGCTCAGATTATAACCTTTTTCATCTAGTATTTCTAGTATTTGCTTTCCTGTGTTTCATCCTACTTGATTGTTTCTGTAACTGATCAGGTAATGGATTACTATTTTAACCTAGGCTTAAGATTCATTCAGTATACACAAGATTTATTACTGGTATCCATTTACTCAGTGTTTAACTGCCTATTCCCTGATTGAATATTTTCCCACACATGAAAACAACAGTGATTTTGAAAGACAGATATAGTGAAACTTAAAAAACCCCAACCAAACAAAAAAAAAAAACCAAAACCCAAACCCTCAACATCTTGTGTTACCTTTCAGTGATAACTAAAGAATTTCTGATTTATCTTTCTTTCTAAACAGAACCAGGAAAACCAGCAAAAATCACTGAACATTTAGATAGCAAATTAAGAATTCCTGAGGTTTACAGAATGAGAAGGTTCATGAGTTCATGTGGTGAGGACATAATTAATCCTGTCATCTTGTTTTGTGTCATTGATATTCACAGCATCGTCATTGTGCTGTCTGCACCTCTCAAGTCTTAACGCCTGTTCATGCTATGTCATTGCACCTCTTTCCAGCCTCATGGAAAGCAGAGGAGGGTTAACAATTTTGTCCATTTCCCTACATACTTTGGGTCAAAACTGAACAGAAATGTAGCTCTCATCAGGAAAATATGAGATAATTAGCGTTCCATCTGTGGCACGCCTTGACTGCCAATGGATTTTTTAATTATATTAAAATGATGTACTTTGTACTTTGATATGAGAAGTGAAATAGGAAGCTAATTTCTAATAATTGCTTTAAAATGTGCTTTGGAGGAAATATGGAGATATTAGCATTACCAGTAATACAATCTGAATGAGCTAAATGGGAGGTGTAATGAGAAGTTCAGGGCAGGAGAGAGCAGGCAGAAAGGTTGAAAATGTCATTGTATGCTGGCTGAGGTATAATTTCCCAAATGACAGTCCAGCCTGCCCCTGCTGTAGCTGAATACCAAATGAATGCCTCAGCAGTGAGTCTGGTAATACTGATTTACTCATCACCATTGCCCCTACTGGTACATAACCATATCCTTGATATGGGTTCACAGATAATATCCACAGTATAATTACATTAATATTTAAAGTAATATTAATGTTTCCTTGTTTGTTCTACCTTCAGAAGTGTTCTTTGCTCCTAGCTTTACTATTTGAACTCCACTGCAATGTACAGTGCATAGCCCAGCCCATGTTATACTGTGCGAAACAGCTAGAGTCACCACAAAAATACAGATTAATTAGCATTTTTGACAAACTATGCCACAGCAAGAAAAAGGAAGAGCTGTTTGTTGTTCTGTGGGATGAAGTCCTCCAGTCTCAAGAAAAATGCTGTACATCTGAGAGCCACTGGAGATTGCCTTGGCTGCTCCTTCAGTGGGGTTCTTTCCAGCATTTTAACTTTTTCAGATTTTACTTTTTATTTTAATAAACCTTTGTGAAAAAATAGAAAACCTATGTATTTCTTTTCATTCCTTTTCCTTTGCTATGATCTTAACACTAAACAAAGTACTGCAGTTAGTCAGAATTATTTTAGCTGTTTAAAGAACAGTAATCAAGGTACAGTTTTATGGCTGATTTGGAGAATCCCAAAGTCACTTAAACATAATTATAAAACAACACAATGAATTAAAATTAGAATTAGACATTTGGAGAAGAAATGTGTCTGATTACATGTAAGAAAACTAAGTTGCTAACTAATGTCAGTTGCGAGACTTGTGCCGTTTGCATGTTTGTGTGCGGGTGTTTGTATGTATGTGCAGGATTAAGTTCATGAAAGTATCCTGTGCTATATGAACTCAGTTTATCAGAGACAAGAGAATCTGTGTGGGATAAAACTGCTATGAAGATTCAAACCTTCTGAGACAAAGGATAAGTCATCCATAAGATGTAAATCTTCAGGAAAAGGCTTTGCTAGTTTTGTTGCTCACAGAGATGCTTCTAGTTGTTATGAATCGTTAAAGTTCATAATCTTGCTTACTGTTTCTAGCTGTATTTTTGACAGCTAATTCTGAATTTTCTGTTTTCTGAAAACCGGATTTTATTGATTCCACAGAAAACCATATATAAGACAAAAGCAAGGCTCTGAATTGTAGTTTAAGGAATAGCTGCATTAAAAAAATCTTGCAATTAAAACAGTTTCAGTATTTAATATCTCTAGTACTACTCCCATTCTTATTACTTTGGACAAATGAAATGTATCTTAAAGAACTACTTTCTTTTGATTTATAAATCATACTCCTTAAAATCCGAAGCCCAAATTTTCTGGCAAAGTCCATACCAACTTTTAGAGTTATTGACATCTTTAATTCAGTTTTTTTTTTTTTTTTTGTCACATCACTTAAAATCCTTGACTTTTTCAGATGAGCTTTTGTAATTTTGATGGCCTCTACAATTTCTGACATGAAGAATATAGACTTTGGAAGTGAAATAATTAATTGACACAAAAGAAGACATTAATAGCATCTATCTTCAAACATCTGTCTTCAAACAAAGAGGAAACTTCAACACACCATAACTGTTCTAAATTTTCTGACTATTTTCTAAAACTCGATAGTGAACACTGCAGAACACAGGTGGGTTTGTAGTGTTATTAGTCTTTGAATCCCTATAGTTCTGACTGGCCTATAGCCAATCTGAAGGCCCAATTAGCCAAGCACAGCATTCCATTCATGCTTAAAATTCATAAAACTTACAGTACATATGTTGAAACTCAACAAAAATAGTGTGGTTTGCTTTTATTACACCCTGACCTCTTGTTTTCTACCTTCTATTGCTGTCACTTAGTGCCTTTATGGATAAGTGACTTAATGATACTTTTATCTGCAAACAGTTCTCTTGTGTCTTATTTATTTTACTAACATAAACCTTTCTGTAACTGTGGCTTTCTGTTTTGTGAACACAATCCTACAGAACTGTCTGATTATATGACCTCATAATGCTGAAAAATTTTAGGGGGGAAGATTGACTGTAAAGAGACCTTTTATTGTATGAACATGGTGAACCCCATGTTAGTGCAATTCCCTATTTTATTACTCACACTAATATCTATGTCATCACTAACATCAGCATTAAATGTAATCTGGGTACTTCCACAGGGATTGCATTTCCTTAAATAAGGCTAAAATATGAAGAATAAGCAGAGGCTCTTAAAAATATAATTACATGTTAAAAACAGGCAAAACTATGATGTTGTGCATTTTCAGCAGAAGAGTAAAAAATTTATGTTGTGAGTAAATAATCGGGGATGTTGTTTCTTCCTTAGTTTAGGATTTTCCTCTAAGGATGTGTTCCAGACCTCCTCCATCAGGCACGGGTATCCTGAGGGGCCCATGCTCTATCTGCCAGCTACTTGTAAATATTCTGGGTACCCTAGAGGGTAAAAATGGCATGAGATGTCTGCATTTAAGCAACTGAATCTGACTCTTGATGAAGCCCATTAACGTGATTTGATCTTGGGTCAACATTCCCCAAACAAAATTATCTGAGCAAATGCAGAAAAGTGGCAACATGAAGCAGGAAGCCAAAAATGCAAAAAAGGAAAGAAACTCTCACACTGTCAACTCACAGCAGTTAATGAATGGAAGGGCAGAATTATGTGTAAAGAATCTTTCGAAGAATAATGGTGAAAGGATACAATTAAAATATGCTTTACAAATGCTGGTCTCAACATTTGAGTGTTGAGATTTTCAACCTATGCAGAAGTTCTCTATGGAGTTAGCAAATTGATACCTTCTGAAAGAAAGAATTAGTCCAGGAGCCCTTTCTCATCTATTGTATGTTACTGATGGAGCAGTTTACTCTAACAAAAGTCTAGAAAACAGAGATGAAAGATTATCAGAAAATAGCCTAAACTGCAAATCCATGGAAACAATATAAGATTTATGTAGTACCTTACAGAAAAAAAAAGAAAAAAAAATTAAATCATATAGACTCAACAGCAATTTCCTTGGTGAAACAAACGCAAACATATTTCAGGCATATCAAACTGAAATTGAATTCAGTTTTTAACCCTTTCAAAATTCAGAAGTAGGCAATCTTACCAATGAAGATATTACTTTAAAATGAAATGACAGAATGACATTTTTCTGACAGATGTTCTTTCATAGGTTGTTTGATAATTTTTATGTAAATGTATTACTAATTTCAGCTGACTCAAAGCTGCAGTTTTCAGGAAATAAATTATCTGTAAAAAATACTGCATTATCTCAGATTCAATGGAATTGACATTTCTGTTTGAAATCATAAAAAAGGAGTGCTATTTTAGAAGGCAGAAACCAGTAACTGTTTTCAGGCAATCATACAATGTAAACATTTTTTCCAACTCATTAGCATGTCTTGGAAAACCAGATTAATATTTGTAAATAATTATTTCAACAGAAATTAATGAGTTCACTGTTGCATATCTTTGTATACATTGCCTCATGAAATTAATTACATTTATTAATAATGTTTTTCTCAGGAGAGACTTATATCAACCACTGAAGTGATTTAGCCTATGTTTAGGCAATAAATGTTTCACAATTTAAAAAATATAATTCTGTATTTTAAGATATTTGCTAATTAAGGTAACTACAGCTGTGACAGTCTTTTGAGAGGATGATGAGGAAGTTTTAAAATCTCAAAACTGACAAAATATTCTATATTCTATAATTATAATCTTACCATTGGCATCTGAAAATATAGGCAAGATTCTTGAAAAAGGAATATCATACAGATTTCTAGGTACTGACGAGATACTCATCATCATAGGTTACTGTTAAGAAGTGTGCTACTAGAGCAAAGTAAATGGATTTCTAGCTGATTAAATAATCCTGTATCTACAGTAAAATTGACAAGAAAGGCAGAGTGAGTACTCCAGAGGTCTCCTATTCACCATTACTAGCCAAAACTATATTTTTTTATATGTGTGTATAGCTACAAATGCACCTACACTCTGTGTGTGTGTGTGTGTGTGTGTGTATGTGTGTGTAATAGTGTGAATATGTATGTATGGATGTGGGATGCTAACTATAATGCATACATATGAATGGAACACTGAAAACTAATTGTAATATCAAAGAATTTCTATAAGAAGTATTAGACTAAGAAAGGGCTGTTCTAGAGAATGCAGACATGAAAGATGTTCACAAGAGGGTTATTGTAACCCTAATGCACTATGAACAAAGATTTTTCAATTTCTGTGCTGAGGAGTTGGGAGAGGAGCTTGATTCCTGAAGTACGAGGTTGCTCAAAGGGCATAAACCTATTGCTGTGCCTAATGATTGAAAAAGTATCGAAGTTTTTAGGAGGGAATCAACAGCACATTTTGTATTAGTAGTCTCGTTAGTAAATACTGAAAAGAAACTGCAAATTGTTTATTTATTAATGTTGTACGTCCATCTCTCTTATTCCACTCCTGTGCCCGGGAGGAGCTGTTAGAGAGACAAATTAATGGGCAGTGCTTCCCCTCACTCCAAAACTCACCATCTCTAAGCATAATTTCATAAACTGGAAAACCAAATTATAGAGAGGGCAGGACCATTTTTCAGAAATGGTGAGTGACTAATCCCAGATGAAGTCACTGGGATTGCTGGACACTCACCTTTCTGGAGCTGTAAATCACCCATGGCTACTGAAGAAGCCAGTGCCCAGACCAAGAATAGAAAACACTTTTCCTGTGTTCTAGGTCTATGTTTCAACCACAAGTCCCTTCCTTGTGCTTATCTGCCAAACCTCTACTGTTGTGATTTCTGGTTATATTGTCTCAAATTACAGAGCAAGCCAGAACTGGATCATTTTGGTTTTGCTAAATGGTTTTTATATAGATTGTCAGATTGGCCAGACAAGTCCTGTCTTCTTTAAAAGGAACTTGCTTTTTACAGAGTTCTTATGGATGCTACATTTAAGGTTGATAATTGATCCAAAGGACACTTACTTTGAACAAAAATACATGTAAGATCAATCATGCTTTATTGTGGCTATTTCACTTGTTTATATAGTAATGGGTTTATTTCAGGTTAAAAATTAGCCTAAAATATATTTTTTTTCAACAAATTCAGAGATTCTGGCTAAGAAAATAATGCTGCCTTGGCTAAAACAATACCTTATGATAAACATAGTTAAGATTCAAATAGATATAAATGAGCTTAAAATATGTAAAGTGGTGGCAGATTTATTACAGTTTTAGTAACATTATTCAAAAAATATTGTTGGTTATGTATGCAACCCACTGTACATCTCTCAATGAATGTGCCACCCACCTACTCTTGAGAATATTCATGACACTGCTGCTAGACTGTATAAAGTCACTGTCACTAAACTACACTGGGGAACAAAGAAGGTTGACATTCTCATGCACAGCTTTGCAAATCACATTATATTTGACATAGACTTCAGCTGATGCGATCATTTATACTTTGAGTCCAACACAGTATTTAACTCCTTTCTTGCCTGATAGGATGTTTACAGTTATAGTGCCTTCAGTAGGTTTTTAAAAATGTATATCCAGCCTTAAATGATATCAAATGAGGGATGTGAGACAGACAGAATATCCTTATACACAGACAGAATATCCAAAGCATCACAAGAAGTAGTAGAGGAGGACAGCAAGGAGTAACCTTTTCTTTTGAAATCACAGCGATGATACAGCCTAATATCCTGACATTATAAGACTCTAACATTATGATGCATTTTAATAACACAGAGTTTAATAAGACCCTTTTCTTAGGGTCATTTTAACTAGAGTTTCTTCAAGGTGGACCTCAGTCCTTATGCTGAGCAGGTCCTTGCTGGGATGGTCAGAGCCACACGGAAAGTCCCCTAGTGCAGATGTAAAGGCTTATATAGCCTACAGTTTGGAGGGGAAAGGGAGACGGTGTGATTGAAACCCCTCTGCTAATATCTTGAAAAAAAAGCCTCTTTTGAATAGGTTTTCAGGTAGTGTTTAGGTCCAGTGTGACTCACTGTAGCTCTATTTAAATGGGAACACTACCAAGGAAATGTATATGTCACTTGAAATTTGGCTTTGAGTTTTCAGTTTGCTTTTATCTACAGTTCAAGACACCGGTAATAATTAAAACAACCCCTCCTCCCTAGAAAAACCCGGTCCCCAGTCTGGAATGCAGCTACCTGAGATGCAGTGAATTATCTTCCACCATGTTACAGCTTTGGGGAACTAAAGCTGTCTTGCACGATCTTGTCATCTGCAACTGAAATTTAACTCTAGAATTACCAGTAGGACAACTGAGGGATCTCTCTTATCTTTGAAACTCACACAAAGTGTTTATCGAAATATAACATGTATATTTAGATTAACCCATGGCAAACTCAGTTTCTAGTCATCCTTGTGAAAATGAAACAAATGCTCTGAAAGAAGCATTAGTACTAATATTTCATTATGCAGTATGCTCTTACATATATTTGTGTATCAGTAAACTTTCATGTGAAGGCAATAAAAGTAATGCAAGTTAATACATAACAAAGCAGAACTACTGGAAAGATTGTTAATCCTCAGACTCTGAACCTGTGAGAGAAACAGAACTTTTTGAAGAATCAGAGAAAAAGAGGAAGTAGGAAAAAAAAAAGCTGATTCATGAAGTCTTGTCTAGAATGCAGAATAAACCTGTAGCTTAGTTTCTGTGCATAAGAAATCTCTCCAGAAAACATTTTCTTACATATTACTGACGAAAGCACTGGAGTCAGTTGCAAAAAAATTGGATTGTTAGAGACAAAAGATTTCAAATCAGTATTCTATTATTCTTCAGAACATCAACTGAAACACAGCACAATATGGTTTTAATTTGTAGAGAATTTCAGAGATGATTACCTTATTGTTTTCTAAAACATTTTCTTTTACACATCTAAAAATAAAAGAAATACACTAATATCTGACTAATAATAAGAAAAAGTTACTAATACAATTTTTTCTTGAGAAATATCTACCCAGGAAATATCTAATGGCAAAAAGACAGTCTTCAGCTATGCAAGTTGTTCATTGAAGTCTTGGGACATCACTGTGCCCTATTAATCAGATGCCCTAACCTGTTTTCCAATCTGGTAATGGTATTTTTTCCCATGAAGAGCAAGAAAGAAAGGCTTTACAATATAGCTACATTTAAAGACTATTTGAAAAACATCCATGTATGAGTAGGAAACTTAGAACAGGGACAAGATTCATACCACTTAACCCTGAAGCACTTAGCTGAGGTAGCTGGAGTTGCTTCCAGTAATCCAAGGATCCTTGAAAGAGAAAGAAATCTCAAGAGGGCAGTTCAGTTTACTTGGGATCTCCCTCTCTAGTTCCACTGTTACTATAATGTTTTTAAACATTACATGATCTTTATGTCTGTTTACATAAATTATCCTAATTGCTCTCTGTGGAGTTAGGTACCAAGCTTTCCTCCTTGGGAAATGGTCTGAAGACACAACCTGGGAAAAACAGAATGAGCATTGACAACTTTTCAGAGTTTTCAGAGGAAATGAGCTATCTTTTTTTTTTTTTTTTTTTTTTTTTTTCCCCCCCTAGCAAATATTAGCAAGACTGAAAGTTTTAAAATAAAAAAATAGGAACTTTTAGACTGGGAGGAGTATAAAGAGGAAATATAAACAGTAAAATCTAAGAAAAATGGAAGAAATGAACAATCATCTGCTGTGTAGAAAACAGAAGATTCCCATGCTAGCACAAGCAAGTGAAGAAAACTGTGGCCTTATCTTTTTTGTTGTTGTTGTTGTTATAGTGAGGAAGAACCCTAGACTAAGAAATCTGAGTCTCTCGTATATGACAATAAGATTGCAGTGGTTTTCTTTCCTTTTGCCACTTCTTTATCATCCAAATATAAACTATAGATCAAAAAATTCAGAAAGTCTGAAAAAAAAAATTAGTTATATTCACATTTTGTAAACCAGTGATAAAAAAAAAAGGTCAGATGTTCTCCTCTTGGTAAAGTAACTAGTTTGTTTAGGCATTCTGTTCTTCCTATTCAGTTTTCTTCCCTGTATATTTTTGACAATATTCTGGAAATAATTAGAAGGCCTTGGAACCCTTTGGATGCCAGGTTAAAATTTGTGGGACACCATCTCCCCAGTAAGCAGTGTAAGTAAATTACAGGACTCAGTAGGTGGTTTATGGTTAAAGATTCCCATAAAACAGACTGCAGCTTCTTGCTTCAGAAACAGTCAGGTTTTTTGTGTGTTATTTAGTTTCACCTTCCAAACCATAGGAAGAGAACTGGAATCATGACAAAATGACTGGTTGGTGGTTGGTTTTGTTTTTTGTTTTTTTTGGGTTTTTTTTGTTTGTTTGTTTTTTGTTTGGTTTTTTTTTTTTTTTTTATTACAGCAGATATGGCTATTCAATTAATTGGTAGTGTGCAGACAGAACTGCCTCTTTCTGTATTAATGCTTTGATAGTGCCAATACATACAAATCCAAGTCATACTGTTCAGGTCAGGGTGACAAGTTAGTCACACATCAAAGGAGGTTAATAGTAGCTCCATTAAAAAAATTAAAATAAAATAAGAAATAACATATCTTCGGTGAGTTAACAAAACTACAGACTTTTGCTGGGGATCTGTGGAGACTAAGCAGAGTTAGTAAGAGTTAGTCGGTTGTTACGTTACAAAGTGTTAGTGAGTAGGAGGCATGGATGCCTTCTGAGAATAGAGTCATTGCTGATGATATAAGCACCATTACTTGCAGGGTGTAGTTGACCTGGGCACCTAAGACAAGTGAAGGTCTAATTCTCCATGCATAGGCAATGTATCAAAAGATATGTGGCACAAGCTTTTCAGGAGTTAGTACCCCTAAAGTGTAAAGTTCATTTTTTTCACACTAATAGCTCAGGCAGTCCTGTCTGAGTAATTAGAGGTATGAGGATAGATACTGAACATAAGCTGTTCACTGCTGGGTAAGGAGAAGTAAGAGGAAAACCACTCAAAGCCCCATGAGACTCCAACAGTTCTTGGGCTGGTATCGTAGTTCTCCATGAGCATCTGCAGTTCTCTAAGGCTAATCAGATGTTAAGAGGGGCATCTGCAGTTCATGGAGAACTCCTATAAGCTGAATGGAAGTTATTTCCTCATGCTTGTCTCTAACCTAACATTTGTGGGTTGGAGTGTTTGCACATTATTGCAATGTGGCATTTGAGCATGATTTCATAAGAAAATAAGTCTTGGGACACCATCATGTCTGTCTCCTTGAAACTGTCGACAGATTTAAACAAAATTTGACAGACAAAATTTTCAGATGCATTAGGTTTCCCCAAGTTTCATAAAAACTAGGTTAGATGGAGGAGGGAAAGTCTTTGGGTATGATTTATTTGCCTGAGCATGGGTTGTACTAATATTTGCACTATCCTAGAATTTCCTGCCTAGCTTCCAGCTACCATAACAGAAGAGCCCTTTCTGACTGTATCAGATACAAGGATATCTCAGAAAGCCTTAGGTGCCTGTGTTTAGGCATACTCTAAATCTCCAACACAACTTTCCAAACTGATGTAAAACCAGCATCATAACTCAGATATTATAAAATGCTACACAGAACAGACTCCTTAGAAGTGCTCCAACTTTTCATAAAGCCTCTAGTTAGATTTGCAGCTACCTAGAAAAGTCTATAGGAAATCCTGCTTCATGTAGTACTTTGCCAAAGACATTAATAAATATGAAGATATTATCTGATTTAGAAAAGAGATTATCAAATATAACAAAATTTCCAAGTTCAAAAATATATGTTGCTTTCTGGAACTAGTCATTCCCATAAAAAAAGTTTAAATTCATTTATTTTCAATTTATTGTATACAACTGCTCATAAAACTGCTCTCAGTTTCACTACTTAAGAAGAGTATCTAACAAAATTTCTTCTATGCAAACTCTTCATGTTTGTGTTTTAATCTGTGATTTACAGGCAGCATGCTATTGGTTTTCTGTTTGGGTTTTTTTGTTTGTTTGTTTGTTTTTTTAATTTGAGACTGCATTTTACTCTAGAGCAAGGTTTAGTGAAAACTTTTATGTTTTTTTTCTGTTAGTATTATTTATAAAATATTTTATAAACATAGTGTTTATTACATTATGTTGCTGTTACTGCAACAGTTCTGTGGAGACACTCCAGCATCAACTTGTTCTACAGCACAGGGATTTGATACTGCTTTTACTCTGACGCCAGAGAACACCTTTGGTGTCGTTACCACCTTTAAGAAAATGCAACAGAATTTTACTGAAATGCAAGCCCCTGAGAAATCTTAGCTCACACTTAATAAATCAAGTTTTCTTCAACCCTGATAGTTAAATTTTCCTCAGTGGAGTATTTACACTTCATATTCTCTGTTGTGACTGATCCTATACAGCAAGAAGACTGTAAACATTTTATTTCTTCTGGGAAATTTAGTGTGCTCAGTACCAGAAATGAAGGGTTTGGTCAGGACATTCCTTGTAAAGATTATTCTTGCTTATTGGAGGCTGCTTTGGTTCTGGATAGAAGAAAGGAGATGTTTTCTTAACAAGTTTCAATGTTCATGCTGTTGTTTTTAAGGAAAAGGGGAAAGAGTAGGATGTGTCCTACCTGGAATACAACAAAAGAACAGAAAACGATGAGAAGATAAATCAGACTAATGAAAATGTGACAGATTTAAGACTAAAAGATACTCTATACTCACTCTTTATTCTTTTGAAGTTCCTCAGATATGCAGATCACATTGGCACCCACCCTGACACGCCACTGGATTTCAAGAGAGGGGTGCCTGCAATTCACATCGTGGTGGTTTTTTTTGGTTTTTTTTTTTTTTGTTTTTTTTTTTTTTTTTTCTCAGAGCAATAAAGTAGACAGCACAGTGTGTCATGCTTGCAAACCAGATGAAACTGGTAGATTTAATTTTAGGCTTACCAGTCTTAACAGTGTCCCTTCAATATTTATAAGGCTGGTACAAGTTAGGACAAGTTAAAGAAAAAGAGATAGAGTGGAAATTTGTCTGTCAAACTGAGCTGGGAAAAGCCTTTTTATGTAACCCATATCTTTAGGGAGAGGAACAAGATCTTAGTGCAGTCATATCCTGGAATTCTTGCAGAGTGATAATGTTGTGACATGAAGCAAGAATTATTAACAGGACCTGTGAAAGCTGGTGTCTTTCCAACTCTATACTTTAATCTTCTGTCTATTAACTGCTGCAAATGCTACCTTGGCATATATTACATCCACATATTAATTTCTCATTTTCTCTCTGGTAGCATCCCCAGTGGGATATACTACAATATTGCTATTTTACTTGACTATGACATATGACGAGGTAGATCATACCCTTCAGTTGCCCAAAAATCCTGAAACGATGAGCAAAAGAACATCAATAATTCATTGCCAAAATATCCATGAAGAGGAAACAGATTGACTTGTTACACTGGATTACTTCTAGTTTAGTGCAGAACAAAAAAAAAAATGTACCTCAAGGATTCAGATTTTTTTTCTTCTGATTTTGCACAATGTCTCCTTTGTTGCTGGTACATGGTACACCATCACTGGAAAAAAATCACATGTTCTACAATTTGATCTTAATGAGCACAGCTCCGTGGTCAAGCAGTGAATTGTACAGCTAAAACATAAAACTAAATTACTTTCTGGATCACCTATTTAACTAGATTCTTTCTTCAGTTATGTATTTATAGATCATGATTAAAGCCCAGATGATTAAATTATCTGCACTTCAGTAATCTTAAAAAATAAAGCAATTGGGTTTTTTCCTCTAAATACTTTAATTGAATGAAATGTTCAAGTAGTATTGGTAACAAATCAGCATTTCCCTCAGCTGATTTTTAATGATCTCTTCCTTGTAACATGCTAAAATTAGACAGGCATTTCTTGGATACTCTACTAAGTGCATTGTGCTTATGAAAAGAAAGTTAGGGAGACAGTTGTACACTCAATGAAGGAAAAGGTGTTAAGTGTGCTAACAACATTCATGTGCCTATTTTGAAGGTCTACCGCTATCCATAACCCAAATAACAGGATCTGGATAATGCTGTCTAATTATGTAGTATAATGGAATGATAGGAGTGAGGTTTTGTCTCATCCTGCTATTCAGTGATGATTTTAGGCAGAGTTCATTCAGACTTGACAGCAAAGAAGGATCCAGAATTGGTATCTAGAGACTAGAGATGATGATCATAAATTTTCTGAGAGACTGTGAAATGTGCTTTTATGTATATGCATCTATGTATGTTCTTGTGTGCACACGTATATACACATACATTGCTAGACATATAGTATAGCACTAGCCATATAGGACAGGATAATGTAAATTATTTTATCTTTCAATATAGCAAGATGTTATTGGTATGGCATCTTTATGATCTATAATGTGGCTGATAGAGCTATCTATTATTAAATCCTCTAATTCTGTGGGCCACCTGAGTGACATAAGTAATACTTTAAATACATTATGAATACTGTCAAAGCTAAGCTATGAATATATTGGAGCTGGAGAGAGTGGAATATTCTATATCCCACATTGCATAGCTCTGACAGGGTATTTTAATCCTATTGAGGACTTTTGGTTTTAAAAGCTGCACATGTTGGCTGCATTCGTTATTGGGTCTAGTTGAGGATGATATTTCAAATGAACAGATGAGGGCGTAACAGGGAAGAATGAAGACACAAACGAAATCAGTAAAACTATATGACTCAGGGAAGATAATGAGGGGTATATGATTTATAAACATAATTAAATAACATTGATTCAATATCAGTATTGCTATTTTTTCACTGGAATGCCAGCATTAGTGGGGACACATAACTTTCATTCTAAAAGTTTTATTTTAAGCCACACTTTCTGTCAGAAATTCACAGAAGTTGTACTTTAGGAAAGCCTTCCACTTGGGTTCATCAACTTTATATAAATTTAAATTGAACAACTATTTCAGTGTGAGGAATGTTTTAAGCAGTTCTCACAAAAATTAACTTCTGTGCTCTGATGTGACTTGTCCATTTTTATTTTCATTCAAGACAACTTCTGTAGGCAAAGGCCATATTTTTTTTGCTAAAGACATTCATTGCCTCAAACAGATAAGGGTAGTCATTAGCCACTGCACAAGTAACAGTAAAAATGATGATGACAGTAACAATAACATTGCAAAAGTATTTTTCAGGATCTTTGTGGAGAGAAAAACAGATACATAAACACAAACCTCTTGTTTAGGTCTATTGGCATTTTTTGGTAAGACATTAAATATCTATTACCCTAAAATTAATAAATTAATAATTAAGTAATAAGTAACATTTCAGACAAAAGGAGAGGACAGAGTAATTAATTCCACCAAGGTAAATGATCACGTTTTGCTTTCAATAGCCTGGAGGAAGCTTCTTAACCACTAGCAATTGCTTCTTTTTCTACTACATTTGAACATTTTATAATGAGCATTTATGTCTCTGCAACCAGCATACTAATAAGGTCACTATTGTTTTTTCCAAGTTAGTAATTAAAGGCACAGATGTGTTTTACAGATCAGTGATGTCTCACTCGACTGATGTGGCTTATATTGGGTTTGGGCTGAATGGGCAAAGCATGCTGACATGCTGGAGCAGCCCTTCCCCCCCCCCCGCTCCTATTAGTTATCATTCAGAGAATGTCAGCGTGCCTTGGGGAAGGCAGCAGGCATGTCATTCTTGCTTGCCATGGTTAGGAGCACAACAGCTGTTTACCCCTAATTTTTTGTACTGGATCTGGCAGGCTTTTCAGGACTCGAAATGAAAATTTTCTTTTGCACTCTGTGTGTATGTAGGAATTGTGGGAGGATCTGGAGTGGCACTCAGCACAGGAGAGCCACTGAAGTCTCCATTTGGAATAGAGATGGTCTTGAGGTTCAAACTTCAAGACTGAGCTTGAATCTGAATTTTCCCCAGCGCTAAGTGCTCAGGACAACCACTGTCTTGTGGATTAGAACATTCAAGAAAAAGAAAAAGAACAGCTGTGTTTTGTCTGTTTTTCAAATTACTATCTTCCCATTTTCTTCCTTTCTCCTGTTAATGGTTTTCTTTTCCATCCTACTCCTCCTCCTGCCCTGCAGGGTAGCTTTACACAAGTAAGACTTTCGAATGAGATACAGGTGAATATAGTGAATTGTAAACTTTAACAGAAGTTTTGAATTTAGTCCAGGATATGGATTTTTTTTTGGTGGCTAAAAAGATTAAGAAGAGAAAGTCAGCAAAGAAATTAAGAGAAGTGCAGAGCTCCCTGAACTCTGAATAATGGAGAGTTCCCAGGATTCATGCTAATCCAGAAGCCCACAAGAAGGTCATCACACAGAAAGATTAGAAACTTTCTGCAGATTTTCACTCTTCAGGAAAAGATTGCTTTGATGTACTGCAATATCTTACTTTTGCTACCAAGCCATAACAGAATAAGAAGATTTCTCACAGATCATCTTGTCATTCCACTGTTGTGCTTTTAATATTCTAATTACTTCATTAAACTAAGGACATACCTCCTGGATCCCTTCCAAGTTATTAATATTGTGCTGGGAGAGAACAAAATGAGACATGGAAACAAAAGTTCAAACGAAGAGAGGCAAGCTACCACTTGGGAGTGTTTAGGTAAAGAATATCCAAAACAGTATGTTTTCAAAATTAATATATTTTTCCTTTGGACTTACCATGATGACACAAATAAGAAATTATATATTTTGGAAAAGTATATTATACTGAAAGCTGTAGAAAACAAATCAATTTATCTAAAGAAATATAAGTACTAAAGTAACACTGAAAGTTCAAGTTTTTCTTAGAGTGACAGTGTTTGCTAACTGAGAATTTTTGCTTTTTACCTCTCTTCATCTTTTTCACTTAGCCTCTGCCACACCTATCATGACATTATAGTTAAGGAGGGTTGTTAACATCCTTCTTACATAATAAGCTGTGAATCTGTGAAGACATCTTTTCTTAATTAATTAATTAATTATGTATATTTTTGACTTCATGCCTCATGGACAAGCACAATGTTTTCAGGGTCTACTGGAAGCTAAACAAAATATATTGAATTTACTCTCATATACTGTTGCAGATTTTGGCCTAAATGGTGATTCAGCTAAGTAAATAACAGTTCTGTCACTTATTTGAATAAGCAAAGGAGGTGCCTACTGTTAAAAATTATATTTGATTGCCATGTTTTTTTTTCCAAGAGCACTTAAAATTTCTATATTTCTATTTAAATACAGATATGCATTGTTTTAGGTTAAATCAGGGGTTTCTAGAGTACAAGTATGCATTTACAGGTTCTTTTTACTATACATGCTAGTGTGAATTTCTTATTTTAGGAAATGCATAATTAGGACAATCAATAACAGCATGTTTACTGTTCCACATTACAATCAAGAGGCTATTGAATACTGTTGATAAACAGTGGCATGTGAATCTTGTGCAAGGTTTGCTAGATCCGTGGTGTTTGACAGCTTTACAGCCTCTGATCTGTCCAGCCTTCAGAGAAAAAAAATATTTCACAAATCATTAATATCTAAGTCTGTGGTGGGTTGCCCTTGGCTGGCTGCCAGATGCCCACCTAGCTGCTCTCTCACTCCCCCTTCTTAACAAGACAGGGGAAAAAAATAAGATGGAAAAGCTTGTGAGTCAGGATAAAGACAAGGAGATCACTTGCCAGTTATTGTCATGAGCAAAACAGACTTGTCTTGAGAAAAAATCAATTTAATTAATAGCCAATTAAAATAGAGATGGATAGTGAGAAACAAAGACAAAACTTAAAACACTTTCCTCTATCCTTTGCCTTTTTCCCACGCCCAACTTCACTCCTTCATTCCCGTCTCTACCACTTCGCCCCTGTCCTGAGCAGTGCAGGGGCGACCGGGTTGTAGTCAGTACATAACAGTTCCTCTGTGCTGTTGCTTCCTCCTCATACCTTTCCCTTGCTCCAGCATGGGTCCTCCATGGTCTGCAGTCCTTCAGGAAAAATACTGCTTTAGCGTAGGTCCTCCACGGGTCACAGTTCCTGTCAGGAGAACCTGTTCCTGCATGGACTCTCTACTGGCTGCAGCCTTCTGCAGCTTATATCCGCCTGCTCTGGTGTGGGGCCCTCCATGGGCTGCACAGCTGATATCTGCTACAGCGTGGTCCTCTCCACAGGGTGCATGGGGATACCCACTCTAGCACCTGGAGCACTGCCTCCTCTTCCTTCTTCACTGAACTTGGTGTTCCCTCTATTATTCTCACACCTTTTTTTTTTTTTCCTTACTCCTCACGTTGCTGTGCAGTGTTTTGCCCTTTCTTAAATGTTTTCCCAGAGACTCCTCCCACTTGGCTTATGGGCTCAGCCTCCTGCAGTGGGTCTATTGGAGTCAGCCGTAACCAGCTGTGTCCAGCACAGGGCAGCCCAATGTCTCTTCTCACAGAGGCCATCCCATCAACACCCCTCCTGCCAACACATTGCCATGTAAATCCAAAGCAAAGTTCTCCGAGAAACATGAGAAATCTAAATAGATTGGTGCTGTTGACCCAGTAGGTTATATCATCTTAAGTAATCAGGGTAAGTCCGATGTCCCAGAAGGTGTTTTCACATTAGCCAAGCTGTGAAATCAGAGACCTTCAACATCTGTGATCACTGATGATCCCACATTATGTTAAGAATATTCCAGGTAAATTATTATATTAACTATTACACACTGCTAACAATTTGCTCTCCAGCTCTAAATAGAGTACTAATTCTGTCCTGCACAGATTTTGTGTTCTGCTTGCTTTTACTACAGAAATGGCTCTTACTCATTCCAGACACTGGTCAAGGTAGGAATTTCATGTCATGAAATAGACCAGAAGGCAGATAATCTGTCTTCTAAAGCAGAGATCTATAGAACTGGTCACGGAGAATTTCAAACTATTGACAAGCTTAAGACTTAAACTAGAGCAGTGATGCATATTCTTACAAACTTAGTAATTACTGTAAAGCTGTTCAAGTATTCCTGCTGGATAGTAGATGTCTGAGGCAGCTTTTTTGTGAGCCCCAGATATTTTCCATCGTATCTTTGTGCTTATAAATAGCAAATCTTCGTGAAAAGTTTTCAAAATGTTCTTAATTCATAAGAGATTTTTCATGGGTTTTTTTGTGTGGTTTGGTTTGATTTTTTTTGGAGGTTGGTGACATTTAATGGAGTATATATTTTATTTACACTTTGTACTTGTGCAGGATGGAACACTGTAGGAATAACAAAGAAATCCAGAAAGAGTAAGTAAAAATTTTTTCCATTTCTGCACATTATTACAGGAGATATTTACTTCTGTGAATGTCTCTTTAGCCATAAGGATTCACATATTCCTTTTGTTCTCTCTCTTCAGCAGAGATTCTGACTTCAATGTTATGTTCAAGTAAGACAAACATACCTCCTTATCTGCATGTCAATGTTGGAAAGAAGTGCTCAATAAAATTAATAGCTACTTTATCTCAGAGATTATTTACATTTTATTTATTTAAATATGTAGCAATTATCAATGATTATAGCATTTTCAAAAATGTTTAGACTATGAGTAAAATAATCTGTTATTCTTGGAGTCCAAAATTTTTTTGTTCCTCAGATAACACTTGGGTAAAGATTTCCAAAAAAGCATCTATTCTGTGAAATATAAAATAAACCAAAACTGAACTAGACAATGTCTCACAGTACCACTTCTTCACCTGCTTGTGTTCATATTTTGTATTTTTGTTAGAGATTCTTTTGAAAAGGTACTGGGTTTGGATTAGAGTCTTAGACCATATGTAGTAAAAAGAACTCCTGCTCCTTGTTCTCATCTCCTTAGTACCATAGTACAAATAATCAATAATGCCTATAAAGTATTATATTGATGAGTATTTAATGAAGTCTCAACTTGAATAGAGATAATATTTTTGTCTTCATGTGTAATTTCCTTGTTAGCCAGGAAACAACTCCATCACATGACAGTATTTTTGATAGATGATTAACTTGATATAGTTTAATAGAGTTGATGAACTTTGGTGGTAAAAGAATGCAAGAATGAAAGAGAGAATCTGCATTGATGCAGATGTGTTGGCCTATCAGGCATAAGCCAACAATATATCTAGTTTAGAAAGAAGCACAGAACATCTACTTTATTTAGCATCTCACAAGAGTGGCCATGAAGCACATCCCAATATCTTATAACAAATTTAAACCTGCAGTAAAAGACCAAAGTGACAACTCTAATGTATCATAAGAAGACAGAATAATTGAGTTATTATTAATCAGTCCTAGATCCCCACAAAGTTGAGGGATTTGCTAAAATATCTCCCAGACTAACTGAGGAAGTAGATCGTGCTCTACACTCAAATTAGATTAATACTGTCTTCCAATATTTCCTGACTGTAACACTGGTGTCCCAGTCTCTAAATCAAACCTCTTAGATTTGCTATCTGAAGTCTCACATTGTACACTTAATTTCTTATCTCTTTTTACCCTTTTCATAAACACATCAAACTCCATCTTGAAATTTTTCAGATTTCTTTTATCTAATTGGAATTCTTCCAGAATATTACTCTTCATATGGTTAGAAACTGTCTTCTAATTTGCTGTCAAAATGTATTCATGAGCAATTTATAACTTAGGATCTTGTGCTGATGTTGTTTTGTAACCTAAGTAGTTCATCTGTATCTTGATGTTTATCTTCCAAGTGTTTGAAAGGCCATAACACACTCTTCTTAAGGCTTTTGCTTTAAGAAGAAAAGCCATGGAAGACTGTTAACTTCTCTCCACAAAATGGAGAAAATACATAACTTTTCACTTTGTACTATTAATTGTAATTTTATTTTGCTCTAGTCAACACTCATTTAATTCCTTCTACACAATTATCCCAACTCGAATAGTCCGCAAATTACAAACACTCTAACCTGTTTCCCTCTCTGGGTACCTTCTCTGTTTTCTAGCACTCATATTAATCCTGACATTTCTGCTTGAAATAAGAACCTCCTATGGGGTACTATCTAATTTCTGTACCTAAATTTAAATAGATTAATTCCACAGCATTAAGCCATCTAACAGTCTTACCAGAGAAAATGGTACTATTTGATACAATATAACCTTCATAAAATCATGCTGAAAATGTGTCATACTCTATTTACCATTGTATTCTAAGTTATTGTATGACTTAAAATATTATTGAAGTCAAACAGACTAACAGTTCTTGAAGCACCTTTTTTTTTTTTTTTTTCCCTTCCTATCTATGACTAGAGGTATTGCTTTTTTCCAGTCATAAAATATTTACAGATTAGTTAAAATCATGTAACTGTGAGTTTGGTCCTGGTGAACACTCATCCAGTCTCAGTCTGCATCTATCCTGCAGGACTGGAAGAAAATAGAAGATAGGGGAGAAGATTTATGGATTGAGATAAAGACAGTTTAATAGGGAAATCAAATATCAGGATATTTGTGTTATCAGCACTATTTTAGCCACAAATGGAGAGCACAGCACCATACAGGCTGCTATGAAGGAAACTAACTCAATCCCAGCCAGACAAGTTGCACAAAGTAAATTCTCCAACAAGCACAGCCCTAAGAAGAGGAGGATTTGTGTCAGCAACCTTACATACTGAGTGTTTGAACTAATTGCATATTCTGCAGTTAACTATAGAGTGATGGTGAATTATATAAACGTATTTGTTCATTAGTCTTAAGAAAAATGTTCTTTGCCTGATAGGGAATTCACTTTCTAGTAGCTGGAATTCAAATCCAAAGCTTATGGTCCGTTATAAAGAGAAATACAAGTGCAAGTTCATTAGAAAATGCAACATATCAAGTGATAAGCAGTAACTGGAACTATCAGAAATTTAACATGTGTTCCTATCTTCCTTTACTCGGGCAGAAAAATATTACAATTGTATCCATGCATCACATTTAAATATGTTTGAATGCCTTCTCGATTAAGGCAAAGAGAAAGTCATAATTTATATTCAATTCGTATATTTTAAGTTTTCAATTTTACACAAGATATACAAGTGAGTACATTCTACTATGAATGCTCTCACAGAAATGCAACAATTCATATATGAATAAATGCAGCCTCATTTATAGACAATTTTGGGAAAACAAATCATTTGCACAAATGTGTAAAAAAGGATGAGAACTCATGAGATTTTACCTCATGAGATAAAATATATCAAAAGAACTTTGTCATTAGAGAAATACTTATTAATATCTTTTCTACCTTGCATTTGACTTGCTTCTGTTAAATCAAACTATGTTTCAAAATTAGGATTTTGCACTCATTATTTACTCTTGCTTAGCTTCTACTTCTTTTATGTTTCAACTGTGTTCACAGAAAAAAGTGTTAATGCTTACCTTCTTTTCCCTTAGTTTAAGGTGCAGATAGGTCTAAAATTATCTAAAAATAAGGAAAAAGAAAACTGTATTCATGCATTGATTATATGTTGTTCAGAAAGGGACATTCTCAGGTAAGCAGCCCTGACTACAATTTACAAGAAAAGCCCTTTAAGCTTTGTCTTTCTTTTCTTGTAAAATTTCCTAACACACTAGGCTATAGATACAGAATTTTGGATTTAACAGGCTTTACCTTCTTTCAGCTAAAAACTTAATCTTCTTCAACTGTATAGCACCAATAAAGTGATTAAATGCATTACAGGTTTGTGTGCATTAAAACACAAGACCTGTTTATTTTCTTCATAACATTTATCTCACAGCTTTGGTAATAGTGAACACCTAATGCATTACCTAGTTAATTAAATTTCTGTCTCTAGGTTACTGACGTTCTAGATTTCTTAAGGCAAGTACCCCATTCTGGCTCCTTTTATAACTATTCTTTCTGAACCAAGAATTTCTGATGTTTGTATTAGAAATATTATATTGGAAGTGGATATGACAGTGGCAGATTAACAGTGTCTATTTGACAATAATATTTTTGTGGAAGATTATTATGAATAATACATATTAAACTTATTTAGCACAGTCTGAGAAGTTACGCAAATCACATTAGTAAATTGCCTAAAATTTTAGTTGTTTTTACAGAGGAGATAAACTGTCTTAGCAGATACCACACAAAGCTGATATGCAGGTTAATCACACTAAATATTTCTTATGATTTTTAATTAAAAGATCTGAATTTTCCTTATTAAAAGCTATTGTTGATATTAAAAGTCTTTACAGTTGGAAACTCCATGCTCTTAACAGTATGTTAACAGGGTATCAGAAAATTAGTGAGCCAAATTATATAAACCTTCTGTTACCTGGAAATCAGAATAATAGGAGGGATAGGATATGTGGATTTACAGTGTGGACATCTGTGGTGCATTGACTCAGACCAGCGGCGAAGTACCACACAGCTGCTTGCTCACTCCCTCCAGTCCCAATGGGACAGGGGAGAGAACAGGAAGAGCAAAGCCATGAGTCAAGATAAAGATAGTTTAATAAGTGAAGGAAAGTGATGCAAAGATAGCCACTCATCACCTCCCAGAAGCAGACTGATGCTCAGGCAGTCTCCAAGCAATAGATATTTCCCCAAAAATACCCTTCCCTCAATTTTTATTTCTGAGCATGACATTATATGGCATGGAATATTTTGGCTGATTTGTGTCAGCTCTCCAGGTTGTGTACCCTACCAACAACTTGTTCCCCCTCAGCCTACTTGTCAGGGGGACAGAGTCGCAAAAACGGAAAGGCTTGTTGCAGTACAAGTACTGCTTATCAATCACCAAAACACCAATGTTTCATTAACACTGTTTTAGTCACCTGTAAAAAACACAGGACCCTATGGACATCTACGAAAAAAAAAAAAACCAAAAACAACCTTCACCCCAGTCAGACTCAGCACATCCTTACAACCTAACTTATGTGTCAAGTCAATTTCTTTCTACAGAGAGAGAAATAAAACCCTGTAAACAAGATGCATCTATCCCTCTACAGATCTCTGTCTCAGGTTGAGATGAAGAATCTTCACAAGGAAAATTAGGTCATCTACCTTTCACAGACCAGGTGGACAACAAGATGATCATGAGCTAGCAATGCACATTCATCGAAAAAAGGCCAACAATATCCTGGGCTGCATGAGAAAGAAAGTTGTCAGGAGGCTGAGAGAGGTGATCCTGCCCCCTCTGCTCAGCATTGCTGAGAAACATCTGGAGTACTGTGCCCATTTCTGGAATCCCCAGTAAAGAGAAGATCTGAAATTGCTGGAGTCCAGTGCAGACATGAAATGATGGTTAAGGAACTGGAACATCTGTTATATGAGGAGAGCCTGAGCTAACTGGGACTTTTCAACCTGGACTCATCTCAGTAGTGTCCACTGATGGGGAAAAAAGCAAGGAGCACAAATTAAAATGCATGAAATCTCATCAGAACACGTGGAAACATTTTTTTATTGTGAGGTGTGAAACACTGGCACAAGTTGCCCAGAGATGTTGTGGAGTCTCCATCCATGTAGATATTCATAATCCATCTGGACACACTCCTGGACAACTACAGCTTTTTTTAGCAGACCCTGCTTGAACAGGGGAATTAGACTAGATGATTTAAGATCTAAATGACTCTCTGATTCTACAAATTCAGATATCAGCAGGAATTCCAATAGACATGTAATTGTTGCTCAGAATGTCAATAGAGAACATAAAAATATTTTTTTCATAAATTAACATTAAAATTTAATGTTTATATTGCTGCTATTCCTGCTGTTCTCTAAAACCAAGTACTCTAAAATCAAGTACCCTAAAATTATGTCTGAGGTATATTAGTTTAAGGTGTTAGGAAACTTGCTTTAGGTTTGAGATATATACTATGTGTAAATGATTTCTCTGTTACAATAATCTGAAGCCTATTCCAGGTACAAAAATGAAAATTACTTCAAATATATTAAAGAAAGAAAGGAAAGAAGGAGAAAAAGAAGAAGGAAGAGGTTTACTTTTGTTATCAAGGAAAAAATGTGACCATAATAAACTGCCAAATATATCATCAGAAATGCTGCAATTTATTTAATGCTATTGCACACGAAAAAAATAACTATAGGCTGAAATCACCTTTATTCTTGCTTACATAAAGAACTAGCTATTTTAAGTGGTGCTGAAATAAGCATAACCAATTGCAGTGCCAAGTATTACAGCAGTCAATTTGACATATAGAGTTATTGTGTGTGATACATAATCTAACAAATTTCCAAACAAACATTCTGGAAACAATTACATGTAAGCAAGCAAGCCTTAGCAAATACCATTGAAGTTTTAAATTGCATTTTGGTCACCCACGACCATTAAAAAAATGTTGTGCAGAATTTTTATGCCTCAAGCAAAAAAGGAGAGTTTTTGCTGTCTTGCCAAGTGAGAGTTTAATGTTGTGAATCATTAGGAAGCATACACATTAGTCTCAAAAATAATTGTTTGGTTTACAGTCACTTGAGGCTACAGACTCAATCAGACTTCAGCTGTGGTGGGCTAGGAGAACATACAATGCAGTATAAATACAGTTTGTTGATATATCACTGACAGAAGCATATGTTATACCATTAACTTCTAAAACAAATGCATGAAATGGTTACCAAAGAAGGACAAATGCTATAACATTTAAAAAATGTATTTCAAGTTACTTCCAAAAATTTCTGATAAATTCATAGGTGAGATTTTACATTTTTACATCCATGTGAGTTAAATATTAAGTTAAAAATATGTTAATGATAAATATTAATTATCACAGAAACTAGCCTAATATTTTTTATCATAAGTTGGGCATGTTCCTGAGAGGTCTAGAATGATGTCTATTCCTATTTATTCAACATGTATTCCTACAAATGCATGCAAGGTAAAGCATATATTTGAAAACCTAGTAAAGAAAAAGCATATATTTTAAAAATTAGTAAAGAATAAAATAAAATTTAAAAATATTCAAGAAAAAACATAAACCTAATTGTTTCTTTGCTGTCTTGAGTAGGATATTTTCTTTACTCTTTAGAAGAAACTTGCCTCTTTTTTAAGTCATTGGGTTCAGAAGACTCTTTCATCACAGGAAAATGTGAAATCATGACATCAGGAGGACCAAGAACCTCAAACTTTAATTCCAGGGTATAGGAAGGATCTTGGGTCCCTGCATAAACTGAACAACTAAAACCCAAAGTTTTTTTAAGTTTTAGTATCTTTAGCAGTACAGTTAGAAATGAAAAGAAGTCATTTTATCAAACTAGGGTGTATCAATATTAATAATAATATTGTTTTTAAATAAGTACAGCATTTCAACAAGAAAACCCCAACCATATAGAGATCAAAAAATAGTGTCAAAGGCATAGCCAGCAGAATGATTTTCAAATCCCACTCTTATTGTAACCGTTGAGTTCAGTGGGAGTAGAACAAGGCAGTCATTTATGCTCTAGCTTTTTCTAACAATGAAAATCACTCTCCGAATTAAGAAAAGACCATCAATGTGTCTCATAGTGGATTTAATAGCAAGAATGACCTTGGGGTGTAGTTGTAGCTGTTATGCAGAAAGTTCTCTCCTCTGTGTGGGTATTTTGGCTCTGGTAATGTATGAGACTGATTTTTGTCTTCAATTCATGGCTGTTTTCCATAAGAAGAACTTTTAAAATTTGTCATTCCCAATACAGAAGCAGAAAGACTAATATCAAAAAAATTATACAATCATATTCCCCCCAAAATAGTTACCTTATGAATGGAATTAATTTTTAATCTAAATTGGCTTGAACAGGAAATATAGTTTTTCCTTCTAAGATTCATCAACAAATTAATGATTTTGTTTTTTGACATTACACTTGAGTAAACATGTCTCATCTATATTAGTGTACCAAAATAGTGAACAGAGGAACATACAAATGAAAGGGAACATAGGACTATCAAACTTAGTTCTTTAACAACTGAAGGCAAACTCATAGTAGCCACATTTAGTCTATTGTATTATATTAATAGTCCCCAAAGTTTCAAACAGTAGCCATTTCATGTTCCATGACTTACAGAACATGCCCTAATAATCTATAGCAAAGTCAAGTATATTAAAAGGTATAAACACTAATAGGCACAGCTGTTAAGTCCACAGTTCTATCAGTATTTAATATTCTGTCGTGAGTATAAACCAACTGCTAGCAGTACAAAGTACAATACACGATAAACAGATGGCATTAATTTGCTCATTGTAAACTTCACCTTTTTATAGGAAAGAGTAGGCATAATATATTTTCCCTTAAGTTTAAGCAAGTGTCTTGTGGAGTGAACTAGAAGTCAAAGCTGGTATCCATTGTTAATGCAACAGATGTGTTTATATCTAAAATACTTCTTTAAAACTATACTTTATTAATAACAAACATGACTGGGTCACAAAACTGTAATATCATTCACTGTAATGCCAACAAGCTTTTTCACAGTTCTATGCTTTCCTTTTCCCCTTTTATCTTGTTTACTTGTTCTCGTTCCTGTATAATAAAGCCAAGGTTTTGGTTCCTGAATCTTAGCACTAAGAAAGGAAACATGTACGGGATGTTTAGATGATCCCTTCTTCACCAGATGATCCTCACACATCATTCTATTGCTCTTTATTTTAACATTTTGATGTTAAATTTGCAGTTAAATTTTTTCAAGAATTAATGGAGAGAGTATAGAGTAAAAGGAGTCAGCTAGAAAAACGGAAAACAAAAATGGGATTGCTGAAGTAAAACGTTTTGTTAAAATATGTGAGGTTGTATCTGCATGACCTATATTCTAGCCATTGAGAAGATAAAGGGAGAAAGAGTGGGAAGCTCTATGGCCCTTGTAGAAAGATGCAACAATCCCTGAAACATAGAATCCTCACTGGCAGTGCTTGGACCTTTCTCAGTGAGCTCTACTGCTGACCCAAGGGAGATGCAATAGTGCAGAGATATTCCCTCATCAGAGTAGGAATGTCTTCTGTTTATCTCTGTCACGTAATACTATAAAAGGCAGGTGAGGAGATGATTTGTTTTTTTCTTTAAGAGCTCTCTTCCTAGTTCTTCAAACAGAGCACAGGTTCCTTCTTTCTTCCATTCATTCAGCACAGTGGAAAGAAGTCTCTTCGTGCTTAAGCATCTAGAATCCAAAAACACTGCTGTATGTTCTCTGTGTTATTCTTGGCAGAAGGCAAGTCTCATTCAATCTTATTTTCCAAGCCCCTCCTCTTTCTAACCCTACAAGATATACAGTCTGAGGGTTTGCACAGAATGGGGCTTCAGGGTGCTCATTGTTCAGCAGCTGCTGGAAGCTGTTTGAAGTAATGTCATTCCTTTTTCTCTCATCATTTCTTTGACGTACATTTGGACCTTTTATCAAGCAACACTTTTTTTACATCTAAGACTATTTATGAAGTAATAGTTCATCTTAGTCATGTTGCACTTTAACCTAATTTAAGAAAAGTATCCCACAAGGCTTCTCACAACTATAGCAGAAACACTTGCAACAAATACTTCCTGTTACTTCAGCAATCACATACCAATGGCAACAAGCTACCTTGTCAGATCAGTGTTTTTGCAGTTTATAATGTTTTTATTGTGAATTGTTGTGCAGAGAACATGTGTCTTGTGTGGAGGAGGGAGCACACTGTAAATAAAACAGTTTCCTAAAGTATAAATTCATTGATGAAAAGTATTAGAAGTACCAAGTTTTCCTACTTCCCTTTCTAACCTACTTTAGGAGTTAAAGTAGGCCCAGAAGACAAAAATGAAATTAAAAATCCTACAGGAGACTGAAGAGCTGTCTGAAATTTGATGGGTGTATACCAAGTCCTGAAGACAACAGATTTTTCTAAGTTCCCACAAATGCAACTTGGATTCAAGTGGCTGAACATCTATGCTCCTGGCAACTTCAAAGGACCTGGACTACTCTGCTAGGGAACAATGAGTGCCGGGCTGCTCTGTAAGGGAGGATAAGCCAGGAGCCAAGGGTGACCCAGCACGGATGGTTCCCTCTCCAGGAAGCACATGACCATGGTGGGCAGAGAAGGATGCCAGTGACAGGGTCCAACAGCAGACACAGAAAAAACAGGCCTGGGGTTTATCCAGGAGGAGCAGAAGGCAAGAATCAGATAGTGACATTCCTCCAGAATCAGTGGGGCAGGGACTCATGGCCCCAGCTGGGCTGAAATGGGGCCATGGGCAGAGTGGAGAGAGGCCCAGGTGAATCTGGGAAGGGACAACTGGCACATAAATCCATTTACAGTGGATACTATGGCCCTGAGGGTTTAAATGGGATTTGAGGGCTATGCTAAGTTGGTGTTGATTCTGTTGAATCCCACCCCTGAGCAGCTGGAGTGGTAATTATGTGCTCTGTACAACTATTTTTAAATTAATTGCTTTTCTTCTTAACGCAATGATACATTAATGTAAACCATCTTTTAAGCTTGGAGTTATGTATAAATACACAGAATAATTAATTTGAAACAGACTGTATAAACTTCAGTTGAGGATTTACCACAAACCTCAAATGGGAGGTCTTATATTCCTTACTAAATTGTGTTGCTACAGAGCCATGCTACATTCTTTTATACATAGATATGAGGTATGTATGTCACAACCTTACATCAAAAACTTTTTCTCCTTGAAACCTTGTTAAGACCTTCTATTATTTGGGACATGGCCTGGCAATCCATTATCTTCTGTTATTTCCAGCCACATTCAAAGAATCACGGAACCACAGAATCATCTAGGTTGGAAAAGACCTTGAGGATCATCTAGACCAACCATTAACCTAACACTGACAGTTCCCAACTACACCAGATCCCTCAGCGCTATGTCAACCCAACTCTTAAACACCTCCAGGGATGGGGACTCCACCACCTCCCTGGGCAGCCCATTCCAACGCCTAACAACCCCTTCTGGAAAGAAATGCTTCCTAATATCCAGTCTAAACCTTCCCTGGTGCAATTTGAGGCCATTACCTCTTGTCCTATCGCTTGTTACTTGGCTCAAGAGACTCATCCCCAGCTCTCTGCAACCTCCTTTCAGGGAGCTGTAGAGGGCAATGAGGTCTCCCCTCAGCCCCCTCTTCTCCAGACTAAACACCCCCAGTTCCCTCAGCCGCTCCTCGTACGACCTGTGCTCCAGAGCCTGCACCAGCTTCGTTGCCCTTCTCTGGACACGCTCGAGTCGTTCAATGTCCTTTTTGTAGTGAGGGGCCCAAAACTGAACACAGGAATCGAGGGGCGGCCTCACCAGTGCCGAGTACAGGGGTCAGATCCCTTCCCTATCCCTGCTGTCCACGCTATTGCTGACACAAGCCAGGATGCCATTGGCCTTCTTGGCCACCTGGGCACACTGCTGGCTCCTGTTCAGCCGGCTGTCAATCAACACCCCCAGGTCCCTCTCTGACTGGCAGCTCTCCAGCCACTCCTCCCCAAGCCTGTAGCGCTGCTGGGGGTTGTTGTGGCCCAAGGGCAGCCCCCGGCATTTGGCCTCATTGAAACTCCTCCAGTTGGCCTCAGCCCATGGCTCCAGCCTGTCCAGGTCTCTCTGCAGAGCCTCCCTACCCTCGAGCAGATCAACACTCCCACCCAACTGGGTGTCACCTGCAAACTGACTGAGGGTGCACTCGAACCCCTCGTCTAGATCATCAATAAAGATGTGAAACAGGAGTGGCCCCAACACCGAGCCCTGGGGGACACCACTCATGACCGGCCGCCAACTGGATTTAACTCTGTTCACCACAACTCTTTGGGCCCGGCCATCCGGACAGTTTTTTACCCAGCAAAGCGTGTGCCCATCCAAGCCTCGAGCAGCCAGTTTCACCAGGAGAATGCTGTGGAAACGGTGTCAAAGGCCGTACTAAAGTCAAGGTAAACAACATCCATATCCTTTCCCTCATCCAATAAGCAGGTCGCCCTGTTTTAGAAGGAGATCAGGTTTGTCAAGCAGGACCTGCCTTTCATAACCCATGTTTTATGTCATAAACCCTTTCATAAACCCATTCTGTGTTTTAAGTGTTACCATGGGTATCACACATAAGAAAGTTGTCTCTGTTTTTAATTTTGCATCTTGTAAGTACACAGTAGATGAAAAACTTGGTAGAGTAAGAGCCTTTTCTTTACCATTGCGCGAAGCTGTTCTGGCTTACCTTGTCATCTCCTTGCATCAGGGATTGCTGGGATGAAGATCAATATAATTTCCTGGTGGTTCAAGAGGTGGGAGAAA
Source organism: Athene noctua (assembly GCF_965140245.1). Lineage (NCBI taxonomy): Eukaryota > Metazoa > Chordata > Aves > Strigiformes > Strigidae > Athene > Athene noctua. The sequence goes on along the minus strand of NC_134040.1, from coordinate 18,554,592 downwards.
AATGAGTTCAGCTTGACCTTTATAAGACTGATGTGATCAGGATCGTTTGGGGAAGTACATGGAGGATGACAAGCAGAATATCAATCATTTTACTGAACGTGTCTTCAACAGTTTAAAGAATTCAAACTCAGGACAGCTCTTTGCCTTTGCTACTTTCAGTGAAGTTATATTGCAATGCACCCAACTAGCTTTTGGAGCTTCTAAGTGGAAATTATCATCTGTCAGACAAATATTATATTATCTATGGTTTTCTTATTGCAAGAATAGAAAAAAATCAACATGGAGATAGAGTTTTAAAGAATGCACAGATTTATGCTGTTCCACAATGCAGTGTCTTGAGCTTGAATTAAGCATTCTCATGTAAGCATGTAGCACAATGTTTTGGTATCCAAGCTGCATATCCTTTTGTCAACAGCTGGTTTCGTTATGACCCATAAAGCATATGACTTATCTAAGGAGTAGTCTTTCTCCTGTTGCCGTACTATTATAGCTGTATAAAGCTAAAACAATCAGGCTGTATCACCTCTCTCTGAAGTTCAATGTATTTGGGCTCTTATTTTTCCCACATACTACTAAAGTGCCTTTCTGGGGATAGTGCAAAACATATGTGTTGTATGGGAGTTTGGAAATGGATGAGAGTAAGTTTTCTATTAAGTCTGAGGTGGGCAGTGAACTGTGTTTGCAGGTGGCTGGTGAATAGAGTTTCTCTGAATCATTTTTTAAGTGCTACTGGGTGTTTTTTATACCACTGGCTGTATGCTAAAGAGCCTCAGGTCTTGTGTAGATGTATTTTTAGCATTATTTATATGGAGATAAATGTTTTATGGTAAAAATTACCAGGCTGGCCTAGTTATCTTAACAGAGAGGAAGCTGTATATATGAAAGATACTCCAGAAGGTATCTGTGTATTTAGTAGTTATGGATTTCTCAGAATGGTGTCAATCATTATTTGCTGAAATTTGAGAGTGGAGTTTGCATCCTCTTTAGCTTGGCTTAATATCTTGTATGTAATACAACATTAAACTACTTTCTCCTTTTCTAGCCTAACACCTTAAACATTTATTTTTCCGGTTCTAATTATCATAATAATGGTGTGTGACTCAAATTATTTCAAAATGACACACGCTAAGGTGGATTACCACCTTTTCTTTAGAGAAATGGAGAACAACTCCATGTCAAAACTCAAGGTCAGAGTCTGCTTCTAAAAAAGTACAACATAGTTCTATGTTGATAGTAGCTAAGGAAATTAAATTTGGACACAGTGCTCTAAGATAATATTTTCTCAGGCTTAGATCCTCTCTTTGGCTTTACTTGCACAAAGTAAAATCAGCCCCATGACAGCAAAAAGGAGGAAAAAATGGAAATAAAGCTTGTGAGTATTCATGGTGAAATGAGATAAAATCAAGGACAGTTTTGGCCGGTAATTTTATGTCTATATAGTTGAATTATATGGTTTGGGAGTACTAAAATCACAAGATCATGAGTCATTCCAGAACTTCCTGGAAATTATAATGGATATTTTTGTATTTGCAGAAAATCTCTTTTGTTTAAATTTTATATACTAAGCCTTGTCATGAAAATTAAGAAACACAAGTTCTATTAGTCAGCTCAATTACTCTATACAAATGTAAAGTGATGCCAGATGTCAATTGCATTAGTCATTATTGTTGCAGATTTTCTAATACTATTTTACTTTTTCTATTTATTTATGTTCTCACATGTTTTTGTGCTCTTTCCTGACATTTATTACCATTATATATTGATCCTGGACCTACAGGGAAAATGGATGAGTGTGGGTCTCCTGGTCTCTCATTTGTCTGTCTGGGAGCAGTACTAGAACCCTTGTGTATCCTCTGGAAGAAACAATGCAGTGTGATATGAGTAATGAGGACCTATCATGGTTGTCTCTCTCACCTCTCCTGCCTTTCATCTTGGGGCAGAAAAACCATGGTCATTCAATTAATTCTACATAAATATTTGCATGCCTAACTGATTTCAGTGGTGACCTATCAGGATAAAACTAGCCAGTTTAAGTCAATTAAAATCCAAGATTAGAGGCTACGTTTCTAATCCATGCTTAAGAAAGCTATCCCGAGACCAAAAATTCTCTACTCACTTGAGAAATTAGGGTATCTGCTCACTTACATAACCTGTCTAATATGACTGCATGCTTTATTTGAGAATGAACATGTTTACTGCACTTTTTACTCTTCCATTAAATACCTTTATTTTGGACTTATCCTTGAATGGAAATGTAACCACTCTGGCACATTCTGGACATTTCCATGGACACATATTTTCTGCCATTTTATTATTTATGCTTGTGATTTTTTCAAAACAAAACACTACAGGGTAAAATATGATCTGTCCTCCAATGGTCTTTCCACCTTTTTTCAGTGGTCCCTCTGGATTAGCAGTTTTTACTTTTTTTTTTTTTTTTTTTTTTTTTAATAACAACAACAAAACCTGGTATTTCTTTTATTCCTTAATGAGGGCATCTCTTTAAGAAACTGTTTTTCTGCCTTTTACTTACAACCAGGTGTTCATGCTAACTACTGCTAACCGCAAAATTTTCATAACTGAGTCATTAGATACCTCTAGACTTTTTAATGTAATGGGCTGTCATCAAACAAATGATATGAGAAAAAACAGTCACAAGGTTTATAATTGAGTAATCTAAAAAATGTTCAAAATGATTTAATACCTTATATCAAACGTCTGACATAGTGATAAGTGAGGTATGAGATCTATCAACAGGAAGAAAAGAGATTAATTCATGACCAGTCAAATTACTGAGTGTATTTTAATATCCTATTAATCAAAGCTATATCCTGACACCTCAGTAAAATCTTGCAACCTTCTCCTCACAGTCAATTAGTTTCCACAAGTCTTTATTGGATGTGGTTTAAACAAAATTTAACATTGATGTTTCTGTGAAGCAGATTACAGAGAAATTCACATAATTCACTTTTATCGGTGTTATACACTACCTTGGAAATCTGCAAATTTTTTTTAAAAAAAGGTAATGACTAAAGTGTGCTTGGTTTGTGCTCTACAGTATAGGTGACTATTAAAATAATTGTTTCTTCCTTCATTTTCCCTCTCATGCAGACTGTTGCGCAAGAAATTTTTCTGCTCCTGTACTCCCTAAATTTCTTTGGATTTAGTCTCTCTCTTGTTTCGTGTTGGAGATCTTTTCTGGTTCTGTGTCATGAAGATTTTTACCTGCTTACTAAAACATATCCAAAACTCATTAGAATTAATCAAAAACCTCCTGATTATTTCAGCCAGGTGTGGGTTAGTCTTAGTTTTTCAATCATAAACAGCTCAAGCTAGCCAAACTTCTCATCTTGAAAAGCACTATCTTTTGGTCTAATTCCAACCGCTGTCCAAAAATTTTCTCCTACTCTTCAGCCAGTCTTATTAAACCACATATTTTAGCAAATATTTTGCCAACACTACAATTTTGTTAATTTAAACAATTTCTGTGCTATTACAGACAAATCCATTCAAATCTGTAAGTATATGCTTATCCTATTTCATTCTATGCTCTTCGCCATGCTTCTGCTTGTCTTTGTTAGGCTATGGCTTCCTGTGTTGGTCTACTAGGCACAGCTCTATAGATATGTGATTACATTTCACTTTTCTTTCTTCCTTACTCCTCTTTACTTGTATTCATCTATGCTTGCTGAAAACTCCTCTGTTTTTATTTTCAATTGAATTTTTAAAACCTTACTCAGATGGACTGTTTTCCCCAACTAATAAAACATGTATATTTACCAGGCATTGAGAATAAATTTTTAGTTTCTGTATTTGCCTTCTTTTTTTCCCATTGAAAAATAAGTTCTGGACACCATCCACTATCAACAGGAAGATATTTCTAACATGTCTTGTACCGTGCAGCCCATGGATTCCCTTGACGGCCAGTATTGTTTTCAAAAACTAGATGCAGAAATAGCCAAATAATGTTTAGTAGAGAAATTTCTATCTACTCTGGCTGTTAATTCAAAGCTGCTGTAGTTTCTTTCTTTAAGCAGCCTCAGTAGAATACCTTTTTTTACTTTTCAGTCAAAATAATTTCAAATCCTCTTTTTTTTTTTTTTTGTTTTTTTTTGTTTTTTTGTTTTTTTTTTTTTGTTTTTGGTAAATTCAATTAATTCCTTCCTGTTTTGTTATTTTGTTCAGAGAATTTCTTATTTTTTTCTAAGAACTTTGTATTTTCTATGATGTTTTTCCTTTCCTATCCCATTTACTTTCATCTATAGTCTTTGCCTTAGTATTCCCCTCTCTTGTTTAGGTAATGTCTGTCAATTGAAGCACACTGAAGAAATTTTGGCACACGTAAAATGTTTTAATTATGTAAAATTAAGTTTATTCTAGTAACTATTTTAAAAAATATAATAGTTTTAGTGGTGCTGATTTGATGATGTAATGCAAGGTATCATAAGACACTGACATTTAAAAAAAATAAATAATGACATGTTATTCCACCTTTTATTTACACTTTTATCTCACAAGTCCCTATCCCCCACAAATGGAAGTGTCTACCCTGGAAGAAGGAAGCCCTTAGCGTGTCCTCACCCTCTGCTTCTGATCACATTGCTGTCTCGTGAGCTGCCCTGTGAATGTGATGGATGATGCACCTTCTCTGAGGGGCAGCCTAGGAGCAGTGACTTTGAATGTTTCATAGATAGAAAGGTAAGTCTGGCACTTACCACACTCTTGCAATTGTGATTTGTAGACAATATAGAGGCAGAGAATGTAGAAATTTTTTTCACAGTTTAAAGCAACAACAATGGTAATTAAACTTGTTACTATTTAAATTTCAGTAATTTCAAAATTATTTTGACTGAACATGGAGAATTCAAAAATCATCTTTGAAGGTATTTGTGTGCTCTAACCTTGGGTACTAAGGCTTCACTCTACATTTAATGGTGAGAAGCACACAATTTTACCCAGATTCCTCTGATTTAATGTTATTTCTGTAATTTATCAGTTCATATTCTATGAACTTATCAGTTCATAGCTCTGACAGAGTATAGGGAAAAAGTATCAGTGAACCTTAACATCCTTCTCTTTCTTAATGTTGTTATTGCTGTATTAGCCACACTTTCAACTATGTATATCTGTAGAAGTAGCAACTACATTTACTTATTTTTTCATACACATGAATTGCATAAACCTGCTTTCTACTGATTTGATTATCATAATCTAAACTCTAGCAGATATGCTAGAAATACATAAGATGAAAAATCTGCATCTACTTTGCCCACACTATTTGAAATAAAACAAGCTCTAAATGAGTTACAGAAATCTGACAACCTAACAAAACATGCAGTGAAGCAAGCATTACTGAAATGCTTGAGAGACTCTTTGACCAGCAAAAGAGAAAAAAAAGTGCAGTTATGTGCAAATAAGCAGAAGATGAGAAAGACAGATGTTGCATTGACCTCCCACTCACTGGATTTAGGTTGTCAGTTTTGTTACTCCTCTGCAGCTGTTGGCAATGGTCAGGTGGGAAGTCAGTGCCTAACAGGCATCATGGTAGGTACTGCCATAAATCAGACAACATCTTTATGGAAGAAGTCCAAATATGATTTGAAGATGTAGGGAACATCACCCTAGTCATACAGGGAGATGATTTCAGTTTCAGTCATTCCTCAAAAGGCAAAATATGTTAGATATTTGGCAGAGAAAAATATATGCTGGCAGCATTTCATGTTTCATGATAGAAAAGAAAAATGAGAGGAATGTTTTTACCAGGTTCTGACAGTGGCTACTGAAAGACAAGTTCTCTGGTAAGCAGTTCATGAGCAAACATCCAGTATCCCTTTTCACTTCCACCTTCTCGTCCTCCTCATGTCCCCAGCCCTCGGTAAGCAACAGGCAAAAGCACACAACGTGTGTAGTAGGATGAGAAACCTAATGGAGAATGCAAATAATACTTTATATAAAAATACACTAGACAATACAGCAATCTGGTAAGGGCCCTCAGACACTGAAGCCCCACTCAGCAGCATTTGTTCTTCATTAAAATGCTGGAGGTGGAAAATGGTATATGTTACTTTTGATGTCTAAGATTGGTCTCCAGAGTACTAGTTTTCCTCCTCCACCTCAGAGGAACTTTAGAAGTTCCTTCTTTTTGTGTCTGAGGCAAGTCCTTTCTTTTTGTGTCTTGAGCTGTCATATGGCTTTACTTGTTTGAGATGCTCTGCAAGATTTTTGACTTAAGTAAAACAGCCTCATTCTCCTGCCTAGCACAGACCAGCTGGTAGTCTTCATATCCTAAAGGTGGACATTGCTACCAGAGCATAGAGGAAGAGTATTTTCAGGACATCCTCATTAATCTCATAGTTTTTTGCTGTGGTTACTCTGACATTCAAGAATCATTATGCTGTGAACTCCCTTTAAATTTCACAAAGGCCTAACTATACCCTACAAAATTAGGCGTAAGGCAAGCAATGTACTTGGAGCATCATGAACAATGAAGAACATAAAGAAAAGGTTGCTTTTCAGCCTCCAGACACTAGGAATCTGGGTAACAAGTGAGACAAACTGGAAATTCTTTTTAGCAAGAAAAATTTTATGTGGATGGAATCAGTGAAACCAGTCGGGATGACTCATATGATTGTTATCCTAAAATCATAGGCTGTAAGTTTTATAGAAAAAAACAGAGCAGACAGGGACATAACAGGTGGTATTCTTTATGATAGATATTATCTATTGTAAAACTATTAATAGTTTGGATGGCTGGATCCTGGAATAGTTGCAGATAAGCATGCTCATGAACACTCTCCAGAAAGGAAGATCTGTAGGAACTTGTGACAGACCACAGACTCACCAAAACCATAATGTGTTCATTGTCTGTCTGTACTGAGCAGAAAGAAGAAAATCGTACAATGGAGGACTCAGATTCAGAGAAATGTTGAAGGTTTCAGGCAGGTGTAGTAAAGCAACATTAAAGTATGTAAGGAATCATATTTTTCGAACACAAAACATATTATAATATGAGCTATTTTCATGGATCACACTATTCTGAATTTAATCACAAGAGATAAAGACAATGTAATAAACACTGGGCTAGAAACTGATGGTTGGATAGTGGTCATAACTTCTATTCAATGTAAGCAAACGAAAGAAAATAAGCAGAAATAACAGAAACAGGCAATGATTCAAAAGAGACACTTTGTCATATCTGATGAAAATTAGGAATATAATTGATACAGAGGAACACCTAAATAGAAAAGCATGAATAAGAAGTAGGGATTTCTCAATATGAGTTTACTCGGTGAACAAAAGTTTATAAATCCATAATAAAGAAAAAAGACAATTTTGGTATACGAACAAATCTAGCTAAGGATGAGGAATGCAATTCTACCTGCAGATGTAAGGAATATGAATTCAAAAAACACTTGAGGTCACAGGAGGCTGGGAGGTCTTAGGATGCTTGTGACAATAAGGGACAACAAAAACCTTGGAAGAATGAATTAGGAAAAATGAGCAGTAACCAGCCTCAGACCTGTACATGTTTCTGGATCCTATATTGGAAAATTAAACCGACAGACAAATTTTGAGGAAAATGTAGAAAAAAATTTCTTGAAATTATTAGCATTTTTGAAAAACAAACTGTCAGAAGAAAATAGTAGATTTTGAATGGGGCTTCTTGTCTTCAGATCAAGGCACGATGTGTTTCTTGATGATGTGCTTTATGAGAAGCAAGGGTAACAGTATGAAAGGTAGTAGCTTATAATATAGAGCAGGTCAGACAACATGATCCTTTGATTCCTACCAGTGTTAACCTCTATGAATCTATTTTAAAAAATGATGGTAATATAATAATGATCCACTTTATTACAACATTTCTCTGGTATCAGGAAACACAAGTTGCCAAAGGGGTGATAAGTCTAAACTGATGTCAGTGCTGCTGAAAACCTCGATTGTTGAAGATGACAGGAAAAAGAGGAATTTTAATTGCTGAAGTGCTTCCATGAAGTCTGCGCTTTTTTTCGCTTCTTTTTTTTTTTCTTTTCTCTCTTTTTTCTTTTTTTTTTTTTTTTTTTTAAGAACTGTGAAAGCAAAACTTAAAAGAAAGTAATATCTATGGGGAAGCAACATGAAATACTTAAGTATACTGCCACTTGTTTCATTTTCCTCCCTGCTATTGCTCCCTTTCCTTGACATTGGGATAATTTGTCTTTTGCTTAATAAATAAGACAGAAAATAAAATTCTTCAGTGACTTGGAGCAGGCACAATGAAAACACTTCATGTCTTTGATTCGTTTTCTTTCTAATCCCCTTTAACCCATGTATATTAATAATAAATTTTTATTGCCTTCATATGTCTTCCCCATGGAATTCATGGGCCTAAGACAGTAAGGGAGAAAAAAAACATTTATTGTAATTGTTTCTTTAACATACTGATGACTTGTTATTTATTGTTTAATTTACTGATTATTAACTTTTTTTCTTAGGGTACTGTACTGAGAGCTCTTGATAACAGAGTCCTCTATTTGAGTGGAGACTAAAATTACTGCTTAGTCATTAAAGAAATGCTAACACTAAATGATCAAATCATGATAGTAAGTGAGGACTGCAGTAAAAACTAGCTAACTCTAAGAGCTAGATAAGACATAAAATATCCTCTGTCTTGTGCAGTAAGAGGTTTAGAAGAAACCAATGAAATAAAGGCCAGAGGATGAGGATATAAATAAGAAAACAAAAATGAGGAAAACCAGGAACAGTTCAGTGTATATTAGTGTTTTGTTTCCACATTTTACTGTTTATGTACTTTTTTGTTCAATTTGAAGAAGGTTCAACAGAGTTAATAACTGTAAGAGTGAGAAAAAGGAGACAAACACATCAAAGAGAGATGACTGGTTGATACCAGTTGCTGAGTAACATTCAATAATTAAGTTAGTCTTAAGGAAAAGTCTTTAGGAAAAATTTCACAGAATCATAGAATCATCTAGGTTGGAAAAGACCTTGAAGATCATCCAGTCCAACCACTAAAACTGACTGCTCCCAAATACACCATATGCCTCAGCACTACTCTTAAGCACCTCCAGGGATGGGGACTCCACCACCTCCCTGGGCAGCCCATTCCAATGCCCAACAACCCCTTCTGGAAAGAAATGCTTCCTAATATCCAGTCTAAACCTTCCCTGGTGCAACTTGAGGCCATTCCTTCTTGTCCTATCGCTTGTTACTTGGTTCAAGAGACTCATCCCCAGCTCTCTGCAACCTCCTTTCAGGGAGCTGTAGAGGGCGATGAGGTCTCCCCTCAGCCTCCTCTTCTCCAGACTAAACACCCCCAGTTCCCTCAGCCGCTCCTCGTACGACCTGTGCTCCAGAGCCTTCACCAGCTTCGTTGCCCTTCTCTGGACACGCTCGAGTCATTCAATGTCCTTTTTGCAGTGAGGGGCCCAAAACTGAACACAGGAATCGAGGGGCAGCCTCACCAGGGCCGAGTACAGGGGTCAGATCCCTTCCCTGTCCCTGCTGGCCACGCTATTGCTGACACAAGCCAGGATGCCATTGGCCTTCTTGGCCACCTGGGCACACTGCTGGCTCCTGTTCAGCCGGCTGTCAATCAACACCCCCAGGTCCCTCTCTGACTGGCAGCTCTCCAGCCACTCCTCCCCAAGCCTGTAGCGCTGCTGGGGGTTGTTGTGGCCCAAGGGCAGCCCCCGGCATTTGGCCTCATTGAAACTCCTCCAGTTGGCCTCAGCCCATGGCTCCAGCCTGTCCAGGTCTCTCTGCAGAGCCTCCCTACCCTCGAGCAGATCAACACTCCCACCCAGCTGGGTGTCATCTGCAAACTGACTGAGGGTGCACTCGATCCCCTCATCTAGATCATCAATAAAGATGTTAAACAGGAGTGGCCCCAACACGGAGCCCTGGGGGACACCACTCGTGACCGGGCACCAGCAGGATTTATCTCCGTTCACCACAACTCTTTGGGCCCGGCCATCCAGACAGTTTTAACCGAGCAAAGGAGAGTATTTGAAGGAGAGTATAAGAGCGTGGGATACTTTTCCATACTTTCTCTATGTGTGAGAGAAAATATGAAGTTAAAAGCTGATTTAATTAATTAAATACTGGAAACAAAAATGAAAGAAAGACATCATTGTTCTAAGAAGTTGTTAATTCTCTGTGTAACGTTGATAAATATGTAAGTATTAACTTCATGCTTATAATTAATTGGATTAAGTTTTGAGGGGCTTTAAAGAAAAGGTCAGATTTGGGAAGGGGCTTTACATGAATGAAGAAATGGAAGAAACTTCTAGAACAAAGAATTACAGGGAATTAAGGGGCTCAGGAGTCAGGGAAGTAACTCAGAGAAGAACACATTACGTTCTGAATGGCAAGCAAAGAGAAGAGCTTGAAACTGTGTATTTTGGATCCTAAGGTTTTGAGTTAGAGGAAGTACTGTAGTTTAGAGGAATGTTGTTAAAATAAGGTTAATCACCGATTTATTCTAAAACAAAAACCACAAGAAAATTGGCGCTTTTTCCTGAAAAATTTTGTCAAACAATAAATACTTACATATGTATACATATATATATGTGTATATATATACACACATGAAAACCACAGCTGTCCCTATTTTCCGTCTTGAAACAAAATCACCTTTAAATAAAGTTTTTGTTTAGCTTTGATGTAGTCTTTCCTAAAATCCACCTCCTATATTTACATACTCATTTTCTATCTCCTGTTACTGACAAACTTTTCCAATTCAAACCAGTTTTAGTTTATCTATCTACAATATTTTTCTTATCACACAAATAATTACTTGAGTTTTCTAACTACATGCATTCCCATGTCTTCTCTATGTTTTATTCTTGTTCCCAGTGCTCTGTGTTTTAAGGTCTACCTTCAAATATTTTCTGTAAATGCTTAGATATTAATCAATATAAAACCATATATCTTTCAATTGTCCATTCCAAACTGTTGACTAACAATTCATTACCATCAACAGATAGGGCCATATTACTATGACTTTGTTAAGACACAGCTAGACATAGGTATCTTTCTATGGTAGATATACAGATCAGAAGAGTCACTGTCCCATAGAGCTGTAACATACTAGAAGGCAAAAGACAGCACTGGGTGCAGCAAACACACGGGAAAACACAGGAGATATTACACTGTACTGCAGCTTATATTCCAGTTCCAGTTTACATTTATATTAACATAGCACTACAAGTGCAACAATGTGGACAAACTCATAATTTTGTGGTGTCAGCAGTATTTCACTAGAACATAGACTCAAAATAGAATATTATGAAAGGAGAAATAGTCCATTAAGAGTGAAAACCTTCTTACTTCTTTTTGGCATTTATAGTAGGCTGAGATTATTTTTACCAAAAAATTGCTGTTCCTCTTCAATGAACATAAAGGGGTTGAGGGTTGCAAGTTCAGATTAAATACTTGCTATGGATACCTATATTTTGTTAAAGTAAATATGTCTACCACTGATTTAAAAGAGGTAAAAAAATTCCGGGAGGAACATTTGGCCAAATTTCTGTTGCGAGTTATTTTCCCCATAGTTTTCCATAGAGAAGTTTAGCTTAAAATTCAGGATTTTTCAGTAGGTAAATGGCTCTTTCAATACTAAGAAAAACATCTTTTTTTACCTGTTTTAATCAACAGGTTAGAAAGAAACAGAGATACTGTAATAGTTGGTGTAACAGTTGGAATAAATATTTCAGCTTTTCAGTAGCTGGAAAAAATTTCAGAAGTCATAAATGTATAAAAACAGATCACTGACTGGCCACTTCTAAAATACCTTGCCTTTCTCCTTCATGATCCACTTAATAATTGTTACAATATTTTCTATTAATATTTCAACTGCTATTTTGGCATGAAAATATTCCAATATGTCTCCTGCAAGCACTAAAAGACAACTTACACTTTTTGCTAGCAACTAAATAAAATAACTTTCATTAACTTTCACTGTACAGTTTTAGCTGACTAAAACCCACTCTTTTATTGACTAAGAAGGTAGATGGACCTTTCAGTTAAATTACTGAAGGAAAAATAATTTGTTTCTAATTATTTCAGATGACATAGAAAACCTCTGTGGTCCTCTCCTATAAATCTTTTTCAAGTGTTATTAACCAATCAACTGTGGAGAAGACCAAAGCAGGGAAAAGTTTGCCAGAGTCAAACAATTTGAATTAAAGAGATAAGATATTTTCTATATTGCTAAAATATTCCAGGAAGAAGCCAGAATTTGAATTAAAACCATTTTGATTTAAAAAAATGGTTCTGTTCCTACTGTGTAATTCTGATACTCTTCCAACACAGTCAGAGGCATCACTTTCAGGGACCCATTGGTCTACATCTTTTCTTCCTCTTTTCTTAGCTTAGTCCTCAAGACTGAAGGTCTTTGGAGATGGTGATCTTGCTTAAGAAATTTCTAACCTTCTTCATCACTTTCTTTCATCATCATCTCCTTGGGAGGGCTAGTGAGGGCCCATCAAAGGCAGAATCAAAGAAAACTCCTGGCGTTCTTTCTGTCTGGAAAGTAATTCTTGAACCTGGAGCCAGACATCTCTGTAACAATGCTTTGGGTAGTGATGAAGAGAAATCTGGCATCTCTCACTAAAGTCCTCTTGTTAATATCTTCAGGCTGTGTGGACAACTGCCAAATGGAACTTTCACCTATAGTCATTATCTTCAATGTGTGCATTTGTGTTCCTTCTGCTGGAGAAATCCTGGATGTTTGTATGCAGCATTTTTTGAGTAGCAACTATAAAGATTCATGTATATAAATAAACTTTTTTTTTCCTCTCTGTGCATAGATAAAGACAAGGTTCCAATTGAAAAGCAACTCTAAGGAACAGCCCTTCTTTTGTTATATTACAGTAATTTGTTTGATACACAATAAGACAGACAGGAATAGGAGTTACCCTTGTAAATGTTTGTATCTGTGGTTGTGCATACATGTTTTTGTTGTGTTTTTAATGTATTTTGTTAGGCAAGTATGCAGGACCTCCTTGAGAAAACACTTTAATTCACATGCCGACTTTTCTCAGTGCATGCAATGAACTGTAACGAACATGCTGTTCTAAACTGATAGAAATCCATAGAGCACGTTAACCCTTTTGTATAAAAATGGACCTCTGAAGAGTTATAAGTAAATTCCCTTAAAGGAAGCAAAGAAGAAAAAAAAAAATCACAGCTCAAATAAGAAATTTTCTTTATAATGGTGAAGATACCCAGTGCTCAAAGAATAGAGATTAAATGTATTTATTGATCTGTACATCATTGTTACCAGAAATACTTAAAGAAATTTCAAAATTTTTGAACAGCATTAATTTTAGTGTCTGTATGTCATATAATTTTTGGAGTATAATTAACACATTTTCATAAAATGATACAATAAACGTCTTTACAGTGCAATTCTGAAAGGTTTTATAGTTTTAGAAGTCATATCACCATCAAACAAGAGAATACTGTGTGAAATGAGTGACCAAAACACCTGTGATGGAATTGGGAAACCAGATTTTTGCTGTGAGTGCTATAAATGGAAACTAATTTGGGTGCCTAAGGTTGCACATATGAATACTCAGCATTTGCAGAACTAGTGTAGAAAACAGTCTGTTTGGATTCATAGCCTGAGATATATTTGAACTAAAAATAAGAAAATGTGGTGTATGTTTAGGGGCAATTAACAAATACAAAAAGAAAATAAGCTTGTATATTTCTAACACTTTCCCCAGCTTCAGTCTTTCTTAGAACTAGTGTCAAGCCAGGGACTAAGAAATGCATATATAAGAAATCACAAGGGGTAGTCAATGTTCCAAGATCATCTTTCCTACGGAGAATGAAAAATAAAATTCAAGAGAAAGGAGTATGTTTCTAGAGCAGAATGGCTTTGACAGGGCCCAGCTCCTGAGTCATGACTTCATGTTTCTTAATCTTGGCAGTAGAATAAAGTCCTTAGCAGAAGAGCATTTTAAAGTCCAGATACATGACACTTCAGAGTTCTTATCATAACTTCTTTTTATATGCCTACACGATTTACGGTGTTTGCAGATGGAAGTAATATAATACCATGGTGATCTTCCATCTAGCCTGTTTCCTTTCAGTGACCTTATGTTTACTATAAGAAAACACCAACAAGGTGTCTGATTTCTCTATGGAAAAATGGTAACTATTTAAAACAAAAAGATTTTATCCAACAGAATCATAATTCTTCCACTATCTCCATGCTTTAAAAAAATGCTCATTTCTTCTGGGGGAGTGTTTTAGTAGGAGACAGAGCCAGCTTGGCTTTGCTGCAAAGGATGTATTTAAAATAAAAGAAAAAAAAAAGCAATAGTAAGAACCACAGGTTTTATGTTTTAAATGGATAGAGTTCTAGCTGGAAAGGAGTTGATTACATATTTCATATCATGACCTCACATTCAACCAGCCCTTCCTTACATGCACCCTAAAAACATCCTGCTGTGGTTCCTGGCATCTATGAAAAGTTGGTTGAAATTTGCAAACTAAGCATATTTCCTCAGAGCTTGGACAGAGGAAAATGGAAATAGGATCTCAGAATCTTTACCCAGCCTGGAGCTGCAGTCCACAGGCTAAAATGAACTAATCTCAATATTGCAGTATGCAATTTTAATAACATAGTAAGTCTTTGTGGGATATCTCTAGAGTACTTTATTGTTGATAAGAGAGTGGAATTCTTTGGAGAAATATTTTTCAGTCTTTTTCTTAAACTAAAATAAACCACAGTCCCACATTTAACATAAATGTAAATATTTTGTAAATGAAATACATTGCATGTCCACCTATGCATTCAAACCCAGTAGTTGTGCTCAGAAATTAATACTGTAAATTGTTACAGAAGAAAGTTTTCAGGGGGGATTGTATAACTGTGCAGAGATATGACTGTATGGCAGCAAGGCTGTAGTTATCTCAGATACCGCATAAGAGTCTCAATTCAATAGGCACTTACATTGTTCAGAGCTTTAGTAGGTACAAAATATACCAGTGGCAATGTATCATACTACATCAGCTAGGATATTCCTGATATTCTAATTGCTAATAAATTATGAGAATACATTAACATTTTTTAAAAGAAAGTCTATATGTAGTAATTATTAAAATATAGCGTCTATAAAGTAATATTACTCCTTTAAAGCTTTCCTTTTTTAAGAAGGCCTGTCTATCTCTTTTTCCTTAATTTTTCTTTATTGGTCTTGGCTAAGAGTGTTCTTGAGGCTTCTATGGCTTCAGCATTCACTATGGCTTCTAGTTAGTGTAGAATAAAGTATTGAACTGAGGAGACACCTGCTGTGAAACAGCTGAAATTCTCGTGGTCTTCATTCCAGTGGTCTATGAAAGAGAAGCCAGTTAATGGCTACTGTATTTTCCCAACAATGCAGAAAAACTATGTGTGGCTTGTTTTAAAACTGTTCTTGAGGTGCTTCCCTGGAGAGGCATGTTTTCTCTGGACATCTGAGATCTTAGCTACACTGACAGAGGAAGGCTCAAGTTTTGTCTAATGGACACACTCACCCATTATTCAGTAAGTAAACTTTGGGCTTATTTCAAGAACTGCCTTACCCCAAGTTCAGCAACTGTCTGAGTGGAGTAGTAGCTCATTGCAGGACACTTAAACTGCCTCACTAGACTGAAAAGATGTGTGAATCAAAGTGTTTTGTAATCCAGTCACTTACAGACAACTAGAGTTTAGGGATTCTCATGCCTGAACTACATCATGTCTATGACAGTGACAAGGACAGGAAGTTCAGAAAGATCCCAGTGTAGACATAGGGTAGCACATCTTGATAGTTACATGGCTAAAGGCTGTGAAAAACTAAAAATATTGCCTGCTGTACCACAGTCATCATTTCCACAAATGATAAAATTGTACTTTTGTAATTTTTCCTGAAAGCTGAAAACAGTAAGCACACTTTTTTTCGTAGAAGTTAAAACCCCTTCACTTCCCTTTTCCTATTTTCCATTTCTCTTTCTATCCACACATTTAATCAACACCATCATTCTTACAAGAAAAATTTGTTGTATAAATAAGACAGTAAGGCCCTCGTAATTCACTCCTAACCTTTTCTCTGCGATTTATTGGGCTTTCTATCATAAGTTGAGATAAGAAGCACATTCCATTTTTTGCTCTTTGCATGATACACTACAAGATCTGTGCTGATAAGAGCAGGGATCCTGTTGTTTGACAGAGGACCTAGAAAGTATTAAGAAATGTTTTCATATGGCTTTTATAAACTGCCTGAGCTTTTTCTTCTGCCAAACTATCTTTCAGACTCTTGCTTTTGGTGGTCACTCCAGTGTTATTTATTTTAGAAGTTTTCATAATCTTCGTATAACTGATTTTTCTGGAATTTACCCACCCTCCAACTGTACTTCTTGAGAAATAGTTCTCACCTACATGGCCTTTTGGAAACATCTTGTGTGGGATCTGGAGAATAACTAATTTTCATAGTCTCTAGTTTCAGCTCATTTGTTTATAGTGATTTTTGATTCCATGGACTTTGGCAGGCTTGAAAGAAAAAAAGAAGGTCATAAGAAATCCAATGCATTTAGCATTAGATAGAGATGAGTTTGACCCAAATTACCAGATCCAAATACTTTGAACAAATTCAGATCTGATTTTTACATCAGAGTTACATCCCAGATTCAACTCTGGGAACGGTCAGATTCAGAGGCATGGGGTAGGAACTACTCTTTACCTTGTTTGTTTATCTTTCTCAGAATGCATTGCACTGTGCTTTTTGATAAGTCAGACCCAGCCTGAAGTCCTTGAACAGGCAAAACTCCCATTATTCGTCTGCAATTTTTGCAAGACTGGATATAGATGACAGCATTCCGGTTATTTGCCAAGCAGCTGAGCACAAAAAAAGGAGCTTTTTCCTTCTTATGTCTTCTATTGCTCATATGTGAGAGAGAATGATGGGCTTTTATTAAACATCTACAAAAAACCCTGCACTTTGCAAGCTGTTATATAGTGCAGAACAAATGAGGGATTGGTTCAGTCAGGCTCTAGAACTTCAAATCCACCTTGAACTCAATCACCTTGGACACCAGAGACCCAATGTAAAGATGATTTTAACAGAGATTCTTGCTAAGAAGCACCATAAGAAGCATAAATGAGGTTGTGTTTCTTTCTTTAATATCCTTTATGCATGTGAGTAGCTTCCTGCACGATTACTTTGTATGTGGAGTGAGAGTCATATTTAGATGTGATGTTCCCTGGTTTTCATCTTACTTGCGGTACAAGATTCACATATATTTTACATATGTCTGCATAGAGATAGGTTTTTGCATATACAAATAAATACAGGCTATTGATGAATGATATTTACTCTCTTTCCTACACTTTCTGCCTTAGTCAGAAACAAACAGCATATGTTCAGATTCACATATTGTAGTGTTTTGCTACTGATCTTATCAGCACTTATCTCCCTGAGGAATGGGACAAAAGCAGGAAAAGTGTTTATATATATTTCTTCCCATTGTTGGAACCATCCACTAGTTAGGCTAATACATTTCAGATGACCACTGCTGTGCTTCATGATGCTTTTGTGATCTGTGAAGTTCTTATATGAAAGGAGATATGGAGGGCGGATGGACAAATTAATGTAAGAAAAAGGGTAATTATAATATATGATATATAGGATCTGAATCAAAAGAAGGAACTGGTATTATAATAAAAAGTCTCAGTACCAATGGAAACCTTAGTTCATCATGTACCAAAACAGCTCTGTAATTATACTGTCTTGATGTTTTAAGCAAACCATTTTAGCTATTCATGTTACCTATATAACTGATCCATGATATTATATAATGATGTAAATGAATCAGAGTTGAATATCAGTCTACTAATTTTGCCCCTTTCATTGCTTTATTGAACAAAATCAAACACAAATTAAGCCTTACTATTGTTCAGACACTAGCTTTCTCCACAGTAGTTCTATGTATGCTATGAATCCCACTGGTTTTACACTCCCTCAGTACTTTATAAATAGATTACATGACACAGAAAGATATGAGATCCTCAGTGTAAATTATATTTGATTAATTCAATGTGAATACTATGCCCTCACCCATAAATGAATGCAGAAATGCGTGGAGAAAGGAAACACTTCCTTATTATACTTTTTTTTTTTTTTTTAAATTTTATGAGTTGTATTTTCAGATGAGCATGCTAATGCAACAGTTTCATTATTCTCAGTAGTATTATGTACTAAATTTGACTGCTTTGTATAGTAGTCAGAAACAGATAAACCCTCTTTATAACGTCTGACTTTCTGCTTACGGTGCTGGAATGGGAACTTCATGTGCCAAATCCTGTTGCTGTGTACTCCTATATCTGGTAATTTTTAGACTTTGAAATAATTGATGCTACCCAACTAATATAAAATTAATCTTTCTTCCATTATTATACATATTATAAAATTTCATGGCAGGCTTATATGACATTTATCTGACAATTTATTTAAATAAAACAATCTAAACCTATTTCCTTCACTATAATGTTTCATTTTTTCTGTAGAGATACAAACAAAATAAAATCTCTGCAATTGCAAATAAAAAAACATTATTCCACCAATTAGCTGCCAGCAGAGATCTTGGAAGAGAGTGGTGTTTCTTTGGGGTAGGAAGCCTCCAAAGAAGCCTCCGCTACAGCCTTCTGTTTTTCTGTAATCATTGCATTTTGTCAGCTTCAAACAAAGAGTCCTCTTAGGACTGTGTGAGTACAGATATCTCACCCTTGCCATTCGGAAGAATTCTACTGACTGCATGAGTCTTACACAGATTACATCACCACTCCTGTTACCATCACAAGTAAAGTGAAGAAACAACTGGAAAGAAGTGTGTAAAAATGAAATAATGCAGCAAAGCATCCTTGTAAAATGTCTTTTGGACAGAATTCTTATTTTCTCTTCATGTCAGCACCATTATTCTCAAAGATACCTGAACATAAGTATTAATGAAAAATGTATTTTGATGTAATTTAAGTGAGATCCATAATGGTTGTGCTTTCTGCTCAGAATCATACTGAGAAGCAAATCCATGGCTGACAGATAATTTTTTTTCAACACAGATGACATTAGCATATTAATATGCTGTGTCCTACAACTGCACATGTTGCTGTTGGTGCATTTTAGTAAGCTCTCTCACATTCTGTGGTTTTGGTTAAAACAAAGACATACAGGTTTTGCTCAATATAATGCAGTGATAAAACACAAAATGGAAGTTGCAATGATCAATACTAAGAAAATAAACTTCACAAGGCAGAACAATGTGAAACCAAAAACATCTAAAATGAGAAACAAATGTTTCCAGTAAAATAAATATTGTGGGTTTTTTTAAAAAATAGGCCTTCTTAATTATTTTTTTTAGGAAGAGAATTTACATCAACATTTCATCCAATAACTTCTAACCTTAATAAAAGCTGCATGTTGCAAAGAATTTCCACCAGAAAGCAGTGAGCCTATGGTGTCTGGAACAAACACACACAGGTCAGGTTTGGCTCAGTACAGAAAGCATTTGACTCCCAGAGGCAATATTTTTACCCTGAATATGATTAAGCTGTTCAATTTTGTTAATAAATCTGAACTAAAAATGCATGTCTTCAGTAAGAAATGTCTGTATCAGTTAAAAAATTCAAATATGTCATGATTTCTAGCAGAGTTTTGGGAAGCCAAGATATTTATATTTTCCTGTGTACTGGACACATAAGGTCATGTGATTCCTTCCTGTAACCTGTGAGGCAAAACTCCAGCTGGTTAGATAGACATAGTTCCTCTCAACACCCCAGCCTTCAGAATCATCAAAAAGAGGAAATACATCTCATTTTTGAAGTAATATCTCACTATTAAATGTTCCGTAATTATTACCTTAAAAAGATAATTTCTTTGAATTTGGAGATATATATATATATATATTTAAAAAAAAAATGATATACTGATACAACTTCACTTAAAGTATGTCAGACTTTTGGTTTAGATATGGAAGAAAAAAATGGGAACAAAATAATGATATATATATATATATCTATATCTGTGTTCAGTGACTATTAACTTGGAAATTCTAGGCAGATTTTCTGAAAGTTACCTTTTTCCCACTGGACAGAAAACCTTCAGTCTGTACAGCCCAGGGCCAGTGCTTTCCACCATTCTCAGAAGGAAGATAATCCTTAAACCAACACCCAGCTGTGACCTTTCCAGGGTGTGAGATCTAGATCTCCAGCTGTGTTTGAAATGTGAAGAGGGTAATGCAGTTGCTTAAACAGGGGCATTTAGTGCCCTTTGAGCTGGCAGGTACAAGATCTGAGCTCTGCACCAGCAGCTGGATGCTAGGTGGGATACACTGGAGTGTCTCAGATACCACAAAGAGACAAACCTGTTCAGAAAGTTATTCTTCCCTGTTCACTGCTGCCCTTCTGACTTGCTGCAGTGTAAATATACGGTGATCTCCTACTTCCAGGAGACCAACTCCTCTCATCAGAATACATGAAGTCAACATTAAACTGAACTGTGTCACTAGTCAGAACTGCCCAGGAAAATTATAAGCCTGTTGAGGTTGATGTTTGGGTGGTTTCATGTGCATTTACATATTTCTGTATAAATCAGTTAAATCAGCTAAAACAATTTTTCTCGTATATATATCACACCAGTTTAAAACAAGATATTGGCTTTCTTCTCATGCATATTAACACATCAAAATGAAAATATTACTAGATTTCTAGTCCATCGTAACTCCTGGGATAAGTGCTACCTTACTGCTATTTAATATATGAAAATATATTCCATTCAAATAGATTGCAATTAAAAATATACACATATACACAGTATAGCACTGTATTAAACTGTCCTCCCACACACTTCCACTTAAAGACTAAGCAGAAAGAAAAGATTGTAGTACAGTAAATGCTTCCTCTTTCAGTTAGTAAGCAAGACAGAGCTTCTCTGAGACAAAACTCATTTGTACAAGGTTTTTTTCGGGGGGGGGGGGGGGGAGGGAGGGGGGCATACTATGCATCTGCCACCTGTTCTTTCCAACCTTTTCTCTGTAACTTTGTATTTCATACTATTCAGGGAAAAAAGTTTTGTTGCCAATAAGGCTTGTTGACATTTCTATGTTAAAAAAGCAAGCCCTGCTATCAGCACTGAATTTTGGTCATGCTTTTGTGTGTTTAGGTGACTTAGGATGACTTTTTTTTTTTTTTTCCAAAACATGTTAATTTGCTCTGATGATAAATTTATGAAGATTCAATTCCCACAAACTTCTAAGGTACACAGTTAAATCCACATACTATTGCTTCTCATGGGATTAAAGAATATGCTTTGTGGTGGTGAACCAGTGATTGAAGAGAAGAGTTTTTCACAGGGCACAAGTCAGAGGCACAAACTCACTGATAATAATTTTAGTGGCTCTTGACAAATTCAAGAGCATAAGGTCAGCTACATCCTGTCCATGTCTGTGTAACTCTCACCAGTGAATGTGTATTACAGGTCTCCATCTGTGCTTACTCTCCACAGGATTTGACTGTTCTAATCCGTACTAGAAAGCTTGATTACAAGCTTCAGCAGGTTTTGCTCTGAGTGCTGGAGCTCCTGTTCCAGTCCCTTGTATGACAAGCAGGATAACAGCTGTCACAATCGGCATGTAGTACAAGCAGATCTTCACAGACCATCTATCACTTCGGTTGAAATACCAGAGGCACTCATTTCTGAGATGTCCTGTGTCCCCCTGCACAAATCCACACTTGGAGAAAATCCACCTGCATATACTACAACCACTCCTTTCGGGGGCCACTTGAATGTTCAACATTTTCTTTCAAAGGGCCACCCTTTGACCCTTGTACTGACAGACCGTATCTGCTTCTAGGCTTGTGCCTTTAGTTCGTTCTCTCAGACCTTAAAAATCGCTTTAAAGCATTCCCACTGACTTCAGGAGGCTATAGATCAGGCACTGAAACTGTTACCCAGCTATTTTCTTTTGCTGGACAATCACCAGTGCACAATCTTTCTGCTCTCCAGCCATATTCTTTTGCATTATTTCCTCTCTGGCTATAGGTTTGGACAAATTTTTATACCTTTAAGTTAATTTGAAATCTTCAAATAATTGATTTTCAATGTGTTTGGGACTTTATCACCACCAGTTCTCCAGGCAATCTGTGAGCAACTATCCTCAACTTGCACCAAACCAAGCTTGAGTAATATTAATCTTTTTGTCAAGACTTGACATTTTTCCATGCACATTTCCAAATTTTTTCTAATCTCTCTTCTCTTGCTTTTAACATTGTTACGCCGAACTCAAGGCAACTAAGACATCAGAGAGTTGGTGCTATTCCTCTGCACCTGGAATAGCTTATATCGAGTGTCAGTTGTGGAGTTTTTTGTGGTGATGACCTCCTGCTTCTAAACAGGGGAACAAAATGTAGACTCTTGTTACTGAGTAGTAATTGCAGAAAACTAAAATTTTATATGGCAAGTACTATGCAGGGAATCTCCAGTGTTAGCCCATCCTCATGAGATTTCTTGTTCAAATATGCAGATCCATTAGGTCTGGTTGCATTCTGAGTGATTCTTCCTATGATAGTTTATGTCTCAAAGCTTTTGAAATTCTTTTCATGTGCAAGGTAGAAATGACAATTCCATATCATATAGCATTTTCTTTCCCTCTGAAAAGTATCTTTTTTCTTTTTGTAAAAAGTATCAGAATAGTCATTCTCATATTTATTGTGTCTAATTGTGCTAGAGTGAGCATAATATTCTGAAGGGCTAAGCTAAAGGCTACCAAGGAAGAAAAAAGATTTTTTTTTAAATTCTTGACAGTGCCTTGATAATTGCTATGGTGCTAACACATCGATCCACTATAAATTGGAAATGAAAAATTGTGGGTGTTTTTTGTTTTGCTTTTCTGTTGAAGATAAGACAAATTGGCATTACATTACTAATTTGATGCCATGGTTACTTCTAGTTATTCAGATCTTTTTAATGAACAAACGTGTTGATTTTGTTTTAACCTGTTCCTACTTTGCTACCGCTGTAACTATGGATTTTGGGGGCAGGTAGGAGTTGGGTTTTTGATGTGTTTTTTTCTCTCTTTAGTTCTTATATTTAGATAATTTTCATGGCTCATGAAGCATGTTAGCATTACAGAGCTTACAGCAAGAATTGTTTACTAACCATTTAAATGGCTGAAAATATATTTGCTATAGGGAGTAAAACCATATATAAAAGTAGTGATCAGAGGCTATAAGCTAAGGTAAATTTATTTTGATTTTCAGAAAGCCTTTTGCAAAATCCTTTGGAATAAAAAGCTACTTGCATAATTCCATTGGCATAAAACTGATAAATAAAGAGGAATTTCCATCATGGAAAATGGTAGACAGTGGGAAATCTCATGCTCCTGTATTAAGTACAATGGTTTTTGTTAGATTGAGCAATCATCAGGGGATGATGGTGAATAATATAATAGAAAATATCTCAAAATTATTTAAGCCTTAAGAGAAACTGCATGGTTTCTAAGCATTTTGGCTATGGTCCAGTAAAGCTCTTAGCACTTGCTTAATTTTAAGCCCCTGAGTGATCTCAAAAAATCCTCGATATGCAGCATTCTGTTGTGTGCTTGTTAGGTGTTGTTCTTTATAAAAGCTTGCTAGCATTTTTTAGTTGTTGTTAAAATGTGATTAGTTGTACTATTTATTCAGATAATGATTTTAGTTCTTTGAAGTTCCCTCTTTAAAAACATAACTGACCCAAACATTTCCTCAAAAGTTCATATCTTCAAAAGTTATAGGACTGAATTAATTCATCCAAATCCCCTATTTTGGGAAGGAAAGAATGTTTGTAACCTTATCAGCAAAAACCAGTTTGAAACTGTCTTCCACTTAAATGATTATAGGAAAATCATATGTAGTGCAAATATCATTGTTCGTCTGGAGGGCTCTGCAGCACTGTTGGTCCATCACAGACCTAATTCTGGTCTCATTTACAGCAGCATAACTCCACTGACGTCAGTGCAAACAGCACCACTGTCATTACCAAGGAGATGGTTTGCAATTGAAAACAGTAAAAAGACAAAAAACACAAAGAGGTTAAAAGTAAATGAGATGTCCATTATTACCTCATGAATAATATCGCTTCCAAAGGATAACCTCTTTAATTTATGATCCATGCTTACATACTAAGATATAGAATCAGTGAAAAGGTCTCATCTTCTCAAACACTGCTCAGTCCATGTGGTAAAATATATTCTGAAAGACGTAATAGGATTTGGTATACTGTACATCCTGCCACAAATATTGGTTTTAGCCCCATGCATTGAGTTTAATTTGGTTTTATTATGTTCTACTTTTAGACTCTTTATCTACAGTGCAAACACCTGAAGGGAAGCAAGGGCAAGCACTTGTAGCTTAATCTCCTACACAGCCTAATTAAAAAGTCTTTTGCTATCACAGTTCTGTATGAAACTGCCATAGAAGGGCCAGAGGAGTTCTTAGAAGTTTCTGCTCTTAGCATTGGTAAGCATGGTGTGTAGGTACAACAAAGGAAGATGTCTGCCCTTGGTAACATCTGCTGAAGTTGCTGACACTTGCCAGGGAGTTCTTTGTGCAAATCAAACAAGATTCCATATTTGCATAGTCAAATTTGGACTGTAGTAAATACAGTGATGGTGTTACACTCTTGCTTTTCTAACAATGAAAAGTGTGTGTGTGTGTGTGTGTGTGTGTGTGTTTGCAAGTATGAATATTTTAACAGAATACACCTCAGTATATTTCAGTGCTATGATAGTATATGAAATAAGTGGGTGCTGAACTCAGAAGACTTGGAGGCCACGTTCTGTGCATGTAGGAGAGAGGATTGTAAAAAAGTTCTTACTTTCCAGAAGATCCAGGTAGGCTCTTTTGAAGTTTCACGTATTGCTAGCCTGAGGGTCCAATTTTATATTTATTCTATTTTGGAAGGAGTTAACTTGGAATTATCATTCAATGTTAAAAGATCTTACAAAAAAGCTGGAGAACTTTATGCACACTCATTTTCCAGTAAAATTGTTTTCAGAGCTCACATACCTCGGTGCTAAATGCCATAAATTTTCACACATTTCTCTACTGTGAAATGGGATCTGAGATAGCTATAATTTTCTGCTGCCACAGATTCATTTCTTGCATGAGATCCTTTGAATGCTACAGCTTTCTCATAACACTAAGAACTTTACATTTCAGTTGAGGCCCATTATTTTCATCAAGTAGTCAGGTACATTGCCATATAGCACATATTGTGTGCCTACTGATAAGAACTTATGAATTACAGTTCTTTAGATCTCTCTCTGCCCTGGCTTTCTGCCTCGGCATTTGTAGCGTAATGTTACACTGGAGGTTATGATCATTCTACTACTTGCAGCAATTTACTTAACAAAATTCTTTTGTATTTGCATGTGTCTCTGTAGTGCATGTTAACTAGGTTTTTAGTCAATTATAAAGATTAGCTATAAGCATACATAGGTCATTTTAAAGGTGTGAAATGAAATCTTATTTAGCAGTGTAAGGAAAAATGACAGCCAGACATATGAAACAGAACTTCAGTGTGATTCTTCCTTACTAGCATTCACATGTCTGAAGCATGATTATGGTTCAATTATAACGGTAGTTTTAGGATATAAGTTTCTTAAGATGCAGGCTGGAGATACTCCTCTTACTCACAAACTACTTAGTGATGCCTATGCTTTCAGAAGAGCAGATACTATAAAACAGTCCTTTTAAAGGCCTTCATATAAATCTGTCACAGTATTTCACTGTATATGGCTGCCTTTTTAGTATACGAAACAGATATATAATTCCCAATGGGAGAAAAAAAATTTAGTGAAGGGAATCCAGTGAAGGTCACTATTTCTAATCACAATTTTAACATTTCATGAAACATGGTCTACTATTGAGCTAAAAGAGTAGATGCACAGTTGCACAGCTGAACTAAATCTAACAGTAATTTTTTCACTCTACACAAATAAAGTTAGAAATGTTTTAGCATTTTCAAAATTCAGACTGACAGTGTGGCAAATGATGAAATTTTACTGGAGGAAGTTTATATATACATTAAATAAATATTAACTGCATTTTTATTCCTTAACTGAAATTTGGCAGCTGAGACTTTACATTTTCTCTATTTGTTGTAGAAATGTTTTTAAACAGAATTGGAAAAACTTATTAGTTCAACCTTCTTTTTCTGTTGAAAGATCTTCATGGAGCCAGCAAGCACTTTAGTGTTATTCCATTGAGCAATGGATGTCAAATTTCAGGAGCTTCCCCCCTTTCTTATGACAGAAGATGAAAAGTCTTAAATACATAAACCAGTCCTAAATTTAACAAGTATAACATTTAGGAATCTCTCCTTCCGCAGACTGGTGAAAACTGGGAGTTCAGAAAATAATGTTCCATTATTACCATTGTATCCCAGGTAACACATAATCTCATAGATACCTTTTAATTTTTTCTTGATGTAATGCATTTAAATTGTTGGTTAATGTTGATGCTGGTAAAAGAATTTTATCAGAGATCCCATCAACAATTCATCTTTATTTTTTGTAACTGTATGACACCTGAGAAAGACCATATGACAGTAATCAAAATAGCATTAGAGTTATCATGACAGTGTGTTTGATGTTTACCATTTATTCTTCTCTTTTCAGTTCTTTTTACAAGAACGAAATTAATTTTGTGTGATTTCCTGGTTTCAAGACTGTCATGAGTATCTTGAATCAAAACTGCAAGGCTTAGATGCTAGTGTTAACAAATAATCTGACAAAAAGAAATGCATTACATTTATTCAGGAATTTTGGTTGCAGCTCCAGGGAAGACAGCATATACATGAGGCAAAATCCCTGCTAATTTTTTGCTTGCAATCTCTTTATCTCCTGATTTTGTTTTGATTATTATTCTTAGGACTTGTATGGAATTATAGCTGCTTAACAGCATGAAAGGTCTCATTCTAGTAATAATCAAAACTTTATTTTGGCTCAACTTCATGTAGTGATTTCTATGCTATTTTCGATCAATAGCACAGAAACAACTCATGACATGGTGGGAAGCTGCAGTATATTTTAATGCCTGTTCCTGGTCACCTGAAACTTTCTTTAATATTGTCAGAATAACCTCAGCAACATTTTTACACATAATGATGTGTCTTCTAACTTAGAGATGATTTGCATGTGGCAAACAGGTAAAAGTAAACAGCTTCATTAAACCCAGAAAATCTATACTGATTTATACCAACTGAAGGTCTAGCTCAAAACAAAAAAAACCACACGCATCCTCAATAAGAAATAAAACTCCAAAATAAAATAAGAATGTATCTATTTCATATTTTGTTCTGTTTTGTAGTTTCTCTGATGTGGTAAGGCTTATTTTGCCTCAAATGACAATTTGAGCACTGAGCCTGTTTGTCTGAAAACCAATCAGATACTTGCTAAATGAGAATACTATTTGTCTTGGGCAGGATGATTACGATTAATAACCAACTGATTAAAACGTAGGGTATTCAAATGTTTGGCTTGAGGTTTCATATCTAAGTGTTTTTAAGGGTTACCTCATATCTTTGGGACAAAGGACTGATTCATACTGTTCCTGATTTAAGTATTAATGTCATAAAAAAAGAAAAGTAAAAAACCAATCTGTGTCATGGAAAACATAATACTTCAGAGATTATTTTCTCTGCTTACAGTATGAAGATAAAGCAGCCTCACAGCCTGCCTCTGCTTTCCTGACTCAGGGCCAGATTTTCAATGGTATTTCACTGCCTAAAGTTTCAGACTGGCACTAAGACTCATTGTTTTTTCTTCTGGATATATTCTCGTGGAAAATAAGGCTTTTGATGAGTCCCTCCTCACGAAATTATTTTCTTAAGAGGCTAACGATTTCCCAGTCAAAGAGGTTCTATGGTAGTTACCTGACATCTGTACAAACCAAAGGTATTTGGATGCATCAGTCTAGCTGACTTGATTACTAGCCCATGACATTCTAGTATCAACTCTCTCCATGTCTCCTATAATAATATAACAACATATAAGGAGGAATTTCTAAGCACAGGACAATAACTTTTTTTTTTTTTTTTTTTTTTTTTTAACTCAAAGGATAAATGTGTGTTCTATGTCCACTTGCAGCACAGATACATTAAGTCTGCCTCATAGGATGGGGAATCTGTCTCCATAGGACTCCTGGTAATAATAGTTGTAACAGACATAGCAGCCAAGGTGTTGTACTGATAAATTGGTTTTAGATCTGTTTGCTTTCACTCAGTTCCTAGACAGCGTTCACAACCCACATAACTGAAGTTTGTCAACGTAAGTAGTTATGGCATGATACTTCTAGGCTTGTAAAAATTTATTTAATACAAAAAGTTCTTTTGTTCCTTTCAGATTAAAAGAAAAAAAATATTTTTTATTGCTTTCAGTTAGAATCAGAAGTGGTTTCTAAAGTTATGGGTCCTACGTGATTTGTTTATACCCTTCTACAGAAGTGTTAAATCTGTTATAATAGAGAATGATAGAGAGGCTTAGGTACATGCATACATTCAAGAATGTCTTTCAGTGTTTTCTCAGTTAAAGAGCAGACGTGAAAAAAAAGAATGACTGGGCGTCGACCACCTAACATAAAAAAAAAAAAATAATTTAATTATCTATGTGACAACTAGCTAGTGCCAACAATATATCTCCAATATGTTTGCACAACCGATTTTTTAAAAGTTTTAATTAGCATATATGAAAATTGCTATGCAAGAAAAAATATCTTCACCAAGTAAAGTGATCTAAATCTGTTAATCAACATTAATCAGTAAAATAAACAATATTTGCAACTATCTCTTTCTTTGTCAGGAAAAACCAATAGCTTATTAAGGACAAAAATCAGTACAGATCTCTACCTGCACCACTACAACGTGCACCTGTAATAGAAAATGTTAAAATAATATTTACTATCAGTGAGAGTCCATGCTTGCCACAGTGTGTATGATTACTATCCTTCTTTTCATATTTGCTTTGCTGGTACCTGAAATAAATCAATAATTTGTAATACATTTTGAATCAAGTTTATCTATTGCACATTTTTTTTATTTGCTGTCTGGAACAATGTTATCACAAAACATACCTTTGTAAATAAATGTCTTCCTCTTAAAGACCTATTCTTAGCAGATAAATACCTTGATTTTTGGTGCAATGGATTACACTGTAACCCTACATTTCATATAAATTGGATTTTAATTCTAGCAAATACAGAATCTTAAGAAAAAGATACAAAATGTGTCCTGCCACTTGAATACAAACCTCTCAGTCACTCAGTCAGGTGTACTGAGTACTCTTGAGATGTATCCCCTGGTACTCTTACATCACTGCAAGAGCTCAGAAAACAACAAATTAAAAGCCAACAGGCCCTTAGCATTTTATTCAACATTTAATTGGATAATCTTCCATTGCAAAAAAGAGATAATCCAAGAAAGTCATGATGATAATGATCTGACAGATAGCCTATTCCTTCCCACAGACAATGCAATGAGGAAAGGGAAGACAGCGAAAATCTGTTGGATTCTGTAAGAGAGTATGCTGCCACCTGGATTAAAAGCCAAATCAGACCAAAAGAACTTCACTCTCTCTAAGAACATACCTACTCTAATGATCACCCAAGTCAGGGTAATGTTTGTGGTTCATACAGACATACAGAACTGTTGACTTGAAGAGTTCTGTAAAATACTCATACTTGTTGAGACACTCAGCTGATGTTGATTTCTATACTGCTATTGATACTCAAGCATTTTTAAAACTAACTCAGGTTTGTCTTCAAGCTACAACCAGATATCTTGTCTGCAGCAGAAACAGAGAGGCAGTTAAAGAATGGAACATCTGTGAAAATTAAGTGTGGAAGCAGCCGTTTCTAATCAATCTCAGGGCATGTCTACACTGGCAGACTTGTATGATGGAGAGATACTGAAAATAACAAAGGTTCTGGAATGAGAACAGTAACAGCATGTGAGCATATCTACACGGATTCTAACTGCCTGGTAATGTAGCATTTAATTCATGCTTTTAATATAATCTTAACTGTATTTTTTCTGTGGATTATAAATCAGGAAGAATATTCTGTTGAGGAGAGTTTTAATAGCTCCAACAAGTCAATGTCTGAGAAAAAAAACAAACCTCTTGGGAAAAGAAGAATCTGAATGTAGGAGAATTTGGGCCAAAAGAGAGCTGGGCCCTGGCGCCATAAAAAGACTCTGGGGTCTCTACAGTGGAAGAAAACTAAAGATATTTTGCAAAACAGGCTTTATGGGGAAGTGGGATGAAAAATAAACGTGTGGGAAGGAGAAAGGGGAATATCATACATCTTTTCACCAACTGCAATAGTTTTTGTTTCTTCTTTCCAGTCCTTGTTTCTGTGATGATTGGGTCACTCTGGTCCACAGTGCAGTAACTTGATGAATCTAATAATGCAGTGAGAGCTTCCTCTGTCCCCCTCCAGCAAACCTTTCCATTGGAGGACTGCCCTTTTGGCATTTCAAAAATTTTTTTCTGCTTTCAGTTTTACAATTCAAATTGGTTTAAGTTTCTCAAAGGCAGTTCATGAATTCAAATTATTTAGTTGCATCCTGTAGGCTGAGGGACTATTGTTTCTGAAGTATTCCTCCAAAGCTCTGAAAGTTCAGTCATATTACTAGTGAACTCATGACTTTTGTGAAGTCCTGATAAGCAGTGTTGGCAGCTAGGAACATCTTTCTGAACTGGTAATAAATCTTACTGGTACTCCAGGATCAGTGCATATTCTGGACAGAGAGAAAAAAGATAATTTTTCAGGCAATTGCCATCAACATGCAACAAATAATTTCATTTTGAATAATCAAGAAAATGGCTCAAAGTGTGACATATTGAAGATTTTATTTTTGTAACTTTGAAAGAGTAAATGATTAAATGAATTTAATTTTTAAAATATAGTGATTCATCTACCTTGTTCTCCAAATCTTCATTAAATTCCAATAGAGTCACTAACACCTTGCTGATCATCTTCATGAGAAAACAGTACAAAATTCCTCTGGCCAGATAGTCCTATGAATGTCAAGTGGCATAAAAGTGTCAGAAGCAGGTTCTAAATGGTTACAAGTCAGGAGATTTTTTAAAAAGACTTTCACGCTTCATGACTAAACATACTTGCCAAGGTCAACTGGAGAAGGGAAAATTGTGTCCTCTAAGCCACAAAGTCTTACTCAGATCAGTGCTGTGGGACAACATACATATGTGACAACATTCATTCGTATGTGCTTGGCAGTTTATAAACACCAGGTACCAAGCTCTAGGGATATTGTTTAGCCTTATCCACTCCCTCGTGTTTCCTCTGGATGAACTGCCGCAAAACTATGTCATGAAAATTTGGTTAGGAACTAAAAAGTGTAAAGTTTAATCCATTACTTTGGTTAGCATACTCTTATCTAGATGTACCATTTTATTTACATTTCCAAGTAACTTCACAGATGGGCAAACCATTTGCACTGTCAGGGATTTAAGTGTTTCAACAGTAAATCCAGAAGAAGAAATTATACTTCAGGGATGTCACTTGAGTAATCTTGAGGTAATCTTTTCAAAAAAGAAAGACACTAAAAAGAAATTGCAAATGATGTTTTCTTCTTCTGTTTCTTCTTAGACTTTTTCTTAGGCTCCCTCAGCTAAGTCTTTCTGCATCATTAAATAATTTATCTTTGCCTGTAAGACTTTGCTCCCTTTCTGGGCCTACTGCAGTCCACAACTGCTGCTTAAATCTTCCCTATTGTCACTCCTTCTGCTAAAGATATAAAAAAATTGATCAAGTATTTTACTATGTTAGCCACCTTTTAAGAGTTTCTGTTGAATGACATTCTTTAACTTGATTAAGGAAAATACACCCCCAAAAAATATTTTTCTGAAAACTGCGTTAGATTTGGTTTTGTTGCTGGTTTTTCACCATGTTTTGGTAAAGGTCGGCTAGTGTATGAGTGAAGTGACAATCTGAATATTTCTCTGATTTGCTCTTGCTTCCCTCTACATGTTCTCTAAAACAGTGGAAGCATGCTGGGATTGTTAAAAAACAGTTTTTATTAATGGATTAATTCTGCTATGGTCTAGAGATCCTTAAAAGTTACGTCTTCAGGGAATAAATTCACCTCTGCTATTATTTTATAACATTTAGTCAAACTGAACTTAATGACCTGGCCAGTTATTTCTATGCCTCGGAGGGGAAAAAAATAACAGCCTAGAGATCATTCATAGAAAGGTTTTAATGTACCAAGATATTGCATATTTTATTCTACCTTGTTCTTATGCAGACACTACTGTAATTCATATCTTTTAAACCTGATAAACTGGAATATGGCACATGACTCCCAAAGCCTTGTGTGAAGCCACCTGTGAAATCATGGTGGCACAGCAGAACACCAGGCTCAGGAGAGCTAAGTACACAACAGCAACAGGACATTTGTCCATCCACCACATAGTAGCCCTACAAAAATCTGTGAAACTCAGATGTTCAGCCATGACTGGAGTCAGAGCCTGCCTCATCTTCACAAGGATTACTAGAATATTGCCCAAATGATGAACAGCACAGCTACAACTCTCACAACGGGCTAGACTTTTGGCTTTTCAGTCATAGTCCTTCTTTCCCTTGGAGTCTTTCCTCTGACACTAATGGCAAAGCCTCAAGATGAGAGCTGACAGGAAATCCAAGTCTGAGCTATAAGCCACAGGCAGAGCCTGGAGTGGCTCTGCTGGGCACAGTGCTCCAGCTGGCTGCTCTGCACACATGAATGCTCCTGTCACCATCAGGCAGCTTGGAAAACTACTACCCAGTGTGGCTGTGTTTGCTTATCCAACCAATTTCTGACCTTCCTCCACAGCAAAAAAAAAAAAAAGGTTACTTCAGACAGCATCAATGTTTACAAGATACTAGTGCTAGAAGGACATGCTAGAAGAAAAGAGTGAAGGGAAAAACCAAACCAACCCAACCAAAAAAAAACCCAGAAGAAAAAGTCTGTGAAGCTTATGCGAGTTTTTTATTCTGTATCCCCTGAATACAATGCATTCCTCCGGCTGTCTTCCCTTCTCTAACACTGAGGACGCCTGACATTGGTTACAGTTTCAGTAAGCTGCAAGAGAAGCAGAGTAACTCCTGCAAGCTGGACCAGCCTCTGTTCAGACTTTGTTCTTGCACAGAAGCACAACTCAGTGCAGCCTAGGTTGTCCCAGCAATGCATACTTTTAGGATGGATATGGACAAACTTATGGATGACTCCCAATACCTTCTTACTTGCGAGAATGCTTTGCTACCTTTGTGTTACCCTTATATTCTTGATCTCTACTGTGAACATGTCCACTCGGGCTGGTCCACCTTTTACATTTATATTAGTCCATTGAAAGTAAACTTTTATGAAAGAGATGAGGCAGTGATGATGACTCGATGACTCGAGGTAGGAAGAGGAAGAAGCACTGCACACATCCTGTGCTGAGTATGTCTCACTTTCTATGCTACAATAGCAGAAGCAACTGAACCTTTGCTTCTACCTCTTTCAGAAATATGCCTAATAGCTTGATAGGGGCACCAGTCTACTGTCTACACAGTGTCTTCAAAGAGAGCAGCAATAGCAAACTAGCAGCTCAAGAATGAGTGAGTGAGTACTGGAGAAGAACAGAGTGGAAGAGATGTCTATTCTGTCTAAGGAAAGGGTGGATGTACACGAATGCTTCGTTCAAAGGTTATCACAGTTATTCACATAGTTCCTACTTTCTCAGATTTCTCAAATTTAATGAGTTTTTGATTTATCAGATTTTTGAGTCTGATGACCTCAGGGTCTAAACACATAGAGAACAAGTGACAATTACTCTGCAGGCAACAATTCTTGCACTGCAATTTCTTGAACCTATTCTCTTCCCTGATTCTCCTGTTCTTTTAATGGACATAATCAGGCCACTTCCAAGCTAGTGATCTCCCTCCTATCCCCTCCCCGGTCCCAGGGCCTCATCTTCAAGCTGCCATGTTGGAGAAAAAGAAGAGGCAGGAAGGAGTTAGAGGTATTCAGTCACACCGTACAGGCTTGCTGTTTCGAAAAGAAGGGCAAAGTTTCTTTATCTCTGAAAAAAAACACCCAAATAAATTCCTTAAAACATTTAGCAGTAACCCGGATCATCATAAGGAACGTTTCCAGAGCTGATTTGAAATGTCAGCAAGTATGGGAACAGGGCTGGGATGACTCAGGAGCTTGAAACTGGTGAAGAAGATTGAAAGGGGGCAAAGGCCAAGGTAGTATTCCTTGAGGAGTGTTTGCTAGACTTCTGGACATACATGCTCAATAGTAATTTGAAGGTTAAGCTGGGCAGTTGAAGAAGCTTGTGGATTTTCTGAGCTTTCTTGGTTAGTGTAAGAAGCTGTTCACACTTCAGTAGACTTAATTTGGTGCAGAAATTAATCTTGATATTGTCTATCTCACTTTGACACAGATGGTCTAAGTCTGACTTCATTTCAAAAGGCCACTGATAAATAATCCAGAGCAATGAGATGGTGTCCTTTCTATCAGACATCTGGGGTTGCTTCTACAGGACCAGCAGGCATAGATCTTATTGGAGCACTCTTTCCTGATGACTGTGAATGCTCTTGCCAGAAATAAAGAAGGTAGCTGATGTTTGCCTCCTGATTTGATCCCCTGGGGAAGGAACAATTTTTTTGTCATCATACTCAGATGCAAGAAGGATCATTCTCCACTATCCTTGTTGCAGGGCAATTCTGGGACATGGAAAATGCCTCTGAGACCTGAGATGAATAGTAAGGAGAGGTCAACAACAGAACATAGGGTGTTACATGTGTGTACTGTGGCTGTGGACTTTCCTGGAAGAATTAACAGTCTTATTGTGTCCTACCTGTTGTCTATCCTCAAAGCCACCTGAGGAGCAGTGGGAGAGGCTGATGACCAAAAGGTTTGAGTTTGGTCTCACCCAGGCTGTTAATTTTCCTCTGTCACAGCCTGGGTTCTCTATCTGACCAGGAACACTGTTGTTGAATTGGAAGGGCCCAACAAATCTGTCAAGGATTGGGAGGACTGTGTCCTGCCAAAAGGGGGCTGAAGTTCTGCAGTGTGGATATGAACACAAACTGGGATTCCTCTGCTGGAAATTGTCTCAGAAACAAAGCCAGAGAGCAGTATAGATGTAACCACACTTCTTCCTATATCCCGGACTGCACAATGGATGGTCTTATCTGCAATACCTGACACTTTTTGAATGTCTGAAAAGTGTAACCATCTTAGGAAAGTTTCTCAAGTTATGAGGGTTTTGGTCCTTTTAGATTTTTGAGCAAATCTCAAACTCTGGTGATTTTCCGTTATTAATTACAAGAGTTTGTAAGACAGTACAAATACTTAAGGTAATTCTAGTCAGTGATGGACAATACTATCAATAGGGATAATGTTGTTTAGCAGCTAAATGAAATTCGATTCTGACAGGTAGTCAGTTATAATGTCAATTATAACAGTTTCAAAATGTCAAACATAAGTAAAGAAAATCCAAGCAGAACAGTCATCATTCTTGAAAACTGCATGGCATTTTTAAGGAAAGCTATTGCCTTTTAAATTTCAGCAGCATTAAAGTACAGAACAGCTGCTCAGTCACAAAGTGTGCTGGTTTGTGAATATTCTTGATGGTTTTGAACAGTGGAGGTGTTTATCTGTCTAGCTGGAGCATATCATAAAAAGTATTCTTCCAGTTAGCTGCTAAACGAAGTATTTTGGAAGGACAATCTGAAAGAATTAATTACCATCTGTATTTTCCCCTTACTTAAACAGAAAAAAAGTCCTTTCCATGTTGCAATTAAAACCATTCCTTTATTTTACATAGTAGTAATGGATCCCTTTTGCACTTGGTTTTTAGTTTTCTCCTCTGTAAGATGTTACATTACTCAGAACAGAATCTACTGAAAAGCAAAATACAAGTTCACTTTATAAGAAACTACTATTTATGAAAGTGATGTGAAGGTAACCTGCTTCCCATTTGCAAGCACTTTGACACAAGGCAGACAAGCACAACACATAACTGATAATTCATCCAAAGGTACAGACTGAGCTGGCAAGAGTTGTTCCCAATACTGTGCTATTCTTGGCAGAATACTGCTGCTTCCTATAGCCAGTTCACAAAAGTGGGTGAGGAGAATGAGATTATTATCTGTGGGGTTTTACTTAGTAATGAAATGGGTCCTTGGCTTGTTATAACATGTCAGCTGAAAGCTGCAAAGGTGTGATGAAATGGACTATTTTCTTCCTATTAACATAAACTCTTTGCTTCTAAGGAGTATACAATGATCAAAGCACATTACAACATAAGAAAGATTTAGGCAGGTGGTTAAACTGGGACTTGCCCTGAAGTTTAGTATCTTAGTCAAGAACCATGGTCTGAAAATTGTAACTTTACATGCTTTTCTTTTTACAGTTTTGAAGTTGCCAAGTACCCCAGTGTTTTTATCTCATATCCCAACTGTTCTGGTTCTGAACCTGATCCCTCATACAGCTGCTTCTTTTGAGGCGTTCACTGCAGCAGGTAAGCTGTTTAAACTACTGTTTTCTGGTCTTAGTCCAAGCTTACAACTTTCACATGCTGTTAGATACAGCACTTATACAGGTGTGGGAGTTCCAGGTCATGTCTCCTTTTGTTGTTTTAAGGGATTAAACATCTGTTCAATGCTTCCCTGAGGAAAAAGGTACTCATCATGCAATGATCCATTCTAAGCATACAGTTCTCATGGGATTTCTTAAGTTCAGTGCAGAAAGGAATTCAAAATTTTTAGGTCAAGAGGAAAGGATGAGAATACTCCTTTATGCAGCTTCAGCTTAAAGTGGATAGAAGTAATGAATTTGACTGAAGGACTAGTTATGGACTTCCCTCAGTTCCAGGGTCTTTCTCCAGCTACTAGGTTACCTGCAAGGAGTCCTGATAGTTCTTGCATTGTTTCTGATGCAATGAATTTGTGTAAGCTTGATGAGAATGGGTGAGCTCCAGCGTGAAAGTATTTTGCATTCACATTTACTTATAGATGGGACGAAGGCAATATCTTCAAGGACATAACAGAGATTAGTCTTAGTCCTTCAAGCAGAAAGGGAAATAAATTGCATTGAGAGTCACCCAGAGCAAAACCACTTGTGTCATCACAAGCATGGGACCTTATTTTAGTCTCATTGCTTTGCAGCAATATCCAGTATTGTACCAGCAAAAGAATGTTAATGAATTTATACATAATTTTTAAGCTGAGGTGTGACGGAAGTTAGGTGAAGTTGGGAGGAACCGTGGAAATTTCCACAACCCATAGAGGCAGAAAAGCTAGATCAGGGATATTTTAGGGAACAGTGAATCTCTTTTACTCAGCTACATTGCTCTTCTTCAGTCAGTTTTAGCCCATTTGTTGGACACCTTCATTGGGGATATCATATCTGTATAGTGGAGCAGGCAATATCAGTGGATGTGGGGTTAGAGCACAAAGTTGAGCACATCACATAAATCCCACAGAGAAGTGGATTTAAGACACACCTGACTCCTCAGCTTAACAGCATGTTGCACTCCTGCTTTCTTGCTATTTTAGATCCTTTTTCCGATCTGATTGACTCTCCACATGCACTGTGAAGAGAACTTCACTCAAGACTCTATTACTGACCTGAGGCCCAAATATCCTTTCAGCATGTCTTTTACTTTATATGGTATAGTATTCTAAAATAAAATAGCTTTATGGTTAGGGGTTTCTTTGTCCAGGTTCCTATGAAATAAGATAATTTTGAAGAGTGTGAATTCCATTGCTCTTGGTGAACTAAACATATTGACAACAGGACTTACTTTGTGTCATTTAAAAAAGATCCTACTCCTAAAATATCTGTGAAGCCAGGAAAAGAAAATTAGCAGATTAACATCTATTAGGATTAAACAGGCCGTAAATAAGTAAAGAGACATAGCATTTCTCTGCACAGTCTCTTATAGAGGGAAGAGAATTTCCCTTACAAAGAATGCAAAACTTGTTAGAGTTGTCACTGTTTCCCTTCTTGATCTCGTATGGAAAGAAAGCAATAGCAAAAAATCTAAACTTTGAGGGTCCCTATAGATCTTTTTATATATTGTTCCTTAGAAAATTTAAACTCAGCACTGTAATAAGTTGATGTCTTCCTGTCATCTAGCCAGATGACATCGATATAAACTCCGATTTTTCTGGTCAGGATGATAGATCTGACTAAGATTGCAGGGCAAATTACCTTAATACTGCCTATCACAGCAAATTTTTTCTGCGCAGTTGTTACTGTTTTCATTGAATTATTACATGAACATATACCTATGGATATCCACCTAGAAGAGAACAAATACATCCATGCATGAAAAGAATACATATTTTTCAAAATACAACTATTCTGCAGATGCCTATTTGGCATTTAATGGCCATCTGGATGTCAAGTACTACAGTATGAACCTTATGTGGGTTACAACTTATCCAGACATGCTTTATTGGTAGTTGAAATTAAAATGTAACAGTTTGGGGTTTTTTTCTTAACTTCAGGTGGTAGGGAGCTGAAGAAGTTAATACATTTCATCATTCTAACAGTCTCTTCTGATCCTGCAATCTACCCAGTCTAACATTTGCATAACATGACTGCAGATTTTTTCTAGCAGTCCTTGCACCAAGCTTAGGTACTTTTCAATGAATTCAGTCCAGAAGCTTTTTCATTCTGCATATGAGTCTTTGGATCTGGGTTTGGTCCTCTTGTGTAAATAAACTCATTGATATTGTCTTGGCTTCTAGTGGACACTTATCTGCAGTGCGAAACTTGGCATTGTAACAAATGATTGGCAGCCTGATGAAGAAAAGCCCAGAGCAGGAACCGCAGGAGTGTTGGAAGGTCAGGATTCGCACTGGCTGAGCTGTGCTGGAGAGCTTGTACAGCACATTTGCATAATTTACTGTGAAAATTACTCAGTTCTCACAAATATTTTGAAAAGAAAAAGGATCTCTGGATATTAATGGATTTACAAGAAATATTACTAATCTCATGCTTTGAGACTTAAGTTGTTCGCAAAATACTGGTTGAATAAAGGGATTTACCCATTAAACCCAAGAAACAGACTTGGAATAAAAATGTAAGGGCTTTCTCTTCCCACTGTGTAAAATCAGGGTGAATGGGACATGTTTTCACTCTGAAATCATGTTGTATGGAATGCTATTATAAAATTGGGTCTTTTAAATTAATTTGTTTATTAAAAGATTAATAGCAAGCAAAAACTCAGAAGGAATGAAAAGTAGGAAGAACAGGACCAGTGCAAAAGCTGGCTTATAGCCTTTTTCTGCCACAGAGAATGCTTCTGGAAACTGAGGTAGATTTTTTTAAAGCTAGAATGGTGCCTTATTCAGTACACGCTTCAGGAACTAATCTGGGTACAACTGATATAGGGGATCATGAAGGACTGGGAAGCAACAGTCATTAAATTGAGGAATCTGTTGCTATGAGATTCTGTGAAGGGCAAAATACAAATTAACTCAAAAAAATGGTAGAGAAAACAAAGGTAGGAAAACATAGCGGAGATATTAAATACCATGGTCTGGATGCAACTCAGGAAATTCTTAAATGGGTGATTATCTGGAGATCTAGTAACAGTCATGGGGAATGGTTTTATTTCCCACTTCTAATAAAAGTTCCCTAATCATTTGTTCCTGCCCACTCTAAGAGAAAGGTTATTAAATGGATATTTGATGTGACCTAATATGATAGTTTTGTTTTCTGTAGCTTCTTACCATCAAAAGGGGCAGCTTCCTAGTTAAGCTGATTTTGATTTCCTGCTTGTTTGTGACTGTGTTTGCAGATATCTTTCAAGTCACATGTACCACAATGTATTCATATATTCAAGGCAATACACTCTGCTTATTTTGAGCTGGTGGGAAAATCATACTTCCCCAAAAGAGTAGAATGAGTAGCAGGGAAAAAGGTTAATAACTCAAGGAGGATTTTGATATATTTTGCCATTATCTATCCCCAGCTCTGGATTCTAATCCATAACAAGAAAATTACCTAAAGGTTTCTAAGTATACAAAATGATACCATCATGTAAACCCTAATAGGATTCATTGGTTCCGAATCAATCTGTCCAAACAAGGGAAAGCTCTTTGACAAACAAAGCAGAATACCAGAGTTTGTTTTGCAGCAGAACTTGGAAAGAATGGAATAACCAATATGTTGTGGTGGAATAGAAGATGCAATATGGGGAAGACTCTGGGCATTGTTTCAGCCTTTGTGACAACTTATAATTTAAACTTTCCTCTACAATTATATAATCTCTCCTGTGTGTTGCAGCAGGCTCACCCTTTTTTTTTTTTTTTTTTCTTCCTGGTTACAGTTTTTTCAATATGTATTTAGAGATGCAGTTTGGAATTTCAGCCCTTTGTTTAGGAGAGAGAAGAAGTGAGCTGTAATCCTAAATAGCTTCTGTACAGATATTTGCTTAGAAAAACATTTTAGAACATTCACTTTTCAAATTTCGTCTTTATATATCACAGAGCAACATAGAAAACAATTAATTATGAGGTGTTATAAAATAACATGCAGGACATCAGAAAAAAGGGAAGTTGGAGCTACATCAGACACTATATGAGAAGCAATGCCTTAAAGGCACGTCTTTCCTTAGACTCAGAAGCAGTAAGCATTCCCACGTTTGTCCATTTACTGAGGATTGTGAGATTGTTTCTGTGCAACTGACTTTCATAAAAAGCTTTTTCTTAAGAGTTGGAATTTTTTACCTTCTACAGCCTTGAAAGTAGCTTGCCCAGATGATCTTAGCAGGCATCTCTCACCTAATCAATCCCCTAGCACTAGAACCACCATGGCATTTAATGGCCCATTGGTCTACCCTGGTTTTGTCTGAGAAATACACTTCTCTAATCTTCCAGTGACTGAAAATAGCTTTTGTCTACCCAAAATCTGATTCCACATAGAGGTAAATAAGGGAAATGGAAGTCTGTGAAACATAGGAAGTCAAATCTGTGGCCCTCAGCCCTTTTGCAGCTATATTTTGGGGAAGAGTCAGAGCAAGATTTTTTGTTTGTTTGTTCTCAGGCACAGATACTTTACATAAGAAAAAGCAAAAGTTGTTATTTTAGCATAGGTAAAAAAGAACTAGAGCTGTGGGGTATCTGAAGTGTCAGCAGATGAAATCCTTCTGTTTATCGTGCAGATGGAGGAGTATAGTTTTGACTACTTGACCTTTTGGATTCTGGATCTGAGAGTTTGATAAACAGTCATCATAAGCAGAAAGTGCCTCTGAAAGCACATGGTGAAAACCACTGGTGAGACACAATATATTTATTTAATCATCATGGCTTATATTGGATATCTGGGCTGGAAACCATAGCTTGAAGAGATGCCAAAAAGAGAGAAGTATATTTATTTAAAATATTTATATATGCCAGGAGTTCACTGCAAGCATGAGATTCTTCTGTGGGAGTGGAAAGGCAAATTGTAAATTATGTATTCTAACCTTGTCACTCTGAAAAATTGTAACCCCCTTTTAACTCTCTGTCTTTAGAATAGGGAAACAATGCAGACAAGGCGTCCTTTGAAGATGACAGTGTGTCATGTTATGTAATGTCACGGGAACTTTGCCTATCAGACAGATTTGAATAATCTCTGACTACTGGAAATATACCAAATATAGAAATTAATTACAAAATTGTTTAATGTGAGGAATTTTTGTCTTTTAGTGTGATGGTTTGGAAACACATCTGGTTTTTTATCCTGATGTTTTCTGTAAGTGTTATAATAGATTGAAGCAAAAATAGCCCCCTAACTTTTTGAGAATACA
Source organism: Athene noctua (assembly GCF_965140245.1). NCBI lineage: Eukaryota > Metazoa > Chordata > Aves > Strigiformes > Strigidae > Athene > Athene noctua. Next base: position 18,512,736 of record NC_134040.1, on the reverse strand, counting down.
GATTCATTTTCGAAGAAAAATGCATCTAATTTTGAAGAAAAAAATAATCCCCATTTTAGGGCAAAAATATCTTGGCAACTGAAAATTTGCCAATTTACCTAATAGCAATAAAATTGCAATAAAACTCAAAAAGTTTGCAAATCACAGAACATCACATGTAGGTTTTGTAAGACAAACTTCATAAAGAAAACGTACAGCTTTATTTATTACTTTGCGTATAAGAGATCTGAAAACCAGATATGAAGTAGACCATATCCGGTACACTACAAGAAACAGACACGTGTTTGGTTCTCATGTGTTTAATTGTATGCATAGTAGAAATGCCTTTTTTTACTTTCTTTGTGGAGACTGCAGTGATGAAGCAAGAGATTTTATGTTACTCATGGAATGCTTTTTGCATCTTTTAAACAATGGTGATATGCATTACTGGAAGAGTTGTCATTTCCAGCTGTAATTGATTTGCATGGCTGCCATGGTATAACATGTAAAATCACGACAGCAGGAAAATATGGGAACAGGCAAGTCACCACTGTGCTTAATCTGAGATTGTTCATTCATCATATTTTAAAGTTTAAATTGCACTAGTCAGTTAGGATCATGGACTGTCTGATCCATTCACTACCCCCAACCCTTTCACTTTCTAGAGGCTGATGGCATTGGTGTGGTGCAGTGAATTTACCGGAGGACATTCTTGCCCTTCAGGGTGATAAAGACTGCAGGAAACCCTCTCCTGGTTATTTTATTGAGTGTTAAAGAAAATAGAAGTTTCAGTGTATTTTAAATACCTTAAAAGAGAAGTGGGTGTGGATCACTGGCAATGTTGCTGCTGCTGACATGTCAGTCAGTCCATGAAGTTTCTCACCTTGTCCCAATAATCATCCTATTTCCCACACGTTCTTAAATACCCAAAATGATCCTGCACTTTTAATACTGAGTCATCCTGACCCAGTTTTCCCCTAAATATGCAGTTCTAATCTGTTTGACTCTCTGCTACATCAAAATCATTCTGGCATGTTAGCAAGAGACAGTAATATCAATCAACTTAGGGTCAAAGTGCCACTACTAGTTGGTTTAATTGTGGGGATGCATGTCTAACAATAGCTTTGGTAACAGCAAAGTGTCCATTCAAGGCTGTTTAAAGAAGATGTAAACTATTTATATACATCTTCTGTAGCTGTATGGTTTCTTACCAGGGAGATCATAGCACTTCCTAGCCAGAACTTCGACAGTCCCAGTAATTTGTCAGGAAAATGTGGAGGAAAAGTGGACAGATGAGCATTGTGAAACATTCTATTTAACCAAATTTATTTAAATACAAAAATTTTCTGAAGGAACAAGAGGAGGGACAATTAAAATCGGGTGACTGAAACAGTGCTGAAATGTTTAAGAGTTATTTATGCTCCCCTGTTCTACAGTGATGGACTTTGTGGAAATAAATGCATGGATCACATATCTTTAACCAAACACACTTTCACTGCAGGTAGCGTTGCCTTAATTCCTCTCTAAGCTCCACATTCACCTGTTTTCCAGTTTCTACACCACAAATCTATTGATGTGGCTAAATGGTTGGTTGGTGGCAGTTCATCCACCTCCCCACTGACTAGACAATCCGCTGAGAAGCCCTCCAGCAGTCAGTGGCCCTGCACGTGGGGAGAAGTGTGTGCTGGGGACAGTGGGGGCCACCATGGGCCCTGGGTCCCCATGCCATGCTGCAGCCTGGGCTTGGCACTGGCCTATGCTTGACAGACGTTCCTGGTCCTGCGGCAGCCGTGCCACCACTCTTGAGCATGCGTGAACCACATCATGGGTCAGCCAGCCATTTTGGAGGCAGCTGTGAAAGAAGCAGCAGGAGCATGAGTCTGTGTAGGCTGAGGATAACCAGGGCAAATGGGAGTAGTTGGAGGTTTGCAGGCACTTGGAGATGTCTGGTTTTTCCACTGCCAACCTCCTCCCATCACAGCTGGAACCTGAGCACTCACCTCTGGGAGGAGCACAGAGAGGAGACCAGGAGGGAATCAGGGCTGGTTGGGAGGTGACCAAGGCAGAAGAAAATGGCAATGGATGGTGACTGATTTCCTAGTAGTGGTAGGTTGTCCTTCCAAAACATTACACACAATAAATGGAAATTAAATGAAAACCCAAGAGCTATGCATTCCCACTTCAATAATTTGTGATTGATTTGCTTTTGTCTTGCTTTGTGTCTGCTTATAAAGAGAAAGAAATGTAGGGCATAAACCAATTTCTTATGTAGTAATTCAACACAGCTTTTTCTCATCTAAGTCTAATAGATATAAATGACAAATGAGTTGATGATGACACCCTTACTAGAAAAACAGTAAAAATCCAGAAACAGAGATGAAGTAAAAAATATCTTTCAGCACAAGAGTCAAGGAAGAGAGGACAAATACTAATAAATAAGTTTCTGGGTGTTATGAAAGGAAGAAACAAACATAACATTTGAAAAATATTTTATTGTGTTTATTTCAATCTATTTAAAAAATCAACAGTTGCAAAGAGCATTTTAAAAAAAGTAGGTACAAAATATTAAAAATAAAAGCAAATTTGAAATTACTATTGACTCATTAAACAAAGAATTATGTTGTGCTCAAAGACAGTCATTACTGCAATATTAAATTCCCCCATCCATTTCACAAGTCCCCACAAAAAATTAAAGTTGAACTGTGCAGCACATCTGCCAGGTTCAACAAATCAAAATATTTGGATCAGAAGCAAGTTCCAGAGTTGAGGACACCAAATGGAATTTCCTCTTCTGGCCTCCTCCAACAGAAGAGCAGAATCACATAAAAAGAAACACGGTCTCCCACATAAGCAGATTTCAGAGTTACTGTGTCTGTGAAATTTAAAATCTAAAATGAGTGGCATCCAGTGGAGAGCAGGTAAACTTGTTGAATAGATACATTGGGAAATAGGGACTGCAGCTTCCAAATGACAGCAAGAGCAAGAGGAAATTACATGTAAAACGTTACAACAAGCTAGTTACATGGTGACCAAGACATGGGTTAGTTGGCATCTCAAAGAATTACATGCAGTCATCTCACCCAACACAAATGAAGAAGCTTCTGACAGAAAGAGCTACTGTAGCTGAACTTCCAGGAACAATTAGGAACAGGAACCCTAAAGTTACCTGGGGACTTGTTAGTACAAAGGTATATCTACGGAAGCCAAGAGATACTATAAAAATTGTTACAGTTCTCCCTAACCGCTCTTCAGGTTTTGGGTTTATTTTGGTTTGGTTTTTGTTTTTTTAAAAAGAGACATCAGGGAGAAAATCAGAAAAAATACTACCTAAAGACCCAGTGGAAATGACTGTTTTCCCGTCTCCTTCATTCTCCAAAAGAATGGCCAGCCTTTCTAATAATCTCCCTTCCTGTGTGAGCTATGTTTTTTTCCTGACTCATCTTTGTTTCTCTTTGACTCAAACATATCCTTTGCTGTTTTTCCTGGTATGAGCTTTGATCCCACCCTAAGGACTCTGAAGTTGTACTTGGTCCTAAGGTAGTTATGAAGGATGTGAAGGATCTGAGTTACAGCAGACATTGTAACAAAATCCAGAGATTATTTAAAATAAAAGAAGTGAAATAGACCTGGGGGGGGGGGGGGGGGTAAAAAAAAAAAAAAAAAAAAAAGTTTAAACATAAGAGTTGAGTAACTGCAAAAAAAAATTTTTGGCCAAAATCTGTGACCTTTCTGCCTAGTTTGAACATGAACCAACATGAACCTCTCTCTTTTCTCTCTCTTTTCTTGTTCCTCCCTCATTTCAGCCTGTGCAAATCAATAACACACACAGAGAAAAAATCCAGTTCTAGTTACATTTTTTCAGATCCTTCTTTTATAAACTATGCCTCCCTCCTTGCTGTTTGGTCTCTGGCAGATGCAGAGGTGACAACCAGACAGAGAGCACAACAGACTTTTTAATTAAGATTTGATACTGGTTTCTTTTGAATATGTTTGGAATCATTATTTTGTAAAAGATGCCTGTCTTTAAGAATAAATTATCTCAGGAGATGAATGTTCTTGCTAGCGTGTCTTTATTTGCATAAACTCACATTATCATCTGAAAAGTCACAATACATGGTATAGTGTGAGAGGGCAATGAGGCAGTCAAATGATACCATGCTTGTTCTCAAACAATTTTTTTCAACCATTAAGTTCACAGGTTTATCTTCATTTGTAATGATATAAAAAAAGTCAGGAGTGATGGGAGAATTTCAAGTCACATGTACACTTCTACTGAGCGTTTTGAGATGATTAAACAATTTAGATTGTTCTATGCAGAAAAACATTATAATGGATCTAATGGATAATGGATATTCAGTCTGACTACATTGTGCTATGAATTCATCTCCCTTTTCTACAAATATTGGTGAAAGGATCATGATTATTTTTCAAAGTATTTGATAGCCAAGGTTATTCACTGAACTACTGAGGAAATGGGCCAATGTGACGCCCATCTATAAGAAGGGTCGGAAGGATGATCCGGGAAATTACAGGCCTGTCAGCTTGACTTCAGTGCCCAGGAAGCTGATGGAGCAGCTCATCCTGAGTACCATCACACAACACATGAGGGACAACCAGATGATCAGGTCCAGTCAGCATGGGTTTAGGAAAGGCAGGTCCTGCTTGACAAACCTGATCTCCTTCTATGACAGGGCGACCTGATTATTGGATGAGGGAAAGGATATGGATGTTGTTTACCTTGACTTCCGTAAGGCCTTTGACACCATTTCCCACAGCATTCTCCTGCTGAAACTGGCTGCTGGAGGCTTGGATGGGCACACACTTTGCTGGGTAAAAAACTGTCTGGATGTTCGTGCCCAAAGAGTTGTGGTGAACGGAGTTAAATCCAGTTGGCGGCCGATCACGAGTGGTGTCCCCCAGGGCTCGGTGTTGGGGCCACTCCCGTTTAACATCTTTATTGATGATCTAGACGAGGGGATCGAGTGCACCCTCAGTCAGTTTGCAGGTGACACCCAGTTGGGTGGGAGTGTTGATCTGCTCGAGGGTAGGGAGGCTCTGCAGAGAGACCTGGACAGGCTGGAGCCATGGGCTGAGGCCAACTGGAGGAGTTTCAATAAGGGCAAGTGCCGGGGGCTGCCCTTGGGCCACAACAACCCCCAGCAGCGCTACAGGCTTGGGGAGGAGTGGCTGGAGAGCTGCCAGTCAGAGAGGGACCTGGGGGTGTTGATTGACAGCCGGCTGAACAGGAGCCAGCAGTGTGCCCAGGTGGCCAAGAAGGCCAATGGCATCCTGGCTTGTGTCAGCAATAGCATGGCCGGCAGGGACAGGGAAGGGATCTTACCCCTGTACTTGGCACTGGTGAGGCCGCCCCTCGATTCCTGTGTTCAGTTTTGGGCCCCTCACTACAAAAAGGACATTGAATGACTCGAGCGTGTCCAGAGAAGGGCAACGAAGCTGGTGCGGGGTCTGGAGCACAGGTCGTACGAGGAGCGGCTGAGGGAACTGGGGGTGTTTAGTCTGGAGAAGAGGAGGCTGAGGGGAGACCTCATCGCCCTCTACAGCTCTTTGAAAGGAGGTTGCAGAGAGCTGGGGATGAGTCTCTTTAACCAAGTAACAAGCGATAGGACAAGAAGGAATGGCCTCAAATTGCACCAGGGAAGGTTTAGTCTAGATGTCAAGAAGCATTTCTTTACAGAAGGGTTTCTTAGGCGTTGAAATGGGCTGCCCAGGGCAATGGTGGAGTCCCCATCCCTGGAGGTGTTTAAGCGTCAGGTCGACATAGTGCTGAGGGATCTGGTGTAGTTAGGAACTGTCAGTGTTAGGTTAATGGTTGGACTGGGTGATCTTTGAGGTCCTTTCCAACCTAGACGATTCTGTGATTCTTTGAAACTTTCTTTTCCAACTGAATTGCCTAACTGAGGCTGGTTCCAGTTTTGTGGTTTTTCTTGGATAATTATAATGAATAAACTTTTCCAGTGTGGCTTTGAAAATGAGTAGACAGAGTAAGTAGTGATAGAAAATGACCACATGAAAATCAACATATTTTTGCCTTTTAACAGAAAGGAGTTAAAAGGAAGAGTTAAAAGAAATTTTAACAGTCAAACTGTCCCCTTGGGGGAAGGTATTATGAGAACAGGCAAACTATGTATTTGGGGATCATATGGACTCAGCTTCTAAAGGCCAATGGTTTAGACCCTTCAGTGTGTTACAAAAGGCACTTGTAATCTTGGAGAATCAGATGTCTCAATAGAGGAATGCCTATTCTGCCAAACACAGAATTCTGACTTCAAAAAGCCAGCCAAACACTGAACAAACCTTTACATTTCCTGGGAACTGTTGACAATTAAAAGCAGGTAGGCTCAAAAAACTACTCTAGAAATTGGGGAAAAAAACTCCAACTCTTTGTACTTTGCCACATGAAATTATCTGTTTTTTAAAAAAATCAAAATTCCGACATTGATCATTCCTGGACATTGATCATAACCGTGGTGGTCTAAAAATATTATGAAGTACAGAGTGTAGGTAGAGATAGTCTTTTATGGGAAAAACAGGTGTATAGATAAACTCAGATTTATGCTCTTTTAATTAGGTACTTTAAATACAAAAGCCTGTCTATATTTTAAACTATACCAACTGATGAAATAACAGGCATCGAAATTACAATTCCAAATTGAGAAAATGGAGTTAAAGCATACAATATGCCAGGAATTTTAAAAATAGTTACTTTCTAATTTTCTGATAAAATATAGTAAAGTGATGAGATTTCTTGAAGTATTAATTCTTAGTGTTTAGAGATTCAAACTAAAGGACTATAAAATGCAAATTAAAAATTAATTTTATAAACACCTGAGAAAAGTACATGTATTGTGAAACAGATTTTTAACCTGTTCAAGAGAGCTGTTTCTGTTGAAAAAGGTGCCCTTTTGAAATCACATTATTGATTAAATTATCTTTTTTAGTATAATTTCTACTTTTTATTTTCTTTTAAAATAATTTCAGAACATTGTAATTTCAATAGATTTTGATTATTTATTTTAAAAGTTCAAAATTTACTTTGATTCCCTTTTGAAAGTAGCAAAAAATTAAAAGGCAACTTTTCAATGAACCTAAAGTAAGTCTTTGATTTTTTTTTTCTACTGCGTTTTAAAACTGGTTTTTTATTGTGCCTTGAATGGTGAAAGCAACTGAAATCACTTCTTTTGTGAGCAACCCTCTTTTCCTTTCTAAAATAATACCAGGTAATGCAACTAGTTTCTAATGTATTAGATGGTATTTTAATTTCCACCTGTCTGAAAGTGTTTCTCAAAGAACATTCAAAGAAGTTTAGAAATAAATATGCAGAATCTAATAAAATAACTAGGAAATATTATGTTCAATATTAAAATGACTACTTAGGTATCCCTAGTTTTTGGGATAAACTGTCATGTAGTTATTCTGAAGCAAGGTGTGTGAAGGTATTTTTAGAATACTGATTCTTAGACTTGTGTCTCTTAACAGCTTCAGCTTCATCAATCAGAAGATTGTCTGGGGCCTGAACTCAGGCACCCTAACTTACACTTAAATTGCTGTGGGTAGTGTTTTCTAATGGCTAGGAGCCTCTTAAGGCCTAAAACATGCCATTTAAGTACTAATAGTAGGATTTTGGAAACTTCAGGCTGTGGGAATTGGAGTTGTAGGGTCTGCATGATACTGGGATATGGATAAAGGCCTTCAGACTGACAAACAGGCTTTAAAAAAGAAACAAGGGGAAGTGTAATGAAACAAGTGTTTGGTTGTGCTGGTAATATGTTGGTTGAGGCTTAACCCTGGGTTATTTTGTGTTAGTGCTGAAATTTTCATTATGTACAGATGTGGGAGAAATTGTAGCTTCTTCCAAGGTCAGTGGCATTTGTCAACAATTTGCCAGTACCGGTCACCATTCTAGTATTTTCTTCTGTGCCCTTCTTTCCCCTATCCCTCCTTGATGTTGGTGTCTTCCAGTTGCATGCATGGGTAAAATCACCATGCTGAATTTTCATTTGTTGTGATGTTTATAATTATCTCTCTGGTGTGCACTATTCCAAAGTTATCCCTGTCTTTGTAACCTCCAGATTCTGTTACCGTATTTCATTCAATGTGGGACTACACTTGAAGGCCATTCAGAAGCTACAGCTGGTGTGCTATGCAGAGGCCAGGTTGCTTGGTGATGATAGCTATAGAGAGAATATTAAACTTCATTGGCTCCAGATTTGCTTTCAAGATATTGCTGTGGTCTATAAATAGCTTCTTGGTTTGAGTATGTAGTGTCTGAGAAGCTTCACTCTCCCTTTGCACGGCTGTCACAATTAAGGACAGCTGCCTACGTTTGGGGGCATAATTCCGTGTATCTCTCCTTTAGCAAGGACCACACATACCTTTGAAAACTTTCTTTTTATACATCTACAACCATACATGTTCCCTAAACACTACCTGCCCAGCTGATTTAGGAAAGATTTGTTTCTAGGAATTTCAAATGTTATTAGTGCAAATTCTAATTCTTACTTGTGTTCATACAAATAAATCAATCTTTTAAAAAATTCTTTCAATTTTTTAAAAATATCTGTGATTGTTAAACTATGCCCTACTGGTGTTGGCATTATAATGTGTTGAATTATGTACTTGTTAAGGCTTATAAATAGGGAAACCCATGTTAGTATTGTTAATCTTCACCAATTTTGCAATCTACATAATCTTAAACATGGTGTTCTTAGTCTTAACAACAAGGGTCAAAGGAAGCATCAGTAACTGACGCAGGCAAATTGCTATATGGATATTATACTTGACAACATGTTTTTGCATCATTGGATTTTACTGATATTTAAAAAAAAAAAAAAAAAAAAAGTTCCTCAGAGCCTTAATATGATCAGGCAAACCATCAGCTTCCAAACTGGATGTGGATATTGATTTCAAGTTTCAAACCAGTCCATGTTTTCAGACTAATTTAGGAACTATTACACTTGAAAAACAACAAATTGGGTAGAAGTACCCCTAAGTCCCAGTTTGCTTATTTAACTAGGCACTCATGCATTCCTGCCAAATCTGGTTTTCATGAAAGTCAATTTATTTGTTCATTATGTGACATTTGAAACCATTCAAGCAATTGTGAGATGGGATTAAAGTCTCTGCTGAAATGTTTCACTGATTGGAATGCTTTGGCCATTTTTGGAGGCCACGTAAAACATGATGTTAGAGTGTGAAAATGCACTGAAATATTAAAGCCATGTTATTGATAACATTATAATTGTCGGTACCTTGTAAGGAATTTTTTAGGGGGAATGGCCCCGACTTATTTAGAACCTGTGGATCTGGAAGACTGAAATTCAAGACATTTTCAAAAGAAAATTATCTGATAACATTAGCTCTGTTCCCCTGCCAAACAAAATTCCATTAACCAGCTGAAATGAGACTTAATAACAATCACGTAAACCAATTAGTCTCAATTTATAACTCCATTAGGAGTGTTATTCATCACCACATGGCTTTATAGAACTGTGCTTCCTTCTGACATTAGGCAGATTAAATAACAAATACGGCCTGGGGTGCTAAAAAAAATGTAAATGCAGATTGCCTTCTGAAAGATTTATATCTCTAGAAACAGATAATTTTGAAATCTCATACTTCTTACACATTCAAAAGAGATATTTTAGACTTGAAAACCAAAATATATCTGTCTCTAAAAGTATAGACAGCAGCTGGATTAATAGTTTCACAATGTTTAAGATCAGAGGGACATCTAAATCATCTGAATGTTGTCTAAATCACAATCCATTCAGTCAGCTACCAGTACACTGATCCTAACATTAGTAAGAAGAAAATATTCACATCTCCAGCAGAATAATATTTTTTGTTGTGTGCATATAGACAGGCGCTACTGATGCCCCTGGGAAATGATTAGTCTTATTCTGGGATAATCCTACTTAATGGATCATGATCCTCGTTACACCAGAAGGTAAAAAAAAATATTCTTTATGGATTCCTGCCAAACTAAGTTAAGGACTTGGCTTGATCTAGTGATCAGTTTGTTTTTGATCATATGACTTAGATGTCAAGACATAGATTTATTGGTACTATCTTGGACAGTTTTCTCATTGTTTTCCATCTATACCAAATTGCCAGTGCTCCACAGAGGAAAATTAGGGAGAGGAAGAGAGACTGAGAGCAGGATTCTTTAGATGGTCAGTTGTTACCCTGAAGCACAAGAGTTATTCATAATTATTTTCTAAATGCAAATACTAAGGCCATTTTCAATGTAAAGCAGGAATTTATATTCCATTCCTCCTTATCTTTTCCTTTTTTTTTTTTTTTCCTTTTTTTTTTACATGTCTAGTGAAGAAAGGAAACATGAGCCAAGTCATTGTTTTCTTTGAGTATGAGGTCAAGCAATATAGTATCTGGCACTGTTTTAAGGAAAGATACATGTTCAGTTCTCAGTTGTTATCTCCAAGAGAACCGGGCCTGATGACCTTTCCATATGGACATGGCAAAGATGGGTCAGAGGCTCAGAAGGCCAGTGCCCTGGGCTCAGAACTGAGCCAAATGTAGTTGGATGCTCAGATTCTTAAGCTCACATCCTAAAGACATATTTTTCAGCTTAAAGATTATTTCTGTGATGTTCTTCAGAATATATCTTCCTTTGAAGTGTGGATACAAGAAATTAACAAAGTTTTTTGATTGAGTTGTTAGTAGTGCTTTGTACAGAATCAAGATTTTTTTCCCTGCTCCTACATAATACTTTCTATAACTCAACTAGCTCTTACTGGGACAGTGTTGCACTGAGCTTGTGTAGACATATTTACCTATAATGACCTTCTCTGACTCAGTATTTTCCAGAAGTCTTTCACCCTGTAGACATAACCTGCATCTTTTGCTTTCAAACAATATGCTTTATTGTATCTGAACATATTAAATTTTGTTCTTTTGGCCTGTCACTGAACAAGGCCATGATATAAGAGTAAATAATTTTCATTATTTACCACAGCATCCAATTTTTGGTTATGTGCAAATTGTACCATTATTATCGAAATCAGAGAAACACTGAATCAGTCTTCAGTGGGAGGGGGAATGTCACAGAGATTTTGTTGCCCTGTATGAGACAGCTCTCTTTAACAATAAAGTCTTCTGATCTATAAGTCAGTTTTTTCCTGTGAGATCCATACAATGAACTATTTTGGCTGCTCTGGTTCCTTTAGAACTTACTGCAAAAGCTTTGAAACAAATGTCAAAATAGTTCTGTCTGAAAATGTTTTTAAACCAAATGTTGCATACAGCATATCAACTAAAGTGTTTTAGAGAAGATTTAAAGGACTGTGAAATTATTTACTTTCCTTTTGGAATAGTTATTTGTATTCAGAAGCATATCAAAAATGTACAGAAAATTTATATTTTCACAGAACCACAGAATCATTCAGGTTGGAAAAGACCCTTGGGATCATCGAGTCCAACCATCAGCCCTACTCTACAAAGTTCTCCCCCACACCATTTCCCCCAACATCTCATCTAAACAACCCTTAAACACATCCAAGGATGGTGACTCCACCACCTCCTTGGGCAGCCTTTTCCACTGTTTAACCACTCTTTCTGTGAAATTTTTTTTTCCTAATGTCCAGTCTAAACTTCCCCTGATGGAGTTTAAAGCCATTCCCTCTTGTTCTGTCACTAATCACCTGTGAGAAGAGATCAGCACCCAGCTCTCTACAATGTCCTTTCAGGTGGTTGTAGAGAGTGATGAGGTCTCCCCTCAGCCTTCTCCTCCTCAAACTGAGCAGTCCCAGCTCCTTCAGTCTCTCCTCATAGGATCTGTTCTCCAGGCCCTTCACCAACTTCGTTGACCTCTGCACTTGCTCCAGCACCTCGAGATCTCTCTCATATTGAGGTGCCCAAAACTGGACACAATACTCCAGGTGTGGCCTCACCAGTGCAGACTACAGGGGTACTATCACCTCCCTACTTCTGCTGGTCACACTATGCCTAATGCAAGCCAGAATGCCAGGATACCATACTATATGATGTCGTACTCAATATATAAACTGGGGGAAAACTGGCTGTGGGCTGCTGCTTGGGAACTGGCTGATCATTGGTCAGCAAGTGGTAAGCAATTGCATTATCATTTGTTTTGTATATTCTAATGATTTTATTATTTTAATTAATAATATTTTCTGCCTTTTCTGTCCTAGTAAATGGACTTTATCTCAAGGCACAAGCTCGCTTTACTTTTTTTCCAATTCTCTCCCCCATGCTGTTATGGGTGGGAAGTGAGTGAGTGGCCATGTGGTGCTTAGTTGCTGTCTGGGGTTAGATCATGACACACTAGGAGTGTTAGTATGTATTTGAGAGATTCTTAGTATATCAAGATTAGTCCTAATTCCCCCAATACATATTTGTTATGCAAACAAACAGACAGTCTCAGATGAATAAAAGGGACACTAAGAACTAGACCAGTGAATACTGATGGTTTGAAAAAGTGGAAGTTAACTAAGGATCAGCATTTTAACCCAAATCATCTGACTTCCTTTGCTATGTATTAGAGTGATGTATGTAACAACTTAAAGCTTGTGAACTTTCTTTAAACTTGAGACAAACAGGCTTTAATAGATTTTTCACTTTGTTGGTATAAAGCAGTAGAAGTTTCTTTGACTTATCCCCACCAGATGGCCAAAAATCCTTGTTGTAATTGTGTTTCTACTCTGGTCTCTTCCTAAATGGCACTCCTCAAATAGAGACAAAAATGATTTTTTGCTTTAAGAGATGTGAGATGCTGCAATAATTTAAAATAGGACAGATGAGAAAGAAGGACCACCTTATTGGGAATTTAATTTTATTCAGTGCTATGTCAGAGCAGCCTCATTTGATTCAGTTCATGGTTCACTGGAATGGAATGAAAATTAAATGACAGTATTTTTCAATAAATGGTGTGTGATATGCAGCAAAGGACACAGAGAATTTTATGGCCACCATAGCTGAAACAAGAGGAGAATATGAAGACAGGATGGAAGACAGCAGAAGATGTGGATGCAGACAGCTGAATCGTTAAGGAGAATCTTGTGTGGTGGAGAGTCTCCCAATAGCTCTGCTGTTTCTCATACATACTTTTATGAGGACATCCCATCTTGCCCACATATAGATAGGAGGTACAGAGCAGGTATGACCTCTAACTGGTAAGATTTTTCAGATGCATCAGTACCAGTGTGGGCTTCACACTTCTGCAGTGGGGTTACAGAATGGATAAGGGAAGAGCAAATAATGTCATCAACCTTGACTTGTGTAAAGCATGTGACACTGTCCCACATGACATCCTTGTCTCTAAATTGGAGAGACATGGATTTGACAGATGGACCACTCGGTGGATAAAGAATTGGCTGGATGGTCACACTCAAAGAGTTGCAGTCAAAAGCTCGATGTCCAAGTGGCAAGCAGTGACAAGTGGTGTTCCTCAAGGGTCAGTACTGGGACCGTTGTTGTTTGCCATTTTTGGTGGTGACATGGACAGGGGGATTGAGTGCATCCTCAGCAAGTTCACCAACAACACCAAGCTGTGTGGTGCAGTTGATACACTGGAGGGAAGAGATGCCATCCAGAGGGACCTTGACAGCCTTGAGAGGTGGGCCCATACAAACCTCATGAAGTTCAACAGGGCGAAGTGCAAGATCCTGCACATGGGTTGGGGCAATCACAAGCACAAATACAGTCTGGGTGATGAGTGGGTTGAGAACAGCCCTGAGGAGAGTGACTTGGGGTTGTTGGTTGATGAGAAGCTAAACATGACCTTGCAATGTGCACTTGCAGCCCAGAAAGTCAACTGTATCCTGGGCTACATCAACAAAAACATAGCTAGAAGGTCAAGGGAGGTGATTCTCCCCTTCTACTCCACCCTCATGAGGCCCTACCTGGAGTACTGCGTTCAGGTTTAGGACCCCCAACATAAGAAGGACATGGCCCTGTTGGAGCAAGTCCAGCAAAAGGCCATGAAGATGACCATAGGGTTAGAACACGTCTCCTATGAAGATGGGTTGAGAGAGTTGGTGTTGTTCAGCCTGGAGAAGAGTAGGCTCCGAGGGGACCTTAGAGGAGCCTTTCAGTACCTAAAGGGGGCTTACAACAAAGCCAGAGAGGGTCTTTTTACAAGGACATGTAGTGATAGGACAAGGGATAGTGGCTTTAAATTGAAAGAGGGCAGATATAGATTAGATATAAGGAAGAAATTCTTTACTGTGAGAGTAGCGAGGCACTGTAAGAGATTGCCCAGAGAAGCTGTGGCTGCCCCCTCCCTGGCAGTGTTCAAGGCCAGGCTGGATGGGGATTTGAGCAACCTGGGCTAGTAGAAGGTGTCCCTGCCCATGGCAGGGGGTTGGAACTAGGTGATCTCTAAGGCCCCTTCTAACCCAAACCATTCTGTTTCTATGATTCAAACTTTACACACAGGCACAAAGAAAATATAAATCTGGAAACACTTGCTTTGGAAAACATGGAGAAAATTGCAGGCTTAGAGAGAAGAAAGCATAAGTGGGACTTTTCTCAGTATATTTTGGGGGGTGATTACAGGCTGCGATGTCAAACCATATCAAGAAAGATCATAAACTGCCACACACATCTATCTGTGTACTAGTTAATACTCTAGCATTGCACAAAATACCTAAAATATCTTGAACTGAATATTTTGCAATCTGTATTTCTCTCATCTATGATTTCAGTCCTTAACTTAAGCAACATTGGGTCTACTAGCCTGAGGTAAAATTACAGTGATAAGTTAATGCCTGACAGATTCAAAACAGATTGGAAATGTGAATATTTCCTTTAACCGAGGTTTCCAAAGAATTTTTTTGTTTCCCTCCTTTACATTGTATGCTTTCTCTTGAGTACTGAATTTTACTTTCACGTTGTTATTTAGGAACCCTTCCAGATAATTTTACTGAATAGTGCTGTTTACAGCCATGATGTAGAATAATGTGATACTTCTTAATTTCAGCTTTTGTTTTCTTGATGTGAAGATTTGTTGCCTTTGATAGCAGATGATTTCTTTATGCTATTTCCTGTTCTTTTTTGTCTTTTATGTGTTTGTTCACTGAAAGTCTAATCAAAGATTTTAAAGCATAAGGTTAATTTCTGTGTTGAACTAACCTCCCTTTTAACTGTAATTACCTCACAGCTGGAAAAATCTACTAATGAATGAGTTGAAATTTGACAAAAAGTCATTTTCTTATTGGTGTTTTCATTTCTACAATATTTTGAATCATCTATTTTTAGTATCTATTTGGTCATGTTGCACAATCAGTGCTATAGTATTTTTCCTCCAAAATATTGAGGTTTTATTCCCTCACTGTTTCTAAATTACTTTCTAAAAGCCAGTGAAGTGTGAGAATGTTCCCAAAGAGCTCTTCCCAGTTTGCTATGCTATATATATATATGCATGTACTACACAGGGGTTCCTTGAACACATCCTCTTTCAAGTCAGAAATTTTGCCATGATTTAATTTAAAGAGAGTATCCATTTGTCTATAATCTCTGGCTTTTTGCATGCATAATACAGACAAAGCAAGGATACTTGGGTATCTAGAGTGTCAAGATATTCTGGATCTATTCTACATGACAGGTAAGTTTTGGGATGTATCACATTTATTGCATGAGAACTGACCATTCATCTATAATATCTTAAATAAAAATATGACACCTTTCCAAGCCTTTCCAAGCAGCTGTACATCCAGGAGAAGTACTGGAAGGGCTGGAAAGAGATTTTTAGGGAGAAAGTTCCTCTGGAAGAGTTTGGGTTTTGAGCTAAAAAGTCGACAAGGAAAAAACAGATTTCCAGTGAGAATAAGATCCTTCAAAGCCTTGATAATGGAAAATAAATGAAGACATTGCTGACTAATTGTTCTGTTTTAGTTGAGGTCCAATAGCTATTTCAATAGGACTGACCATGAACTGTTTGTTCTGTGGGAGACGCCCTCAACAGAAACTGATTTTGCTAATGTTTCTCCAGGTTTTTGTTTCTAGTCTATAGCCATAATTCATCAGTCTCTTGAACTGAGATGGAATTAGCTATTCTTCAGGCAAAGGTCCTACCATCAATGTAATTGATATGAAATAGTTGGCTTTGATATTTAGAAGTGTGGGGAACTGATAGGAAATGTGAATTAATGCATTCATAGTACTTAAACTCTTCTTTGCATCCCCTCTATTGGTTTTCTTATAGTCAACTAAAATAATGTTATCAGTAAAAGTCTGACATTCTGTCAGATGTAAATGATTAATGCAAGTTCATTGTCCCGCTTATCAAAATGCATCAGAATTTATTTTTCTGAATGGAGCCACTGTAGACGAGCAAAAGGTTTTTACGATCTTTCAAAGTCATGATGTACTGACAGATAACAAAGATTTCACAGCTTTGTAAACACAGCTGTTTAATTTAGAATACATTGTTGTTATATCTTATAAAAAGACAGATGTAGCAATCTGATTGCTATAAAAATAAAACATATTTAAATGAGAAATTCCCATTTGGGCTGTACAAGAGACTTAAAAATGATGGGATAATACCAGACACTGAAAGTATCCAAAATCTCAAACTAAGTTTATACCTATTCTTAGCACATACTTAGCTTGTTCTTTCCAGCTCCATCATCCTCTTTTGTGCTCACCTGTGAAAAACTAACCCTTTCTCAGAGAAAGTAAATATATTCCTCTATATACTGCAATGATCCATTAACAAGATCATGGAACTGCTCTGCAGAAACTTGTGCTAACTTCAGTACATCATGTAATCTGATATTTCAGAACACATACATTCCAAGAAGACAATGACAGACTTTCTCATATTTATGGTACAACATGCACTTGTAGAGGAAGGATACCCTTATCTTCTATTTATATCTTGCCTTCTCGGAAACAAATATTCCCATCTCCTATATTCCCCTCCTCCTGAGAGCTCCTGTTCAGTTCTTATTTTAGACTACGATGAATTGATGTCATAGTTGCAATTCTATGTTAAACATGTCACTTCTGAATGTGACAATTAAGAATAATCCAGGAACATGATTCATATTATTATTCAAATCTGAACAACTCACTTTATTTTTGACCGCTTTCTACAATATTACCTTCAATTAATACTATTTCAAAGTAAATAACCTAGCCATCTTAATTAATATTTTTCCTGGACTTTGACAAGAAAAGTTAAAGCAGTTCTGGCAAATCATCAGTTATTGTAATCAGTAATAGGTTGAGCAGAATAAACTGCAACCACAATATTTTTTTTCTTATGTTACCTAAGATTCACTTGAGGTGAAAACTACAGTTTGCTCTTTGGACTTGATCCCAAAGTGAATTACATCAATTAAATGCCTTTTTTCCTTTATATTATGCTTTAGAGCAAGACTAATGTTATCAATTAAGAGACTCTTTTAACTTATATTATGCTTTGGAGCAAGTCTTAAATTATAAAAAATGTAGTTACTCCAGTTTTAATTTGACAATATTGAGATAAAAATCAGACCTAACATACTATCAAGCATTCTGCATTTCTGGATCTCAGAAATGGGTGGGAACATCCTAGTCAACCACTATCTCTGCCAAAAAGGTAGAGACTACTCATTATTATTTTTCTCTGGACAATGAACAAAATAAGAGACTTGAACAAAATAAGATGAGAATTATTAAATATTTTTGTACAGATAAATCAGAGAATAAAGATAATGGATTTAAACTTGATTAGATACTGTATCATGGACACAAACTGCATAGCTTATTGTGGACTTGTCAGTAAGTTTTTATTGCTTAACAGTGATGAATGGTCTGGAATTTACATGTATTACAATTTTACTTTTATATGATAATTCAGAAAGATTTCCATTTCTCATGAGTGGACAGCTTATGACAACATTTTTCTTTATAATACCATTTTAATTCCTACCAAAATGGATAATGCCTTTGTGCTTGGGTGCCTTATCTTCTTTTTGTTTAATGATGCAAATAGGTGATGTAGTCAGGATAACAGAAAATACATGGTAAACCACTCATGTTTTGGGTTCATGGGTTCATGTATCTCCCAATATATGGGAGAGAGGGTGTATAAGCTGCCTCGTCCCAGTTTCATGTTCTTATACACTCTGCTCCTCTTAATATAGGGTCTTTGAGTCCTTTCTGAACTTAATTAATTACCTCTTTGTATCAGAAAGAAGGATCTACTTTCCTACACCACTGGGCAGCCTTCTTTGCAACTGCCTGAACCCAGTGTTACAGTCAGGAGATCCAGCTTCAGAAGATGCTGTTTTGTGAGTGACAGGTGTGCAATTTGCACTTGCTCCTTGTCTTTTTCCTTGACAATCTGAAATTGGTGGCACAGGCTTAGGTGAAAACAGCCTTTAAAGAAAAGAGAGAATGAACTTGCGTCTCCTGATGTGTAGCGTGACAAGAAAACCCTTTTCCTTCTGTCCTCAGCCCATAAAGGAATGATCATGAAGAAATGGGGGGTGGAAGCAAAAAGTTTGGGTCCAGTTGTGGAGTGACAGGGTTTGATGTGAGTCCAGCAGCTTGTGAAAATATTTAAGGAATCATGATCTGTATTGTACAGACAATTACCGCTTGTTCTCATAGCAGTTATATCATTGAAGCTATGTCTTAAACTCACGCCTCAATTATTCTTAGCTTTCTTCCTGTGCATCTAAGACAATAAAGCATCTTGTTGGAACAATAAAACTATGTCTTAATTGTCTCGTGGACTGAAATTTAAATTTAGGAAGACTACTTGTCAAAAATAGCTTTTCTACAAAACAGATATTTGTTGTTACACTTATGTTCAAACAATAACGCAAGGGTGGAATGATGAACACAGGAATGTTTCCTTATTCTTGCAGAGGGTATTTTATGGTTCATTTAAACCAGCCTGCACCCAGACTCTGAGCCAGCAGCAACTGAAGTGTGTGGACCATCTTCACTGGAAGCTATTTTTTCTGAGCTCTTGGAATGTTAAAAAATAATTCCTGTGGGTGTAAATGTAAATTACGCAGTAACAGCCACTGAGAATTGAGCCAACAGCCACTGAGAATTGAGCCAAGGCTGAATACTACCTAAAGGTAGAAGCAATAAAGACACATCTGATTTACCTAATTTATTCTGACAAATTCTGGGAAAATATTGGTAAACACTTGTAGACACTAGTTTGAGACAGTGCTATTTCTTGGCACTTAAACCACTAGAAATAGAAAGGAATAGTTTAATCCTAGGAATGACAAATAACTTGTTTGTTTGTGGTGAGCTTGAATTTTTAGCAACAAAGTTTAAAACAAACTCATGTCTCCCATGCTAGCCACAAAGTTTGTGAATATGCTGAACATGATCTTTGCTAAGTATAACTCAATCATATAGATCAGACAACATCCACCAAGAGTGTTTTGTATGGGCTACTCAGCTGTTCAGTTATTCTGACTTGCTATGTCTAGATTCATTTCCTTGGTGGGGAAAACAAAAACAAACCCTCAAAACACCAAAACGACTAACTTCCAAAAATGGTGTTAAGATGTGCTTTAATCCTTATTTAGATGACTTCTGTTGTGCTCAGTGAATTTCCCACAATTTTTATCCTCTAATAAGATGCTTTAAAACATTTCCCCATGTATTCTATTTTACTTGTAAATGAGCACCTTAAATCCCTGAAGTTCTCGTCAAAATAATATTTACCCACTGTTGTTGACTAGGGAGTGACAATACTGAGCATATTGTTCATAGAAGGTGGTCATACTTTTCTCTCCTTATTAGCTTCAGTTTTATCTTTTTAATTTCCTGTATGTTCCACAAAAGTCAGAGGATTTTGTGACCACTGATATAAAGGATTAAATCCTCAGTGGTTGTTGGAGATGGTGCAATTAGGAAAACTTCTACAGAGCAGACACTTATTCTCACTGACAGCACTAGTATTTGATTTTCCTTTTTTAGAATACATCTGTGTGGTCTACAGCATAAGTGTTGCTGAAACTCATGAACAAATGTCTTTATGATCTTTCACCTGGTTTGATCAGTAATGGTGAAAGCAGAGTTATCAAATACTATATTTATCCCACAGGTCTTCGTAGACTGTGTTCAATTTTGTTCTGTCATAACTGTAATTATGTGTTATTATTCCTATCCAAAGCTCAAGATCCACACAAGATATAGTTACGCTTTGGACTGCCATACACTTACTAGTAATTAAAAAGATCAATAAAGAAGTTAATAAAAAATAAGGATGTTAATGCTTTCTTTTTTTTTTTACTTCAAAAGTGCTAATATGTGATGTCATTTGTTTGCTTAGCTACCCTGGTAAAGTCATTCTCCAGTCATTTCATACAATTATGACTTGCTGTAGAGAAAACAGAAACTAAAGATGATAATAAAGTAAGCCACATCTGTTGGGACTCATTCAAGACATTTATTTTACATTAATTATTCATTCCAGTCAAACTTTGGCAAAATGAAATATTTCTGTTTAGAAGAAAAATAAAATTAGATTAAAAATTAATAAACCAGATTTTGGTCAGGAAGGCCAACTGTCCTGGTTCAGCTAGGATAGGGTTAAGTTTCCCCAGCAGTGGGGAGGGAGCTCGAGCCAGGTTATTCCATACCATGCTGATGTCAGGTCCTGAGCCCAAGTGCAGGAAGAGCTTTGGGACGGTTTGTGGTTGGTACCCTCACTTGCTGTATCCGTGCGGTATATCTCTTGTTCTGTTCATTGTTATTACTGTTATTGTTATCATTATTGTTTGGTTTGTTGTATTAAATTTTTCCTTACCTCAACCCCGGGGTTTGTATTTCATATCCCAGCAGGGCCTAAACCACCACACCAACAAAGTCTTTGACGAAGCTAACAACATGAAAAAAATGTATATTCATATTATTATCTGGTAGTCTACAATACATATAATATATGCATAATATAACCATTCCCATGTTAGCCTTAATGAAAGTGTATGATCTCATATAATGTTGCAGGAATTTTCAGTCCAGTCTTTCTGGACTGATTCACAGCAACATGTTAATGATTTTTGTATTTATAGCAAAGAGCTAAAATAGAACACAGAAAAATTGTGATGGATTATCCTAGCATAATGTAAAATACGAATCCTGGATTGAAAATGCAGCTGCAGAAAAAGAAAAAAAAAAAAAAAAAAAAAAAAAAAGAAATAACTTGAAAGAAGAAAGAATAGAGAAGAGAAAATAATACATGAAGAAATTAAAACATGAAAAACAAGAAAAAAAGGAAAAGAAAAAGGAAAAATTAAATAAAAAAATCAAAAGCTAAAGAAGAAGCCAAATCAAGAGAAAAATGAAGAAAAGAAAAAAAAGGAAAAAGAAAATGAAAACTAGGAAAAGAAACATGTAAATTGGAAAAAAGAATGGAATAACTAGATGTTTTAACTGGAAAGTAAAGGTCAACGTAAATTGTCCTTTAAAATTATTTGCCTAAAATCTGATGTGCTTGGGGTTCTTTTAAATACATTTCTTTAAATTTAACTGTAAGAAATATACCTGTATTAATATATCAGTGTTAACTAAGCACTGAATCTTGATGTCTCCTCTGTGAGTTAATAGAACAAACTTTCCTCCTCAGTTAGGTAGAAAAAAATCTTCATATCCATTTCACAGGGTCATGGATAAGAGACAGCAAAATAGACCAAGCAAGCAGCAACTGTATTCATGTTCCAGTATTGCTGCTTAGTTTCTGGCCAGGCTGGAGATAGCAACTGGGGAAATAGTAGTGTGCTGTTCAGAGAAGCATATGTGTTGTCTTTTCTCATGTCCTATCAGGACTTAACAGGAGCAGTCAGTCAGATCCTCCTAAGATCTGTTACTATTGGGAAATCTCTTCATTCAAACACCATTAGGCATTATACAATCCTAAAGCTAAACAATGACAGTTCAAAATAAATTCTGTGATTGGAAAACCTGAAAATTTTTTCATTTTGACTCTGTAAACTGTCTGAAATTTTTGCAGCAAAACAGATCCGTTATCAACTTGGCATTCAGACAAGGGTAATACAAACACTTGTGAAGGTCCAGGCAAGTTTGAAAGGTATTTATAATTTTAAAATCAAAACTATATGGCCATATAATTTTGTATTGTTTTCACTCAAAACTAAGTGGAGCTTTCTGATTTCTACCTAATTTGATAAACCCACTAAACTCAAAGACATAAGTTGAATCTGAATGCTTTTGGAATAACTAAATCCATTAATTCTGAAACTAATACATGTTTAAAAGGATTTGACACAGAAAGAGCTATATCTTCAATTGCATTAAATGCAGCAAGTACAAAATCTGCTTAATCTCTTCCTTGAAGGCACACCTTTAATTGACTATATGTTCTTCCACTTCTTCCTTGGAGAAATACAAATAACATCCTAGTCAAATAATCATGCTGATCTCTTTTTCTGTTCCTACAGAGATACTTCACATACCGTAATACAGATTTACACAGTACTTTATTTGGTGGCAGTTTTGCCAGTCTAAGACAGTTATCACTGTATGACATAAACATTGGAGCTGATACCTAATGTATTTTCATTGTACATAGCAATGTTTCTAATGCATAACTCTAAAAAAAATTTTTTTTGCAATTCTAAGCAATTTTTCTCAATAAAATATTGTTAAATATACTTTAAAAATACAATAGAAAAATATGGATAATTTGATAATTTCGACAAAAGTATTTGCAATTGTTATTTTATTAGACATTTTCTTTCTTGGGGGAGGAAGATAGAAGGCAAAATAGAACCATACGATAGATCTTTCCATCCATAGTTATTAATAACTCAATTTTATTACTGTTTCATACTGTATTATTCCTGATAAACCTTTCTTCACATGACAATCTTTCAACAAATCTAATGAGTTTCATATGTTTCCTGCTATTTCCTAGTTATCTTTTGGAGATAACTTAAATAATTTGATATTTTCAGATTTCCCATTAATTTGTGATATTTTTTTTCCCTGTTTACTTACTGGTTTGTGGGTTTTTTTGGCACTGAATTATTTTATTAAGACAATATCTCACTGAACTGCGCACAAAATATATTTTTCTTTACTAATTTCAAATTTAATCAAATTCAATTTAATTTAGGCTTTATCAATGTTATAGCAGCTTAGTGTTTCCTTCCAATGAATGCTGACGACAGTGTTCTGCTTATTAATTTACTTCTGATAATTAGTGTAGAAAAATTCCCTGAATTTTTCAGTCCTTTTTGCCTTAAAGATTGTACTCCAGCCATGACTTTTACCTCATAATCTCAATTTCTCGCTTATACATACCTAATTACACATAATCTTGTCCCTATTGCTGCCCACTCATTTCCCTTATATCTCTTCCTATTAAAAATTATCAATTTATCACCACATTCTTCATTTATCTTAATGTTTCTAGTGCAAAGCTCTCCTTTTTGTGAAAAATTAGTTAGAAACATAGCTGTGAGTGATTTGGACAAAAGGATTTAAAGCACCTTAACACATTGTAACTACTTAGTCTAGTTATCCACTATGTATTTTATTTCCTCAGAAAGAACTCGTTGAAAATAAATAGTTTTCCTTCGCAGTTTTTACACATTTCATTCTGTAAATTTTCTTCTGAAGAATAATTTTTCATCGGCACTTACCTTGTTATGAAGCAAATCTTGTCAGTGAATAAGTTATTCATCTTAGTGCAATTTGCAGAGCTTCATGCAATGAAGGGCAGTTCTCACCTTCCAACACAGCACTTGATCAGAATATTTTGAGAGCATAGCGAGGCTCAGGACTTTCAGATGGGTATCAAGGAATCCTGATGACTTATTGAAATAACTCACTGCATGTTGTTTTACCATTATCATGTTTCTGTTAATGTGAAATAGCAAAGTCACTCACTATAAATTTCATGTCCTAAAGAGAGTATGTAGCATAAAAATATCCAAGAATGTCGTGAAGTAATACCAAAGGATGTGTGAGGTCAACACTTTTCATACAGTACAGTAGCTTGCAGAATTAAATTAAGGGAACTCGAGTGAATGGTGTGATGTAGATATATCTGACAAATGTACCTATGTTCATCTTTGAGATCAAGATTGCCATCGATTTCTGACTTTGCATGTTTTAATTCTGGCGTAGTCAACTTTTCTAACACAATTCTTTCTTATATCCATCCAAAATGAAAACAAATGCCAAAAGATTATCTGGCTTTGTGAAAGACATTGATAACAATTAGTTATATGAAAGAAAGGGAGGGAGAGGGGAAAGGAAGTGAGAATCCTGTTAGGACACAATGCAAGCAGTCTGTTAGAAGATCAAAAAAATTACATACTTCCAAAATGACAACAAGCAGTAAGAATGCTGAGGGTGAAGTAGTGTCTTCAGATGGCAAGATTAAGGCTGATTTAACTGCTCCTAGACCACTTAATCATCAGACCACTGAAACTATAGAAACTAAATTATCATACTCATGCAAATGTAAAAGCTGGAAACCAAAATCTAACCCAGAACCAAGAAATCCTGAAAAAATAAAAGTCATTGAATGGCAGTAATGGACAACTAATTTACCAAAGTTCAACCATTCCCTCTTTCTATTTTTATTTCAAGAAGATAAGGGACACATTAGGAATATTTGCTGGGAAGGAGCTCTCAGGAGTGAATATGACCAGATAAAAAAAGTGGCTGAAAACTGTAATCTGGACGGATTCTTAGTCGGGGGACAGTTATTCCACACAGCAGCTGTGGCAACACATGCACAGCAGCCTGTGATACACTGAGCCTTGCTGACATTCACAATGTAAAATAAGGCAGGGAGGATTTAGAGTCAATCTGTTATCATTCCTGAAGCATCAGCCTATTTAATAAAACAATTGTAACTGCAGTGTTCCCGTACCATGTCCTCATCTCTGACAAAGCCTCACTCTAAATACAAAAAATAGCTCAAGGATTTTTTAACAGTTCATCACCTTTTTTCTGAAGGCTGACATGAAAAAATAATCTTATTGCTTAAAAATGTCCTCACGTCTCTTGAGCCTGCTGTCCTACACACTGCAGGCATCTCTTAGGCATCCTGTGGAATAATAAAATATTTTTAAAATATCTGTGGGTATTTTTTTCTGGATTTTCATTTCACTCACTTTCCATAGCTTCATATTCTACCTGCTGTAACTTAGATTGCTTCTCATTTGTTCCTGTTTCTTTTCCCATTCTGTTCCTCACTAGTCAACCTTCTGGAAACATTTTTTTCATTTCTTCTTCAATATTATATTATTAATTGCTGTATTGTCCTAGATCTAAGTGTATAGAAGGAGTTTAGAATTTTGAATTCAATATTACATGTGAGTTACATTCTTTGCAAATGTAGCTGTTTGTCATTGAGTCTTTCTTTCTCCAAAGATATAAACTAAGACAAAACTGTTTGCAAAATTGTTCTGATTTATTAGCCTCAGATTATTGAAATGTCTCAAACTGTTCCCTCTGCTACCTAGTTACAATATATTTTCTACTGCTTGACCGAACACAGAATTCTTCACTAAGCAGACTAGTAAAACTGGCGAAAGAAAAATTTTGTGCATGAATCTGTGTGACAGGATATAGTTCAAATAACTGATCTTGATTATTTTCATGCAACTTACCTACGGAACGAAAAATTTGTGAACGTGTTGGGGAGGGTGGAGGGTGGGGGGGGGTGGGGGGCTTGGGCAAATAAACCAAGTTCAGGAAGGCACCAGAAGAGGAAATTTAAAATATTTTGTCACAGCTAAATACAAGATCCTACAACAGGGATGAATAGCAAGTAGTTGGAACATCTTCCAAAAAAGTGACTGCATGGTCCCTATTGACTGCATGGAGATGGGCAAACAGGACCTCACTGCCCAGTTTGGCTTCCAAGAAAAGCCCTGCAAGCTTTTGTAACAGGGACTCAAGGCCCCATTGGAAGATCAAGTTTTGCAATCTTTTTCTATGAAACTCAGATGATCCTCAATGAGGAACTGAAAATCTGACTCCCCAAACACATAGATTTTCATTTATACTGATTTTTATTTTTCATATTTATATTTATTTACTCATATTTATACTCATTTTTAGATTTAATTTATATTTTTATTGTTCACTGATGGTGACTAGTGAATAGTAATCCCATCTGAATATAATAAAAAATGACTTGAATCTTTCCTCAAGATTCAAAATTTTTGGTTGTTTTGTAAATTTTCATGAACTACAAGGTTTTGGCAGGGACTGTGTCAGAAATACCACAAAATATGTCAGTTCCCATAGTACTGCCAGCCCAGTTTTCAAGGCAAATAAGTTTGTCTAAATTCACATAAATTTTGCATGACTGTTCTAATTTGTAGATGGGTATGATGAATGAAGCACGTCTTAAACTTCTTAGGTTCACCCATCCTATGTAGCTTTTATTGCAGTTTGTTTCTTGATATAGTAAGATACTAGAAAAGATGTAAGACTGGAGCTGATGTGACAGATGGCTATTATTTACCCATTTGAACCTGACTTTGCAAAATGATATGGAGATAGATGCCTTGGATTACACAGGCCGGCAGGAATATATAAGGGGAGCAATAACTTTTCCAAGCTGCAGCGCTCTTCCAGACACTCAGGAATAAATAACGATAAGTATGATGACGTTGTATGCACTACGTGTGGGCAACAGGGGATAGGATGATAAACTACAGTCTTGGTTTTCCCCAAACATATTAGCATTATGACCCCATGCTCAACCACAAAAGCTATATGTTGTTGTTTTTTTTCTCCATATTAAGATGGAATGAGGACTTTAATCATATTCTTTTCATAAAATGTGCTTGGGATGACAAGGATTTTGTTTCTTGGTGCAATAGATTTGTTGCCAAAGCAAATTGTAGATGCAGAGATTAGGAAGTAATCAGTGGGTCCTTGCAGGCTCTTAGCATTCTGTCTATACGAGCAAAGACTTCCAGTGCAACTGGGAGAGAAAGACCTGAACAGATACTTGCAATCAGCTGCCATGGTTGACACTTCTAATTTACCAAAACGATAACTTTTTCCAAACCACACCTTGAGTCAGTATATGGACTCACTTTGCGAACTCTGGTTACAGGGAGGTTTTATGCACATGGGTATGCAAGGGAAATATCCAAACAACTATGAAAGCTGCCAGGTGGGGACAAATTACTGTAGCACATGTGGAACACTGAATCTCATGGAAGGAAACCTGTTCACCACTGGGTGGCTCTTGAACATTGGTTGAGACAGATGATTCACACCCTTCAAGTGACCTCTATGGAATATACAAATTCTAAAATTGCATCTGCACCACACTGACCAAAAAGTCCATTTTGTCTGGGCCTTGAACCATTCTGTATATTCCTGTTACTACTGCTTCCACCTCCAGGTTAGCCATGCTGGTCATTGTACTAAGTGAATTTGAGGTGATCCAATTCTCAACATATTTTCAGTCCAGGAACCCTCTTCCTTTACTATCACATGGAGTTTTCCAAATTATAGGTAAGAGAGAATCACAGGGTGCATTTGCTGTACTTATAAAAATGCTCATTGTGGTTCTGTTATATTTTAGTGTATTTACTTCAGTCATAAGAAAATTGGAAAAATAAAGCAAAAATGAATTTACTATCAAATTATCGGAAAATGTCAAAATATAAGCAAACAAACAAATGAAATAAAACTTTTAATGTGGTTCTGTGGTTCAGACAGGAGACAGCAAGTTGTTCTTGGCACTGTTGTGTTTTTTTTCTGAGAACTCGGTTGGGAAACTTGTATCTCAACTATGCATTTAAGTCATAGCACATTGTAGAGGGTGTAGAGGCTAGTCATTTATTCAGTTCTGGATTAAAACAACCACATATGATCAGTTTATGAGGTCAATTCCAGTTTTTTCTCATATCTCAGTGTCCCAGGAATGCCTGAAAACATCTTGTTTTTCATTTAATCAGTGAAAACATTTAGATTTTGCTAAAACCCAAACCATTTATTTAACATGTATTGCTACTTTCAGAATTTTCTTTGGCCAAGATTATCAAAAAATGGCTAGTGAATTCAGGCACTAGTTTTTAGAGCATCTTTTTTCTTCTTTTCCAGAGCACATTTAGGCCTCTCTGAAGGATCTCAAGTGGGAAACCAAAAATCATTAGCCATTTTTTAAGATCTGAACATTGTATTCAGTGAGCACAATCAACTCCAAGGAATAAATGCTCAAGGCCATCAACACCTCTTGGTCTGGAGGAGAAAAAAAATAAATTAAGATTGTACATGGATTCTCTTAAATCTGTTTGTTTTGGTTTGTTTTTTTCATCACTAAATGAATGCAGGAGCGATGTACTTATTCACTGCATCCTGAAAAACTAATTGGTATTATTTTAACTGCAATTTATTTTTTATTGCAACAGTGTCTAGAGGCCCTAATCAGGAATCAGCATGGGATATAACAGGTGTCTGCTAACAGATGGGGAAAATACAAAGTAACAGCAAGACAATTAAGCTTGATGTAGTAAGCCTCAGTAACAGTACAATGGATCAGCCATTACTACCCAGAAATATAGTAAGTTGCCATAGTCCTTCACTTCCTAAATTAAAGAGTGGTCTCTAACTATTCAGGAAACCATGCAGAATAAGTTAAGCATGTGCTTGAGGCTAAAATGGTTTAAAGAAACTGGGAATTAATAGAAAGTTAAGAATGTGCCAGTGTGATTTCCTGATCTGCCTACAGTAAGGATTGGCTTCACTTCTCTCTTCTTTCAAGTGTGTGTACAGCACACACAAGCTAACCTGAGTGCTTACATATTAGAGTAATTTATCGTGGCTTAACCAGTAACAGCATTTTGGCTGAGCCATGAGAACGGCTGTTTGCACAGTTTTTGCCTGGAGTGAAGGCAGGACACTATAACTTCATGTAAATTTTTTTTCTGAACTAAAATAATTTTAATTATTTCATAATTGTTGTTGGCTGACAGAGAAAACACACAGGTTACCAAGGCTGCTTAATGCATGACAATTTGGTAAACAACAGAGACTTAATAATTAATTTTGAACCCTTAGTTCAAATTAGTTCAGAAAATATTGGCTCAATATTCCTGTAAGCATGCTCATTACTTTTTTAACTGATAAACGTCAGCTGCTATCTTGCTTATCTTATCCTACCCATCCTATTCTGATTTTTCTCATCCTACTCTGAGCCTCTTCTACCTAAGCCACTCCTTGAAACGTATGATCAAGGTCAGTCTCTTTTTCTACTCTGCTTGATGAATGGTTTTGTGTTCTTCAGCCTGTCCCTCTCCACAGATCACAAGACTGACTCTAATAGAAAAAAAACCAAAACACCACAATAACAACCACAAAGTGACAAAAGCAAGCCAGATGGGTAAAACTGAAGTAGATCAGAGAGTCTACTTTTCCCTTCTGGAGAAGGGAAAGCAAGTATTTCCAAGGGGACACAGTGAAAGTAGAACTATTATTTATATTGCTTAAAAATAATTACCAGTGATAAATCTTGTCAGCTAAGATAAAAGTCTCTTTTAATAATTGACTTTCACTAAAAGTAAGCTTCCAATTCAAGTAAATATATAGCAATAAGAATATCAATTTTCTAAGGTATTCTGAAATTCATCAAATGTATTTTGAAATATTGATATAAAACTTTTGAGAGAAAACCTGAGAACTCATTCCAGGACTTTGTGTTAGTTGTAGTATTTGTATGGTAGTTCATCTATGTAAAAATGGCTCAAGTAAGCAGCAAGATAGTTTAATTATTAATTATTGCTTTATTTTGTTTAGACATGCTCATTTTGCTTGTCATTTCCCCACTTCCAAACTACTTGGGATGTTACTACTTAAATCATGTTATACTGTGCTTTTCTTTATTAAAAAAGCAGTAGTGATAGGGAGGTGGTATGTTCCATTATTTTTACAACTGTATTTTGGACGTCAGTCACAGCACCAAATGTCAAACTGTAGAAGATATTTTTGCAGCAGCATCTGGTTCTTCACAGATCTCCAGATGCTGCTATATTGGTGGTTTTGGAGTTGTTTCTGGGTCAGTTATTTTGGGACATGAATTGTCTGACTGTTTTGTCCTCTCAGAAATTGTTTTCTTTTGATTTAAGCTGTAATACTTGAGATTTAGACATACAATTCCATATAGAATTGTTTTATACTATAAAAATAAGGTACACAAAGCAATGTAGTATATATAACTCGTGCAGAATCCTTTTTATGCATTTTAGTTAGAGATATGTCCCATTGTACTCTTGAACATTTCAGAAAACTGGGATCTATAGCTATTAAACAGAAAAGTGCTTAAACAGCAATGAGACTTAAACAGGAATTAGTGTAAAAGCCATTGTGGTCATGCTGCTGGAAAAAATAATGCTATTCTTTGTAATGAGAAAACAGATGATGCTTTAAAATCCAAACCACAAAAAATGTAAAATAAGGTGTTTGGACTCATCTGTGAATTTGGTCCCCAGCAAGGGACCATGGGCAATTGCATTTCATAAGGAGGAGGGCAGGGCAGGAACCTTCAGAGCAGGACTCACGGACGAGGGCAAGCACAGATAGCATAGGTCCCTGGCACTTGTGTTGACATGATAATGCTAATGCCAACATGACTTTTGATGCACAGAATATCTAACACAATGATGCACTTATTTCTTTTTCAAAATACATTTCAAAAAGTCCACCTTCTGCTTACAATTTTCATTTCACAGCTCATCAGTAAGGCTATAGAATGTGCCACATGCTACAGAAAATCTGTCTTTGACTGAGTCTTTAAAAAGTATAGGGATTGTTTAATGTATCTTTCTGTCTGCAAAGCCACATCCTTTCATTAGAGCGAGGCCAACAGAAAAATAAACATTCTTTCTGAGATAAAAGATCTCCCAATTACCCTAAACTATATTTCTTGTCCTAATTAATGCTATTATTTAAAATACCCAATGTCTTGGACCTTTTTAGAATTTCAATACAATCCTGGTTCACATAGGGAAGATTATATTCTGTTGTTTCCCACAAAAAGTTGCTTTTTTTGCTAGCATGCAAATATTTTAGGTTTTTTGACTCTAAAGTAACAATTTCTTGTATCCAAATGAACGCACTCATGTATGACTCTTTAAGCCATCAGCAAGTATTGTATATGGTAAAAATTGTGGATTTTGAGTGAATTTTGTGGTATGTACTTGCACATGTGTGTAGATACCATTTGATTACATGTACATATGTGCCTGTAGATACCATTTGATTATACTCACAGCTTGAAGGTTACTATTTGCTTCAAGGCTGTTATTTCTGCACTGAAGATTGCAGGTGAAAGGAGATGTGATGGCTAATGGCAATTAGTGTAAGAATATCCAAATTATGGAGCAACAGAGCAATCTGAGTGTCAGAAATAAACCCATTTCTCTGTAGCCTTTAACCACACAAAGTGTAATTCAAATTTCAGTCTTGAATGTGCCAATCACATGCTATTTCCCAAGAAAGAAACAGTTTGTGGGGAGTGTAATAAGAAAGATATTTTCAGAATACCAGAAAGAAATAGTACTGCAAATCACTGTCTACTCGAGGTTTAATCAATAGCCATTAAAGTTATGGAACAGACTCCTACAGTTTTCTAATAGGCTTTGTATTAGGACAACAATGATAAGCTAGTCAATCTACTATATTTTTAAGAGACGTGATGATTAGAACCAGAATTTTTCTCAAAGCAAAAGACAAAATAAGTAACAATCTCTTTTTCTTCTTCCTCCCACAGCCTAGGACCCAAATAATTTTCATAATACTGTCAGCATGCAAAGTACAGACAGGAGTATTTAAGATAACGTTTCATATTAGGGAGTTTATTTCATTCCAGAGTAAAGCAACAGAGTAGTTGATGATGGCTTAAAATTAATATTTACTGAAAATACTACTTATGAGAAAAACAGACGTGGGAGCACAAAATAGTTCAGAAGAAAAGATAAAATTAAAATGTACATAAGAAAGGTGCATAGAAAATGGTACAAGTATTTTCATATGGACAATAACAAAAGTAAAATCAAAATGCTGTTATTTTAATTTATATCAAATGACCACACATTTATGAAACACAGATTTAAATTCCTTATGTTTGAAACCAACAGACTAAAGAAATAATAATTCTTTAGAAATTATATGTCAACGTATTCACAGATAAAACTTTAGTCTGCAAGGATGCTAAACTGATAGTTTCACTGCTGGAATATGTTTAAAGGAAGAACTTGAAAGAAGAAAGTGACGATGATATTATTTCCAGGGCAAAAAGCTACTCTGCGTGTAAACCTTAAACATGTAACACTACTGTATATTCTATAAAACCACCTAAACATATGTTTTAAGTTAAGAATATATTTAAAGCATCTATAGTCATTGAGACATAGGTTTTCATTTAATGTCTTTGTTGAACTGGGGACAGAATGGATAGCAAAGTTATGTCACAAGTAGAAGAAAGCTACAGAAATAATGGCAATTATATAGAATTTCTAAGTTTAAAAAAAGTGAAAATGTACATTGAGAAAAACTAGTAAAGAATATATGAGAACAAATTTGTTCTAATCTGTACTCCTCAGTTCTGAAAATCCCTCAGATTAAATTTTTTTTAGGAATAAGAGATGTCTGTAATTCTTTTATTTTTTTCTAAATTGAACAATAAAAAATATTTGCACAAGTAAAAAGAGGTCAGTTTGAACCCTGTGTATCTGATGTTTAAGGAAAATATATTTAAAATACATTTTAAAAATAATGTGCTATAATTTTCACCAAAAAAAGTAGAAAAATTAATACAGTTTATTAGTAGGATTAATAAAAGCTGATGCTGAAGTAAGTATATAAGCATTTGAAACATCTAAATTAAAACAAAATACTATTGAAAGTGTTTCCAGTTTTTTCTCCTACCTCTTCCAACAGCAGTTAGGCTTCCAACAGCCTAACAAGCAAGACACTTCAACTTTCTTTGCCTCAATTTCCCCATCTGCACAATGAGTCCTGTGGTATTTATAAGCCTGGAAAGTCCTTTACGATCAGCTGACAATGAGATGTTAGATAGCTGCTAGACTTTCTCAGTACGGCTTCCCATTATGCAATACTCACTATGGAGAACATCTGTAGTCTTAATCATAATGATAAATGCAACATTTTGAGTTGCTGAGCAGAAGAAGTGCTGCATACAATAGAATCACAGTCATTGGTATTCCAGTGACACCCACAATGTGCTAGCCACTGTTCTTACACACACACATACAGTTAGACAGACCCTGAAGACCGTGATTTTAGGAAGTGACAGCAGTGCTTTAATGACATGTCAGTAATTTACAGCATCAGAGACAACAGCATGATACATGTTGTTAGGCATAATACATCCTAAGCATGCTACATCTATTCAGAGACAAGTCTAGAAAAGCCTTTTCATTTATGGGGATGCAGAACCTTAAGGATTGTGCTTAATTGAAAGTACTTTTAAACATATAATTGTAAAGACTAATAAATACTAATTAATAATACTGATTCCTAAAAAGCCTAACCATATGAACTCACCATTATATGAGATAGCATATAAGCATATAATAAAAGAAAATCAGAGTCTTAAAAATTCACCTGGTAAATTAAAATAATGGTGAAGAGGGACAAATAGGGTTATAGTGCCACAGCCTTGTTTTTTCACATTTTCTTGGTTTAGATGGTCTGTGTACTAGTTTGCAGGTAGAAATCTGTTTTGCTAAAGGATGCAAAAACACAGATTGGTAATATTAGCTCAGCTATTGTCATCTTACAGACAGCATTTTGTGAACACTTCATTTCTAGTGATTTTTATAGGCGACTGTAAAAGCTTCTTGGTAAAGTTTACTTTCTATTGCTCACAGTTATTCTGTCTTTAAATCAAGGGCATATTCTGCCTAAGGGGAAAACAGGCTTTGCATATATACTGGCTACCATCCTCTCCATTACTAATTAGAGATTTGATTCTCTCCAAACAATATTGAGTAGAATGCAACTTCCAAACACAGGAAGGCTCCTGTTGCATTTTAAAAATGAACTCTTAATGGAATCTGAAGGGGAAAAAAAAAAAAAAAAAAAAAAAAAAAAGCAAAAACCTAATATTTTCTATGGGTCAGTGAAGCAATCACAATGACACAGGAGCTCCAGTTTCTCTCTTAAACCTTATGGATGCATGAGGCATTGAGGAAGAAATGGGATTCTTGATGCTAGAAACCTTCAAGAAGAAACAGAAATATCTGAGGGGATAAAAGGTTGTCAAAAGCTACAAACCCCCCTTCTTTAACAATATATTAAAAATAAAAAATAGAGAGAGGATAAACAGACATTCAGTAAAGTATACTGTCTTTGTGGGAGAAAAGTGTTGTTATAGAGATTTGCAAACTCTATCTTAATCCTGATTTCTATACAACTCCTTTACCAGGAATTCAAATTTTTATTCTTCTGAATTTGAAGAATGGCAAGTGGCCTGTTAACTATATTTTTGGTTGGTTTTTTTTTTTTTTTTTTTAAATTGCAGCTGCAAGTACCTTGCTGCTGCTTTTAATGTAACACTTCCTTTTGTCTCTCTTTCATCCTCCCGTTTCATACTGCAGGAGAGTTTCCTTTTGGTTTGAGACTTATGTGAACTTTGGGTGCAGTATTAGTTGAAAACATTGACATTTTTAGCTTTTGTGGGTTTAATCTAGCTGCATTTAAACGAAGAATATAGTGGATGTTTAGTGGTTTTCACCTGAAAAAATGAGAAATAAAATTTTGGCTAGTGGTTTTTCATTGAAACTTTCTTTGGGATCAGAAACTTTCTACTCTCCTATTCCCACTAATAGTTTTAACAGTGAATTATTGCTTGGGAAACTTGCAGTGGTTCACCACTGACCCTGAAGTAAATGGATTTTACTATTGATTTAACTGAAGTCAGCTTTAACCTTTATACTTAAACTATTACAAACTCTCAATGGGTAATTTATCCTCTTTTGTGCCTATTAAGGTGTGAATCAGTTACATTTCTGTGGAGAGGAGTGAGTTTTAACTTCAGAAGTGCCCACTTAAACCTTAATCACAAATAAGATACTATATGTCACATCAATCTCTTTGTAATAATTATATCTTTTTCTCTATGTTTGTAAAGAGAGAATGGAAAGGTCCTGATTATGACTTGACACTAGCACTGTAAAAATAAATTATTACTCAATGAGATTGCTATGAAAATATACAGAAGAACCGAAATATCAAAAAATAACTACAATATAGTTCTCATATTTTCAATCAACAATCACATTTTTTCTTATGTCTGTTATATTAAATATCCTGTGGTCCTTGAATATATAGCAAAAGCAACTTCTAGACTCACTAAAATGGCAGTTGTAATACAAGTATCTCCACTAGTAAAATATGTTTTCTGGAAACGGAAAATTTGGTCTGTTTTCCTGTTAAAGATCTAAGAATACTTAAGGCAAAAAGGTACAGGTAACATTCATTGATTATATAGACATACAGAGAACAAGAGTGGGAGGGAAAAGACTTGTAAGACTCCATTGTTTTGCTTTTGAATACAAAATCATATTCCCTTTTAACTAATTAAAGCTTTTTTGAAAGTAGTATCAAAGGACTAACACTTTGCATATTTTGGATGGAAATTATAAACATGAGTCTTCACTTGGTTGTGCTCCAAAGACTGCTGAATAGGAATCCATCCACTGAATTCTGTAAGTGTTATCCTGGATCAGGCCACAGTCACAGCTTGGTTTCCGTTCTCTCCAGATTTTGGACCACCATATGGAAAACAAGATTCACCTATTATCAGGAAAAAAGCAAAAGCAAGGCACTTTTGCCATATGTAAGGAATCAAATCAGAACAGGAAGAAGAGGAAAAAGATGCATTGAAACCAATTTCATATTGTTAAACATTAAATTCCAGTCCTGATTTTTTTTTTTTTTTTTGTGTGTGTGGTCCAAGATAAAAGACCTGAGCTCCTCTCATCATTTCCTAAGCAGGAAACTTTTTCTAATCTCCTGTCACTTCTGTGATTTGGTCTAATATTTTCTGAAATATTTTGTTATCTTTGAAGAAATATTGTTACACAGAGACCTACCAGCACACCAAATCTGAAAGCAGCAATTTTGATGCTTCCACTTTAAGAATGATTTATGCTTACAGTGGAAGCACATTTATGCTGTGTTCACACTGAGTCCGGCATGTTCAGGGTGTATTTGACTTTGGCTATATCTATTACTCTCCTTGATCTGCATATAAGCTATGGCTGTTTTCTGTATCTATTGAGAAACCAAAGTGAAGAGTGTTGGACTACACACAAATCAGTATAACTTAGTTCTATCATTAATAAGAATTACAGGTTTAAGAAAAGTTGGAATGGTTACTTCCTGCTGTGTACGCATGGAAGCCAAGTGCTGGAGTGAAAGCAGTGAAAGCGTTTTAACACCTGACCTATTGGGAATACCCATCCAAGGCCAGAATATTGTGTTTGCTGATGAGCAACTACCATAAATGAATCATTAAACTGGGATTAATTTGCTGAAACAAAATTAATATGAAAAAAATAAATTAAAAGTTGTAGAAGAATGCCTGGGGCAAAAGGTGCCTTTACCATATCTCCTGCTGGGAACATATAACTGGCCAAAGAAGACATGAATTTACGTGTTATACCAAACTTCTTATAACTACTAGAGTGATGCCCAGCATCATTCTCTTTTACCCTTGGTGATCTGATTTGGAACTGTTCTGTACAGTGCTGACCCAGTGTTGATGAAAGAATAGCCACAGCCCTAGATCTCCATTGCCTGGAGAACAGAGTATTTCTCACATCTTGCATGCTGCACAAACTCCGGGGCACATGGGAACTCCTTATTTTTTTACCATAGATACATTGAATTAGGAATATTTTAACCTCATTTTTTAAAATAGCTTTAATTACATTTTCCTTTTTAATGTAATTCTACTTCCGTTTTCTCCCTGGTAAGAAAAATCTCTATCCAGAACTTCTCTGAATTATAATTAGGTTATGGACATAGACGTGATGGCTCCTATCCTGTAATATCACCAGTGTCTACTTACATTCCTACCTTGCCTACCCTGTCGGTAATGTGGAGATTTAGAGTGTTTGTCAGTATGATGTTTACAGAAAAAATAATGAAACCCTCTACGAAAAGTATTATGAAGTCCAAAAAAATATAAATAATAACAGCAGTTTGTAACCTGTGTTGTCAGCCATGTTTCTGAAGGTGCCAGCTTAAGCATCCCTTGTCTTACTGCTGCTTTATCCAAGTCTCTTCATCTAGTCTATGACTAATTTGTGCTCTATACAAGTATTATAAGTGACTCCTCAGAGAATTTTCTCAAGGAGCTTGACAAAAAAAGTCCAATAACTGTACTTCATCTTCAAATGGCATACTGTTTTTCCACCTGCAATAATGAAATATATATGGATGGGAAACACCACAAGACAAAAAGGTGAAAACAGCAGCAATGCACTGGATATGTTCTTCCTTTCATTCCCAGAATGGTTGTTGACAGGAACAAGCCAGGGTGGTCTGAGAATGACAGTCGTTGCTGATCATCAAGGATTTCAGGAACAAGGCTAGCTCAAGGCTGGTGGCTATAATTTCAAAGGCTAGTGATGATATTTTCAGCCAGTTAAAAAAATCTCAGTAATTCTTTGTGAATCTAGCATGTATGCCAATCTCTAATTTAGAGTGTGTGTCACTGTATTTTAATAGCAATGTCACTGTATTTTAATAGATTTTCCCATGTGATTATTTTTTTTAGGTAGAGGTTTGATGTTCCTGTTTCAATTGCTATTAACCATGTTTGCAAAAATACTTAAGACAATACCATGAGAAAGTACCAGGACCAGAAGTTTTTGGAAATACAGGACTAGGCGAGGTGATCTTATGTGAATGTATGAAGAGCCTGTCTTTGACAAAAACAAGACCTACTGAAATAATCAGAAAGAAGTTCTCTGACCTTAATCTTGGACACAATTTCAAAAGAGAGTGTTATGCTATGTGATTCTCTTAATACCTACACTTTTTTTTTTTTTTCTCATATGATGTCATTAACATGCACAAAATATGTTTTCTTATCTTTTTCATAAAAACTGTTATGGAATTAATTGTTAAGCAAAATTTACTTTACAGAAAAACTGTCTGCAAGATCCTCTGCATAATTTAGCAGTAATTTATGGAGTGATAGTTGTAAGGTAGTCCCATAAGATGGAAAAACATCAGAAGAAATAGTTTTTCAAGAAAAAAGCTTATGCACTAATGTGTGACTTGCATTATTAACAAGACTATCTCGTAAGATGGCCTTGTTAATAATAAACATAGCCATATATTTCACACTGTGTTGGAATGTTGCTTCTTTACCTACCCTCAGTCACGAAAAGAAAAATTATTAACAGACATGAAACTAACCTTTTTGGAAAATGTCTTAAAAGGACATTGAATGATAGATAAAATGTAAAACCATATGCCTCACAAACTTTAAATGCTGGAAAGCCTGACCATTCAAGAGGAAGTTTGTACTTAAGTAAACAGACGTTGGAAAAGAAGGAAATATAAAATTAATGACATGCAAGCAACATACAACATACATCTGCTGTCATAGTCCTTCCACAGCCAAATGGAAGTTGAGACGGTTTGCCACCTCTTTTCAACACTGAACCTCTAATTTTTTTAATATTATAGACTGTTTATCAAAATAATTTTGACTTGTTCTCTAGGTTAAATGCTGAATATTTACTGTCTTTTATCTTGGTTGCAGAATAGATTAGGAGGAAACTCTTAAGACAGCATAGCATATTTATAGCAAGTTCTCAGAAGCAGTATAAAGGTCTAAGATTTTCTATGCTCTAGAGATGTGCAACTGAACAATATGCAGAGGACAATCAAAACAGCTAGACAAATAGAAAATAGTGCCTAGTTGCACACTGATAGATCATCATCACAAATACAAGACCTAAGATCTGGAATTCTGACAAAACTGTTTGGAGCAATTCAACACCCACAGACTACAGGAAAAAAGTACTCCTAAGCTAATAGTTGTGGTTTTCTCATATAATTTTAGAAACATTGTTCAATGTTATTTCTAAATTGTTCATTGTTCACATTCTAGTGGAAGGTGTTCCTGCCTGTGGCAGGGGGCTTGGAAATAGATGATCTTTAAGGTCCCTCCCAACCCAAATCATTTTATGATTCTATGATTCTGTGATTGTTCAAAACAAGGAAATGAATAAACAGCACACTGTTTTTCTTAGCCTGCAAAATTGTGCAGCTTGCTAGATTTGGTTTATGATGCAAATTATACTTGAAAGCCTTTGTAATGAAGAACACTTGTTTATGTCATGTGTGTTTGATTTACTATTCAGCTATAGTCCCAAGTGGAAACTTGTGATTTGGGATTAGTCCATAACTAATGGTTTTGGATACCAGTTGAATAAATGAAGTTTCTCGCTTTCACAGAGCTAATTAAGTGCTGAAGAAGAGAGAATACTTTCCCTCAATTTCTCCATTAAAAATAAAAAGACTACAGTTCTGTCTACATAGGACAAGTTGCTATCATTCTACTGTTGGAATAATTTACATGTGTGCTAGGGATTGTAAATACTGACAGCATGTTTTACTGTGTACAATGAATATCTCCAATTTTTCTTTCCAAAGAAGCCTTGTATTATAGATTTCCTGTGTATCTTATCACTAGTAATATGAGATTCATATGGATATTTAGAAATCTTAAAGTTCATATTTCCAACCAGATGCAAAAAAAAAAAAAGATAAATAGAAACAAAGTTGAACAATATGAAGTCTACCCTCCCCATACACAAACACTTTCTTAACTGAATTTCAATTTGAGATATTATTGCTCCAGTGTGCTTGGAAGAACTCTGCACAATATCTAGACATCGAGGTTGAAACTGGTCCTGGTTTTTACTTGTTTCCAAAAGATAAAGGTGTTTTATTTACTCTTTCTACTTACTCTGGGCTAATTTTAGCCTTTCAACTAATGACAAAGTTTTGTATAGCTGATTAATTTGGTATAGCTCTTCAAGAAAGAATGTCTTTTGAGTGTATTTCTTCCATAGTAACAATTAACTGTGAAGATGGAACAGAATATGCACATATTTTTAATATTGAAGAAGCAGGGGGAGAGAAAGATGAAAGATAGCAATCTGAAAAGATGAAAGGTATGGAACTGTATACTACCACTAAATATTGTGGTGCCTATGATCCTTCTTTCTACATCTTAGCTCTTGCCAATAAACATAATATTTAAAGCAAACATTTATACATTTTTTTTATTATTATTCTATGAAGACTTAATTACTGAAGTGCTCTCTCGGTGCACTTGTTCATGTTCTCTCCAGCTTGCTTTGCGTGGGATGGTTATTTTCTCACCATGCCTTTAGAAAAACCTGTATACACATAGTTAGAAAAACATGTAAAGTCAAACCCATGTACCTTCTTAACATGTCAACTGAATGTCTTTGAATTCAAGATAAATGGTCCATTACTCACTGAACATGCACATACCTCATCCTTTTAATCCTAATGAGATACTACTTGTGTAAGAACACTTCTTTCCAATAAGAAAAGGAAAGACAGAAGCTAACAAGAAAAAATGCCCAGTTATACAGTGAAAGTGAAGAATGGCTCAACATGTTTGAGGTTAGCTATTTATAGAAATCATTCAGAAGCTATAAACATTCAAATAAAAAACTTATTTTTCTGGTTTGTTCACAACAATGAACTAAAGAGGAGAAAGTTCTTGGAGATGCTGAGAAGCAAATACATTACCATAGAGAAATTCTTCATTACACTCTATGGATTGTCATGATAACCTGCTGCAGGAAATAATAAGCCATCAAAGTAACTGAAAAGTAGGTATAAAATCATCAAGGAAAGAGATCACAAGTATCCTCTATAAATATCTGTCTTAAGGTCTGTAATTAGTCTTCCATGTCCGTTAGTGCAAGACAGGAAGCAATGAGGTCAATTATGGTAAGAGGGATTTTGTCCAGCAGAAGGAAATTTCCTAGAGTAGATTACCTAATGCTTTGTTTTGTGTTTCTATGCTTTCAGGTCAGAAAAAGATCGTATTAGACAGAGTACCTGCATTTTATCAAATCTTCTTATACTGAAACTTTCAAATTTTCTTCTGTCCCTACAAGGACCTTTATTAGATTTCCCACTAATCAGTGCCCACTGATGTTCATAGATAACTTTTAGGTGACTACTGCTGAAAAAGTAGTTCATGTACTAAAGGAGTTTTCCATATTATTAGCATTAGTATTAGTATTACTGCTTGTAACACTGTTGCTACTACTGATATTAATATTACTACTGCTATTTTTAGGCTGTCTTTGTGTGACCAGTACTAGAAACAACCTTCTAATATTCAGTTTTTGCTAACAGCTCTTAGAATTTTAATTCAAAATGGAAGCAGGGAAACAAAAGTTAGACAAGACCTGTCAGTCAAAAAATTTGTGAATTGACACAGAATCATAATCAGAATACAAAGTATATAACCTGATACTCAAAACACCATCCTGGTGAGCTAAATGCATGATTTCCATTTCTGTCACAACACAAAAAAATACCTGCAACCCTAACAGTAATGTGGCAATGTTTTGCTTCACATACATAACGCTAATTACAGAATCTCATTGTTAAATTTACTTAGTGAGGTATCATAATATTTAGGGAATGATCCTTATTTTCAAAGCAGATTACAGTTTCAGTACTAGAAATTTGTAGATTTGGGTCACAGTATATTTACATACAAGGCAATATGTAATCTTTAACAAGAGTGAAATCAACTGGAAGTGAACATTGATCCATACTTCTTTGAAAACACAAATATTACATTGGAAGTATAGATATTCTCTTTTTTTTAAGCAGGGCATTATTAACTGCATTAAACACAAAAATCTCATTTTATTCTACAAATTATAGCATATGAAAACACTGGGAAGCTCAGCAAACAGGGTCTTTGAAGTCATAAACAGAGGAAAGTTATAAAGCTTCCATGGGAAAATGACAAACTATTTACTGCAGGGTATTGCTCAAGCTTGCATTATTTTTACAGGCCAGAAGGCAACAGTAATTTTTTAAAGCTCTTGTTGCAGTAGCAGGACATGCTCTTGCTTTCATAGCCTCCTTTTTCAGGTGGTTGCCACATGTTTGGCTTCTGTGCAAAGGTATATTATTTCATGACTTACCTCTTTGGCACATAATTTGGTTGAGAATGTGGAGATTCCTTTTAGAATTAGAATGTTTAGCCATTCTGCAGAACAAATATAAACCAGCACAGCAGAGGATAAACTGTGGATTAGAGAAGGGAGAGGAAAATTTGAAGCATCAGCCCAGATATAGATTCATTCCTCGGAGCTCAGAGGCTTTGTACCATCCTGGAAATATAGAAGCAGCTTTCAACATTCATTGAGTGGCTGTCCCCCCAAAAAATTTTCTAGAAGGGAATTTTTAGTTGTAAAGATGTCTGTTAAAAAACTGAGAAACTCATGCAAGTGGTTTACAAGACCCAGGACTGACTAACCCCAAGTCTTCAGAACCAGCCTTAGAACTGCAAAAGTCCCTGAATTGTCCCTTCCACCACTAAGTATTAGAATCAAAACAGCAACCTACCCTCCACCCACTTAATATATCTTCTAAATTAATCTCATGGAAATCTTCCCTGAGGTCTAAAAGCTTCAGTCCGATTGTTTATGCATTTTGCTCTCTTGGGACCTCTCTGGGACCACAAGCAAACAAGGCCAGAAAAACACTGTGAGAGGCTGATTTTATGGTATTTACCATCAGACCAGAAAGAAATTATAGAAATCTCCCAGAGATGTTTGTAATCAAGAGGTTTACATAGCAAGAGAACTTATGAGTGCTTTCAGTAGAAGAGTTAATTTGCCAACCTTTTTAAGTTTCACCCTCACTAGAACTGAAATTATCTCAATTCATACTGAGGACAAAAACAAAGGCACCAGTGTACAATGCCTAGTGCTGTATGAAAATAGGGCAAGGTTGAAAAGCCCTTCCTTTCATTGCATTAGCAGGTAGTGGCAGGGGTAATATTTTCTTCAATAGCACAGTTGCCTATCTACATTTTCTAGCCTTGTACTTTTAACACTTTTCTTCTTTCACCCACCACTAACCCAAAGACAATATATTACAATGGTGTAAACTGTTTTGCTCTTCTGCATTTCCTATCCATGCTGCTGTTTAAATTAAATTATGTTTTATTGTCCCATTCAGAGGGAAGGAATCAGAAACTTGAGAGAAGACTGGCAATATACACCGTGTTCTCTGCTGAGTTTAACTCTTGCTGTTACACCAGCTTCCTCTGATGGCTTCACCATTGAGGACTGTGAGCCACACACACACACAAAGGTCAGTTGTATTAACCTCCATGGGACAGATTAGATCTGGCATGGCAGTGCTGACTCCAAAACAGCTGCTAGTTCAGCAGCAGCACATCTGGCTCTATATATCCTGAATTTTCCTTTTAGCAGCATAGCTGGCTGGGTGTATGTTCAGGACTGAGCATGGGGTCATCTACTCATGAGACGTATTAGCTATATCCTTCATAGCCTTAACGTGAATTTCAGAAATATTTTCCCTATTTTCTTGTCCCAGAGAAAAGACTTTAGTCTTTCCAGGAGTGAAGTTTTTCATCCAGGGCAAAATCCTGTCTTGTCTGCTAACAATTAGCATTTTGCTATTAATTTCAATAAAGGCAGGATTTTTTCCTAGATGCACAGTGAAGGGACCTGAGAGACACTGAGAAAATGGATTCAA
The DNA here is from genome assembly GCF_965140245.1 of Athene noctua. Classification (NCBI taxonomy): domain Eukaryota; kingdom Metazoa; phylum Chordata; class Aves; order Strigiformes; family Strigidae; genus Athene; species Athene noctua. Next base: position 18,468,945 of record NC_134040.1, on the reverse strand, counting down.
TAATCACTGGATTATTGAAAGCTTAATATTTCTGGTAGGAGATACATAATTTATCCTTAATTTATAATATTTCGAAAGATGTTTTGACACTGTCAATATTGTCATCTATAAGAGTCAGGGACATGCTATCTTCCTGGAGATTAATTTCTGCCTTTCTGTCGTAGTTTAAACCCAGCAGGCAACTGAGCACCCTGCAGCCCCTCGTTCACTCATCCCCCTCAGACATGGGGAGGAGAAAATAAAACAAAAGGCTCAGAGATTGAGACAATGACAGGGAGGGATGACTCACCCATTATGTTCACAGGTAAATATTCATTTAGAGAAGAAGAACATCAATTTAATTTGAATACCACCAATACTAATTAATAAATCAGACCAAGAAGGAGAGTGGATATCTTAAAATACTTTCTCCCCACCCCTCCCTTCTTCCTGGATTCATCTTTGCTCCCAATTTCTCTACGTCCTCTCCCCAGTGGCACAAGGGGGCAAGAGATGAGGGTTGTGGTCAGTTCATCACCCATTGCTTTTTGCTGTTTCTTCCTCTTCAGGGGGAGGGCTCCTCATGCTCTTCCCCTGCTCCAGCATGGGGTCCCTCTCACGGGAGACAGTCCTCCATGAACTTTTCCAACATGAGTCCTTCCCATGGTCTGCAGCTCTTCACAAACTGCTCCAGCGTGGTGGGTCCCTTCCATGGGCTGCAGTCCTCCCAACAGGCTGCTTTAGTATGGTCTTCCCTCTGAGTCCTGGCCTTCTTCAGGCACAGCCCTGCTCCAGCGTGGGGTCCTCGACGGGCTGCAGGGGGGCATCTGCTCCACCATGAACCCCCACAGGCTGCAGGGGGGCATCTGCTCCACCATGAACCTCCACGGGCTGCAGGGGGGCATCTGCTCCACCATGAACCTCCACGGGCTGCAGGGGCACAGCCTGCCCTCTCACCAGGGGCTGCAGGGGGGCTCTGCTCCAGTGCACTTCCCCCCACCCCACCTCCCTACTTCTGCTGACCTCAGTGTTTGCAGAGGTGTTTCCCTCACAACTCCCCCTCCTCTCAGTTTCCCTTCTTAAATATATTCTTGCAGAGGCAAAACCACTGCTGCTAATTGGCTCAGCCTTGGCCAGAGGCAGGTCTGACTTGGAGCTGGGGGAGCTATGAGAAGCTTCTCATGGGAACCACTGCTGTAGAACCTCCCCTGCTACTAAAAACCCAGCCACACACAAGCCCAACACACTTTCTCATTAACATTTTTCTTCCATTAAAAACAGAGTACCAGTATCTTTTTGTACAGTCAAATTTTAACTCCCTATGTGGTTTTACATCTTCACCCTTCAATTATGATTAAACAAGTAATTTCTTATACTCATTTAGATGCATAGTTTTATTGATTTGCAAAAAGTACTCATGTGAGGATGTACTCGAGTAATTAAGTATTTATGAAAGGAGGGCGTAGACCTTATAAAAAATCTGAAAATAAAACCTTAGCATCAAAACTGGTTATCAGCACTTATTTCTTCAAAAATATAGAAAGTAAACAGATAAACTTATTATTTAACACCTTGTTCAATAAAACAAGATACTGCATGATATGATGTTTTCTCTTTAGCTCACCAAAAAATTTAAGATTAGTTGAATTCATACTGAAATACTTTGCTGAGTCAAGGCCTAGACAGATAATCCATAAGTCACAGATACAGTGAAAGGTTAGGTCTTTGAGGTCAGCTTGATCTCTGGACTTTAGAATTTCATGGAAAAATTTTACTTACAAGACATAACAGTGTGTTAAGTATTCAAAAGAATACTTCTTTATCAGCTTATAATAAATTCACTTCTCTATGTACTGTATTCACTAGAGATTCATATTCTCCTCATAAACCATTTTAATAATTTTTTTACTTCTGGTTTCAAATGCTGTGATACTTTTTGCAGTAATAAATGTTGTCCCAAAGAGACTGAATATGCTGATCACAGAAAGCATCTCACAGGAGCTTCCAAAACAATGAAATAATAACCTTATGGTTTCTCAAAAAAAAAAAAAAAAAAAAAAAGGAAATCTCTCCTTAATATCTGTGTCTACTTTTCACACAACCTAGTGACTTATTTAGCTTCATGACAGAGTTTTTTTCTACTATATACAGAAAAATCCAACTTACTATGTGTATGGGTTTAGTAGCAGATAATATATTCATGAACTAGGCAATTTAAGAGCATATTATTTTGAAATACAGTGCATTGCTACTTCTAAATATTCTCCCTTCAACTCCTCCCTCAAATGAGGAATCTTAAATAATGTAAATATTGTTCTAAATAAAATTTAAGTTAGTATCTCACCCCTGTATGACCTCTGATTTTTTGACCAAATTTAGCTTCTTATCTATTTGAGTCCCATATTACCCAACTAGACTCAGCTATACTGCTAACTTTGGCTTGGAAATAGATCTTCAATTTGGATTTCACTTCAAGCTCTGCTGATGGATCTCTTTCTTTCTCCTGTGGATATGTTACTCATATTGTCCTTACTATTAGAGTATCTGTCTGCCTTAGTCTTGAGCTTATTTATCCTTACAGTCCTGCAGTGAGATTTTCACAAAGAAATGCAGCACAAAGAAATCAAACAATTAATCTAAGGTCACAATAGTGACCCACTACTATAATGGAGGGAAATGACATCTAACTCTGCCCTTCTGTATTACTGAAGTCTACCATTATCATTTGTCACGGTTCTAACTCAGAGGGCAACTGAGTACAACTTAGCTGCTCACTCCCCTCTTACCCTGCCGTCAATGAGAAAGGAAATATAAAGCAAAGGCACTGCTCACTCCCACCTTTTCCCCCCAGCACTGAAAAGGGAAAAGCAAAAGGCCCAGGAAATTAAGATAAGGACAAGGAGGAATGATCTCATCCATTATTGGTCAGGCAAAAACCATACTCATTAGGGGAAGAAAAAAAGAACATAAAATTTAATACAGACACTAATAACGATAACATATAACAGAAAGAGTAGGACTATGAGCATCCTGAAAACACCTTCTCACAGCACTCCTTTCTTCCCACACTCAGCTTTGCTCCTAATATCCCTACCTCCTCCCATCCAGTGGCACAGGGGGCCTGGAGTGGGGGGTGCAGTCAGTCCTGACACTTCCTCTACCTCAGGGTTTGTTCCAGTCCAATATTGGGGAAGGTTCTTAAACGATCCCAAGAGTGAGATTAAGACATAAATGAGGTCAGATGCCATACAACCTTATGAACTTTATTTTCTATAACAACAGATAACAGTGATAGGACAGAGAGAAAAAGGAAGGAAAAAGTCAGAATCCCTAAGCAAGAGAACGATAGAGATGCAGCTAATTACCACCACCACCAGGGATCCAGCGATGTTCCATTGGCTCGGTCTCAGTGCAGGTGATGATGCTCCAGACTCCAATCTCTTCCAAAGTCTCAGGCATCCATTAACAAGCATTAACAAGCATCAACAAGCAACAAGCATCCTGAGAGAGAAGTACGGAGTCCTTTTTATTGTCCCTGTTCCCACGACTTCTCTGAAAGGTCCGCCCATTTCCACGGAGCTCATTGCAATATGTGCCGCCCCGTGGTCCTCCATGCATGCATGCCCAGGTGTTCATGGTGGTCTTGCTGTTGGGGGTTGACCTGCGGTGCCTTCAGCCTCTGCATGTCTTCCTCACCATGATTTCCTCTTCACCTGGCTTGTATGCAGGAGCAGCTTGGAGGGCACTGCCAAGGCTGCTGTTGTTCTGGCTTTGGGCGGATGTTGTGGTTGCATTGGGGACTATTCATCTCCTTCAAAGCGTACTCCTTCACAGCAATAGGGTGCTGAGGCCATGAAGCGGTAGTCATGAAGCAGCAATGTTGAGACAAAGTCCAACAGAGTCCCTTACAGGGTTGAGGGGAACTTCTGACATTTCTCCCCTGTTCCAGCATATTCTCCCTTCAACTCCTCCCTCAAATGAGGAATTTCACACAAGACAGTCCTGCACAAACTCTTTCTGACATAAGTCATTCCCACGGGCATGTGGGTAACCTCCACGTGTTGCAGTCCTCCCAGTGTCAAACTACAACAGGGGGCCTTCTTCCTATGGGGTCCCAATCTTCTTTGGACACATTCACCTGTTCCGGTGTGGGGGTCCCCACAGTCTGCAGGTTGGTATCTGCTCCACCAGTGACCTCCATGGGTGGCATGGGGGGGGCGGCCCTATTGTCTCACCATGGGATACAGGGGAGTCTCTGCTCCAACTCACCTGCCCCCCTTCTCCTCCTTTCTTCCACTGACCTCAGTGTTTGCACAGATGTTCTCCTTTCAGCTTCTCCTCACAACTCTCACAACTTCTCTCAGATTCCTGTTAAACACTTTATTGCAGAGACACAGCTAATTGGTGCAGCCTTGGTGCAAAGGCAGGTCTGACTTGGAGCTGGGGGAGCTTCGAGAAGCTTCTCACAGGGGCCACTGCTGTAGCTCCTTCCCCTGCTACCAAAAACCCCTCCCTACTCACTCAAACCAAGATATCACTATACTGTTTTGGCATTCTCCCTTTGCTTTCCGTATTCCATTCTTAATTTAACTCCTGAAATTTTTCAGTCTTTACTTTTCCTTTCTTCATCTCAATTACATACTCCATCTGGTACATACCCTGCCCCTGAAACCAGAACTTGTCTTGCCTCAATGTGCACTTGGCTTAATCCTTTCCTTTAACTAAAAGCACCTGCCATTTCATTCCCTTGTTCTGGATAGTACTTTTTAAGATCTAAATACAGCTCTGCTTTGTCCCAAAGTGTTGCTCATTTTACACAAGATACCGTTTCACTTCAAGACAGGTTGTAATAGGACCTTGTTTAATAAAAATCTGTAGCAAGAAGGCCATTTCAGAACGTTTAGGTTATTCTTCACACATCACGAGAAGAAAAGGAATAAAAGGCCTCTTTCTTTCTAAAAATCTTCAACCCCAGCCCATATCACACTCAGCAGTGATCTGGATGGCCACAGACTCAAGGGGATTTAGTATGTTTCTCATCATTTTGCTGATGAGTGTTGCAGCGGTTTCATGACAATGTGCATCGGTGCAATGCAGGGGAAGGTGTGTTGCCTTTAGGGTTGCCAGGTGAGATAACAACCCAGAGGAGGGAACAGCACAAACAACAGCAACAACAAATCTGTGGAGGCTGATGATGAGAGGCAAGTTTTCAATCCATGTGTTAGACAGTGGGGTTTAGTGAGTAGATGAATAATTAAACCTGCAGCATTGAGGGGGAAGTAACTTCTGACTTAACCCAGATCTGCTTCAGCCAGAATAATTTCTCTGGCCATGCCCTAATTGGATGCATAGGGAATAACACCTATGAATCTCTGAAATACAAAAATGCTCCCAGCATTTTGGAATTTCAGCTTTAATTGCGTTCTTATCAATGTGCAAACTACATTTATCTAAAAGCTGACATTTCAGGATCATAGTCTCCTTTCCCATGAAACCCTGCATTATAAACTCTGAAGTTGTGTATGCTCTGTGCTAGAATAGAGATATTTATGCTCAGATAAACCATTTTTATGTACTGCAGGATGGAGAAAAATTGCCTATGGCAAGTCATGAAGGAACTCTCATGGTCAGAATTTATCTTTACTTGGGTAAAATTGTAATTACTGTTGACTGGAATTTAAATACAGAAAAAGACTGAATCAAGCAAAAGCTTAATAAACATTTCAGAACTGTGCCACATACAATCAAGTCTACTCAAAAAATAAAATCTGTGTTCCTAATCAGGTATAGTCATTTAAATTATATTATAAATATATTAGTGAGTATATATTTTTTCAAGGCTTTCCAGAAAGGAGCATAAGGACCTAAAGAGATTCTGGACCTCTAGGTCATTATGTTAGATAGAAAGTATTATTTAGTTAAACATTATAAGATTAGTTGCTAATATATAGAATTGACAGAAACATTGTTTATTTAAAGTTGTTTGTACTTCCTTTAATAACAATCATGGATATCACTGTAGCAAACTGACATCATAATTATATGGTTCTAGACTTCAGAAATATCCTAGAGTCATCTTCAACTAATTAGTCTTCTGAGGTAATTAATTGAGTTTATTTATATTGCATAGGTCCATTGAGATTCAACTATCTTATCTGTGTGGTTGGAAAAGAGTTGGAGGAAGAACAAAAAAAATTCATCATTTTAAACATCTGAAAGTGTGGTGTTTGAACCAATAAGATTTTGACCAGAAATGTTGTGTCATTATTAGATCCTACGCTAATGATATTTATTTACTAAGTAGTAGACATTATCCTTACAAATCAGATATATTGGAAAGGCAATTACAAGCACTTAATGAAACTACATTTTTCTTAGACTTTCACATACAGCAGCAATGTTTGGGCTGCCGTGCTTTGCAAAGCTGAACACTGAAAACACTTTTGCACAACTATGTACAGTAATTTGTTTGGGTTGGTGACTGCTTTCCTCACAGTCATCATAAGATTAAGAAAACAATGGTAAGATCAGTTGTCAGTCTGATGGACATGGAAGAACCACTTTTCTTTATTCGTTCTACACATTGGTTCTGAATTATTTAAATACTAGTGAAAAAGGAGATTGTCTGAAGGACAGAAAAAAAGCAAGAGAAGACAACTCAGGGTTTAGAAAGAAAAATAAAATGGCATGGCTACTTCAGAGTTTCTACAGTTCTAGAATATAAACCTAACAATGGAACAGGATACTAGCAAATTTCTGTTTGCTGTTATGTATGGAATTTTTCCCCTTAATGGCTATTTAAGATCTTCCTTTTTAATTTCTTCTCTTGCATTACTTTCCTAGTCCTCTTCTTCCAGCAATATTTCTGTCTCTAGCTATTCTTCTTGGAATTCCCAATTCCTTCACTTGCTTTCAAATTGTGTTCTTGGTTCTTTGAGTTTTCTAAAATTCTCCTTTTTTTTTTTTTTTTTTTTTTTGTAAGAATTAGAGGAATGGTGTCAATTCTATTTGCTCCCTTGTTTACATGAGGAGCAGCTAAGACCAGAGGAAGAGCTCTTACAAAAAATTATCAAAGCTTGGTAAAAGGGTAAATGGCTTTCCCAGTGAATTCCAGTCATTGTCAGAGCAAAAATAACTGATAGGTAAAGAACTATAGAGACCATACACTGTTTTACATTTAGTAAGTCCGAGCTAAAGCCAAACAGTTAGATATTATGAATCCCAAGAGCACATACATTTCCTTGTTGATTTTTCTTCATTAAAGAAGTGTATATGTATTTATTTCAACACAAGCCAGACTTTGCCATTAATAATCTTTCTTTCCCTAATAGTATAGACATGAACTATAATTAATATTCTAAAGAAAACAGTCAAAATATTCAATATACTTTTTATATATATATGTGTTGCTAGAATGCTTGCATATAGTTGATATTAGTTAAATATCTTATCACTTCTGAAAGGTTTTTGTAATCTGTATTTCAGACTGAGCTTCCAGTCATAACCAAATGAGGCTAAAATGATAAATTTAACTTAAGAAATAAAAATGAAACACATTGACTTGGGTGTTTGGGTAATATTGTTATTATTCACAAATCACAACTAAATATGCGATTACACTTTATGTTCAGCCTACTTGATATTACAGAGACTTCATCATTTCTTTGTATAGCTGATATCTCTGGGTGTCTTCTTACAGATCCCTTTATTGTATTAAAAATTTTCTAAGCAGTTTTTAATATATTCATGTACTCATACACATGTACACACATGAGTCTGATTCTCCAGTTCAGTGCAACAATGAAAGACCAATTTTCACAGTCATCCTTACAGGTTCTGTGGAACTAATATTGCCTGCAATTGTTACAATAGGACTGAGTGGTGGGTGGGTATGTACATATTTACTAAACATACATGATAGTTTATATTATGCAAGCACTAAAGAAACAAACAAATCTTATAAAAATGAACAAGGTGGCTAAGAAGCAGGAAATGAAGCAAACTGTAAGGACTAAACGTTATTTATAATAAAAGAAAATAAATTGTCAGTGAGAATATACATATAGTTACATTTTCTCATTATTTCCATTTAGTAAATTGGTAATATAATGGATCCTGAGCTTAAATGGAATATGTGGGTTTTTATGTGTTCTGTTAATTTTCCACATTCAATTTATATGTATTGAATTAAACAGATCAGACTGGATAGGGCTAGTTGGCCCATGGACTGATTAAGGAACTTTAATTGCCTAAGGCATTAGGCACAGAGGAATCCTTCTAATTAATTTACATATATTTTATATCCACTAACTGATTAGATGAAATATTATAAGAGCCCAAGGTACCTGCCTCCAAGCAGAACCATCAAGAGTATTTGCATACAAAGTGTCATTTCAAAAGACAGACAAGATGATTTGTGGTTGCTGCATAGTCAGGTAGGAGGAAACCAGGATAGAACAGAGAAACCGAGAAGATCGTATGACAAGAGAATCCCCTGAAAAAGTTGCCACTAGCTCTCAAATCCAACATGCCCTAAGAGTGAAATCCAGAACTGAAGATATTACTGGGAGGAGGGAAGGCTAATTTGAGTATTTTGTCCCTCAAAATAATCATCAGACTGATTTCACAGCAGCCTGAACCATGTAGGTGTCCTCCTGATTCCAGCTGCAGGGTCCCATCCCTTCCCTTGAACAGGAGTTCACTGCACCCTGATGGGACCTAGTTCAACATGACCAGAGCAAGCTTTTCCAGCAGACATTCTGCATGGAAAAATATCTTTTAAAAATTATTTTTCTTTTCTCATTTGTGGTCAATACTTTCCAGATTCACATGTTAAGTCCTGCTGAATAAACCTCTCTCATTTTTATGCTCCAGTCACTCTGGTGGAGACCTTCAGAATGATGTCAATATTCAATTGATTTTTCTGATAATTTTTCAACAGACATGAAAAGATAACAACATATTCTATAAATCTAATGCAGATGCGTGGTGAAGAGCAGCCATTCTTGCCATGCCTATCAAGTTGACTGAAGTGCACTATAATACCTTTATTCTGTCTGTTAATTTACTGACAGAACAACACAAATTTGAATAAGACAGGAGATCAGCTGATCATGTTTTTGTGCAAAGATTAATTTTACAAATCATTTGAGATTTCAGTAACCAACCTCAGCACAGTACAGCTCACTGGAAAACAATAGGACACTAGAAAGTTCACTCTGGACAGCGAACAACTGAAGAAAGTATTTCATACACATTTCCTCAAATAATATCCACTATACCACATTGATGATATTTGCAAAGTTTTTTATTTTGAGAGATGTTTATGCTTTTGATTTTATTTTTTTTTTAATTTGTAAAGATTTGCACAGAAACCAATGTGTCCAGAAAGTTTCATGACTACATATCTGCAGGAAATTTCAGGCTAATACTGTTCAAATTTATCTCTTTAGAGATATTCTAGCTCTACTTTGGTAAAAAAAGTTACAACACATGAAAAAAATATTAGGACTCGATTTTAGCAGATTATGAAAATGGTCAAATACACAATTTAGAAAAGTAATTTGTGAACAACAGACAAAATTAAATGTCTGCTAAGCTGGTAAAGAAATTTTTTGGGGAAGTGACATAGGAATTCAGGTATTAAATGTCAATGAAACAGGTTACTGTGGTGAGGAAGGGTCTTCATTTCAACCCAACTATCAAATCTGATAAGCCAGATTCTTGCTTTTTGAACAAATTATTTGAAATTCAACTCCAGACAGAGACTTTGCGGAGAAGTAAAGTGGTCTTTGGAGATAAAGGTGTCCAGCACCTATGGGCCGTAAGCAAATTGGAGATATTGTTTACTATCTGGACTAAGGAAATTAACAGTTTAAGTATCCTGTTAAGACTCGTCAAGATCCTCAAAATATTTCTCAAGCTGGTGTCTACATTTCTCTGATAATGAAGTCCAAATGTCATGCCAGTGAACTTGTAGCTTTCCATCGGCTAATATTTCTTAGCTGTCTAATTCTCTTCCTACATGGAGCAAGAATCCCACTCCCTGATGTTCCTGCTGGGGAAAAAGACAACTGAGGGCAAGGAATTGATAAACCAAATCCCAATCTTGCTTTATTGTCTACATAAGGATTTAAGGCTACTGCTTTTCTGTTCCCATGTCTGAAGATTTGGCTAAAGCTTTTTTGAGTTTGCTTAACAATAATCAGGGTATTTATTTTAATAATATGTGAGCTTACAGCTTTTATGAATAATTCTCACCATTGCAAACTTCAGGTGGACATTGATTTGACTGTCTATATTTCCAGAACTTGGTTAATTCTTCAAGTAATATAAAAGCACACTCATGGATTTACTTTTCTACCCCTTTGAAAGCTTCATTTTAATGTTTTTTTTTGACATTTTCAAGCACCAAATCTCAGCTTGATAATAGTGCATAATGTAAACTCTCATGAATTGACCTACAGGGCATTAATTAGGCACAGATTATTTTACTAAATATAAAAATCCCATTGGTTTAGTTTTGCCTAAGTGAAACAGTCAACATACACTCACCTAAACTGAAGCATGTGACAGATGCAAGATGCATTCAGGATTACAGAGCTCTTCTTTCCATTTCGTCTGCCTCTCTCCCTTAGCTGATAGCACTTGCAGGGTATACTAATGTTGTCATCATTACACAGCCCCTGACTGCCTTCAGGGAAGAAATAACACAAGCTGGAGTGAAAGATTTCTCTCTGAAAGCCCATTTGAGAGGTCACCTGAGAGTAACAAACAGAAGTCTACTGTGTTTTCTGTCTTGGAACATTTGCAAACTTGTGAAAGAACCACGGAGATGTACAGTAGGGTATAGGTGAGCCATAGTATTTCCATTAGAAAACATAGGGGGATCTAGGGAGTTAAAATTCAAGGGCTGAATAGAAGTCGATCAAAGCTGTGAGAGAGGGGCCAGGAAAGTAAAAGGCAGCTGGAGCTGGGCTGGTTTCCAAGGGCAAAGCAGTAGTGATTGATGATTAACAAGAAGACCATATAGTACCCTTGTATTTCTTTGAGGATTTTGTTATAGGATATTAATTAGCTCTTTATTGTATATGGAGTCTACATGTTAAAAAAAGCCTAGGAAGAATTAGGTTACTATTCAGTACATATCAGGCAGATTCCGAGGTTGTTATTGGGTGATGACTCTTCAACATTCTCTCAAACACCAGATGTACTCCTAAAAGGCAAGATATCAGTAACATTGACAAAATGCCCTGCACAGAAGTTGTCACCATTTCAATGTTGGGCAGCAGGGATCCCTTCTGCAGTGTAACGTATTGAGGCCTGGGAGCCAGATACCTGCCCTCTCGTTAGCACAAGGGCACTCACTAGCAGTGTCAACAGTAATGAACATGACAGGGGACTGCCTGGGGGATACATGACATTGACAAGGTGCCCTTCCTACCAAACAGTTTGCAACCACTGAGTGATCCAGCTAGTGTGGAAGGGACAACCTCTGACTTCAGGCTGCCTAGCGCTATTCTTGTTCCCATATTGGAATATCACAGGTGTGATGTCTCAACACATTGCCTTGCACATGCTGTACCTTCTTACAAATGCAGCTCTGTCCCTAAAAAACATTAATCAAACTATCTCTTGGTAGTGATTAATGAAAAGGCTCCTTCATAGTAACTCAAGTTATTCGATTGATTTTATAGGCACATCTCTTTATAGCTTCATTTTACATTAACAGAAGTGTATTTGCAACAAAGATTGTATTGCAACCAAAACCATCTTTCCAATTAAGTGCAAATTTGGAGAGAGAGCCGAATGGAGTGAATAGAATAGTATTCATAACATACTGCCATTACAATGGATTTGTATACACTCTCCTAGCATTAAAGTGCTGTCAGCTCAACGGATTTATAGCATACTGGAATGTGAGACAGCAGAACACTTAAAGCATGCAGATAGGTTTCAAATGATTAACATTCTGTGGTGTTTTGAGACGCTTTGTCAAATTCTTTTCCACGTTACCTGTACTCTCCTCAATTAGATTCATCTCGGGAAGGCCTTCTGCAGGTTCCTGACATCCTTTTCTGCTTCAAAACAGACATAGGCTAAAGCATTTTCCAAATTACATCCAGTATTTTGCAGAAGAGATATAGTTTTGTCTTGTGGTTATTCATCCCTTCCGAAGAGGGGTTTTCAGGCTTTATTATTATTATTATTATTATTATTATTATTATTATTATTATTATTATGAGAGAATGAAAACAAACACAAAAATGTCCCATGTTTGCAAGCTTGGCTCTGTCACTAACTCAGTGTGTGACCTTTTGTATATCACTTTGCATAAAAGCTAATGATGGCTTTTCTAGAGTCCGGAAGAAGGGCTGGCCCTGCAAGATTGCTGTTTTGGATGAAGGCTCTCTGCAAAGCACCTTTCCCAGGAAAACAAACACTTAAGCAAATTGCTTGATTTTACAGGATGAACTTTATACCCAAAACTCAAGTGGATTTGAAATTTGCTTGAAGCAAACATAATTTGAAACTTCAAGGTATAATTAAATAGCTTTGGTTGGGACGAATGTGCTCTCATGGTAATTCTACTATTAATGAATTTTACTAAACCCTGAAGATTTTCACGTCAGAGCTGGGTCAGCTGATCCAGTTGGGATAATTTCTTTTCATTTCTTTTCTTATTTGTTTTGTCAGGTGGAAGAAACTATACAGAAAACATTATATGCCTATTATTTCAAGGAAATTGTTAATATTCTGAACACTTTCCAAATTTAATAGATCTCTCTACAAATTGTTATTCATTCACAATGTCTTTTGAGAGTATTGCATTCACAACAGCACAGAACCGAAAAAAACACTTTCTGGTATGGAACATCTTATGATGTAATGACATTCAGAAAATACTCATTAGGAAAGGAATGGCAGAACATATATGCTATACTGTATCTTGCATTTCGTGGTTATATTTAGTCTTTTACCAAGCACTGTATTTCAAAGTGACAAAAAAACCCCAAAAAACTTGCAAAGCGACTTTCATCCACCAATTTCTACTATGAAACTGATGAAACACTAATAGACCACTGATGGATGAGGTGTAAAAGGGATATGATCAAGTGACACAGCTGGATTGAGGATGTATAGTAGGTCAATGGTAGAAGTGAAAACAGGACCCCATACAAAATGGGGTGCCTGGAAATTTCACAGTTGCCCTCTGTCTTCTGGAATTTCACTTTAACAGTTTAAATTAGATTTGGATGACTTAATCTCCTGTTAGTCTTCAGCAAGAGATAGTCAGAAACCTTAAGATTTCTGAGTTAGAGTGCCAGCTGTCTTTTAGAGGGTAGGTTATAGAGGGTAACCCGGAATGAAAATTTAACCCATAATCGCACCTGCTGAGCCCTGTTGTGTTTAGGGAACATTACACCACCTCTATGAGCAGTGGTGATACTCATGTAGAAAGCCTCGTGCCTTCTCTGCATCTCAGGAAAGCCAGGTCCTATTCTGGGACAATTTAATTCTATTAACTCTCTTTTATGTCAGGCAGAGAGCTTCCTGAACCTCTTAAGTATAACAGAGAAAATATGGTAGTGTAACTAGAAAAGTTTGGTAGTGATTTGATATTTTGTACATTTGTTTATTGGGAAAATTGCATCTGGTTCTGCCTTTGAGTCACTTAAGTAGACTGTGGAGATCAATCACTTTTTTCCTGCCTTCTAAAAGCACAGTATTACAAAAGGATAATGTGAATTACCTTTATAAAATGAGGGCATATTTATATATAGTCTTTTGTTTAATCATTGAAACTAATTTCCCTGTTTTTAAAATAGGTAAACTGGAGGTTTAGTCTCAATCTGGCAATTAATTTTTCAGTCTTCACTGACAATCTCTGGAGATTTTTGAAAAATATTTGTTTTCAATTTCTACCATCATCAGCACAATTTGGAACTGCAGATCTCACGCAGTGTGCAGACCATGTGTATTTATCTATCTAATCTGGCTACGTTAAGATTTCTAACATAAAGCTTTCTTAACTGAAAGTAATTGATGTATAGAAACTGGGGAAGTATTAGGAATTTATGTAATGCAGATCATTCTCTAAACTAGGAAAAATCATCACATCTTATTAGCTGTAATGACTATGAGAAAAGTAAGCTATGCTGCTTTTCCAAATACAAGTGAATATGTGTGTGTGTGAGCACGTGTGTTTACACATTGCACACTGACTGTATCTAGATAATTGTTCTCAGAGAAATGGAGACTTGTAAAGCAGGTGTAGCTTGTCCCATACTGTCCATGATAGAGAAATACCTCCAAATATTGGCATCTTAAACAGTGGCAGCTCTAAAGCTTTTCTAGCTGCTGGATATCTCAACAGTAAATTTTTTGGAGGAGAGTTGTGTGTGTGTGTGTGTGTGTGTGTATCTGTGTGTGAGTGTGTTGATAACACAATGGAGGTTTAAGAAAACAGGACTGTAAAAATGAAGGACAGTGTATGTTATTAATTATCAAGAAAAATATCAAGAAAATAGTGACAACATAGAGCATTTTGTTGTTATACACTGGAAAAGAGGAGAAAATGGCCAATAACTAAAGAACTGCTTTTTGCAGCACAACAGGACAATCGGCAGTTTTGGGGACATCCAGGAAATCCCGTGTGCTATCACATGGGCACAAGGTACTTCCCTTCAGGGATGAACTGTGGGTGAAGGTACTGTTGTTCCACACACTACTAGTATGGCTATGAAGGACACTAAAAGTGAGAGTATGGATTACTGCTGTAAATAATAATTATTGTTCTGTTTTCTGACATGATAGACTTTCAATTATATAATGCTGTATTTCTCCAGGTAAATTGGATACTGCTGGCCAGACAATAACCTTTGGTTGCTTTTCTGAAAGAACTGGGGTTTCTGAAATTAATATTTTGTGAGAAAAGGCTCTAATCTTAGCAGTGTCTTCTTTGATCTCATTACATATTTAGTGAGGTACCATGCACAGTCTGTTTCAAGCAGGATATCAGGTCATTTCAGAAGTCAAGGTGCTGAGCCTATTGCATGAGACGGCTGAATTCAAGCCACTGCTATGTGACCTTAGATAAGTCACCAGTCCTCTGAGTCCTGTTTCCTCATCTTATAAAATAAGAATAAGTGGGTTTTTTCTGTCTCACAGGGTAATTGGGCAGTTAAATACATAAAAAATTGTTGAGAGCGCTATAATAATAGGAGCCATGTAAGTACATAATGCTTCAGTAGGGAAATAGAAATGTTAGCCCTAAGAAATACTGTGCTAAAGTAATGATTGTTTGGAGTTAATGTACCTACTTCATGTCTTTTTCAGTGGCGAAAGAACTGTGTAATGTTATAGTGACAAAGTTCTGTTTTAAATTCCATATGCCCAAGGCTTCCATGTGAAATTACTGTTGCCACATCTGTAGTGCATTTAGCCTAAAAAAGTCACTAAATATCTGCTGTTCTAAAATAGTGTTTTAAGAATATACATGGATGTAAAAGGATTTATGCAGTGCCACTGATGTCCACATTTTAATACCCACGTTTCATTTCACAAACATTCATATATTGTTACTTTTGGTTTATTTGAACTAGATTAGACAGGACTGAAAAATGCTTAAATGTGTGTACATTAGTCTCAACTTGTGTTTCTATGCTTTGCTATTTGCTTCACCTTTTTTCACCTCTTCCCAACTTTTTAAATTTTAAATATTTTGCTGAAGAACAGGACTTTGCCAATTTTAATTGGGTGAGGATCTGATTATTTTCTCTTTAGCTCAGCTATCTAAAGCTTCCTAAATCTTTTCAGGCACTCTGTCAAGGGCAACATCCTGGGTCCAGAGGCATGTCCCATTCTGGTTACCTGTTACACAAGGCTCTTGAGTAAGTAGAGTAAGTCATTTAAAAGCAGCAGCCAGATAGGGCGTTAAAAGAACTGCATGAATCTAAATGAACAAAACAAGGTCATGTGTACTCACAGATTTTCTTTAAGCACAAAACATGCCATGGGCTATTCTGTGTCCCTTTTCATGTGCTATGTCCCAAAATGCAATTAAGAAGCATTTTACTCTGGTATTAAGGATACATTTATGGGAATGCAAATTTTGTGGACAGAAAGAATTGCAGCGCTTGAATAATCTGATAATGTATATCCAGGGAACAATGTATTAACAGGAACTTTTCCTCCAACACTTTTCTTAATATGTGCTATAATCTAGCCATTGCATAGAAAATGGAATTACCTAAATATTATTAAGTCAAAATTTCTTATTGTTGCTGTTTCTTTAGTTATGGAAGACAGCAAAACTGCAATGAAGAGAGACAATTAAGAAAAGCAGGATACTGATATATTCTTTGTTCTAATACAGATTAGATTTATTCTGGCAGGTTTTTAAGTAAATACCTTTTCATTCTTAAGGGTATCTGCTAATTTTTCAAACAAAAGTTTTTACTGAGAAGAGGAATTCATGAAGAGCATTATTTTCACCATAAAATGAATTTTGTTTTAAAATTTAGGAAAAAACACCACTCATAAGGGCAAAGAGATTTTCCGTATTTCTTTAAGCTTTTTACCTCTTTTGCTGAAAAGGTGAAGAAAATAATTTATGAAGTAAGAATTTAATTTTTTACTGCGTTTTTAACTTTTTTGTATTGGAGAATGTATGCAAATATGAATGTGGGGAGGGAAGTGTTCCTCACTATCATAAATATGTGGTTAATCAATATGGGGCATAGGAGAAAGTATATGTGTACATAACCAGCAGTACAAATGACTAAGAAAATAATTTTCATATACAAAAACATTATATCAAGGTTATAGAACTGCCTTCCAAAGTAGTGGGCCCATTACTCTGAAATGTTTCATGAAGACGAGTAAGGAAACAAATGAACCTGAGATCTCAGTACCTTCTTCCCCTCTGTGACAAGATGCACGGGAAGACCTAATATGCATTTTGCATCTCTAAATTCAATTATTCTGACATGAACTTTCCCCCCGAGGTAGATGACTGTCTCCTCATAACCATTTTACTTTCCAAATAGTTTATCTGATACACCCTGGGAAGGTCTAAAAGCCTCTGAAGCAGAGACATCAGGACTGCAAAACCAAGGAACTTCAGTTTTCTGGGCAGCAGCCAGATTTGATTCCTGGTTATTTTTCAGCAACTCTGGCTCTTGAGAATTGTTTTCACCAAATCAAGTTGTGCTGCTAACAGCTCTCTGTTCTGTACCATAGTCAGCATGTTGTCTAAACAGACTATTATCCTGAGCCCTCGCTCACAGAAGGCTGCTACCATGGAGCTGACAAGAGGCCAAATGGTAGGCTGGACAACTGCCAAAGTTCTCCTTCCCAGCAAAGCCTGGAGGAACCTTTGACATTTTTTCACCAGCAGGATAGTAAGACATCCTTCAGGTCTGATCTCACCATCCACTTGTCCCTAGCTGAGGTGTCTCTTAGGAGATAGAGACCTTCATCTTGCAATGCTTGTATTGGTATAGTACTTCAGCATTCAGTCTCCTCAGATTTATCACAGATTAATATTCCTTCCTCTGTCTTTTTGGGCATCAGGAACAAATTGCTTGCAGATGTTTGGGCTGAGAGAATTTTTACCATTACTTGCTTTCTAATATGTTAAATCACCTTTTTCTTATATCAGACATTTGTTTGAACCATGGGAAGGGATTTGGGAAGTGAGAAAGTATCTGCCAAATCTGTCAATGTTGAAATTGCAGTCTTTAAATTTTACCAAGGTCTTTGCTTCTGTGTATTCAGTTGTTGAAACATCATTCATCTTTTTCCTTGGTCATCTGAGGGAGGTCATCTAGGCTTCTGTGCTGGTTTTGGTCAGGGCAGAGTTAATTCTCATCATAGTACCTAGTAGGGGGTTATGTTTTGGATTTGTGCTAAAAACACTGTTGATAATACAGGGATGTTTTAGCTATTGCTGAGCAGTGCTTACGTAGAGTCAAGGCCTTTTCTGCTGCTGTGAGTAGGCTGGGGGTGCATAAGAAGTTGGGAGAGGACACAGTCAGGAGAGCTGACCTCAACTGACCAAAGAGATATTGTCAAACTTATGTTATTCCCCTCCGCATATAAAGCTGGGGGAAGAAGAAAGCAGGGGAGATATTCAGAGTGATGGCATTTGTCTTCCTATATAACTGTTACATGCAGTTGAGTCCTGCTTTCTTGGAGGTAGCTGAGCACCTGCCTACCAATGGAAAGTGGTGAATGAATTTCTTATTGTACTTTGCTTGCATACATGGCTTTTGTTTTACCTATTAAACTGTGTTTAACTTAACCCATGAGTTTTCTTGATTTTACTCTTCTGATTCACTCCCCCATCACACTGGGGGGAATGAGGAAGCAGCTGTGTGGTGCTTATTTAGTGGCTGGTGTTAAACCACAACAGCTCCCTGCAAATTTTATATTTTAAAGAGGGAAATTGCCTATACTAACCAGAAAGCTTAGTGCTGCATTGACTAGGATATCAAATTGTGAATCTCTTATTTTGATACAGAGCAGAATGTTTGTCCTAGTGGGAAGAAAGAGCAATCAACTTCTTGGGTGAAAGTCTGGCATTATGCAGCTCGATAAAAAATCTGTCTGTGGGTTTTTCCTTTTACTGAAGATGAAGGGTCAAAAAGGAAAAGAGAGGTTTAAAAAATTTATTTTCTGTCCCATAAAAAAAAATCAGGTTTAAAGAAAAGTGTCCAAAATCAGGACAAAAATCTTATATACAATATTTTGCATGTGATTGTATCCAAATAACCCAATTGTTTGGGGTCCATTTGATTGTTTCATATGAGCTTTGAGTCTATTTACTTTTTGTTATAAAAGAAAGTAGGTAGTTATATATATTTTTGGACAGGAAATTTTAAGTCAGTTCCAAAACCCACTCTTGAATTTGATTCATAGGAAGTATTAATTAGGGATTTTTTTTCCAATGTGATGTGGTCTTCAGAAAGAGTTTTTGATCAATTTTGCTATGATGTGATTTGATAGACCCCATATTAGACTGTTAGTTGCACCTGTTAAGTTCTGAGCAGCATTTTCCTTTTGCATAAGCTACAAAGCATTTTCATAAATTTAGCACTTTATAATTTACGAAATCTGGTGGATTTAGGGGTGCCACAATTCTCATTCCAAGACATTTTGCCCACCATATATCAGGTGAGGCTCATGACAAGGTGGAAATCCATTGTTTACTCTTGCTTTTTTCCAGAAGGTCTCAACTACACTATTAATGTTACATTACTGGATATTTGAGAAAACAAATACTTTGCAGTTGAACCATGCTGAAGTTAGTATCTGTTGGTTCCCTTACTTCCTACACTTCAGATAGAGAAATACTTTCATATGTGTTATCTGCCCAGGTTTTAATTCTGTGTGGCAGATGATACAGAAATGTGTTTCCTTCTCTTGTTCACTGAAAAATCAGTGTAGGACTACCATTTTCATCAGCAAACTTTTCAGCCTTGCTTTTGCTTATGCACAAAGTAATTCAGTTATAGTTTGTGTAAAGAACAGTGATAAAGAAAAAACATTTTTGATCCTCCAATCTGAGTAAACAGTAAGTGTAAGCACATTCCCACTTACAGTTGCAGCTTATGAGTGTCTGAAATTGCACATCCAACTTTTTGTAAATCAGGACTGAAGACATCGTGACTTGCATATGAGTCTGATTAGAGGTAGTCTATAATAAATGAAGATTAATTTTACTTCTGCTTTCAAGTCTTGTTGTTGTTTTCTCTCATCCCACTGCACTTTATGATCCCTCTGTTATCTTTAACATCCTGTGAGAGATAAACATGAACTTTGCTTGATTTGTAGAATGTTTTGTAGTTTGGATCTGTCCAGTACATCTGAGATCCCAGATTTTTTTTTTTTTTTTTAATTTTCAGATCTGGAAAAAAGATGATGGTGTTGGAATTGCTCCATGACTCCCTTCTCTGTTCCATTGTTTGAACTATCATTTTGATCAGACCGTTTTTATTCCATAAATCTATTATGTCAGCCATCCTCAAATATGGTTTTTTTGGACATGACTTTCCTTCTTCTATATTTCACAACAAAGAACTCTGAATAATATGAGTTTACGTAACAGAATTGATTATCTCAGAGGTCTGCTTTCTTAAATACAGCTGTAATTCCCAGTCCTGTCTGAAACATAGTCTGACAATGGTAAAGCAGACTGTGAACTTACAGTACCTGTTTACCACATGTGCAGAGATTCTGATCCCCACAGAGGAAGGTCTGTTGTTAACATGGAGGAAATTTTCATGTCTTCTCTATGCTTTTACATTCTATTGATATGACCAACCTTGTCTAGTTTGCAAATGAAGTACATCTTCATAAAGATAAAATAACATGTTGCTTCCTTTTTTTTTTTTTTTTTTTTTTAGTTTTCTTTTTATTGCCCATTCTTTTATTTCATGGCCCTTACAAAGGTTACATCTACTACCTGTAAAAAGCTGCTCCTTCTAAAATTGTATTTCTTAGGAAATAAACCAAATTGCAATAATCTGAAGTAGTTTTATTTCTCCCGCATATGGTCAGTCTCCTTTACCCATGGGCTGCTTATCTGTTTGGTAACTAAACTAAGTTACTATGCAGACTTACCAGAACAGCCTCTACCTGTACCAGATGGATCCCATGAGGGCTCATTATCTTCAGTACAGGACCAGAAGACATGGATAAACTCCTCCCAGGGCCAGCTAAATTTTGAAAGCAGGTCACTTATGCTAGTGTAGCTCTTTACCCAATTTGGTTAAATGACTCTACACCATATATCCAGAAAAAAAAAAAAAAAAAGAAAAAAAAGAAAAAAGGCAAACAATAGTTCAGGTAAAACCTGTTTGTGAAGGTAATTGTTCTGTAGGATAAGAATCTTTTTAACATTATAAGCAGATGCTTTTAGTGTTGACTTTTAGTCACAAAGTAGGGACCCTTCTCAAGGAATGGAAAAAATGCCCTACTAAGTATTGCTGCTGCTGCCATCTCTCTCGATCTGGGTGTGGTGAGGTCTGTAGAATGGCCTCATATTACAGCACTGGCTCTATGCAAGCTTTTATTCTGTCCTTGTGATCCCGTCCTCCTGCCTCACATTCCCAGGCAGAACATGTGCCTTCTCCCCATGGCTGTCCTTCTGCCCACTAACATTCTGTAGCTCCAATCCAGTGTGCTCATGCTTGTCTTTGCTGGAATGGATCCTCCGGGACTCTCCACTCTTTTTAAGTATTTAACTCAGCTAATGGTTTCACTTCCTTCAGAGGGCAATGGAAAACTCTTGTTTTCTCTACTATGACTGCATTAGAAACCTAGACCTTTGCTTAAAGCCCCTATATTAAATATGTGAGGCTAGATGAAATGAATAAATGTGTCCAAGTAATTTCTAGTTTTCATTTAAAAATTAAGTATATATGTTAAATGATAGCTTTCAATTAATAAATAAATCTCACACCTTAATAAAGATTTTATTTTATACACTTGTGAAATTTGTCTCAAGTTTTACGTTTCACTATTTCTCATGGCTGATGGGCCAGGAAAATATTGTAGGTTACCTAAGACAGATAAAATATAAAATATAACTTATGATCTTACTATCTACTATTTTGTGTCATCCTTAAAATCAGAGTCCCGTTCCTGAAAACATTACATCAGTCACTTGGCACACATTTTATTTTAATAAATAAACAATATATAACTTAAACTTAGAATATTATACCTTAGTTTACACCTTAGGGATGAAGTGTAAAGTGCTTGATCCCACTGGAGATTCATTATTGCAGAATCAGTATAGTTGATGACAGACAAACTTTCTGAATAGAGTTAAAAAGGAACAGCAAACTGAGTCTGAATTTGTGAGTCCAACTCTAGAATTCACTTCAGGTCCTTTAAGAATCTCTTGCCTGTAGCCCTTTTATCAGATTAATGTTATACTATTAATTTCCACAACTGTGGTTAGTACAGCAATAAAAAGAGTCTGTTTTTACCAAAAGCAATGAGTGGGAGGAAGCTACAAAGTTATTGTGGATTTGAGTTATAGTCAGAGAAGAGACTTCTTTGTCCTGTGGGAGCTATCACAGGATTCTGAATTTGGGCCTAAGCAGATAGGAGAACAGGGCTCATCGTCCTGTAGCACAGTTCAGTTTAAGAACAGAAACTGTGGAAGGAAAACCAAAGTGAGAGGAAATGGGGAAAGAGAGAAAGTGTCAAGGAGAAATGAAAATGTAGGGAAGGAAATTCTGTTAATTTTTCATTCACATTATAATGACGCTCTAGGGCTCTAGACAGGACCAGGCACCTTGCCTTGCAAAAAAAAGAGATGGATATACCAGTTGCCCTGAGGAGCTTAAACATATGGGGATAAAATATGTGAGACTGAACACAGTGATTTGAAACACAATAGCCTAAATATGTGGGAATGGTAAAGGATGTGTCACTGAGTTCAATAGCAGAGGGGAGCTGAGGTGCATCGTATGTCAAATTCACATGTATCTGAAGGTCAAACTACCACTATGCTCTGCAAAAGATCTTTCTCACCTCACAACTGTAAAAAGAGCAAAGAGAGAGGTGGAGCACAGACTGTAGAGAAAGGAATATTACTGAAATCTCCGAGACAAAAAGTATAAACCAATCTCCACTAGCATTTCTCTTTTACTCTGCAATTACTTGTATCTTACAAAGAGTTTAGCTGGTGATGTGAAACATACCCTTTACTGATGTAAAAGTAGACAGCAGCTGATTTACTTTTCATTATCAAATTCATCTTCATTCCGAGTGAATAAACAGTCTCCTCTCAAACCAAACCTAACTCAAAATAAATGCTATCAGAAAGTATTATTTAGCAAATTAAACTAATTTACATGTTTGTTTTTCATTGGTAGTCTCACTGCAGCTACATTTTATGAGCACAGTACTAGGATACATATGCATCTCTATCAATTTCCTGATCAGTAAGTAGCTGCTGAAGACATTATTTGTGGGTGTTTCCATTTGTCACAAAAATAATGTCAGTTTTCACAATAGAACTGTCACACCAAACCCATTGTTTTTCTGAAAAACCTATGTTTTTCTAACATTCAGTATGGTAAGGATACGGAGTCACCTGACAGCGTGAAAGAAGGTTTGTACAGCAAACCATCACCCAGGATTTAGAGATGTTATGTGAAAGGGTGAAATATTTCACAGTAGTTTCACAGTGTATCTGAAAATGCTTATATAATTTCTCCATCTTTTCAGATACTATTGAGGGTGTTCTTTTTATTCATCCACATACCTTGTCTTTTTCTGTAATCTGTTACGTTGTTGTTCTCAATAACATCTTGTGGTACTAGTTGGTGACTGATATATTGTATAAAGTTCTCCTCTCTCAGTTTTATGTTTGCTTTCTTCCAGTTCTACTGAATATCCCCATTGCTTTCCTGTAGAAAAGGTCTAGAAAGCATCTGATTGAATCCCTAATAATCCTCTGTATTTAATACCTCATCGTGCTGAGCACTACAATCTTGAATTATGGACTACAGAATACTGTCATTAAATTCATATATGTAATCTTAAAATTATTTACTGCTTATATTCCAGTAGGCATCTGGAAAAAAATGTTACCATTATTCACATCTGCCAAATACCACTTTTTTTCTTAGTAATAACTAATACTTGCTTTATCTGCATTTTCCAGCTGAAAGGATTAAGCACCTTGAAACTGAAGATCTTTGAAATCTATGGAAATTTCAGTTGAGTAAAGGGAAAGTACAAATGTATCAAGTTCTTGCTACTTAAACCCTGTTTATTACATGTACTTAATTACCCTATAAATTAAGGAATTTGAGGGCTCATTCTTGAAATCTGTTAATGCATTGTGCATGGAAAACTGTGAGACTACAAACATATATAAAGACAACTAATAAAGAAATAGATTGCTGGATATGTACCTCTGGTATAGAAAAAAGAAAAAGAAGAGATTAGGAAAAACTAAGAAAACTGTCATAATTTATATATTTATTTATAATAGATAGTGAGACATTTTGGCTAACACATTAAACAATTTACATTCTATGATTTAGCACAGAATAGTTTAAATAACTATTTTAAATATTTTTAAAGACAATTGGCAGTGATTTCTCAGAGATTTTAAGTAATACCAGCATTTTTTATTTAGTGTTTGTAAAGGAATTCCATGAGGTTCTTTCCAGTGCTAGATAGGCCATACAATGAAAAAGCTGGTATGAAAGATGTTCACTACACTGAAGGGAAGTTAATTTTCATATTCCTCACAACAGACAGTACCGGAGTATTTTACAAGAATGTTCTTGGTAATAATTTGGGGGATAAGTGAAGACAGTAGTTGGCAACGACTTCTGAAAGTAACAATTTTGCATTGATATAACCTGTGTGCACTATTGTTTAGGTCATTAATCTACTTTTCTCAAAATCAGTCATGTTGAGAGGGGTTTAGATTGTTCAAGAACCTGGCCTTTGTTTCACTATTAGTATTGCCAGAGGTTTAAAAGAAATTTAGAAGAAAAATTGAATAATATGGCAAAGCAGGGGAACTGTTAGAAACACAAGAGGTACTAGGGAGTTACGTTGGCAAAACCAATATAAACATATTGACTGATACTAACATACATAGATTTAAGTCAAAAGAAAAATTTTCTAGTAAAAGACAACATAGAAACAATTAGCGGAATTTGGTTTTTTGTTCAACAGTCAGTTATGAGACACAACAAATAAAATAAAAAATACAACTTCCCATTTAATAATGAATGTTTACTCTAAAAGGTACTAAAACATCAGAAGACTATCACTATATTTAATTTGTAATTGTTCTCCAAATAAGAAATATGGATATTGACTTCAAAAATGTTCTAAGCAGAATGCTGAGGATTTAAAGCATGGTTTGGTGTTGACAGCCTGTGTCCAGATCCAGGAGAACTGTATTTCACAGGGTCAGTGGCCACATTACATAGGTATTCTATACTGTCTGAACTTATAGCAACTTTCTTTTTCCTGTATGGATTCTGTTGAAAGTTTTTGCTTAATCTTAATAAATAAATAAAAAAAAATATTTTATGAGCAAGTATGACTCAAAATATTTTGAATATAACAGCCACTAATCATGCCATTAATATTTTTTTCTTAATTTAGAAAGGGGAAGTAACAAAGAATTTTTGCTGACATACAAAGCAGTTTGAAATTGGTTAGTCGTCTCTTTTTCCATTTTAAGTGGTACTGGCATCATAAAGGAGGATTGTCTGGGATTATACTTTGGTCACAACATTGCTACAACAGCAATAATGAATGGGGAAAATTGGAGAGAATAGTGAAGTTGTTAAAAAGGTTATGTCAAACATGTATGAAAGCAAAGGCAAAGTATTCTGTGCCCTGCTGAGAGACAAGAGCTCCATCTCTGCCATGGAGATCTTTTGTCCTTAGAGAGAGAGCAACCCTGATTGCAAGCCTACTTGTATGGGTTCCTGAAGCATGTCTTCTTTACGTCCCTAGCTCTGTGACGGATATAGAAGATTAAAAGGTGGGGTTTAGTTAATTGTTGCAAAGATCCAAACATAGAGAATAGATGCCCGGCAGATAGAGGATATTAAAAGTTGCACTGCATTAAATAATTTAATGACAGTGAAAGTATTATTAAAGAAGACCAACAGATCAATAGCCTTGCCGTTAAGTGGCTTTTTCTGAGAAGAAACCATGTATCATTTTAATGCCTTTCTCTAATCAAATCTTCAGGGACCATAAGCCCTGTATTGAAGAACTGAGGAACTTGGCATGACAGGGTTCACAAGTCACATAGTCCTGTCCAGGAAAATTTTCAAGAGAGTGCAAACCTTTGCTTTGTTCAAAGTTGTGTGTACTTCCAGAAGAAACAAGTGAGTTTAAAGAATTTTCCTAATCAATTTCTAATGTCAATAGAAAGATTCCTACTGACTTTACACTGTACACTACCAGCTAATAATTAACATGAGCAATACAGAAAGCAGTAAATAATGCACATACAGGAAAAGAAGGTGGTGGTAAATTTGCCCTTTCTTTACAGTCATTGCTTTAAGAAGAAATACTAAGTCATATGTTTTGATGGCCTAAGAAGTCATATGATGAGTGGAGTTGGGACATGTCAGCATATAAAACCACTCTACAAAGGAATGTTTCAAATTTAACATATACCTCCTTCTTAAGACTTTATTGTGTAGCTTTACAGATTTGAGTATCCGCATACAAAAAGAGATAATCTCTTGCTGCATTTCATCTTTTATATGACCAATAAAACTAGGAGTTAAAAAAAAGATAATGTTTGCATTAAATGTGTTAGAATTGCTTTTTCACAAATAGTCCGCTATTTCCAGTCTCTAGGATAAATAAATAGCCTTGGAGTAATAAAAATCCATTTTTACATCTGCCTCTTTTTAGGTTTCTAGATAAACGTAAGAGTAATAAAATCTGTAGAGAGAGCAAATCTTCATATACATACATGGCGTAGAATAATGCTTCCATCTTTACATGAGATTTACAACATACTTCTAGTGTTGTACACTGTGATCAATGGCATAAAGCAAACACTGCTTTTGATTAGACATTTTATTTTTCTTTAATTCTTGGTCATTATGGTAATGTAATGGGAGATTTTATGTCAGCAGTGAGTGCAAAGATATGAAGTGACCATTACTATATCATATTTGGCAGCTCTACTGAGGTGCACATTGTTTTCCTGAACCAATTTATACCACTCGAAGGGCCTCTCTGGAGTGTGCAGGTGAATCTCTATTTCCACAGGAAGAGATCTCAAGTACGTACTAACCTTTTGACATTTGAATCCCATTGCCAAGGTAGGACCCAGTACATCCCAGAACAGAGTCTTCCAGAGTATAAATTTCAGACAATACTGGTGGGAAGGAGGAGGACAGTGTCACTCAACAGCAAAGTTTGGAGAAGAGTCACATGGCAGTATGAACTGACAAACAATGTGGCATCTAATCCTATCGTGTTCTCAGCAATTTTTCATCACTAGCAGTCCACATTTGTGAATACAGTCATATTTGCTTTTTTTGGTCACTTCTCACACTACAGATATGGGGACTAGTTATGCACTAGTTAAGTGCATATACAAACATTGCATGACCATTTTCTTCACAGTATTTAAAATAATTTAAAATTATTTATTCAGTTCTTAAAGACCTCAAGATAACATAACTGGAAACAGATGTTCCTGCACTTGTTCCTGAAGATACGCAGGTATTGACTTAATGATTGTGACATCAAATTTCAGGACACAATGTCAGTGACAGAGAAGTATATAAGTTCTTTCTTAAAGAGAATAAACACATTTGTTAGAAATAGAGTATATCTAAACACAAAAAATACAATTTTCAGGTGGAAATGGATATTGAGGACTCCTGTACAGTGAGGTATTTATTGCCAAAGGTGTTATCTGGATTCCAGAATTATTTCTACATCTCTTCTCATAATAAATAACTCCCCTATGCCACTTAAAAAGGCCATAGCATTAATTTCATTTCATGGAAAATGAACAGCTTGTTACTTACATGGGATAGAATTTATTCCCATGCATCAATTTTTTCTTTCCAGTTATGAGATACTTTTAGATGCCTGAGAAGAGATCTTTTATGTGATATATTGAATGAGTTTTAAATGAGCTGGGCAAATTTTTTTCTAAAATAAAAGAGATGTTTACCATCAACTCATTATTTCTAGATTTCTTTTTGATGTTATAAAAGCCATCCTTAACTTTCTGTCTTTTTTTCTTGACAAATGCTCTGCTCCTGATCTTTTGCAAGTATTTATTCAAATTTTAGATAAACTAGACTCTACTGCAGTGGAGAGGCATATAAGGCTGGATCCAGATCTCTCTTCTTTATCATTAGCAGTGTATCCTTCAGTCACTGACACATGGGGACCACATAAAGGTAAAAAGTTTGATTTTATCCAACAGCACATCTTCCCAGATTTAATTTATATGGTTTGTGTCATTTTCCATATTTTGAATAGATATATAACAGGCATCTCTCAGCTTGACACATACAAAATGAAAAATCTAGACAAGTCATTATGTAGCTGAAGGAAGTTGTCCAAGACATCTTAGAGCAGAAATCTTCTTTCAGACCTGTGAAAGAAGTTGCAGTCATGACAAGTTAAAGTTGTCAGGATAACAGAAGAAAGAAACTGAGCCAAAACAATAACTGTTTGACAAAGTACACTCCTTGAACGACCTTCTGCTTGTGTTCTTGCAGCTGCTAATAATCCAAAAGATGGAAAGACTTTGCAAGATTGTATTGAGCAATGAAAATAAATCTAGTATTTAAAAGATCATAGCTTGAAAAATTGCTGAGCACAGTACTGAAATAAGCCTTCCTAAATAGAGTTATGTGCTATTTGCTACCAGTCATATTTAAAGTGGGTGTATATATTTCTATAAGGAATACACTGTTTTAAAGAGATTGTTGACTTCCTGATGGCTGGATACAGGAAAACCACACACAAAATAAAGTGTTGAATGTTAATAACGGTGCTTCTGAACTCATATAATAAGCTTGTTACCTCACTCTTTATTGTGTACTCGACAGTCTTTCTCCCAGAAATATCTGCAAAGTAAGTACCAAAACAAAACCATCTCCATCCATAATTTCAGTAGGTATGCTGTGTATTATTGCACATAGAACCTTCAAACTGCTTGAACCAACAGGTGAAGAAAAACATATTTGCTATTTTACTAACACTACATATTTCAGCCAAGATTGTGCTTGATCCTGCATACAAATAATAGGAGTTTTGAATTTATTGTTCAACACTAATGGATTTCCAAGAACTTTAGATAAAAGTTCCTATTATTTACAGTTAGAAATCTGAGGCACATCACTGGTGCAACTTTCCTCAGGTAACACAGCAGGACACTGGCAGAGCAGAATCCCAGGGGGATGGCTACTCTTCAGCTGATTAAGCCTATCATGGCAGTAGATAATACAAATCTTATCATATATTTTAATACTTTCTGCTATATAGTTATTTATATAAATGAAGCTTTTCAGGGTGTCTCACTATTCAGATGTACTTAAGTTAGGTGGTGCAGTTACACAGTTCTGATCCTAAGGTAACAACAGGAAGCATATGATAGCCTAGATTATTAAAATGTCATTGAATAATAGGCTTTTTTTATCCCTTCTGTTATTAACAGAATGCTCATGATAAAATATACATTTTTGTGCATGGATTTAGGGTTCTTGTGAGATGTTGTTAACCCTATCACTACAAGAGACTGAGACAACACTGAAGTTTGGCAATTCACAGTTGACATCTATGATATAAGGCCTGTGTGCACAATAAAACGCATCAGGAAAAGAGACATCACTTTTCTTCCCCTGGAATTTTTCTAAGAAGTTGCTAAGAAGTTCTGAAACAGATAAAATGACTTTTATTTTTCTCTTGGCTCATCAGGAAAGTTATGTCTGGATGATTTTTTTTTTTTTCCAAATCGCTTTCCAAATTCCTGTCTCTGGGAAATAAAAACTGTATAAGGTCATACTAAATATCCGTCTCTTCAACAGTGAGCAATGATGGATGCCTGCGGAAGAGTAATGAGGAGATGAGCAGTCTGAGACACTTCCTCAGGATACTTCTACAGCCTTCCCCTGTCGGTGATGTTACAGTGGCTGCACCATTGATAGGCTGCCCCTGATGAATTAACATGTTACCTTGCTTTCATATGAGCAGCATTATGATTAAAATTTAAGGATAACCTTCTCAAAAGTCTTAGGTACAAGAACTCACCAGAAAATGCCACCGCTTTTGGGGCCTTAAGAACTAGACTTTGTGGATGACCTCATGGATCAAGAGGCTAAAGAAATGGTTTGCAAGGTCTAATCTAATTTACAGGTGCCAGCCTGGGATTTCATAACCTCATTTCTATCCTGTGTTCTACAGAGAGAACAAGTGACAGGATCGCACTAGGACAAAGTAATTTGCTGATGGCATGGTGGTGGTGGAGCTGAAAGCCCACTTCTGCACCCCAGCAGATGGTGGAGGGCAGAGGCATTTCACTGTGAAAGACGGGAACTTGACAATGGCTTATCCTCACCCCTGTACTGGCAATACCATGGTGGTTCCACTTGCATGGAGAGCTGAAGGATCCTGGCAGCAGCTCTCCCAAATTCTTCTAACATAGGAATGCAAACAATGTGGAACAAACCACAGCAAAAGGGAGCAGCCAATCTACAGCTGTGGGACAGGGTTTTAGTGGGGAGACCAGAAGTGGCTGGGTGGTTTGAAGGATTCAGAATAAAACAGCAGTCAGAGATCCTCCTTGGGAGGACTTCAGTCACTTGAACAGTGTGTTTGGAAATGAAAGGAACATGTGGAAGAGTGTGAATGAGTCTCTTTCCCCATGTGAGTATCGTTTGAACGGGGAAAGAAAAACGAAAGGCAGGAGAGGTTAAACTGACTGTTAAATAGAAGCACATTTCTTGCACATAAAGTTTTATTGTGAGGGTTGTGTTTATGGGCCTAGTGAGAAGGGCTGATTAAATAGCAGGTTAATAAAGGGACAGCATGTGGTTTCTGACCTAGGTGGAGAAAAGTTATAAGGTGGGAGAGAAAAAAGTCTGACTAAGGGCCAAGTATGGAAAGAGGAAATCTTACATCGACACAGCTCATAATCAGTGTTCTTTATTTAATATGGAGGAAGCTATTGCAGGGAGGAAGAAAAATGTGGCATGTTCCATTGCTTTACCAACAAGGCCAGTAAATTCATAACTAAAATCTGTTATCAAACTATAGTCGTTACCTCGGGTGACTACAACTTCTGTCCCTAAGTTTCAAAACCTCTAGCCCAGAACAAAGAAAACATGTTATGATACCATTAAAGCCAAATATAATAAGGGTATAAAGAGCTGAAAGTTTTGTAGGTAACCTTGCATATTAAAACTGATTCCTTTACATAAGTGACCAAGAATTGAAGAAAGAAACCAGCAAAAAATTTTACAGTGATGCTTTTAGTATAAATCAGTATAATGATACAATTATAATAACATCGGATAGTAGAACTATAGATAATGTAGGTTGGATGTGACACTGTAGAATTTGGTCGAAACATGGTCACATCTCCAAGCAGATAAAAAATGACATTTTATATGTAATTGTCATACATCTACTTACAGGAGCACTGAAGTTCCCAACTCACTGAAGTGGTTCCTTTTATTATATTAGTGCAGCCTAGTGTCTTATTCAGTTTGAAACCCCTGCCATCATTCTCACTACTGAAAGCTAAAATATACATGAATTAGCAAGAACAGAGGTAAATCTATTTACTGTCTGCACATGCAACCACAGGTCAAACTGTCTAACTGACACAACCAAGTTTTGCCAAAGCTTCTACACATCTGTGAAGTCTATGTTGGTGTCTGCCAGGCAAATTCCATCTAGTAACATCTGTGGTACTTCTTCGTTGATTTAGTATTTCTTGAAATACAACCCTGTTTGACCTACAGTTTTGCAAAAGCCTATTTAGTATGGCAAATTATAATTTCCAATACTTCACCGGCACTTTTGGCAAATACCACTGTTTCGGCAGAAATCCATCGTTTTTATGGAAATTTAGAAGCGGTGCTCTATAATGGAACATAATGACAGGATGCCCTCAAGTGGCAAAATATAAACTCCACCCAGTAAAAATTAAAGTGGTTAATATAAAGACATTCCCTGCTGTAAGGCACCCTCTTGGTTCAGATATTGACAGTAGATTAACTTAAATATCTCCTAGTCCAAAAATGGTATAAGAAAATTAATTAAAATCATATAATATAACCTTTACAAGACAAGAACTGGGGCAAGAAAGAAGTTCCCAAACACAAAAGGTTGTTTAGCTTTTAACCTATGTGGATTGATTAATCTCTTGCCTACAGTATTAACTTCTAGTTTTTTCACGAGATGCAAAATCTTCATAGTTCCCCATATTCCTACCAACAGACAGTGGTATTGCATGGATTCTCATATATTTGCATTAATTTGGTCTTGAGTCTTCTATTTCAAAACCATACTGTATCAAGCCCTATGAAAGTGAAGTACATTAATGTATTCATAAAGAATAACAGATAATGTTTTATAGGTTCACTGTTCTTTGGTAATACAGCACATATTTACACAGATGATTTTCTAAATTCATAGGAAGTTGGCTTGCACTGAGCAACAAATCTGGCAACAACAACTAAAATAAATATTCAGCAGTCGGTATAAATTTATTTTTTAAAAGTTTTTCAACTCTTAATAAGAATTTTCATTCATTCCCCCCCCCCCCTTAAAAATAATAAGAGAATATTTGACTAACATAATTTCTTTTTTTCCAGTAATACAACAGAAGTTTTGCAATGAATAGCATTACTAGTTTGGTAATATAGTTAGTTTATTTCATGTGAGATAAAAACAATAGGTTTTGTAAGTAAGCCAGAATATGCAAGGTTGGAATATTCATTAATAATTCAAATACTTCCATGATTACTCTGCTAAATAGAATAGAGCAAAAGTTTGTGGTTGTTATATCTTTCCCTTTAAAACTGTGTTTTTTAACTAAACAGATCTCATCTGAAAAAATATTGAAAAATAAGTGATAAGTGGATCAGCTAATCCTAAACTCTTCCTCTTTAAAGTCCTATTTTATCTAACATCTGAGGTTTCTCTTCATTAGGTCTGTAATCTTAAAACCTTCTATTTCCATGAGAGCCACAAGTATTTCCACACAAGTTTTTTAAGTAGGTAATTCTACATACATTCATGAGGCTGATGTGACATCATCCACAGTGCTCAAGGACAAAGGGCTTGTCTCTATTAAAACATCATGCCTTTCAGTTGTCTTTTGCTAGGCTAAGGCCTATAGTATTTTGAAAAGTACCACACTGAACATTTTGCATGTAGGCTAAGAGGTTTTAAAACAATGTAGATAACCTTATTTTGATCTTTGAAAAAGAAAAACAGAAAAGCTGTGAAAAATCATTAATGTTACCACAGGTGTGGGAAATGATGCTGGAATAATTCCCTTTTTGCACAACACTTATTTCCCTGACTCCCTGCTCAGGCTGCTACGTGCCCACATAATGTGGTCCTTGCCCTCTTACTCTCCCCTTCTGACTGCCTGGGTCAGTCTTTACATAAAAGAACCCAAGTTCCACCTACAAAGCCGTCTCTCTGTCTTTATTTTCATGGCAGACACTTTTATATCAGAGTACTTTCATCACAGTGGCACCCATACCAGAGCCACAATACTGTAGTTAAGGGTCTGTTCTTTGGCATTTCTATTCTAAAGCACTATTGTATGAGGTTGCTCAGCAGCTAAAATTCCTTCCATGCTGAGACTTGGCATACAAGCGCTTAGCTCAAAAGCAATTTAATTTTTTTAAAATTTTGTTTTTAACTCTCGGTGTCTCTTTGGAAAATGTAAAGGTGAAAAACAATAAATACTGCTTCTTTGAGTGATTGCTGGTTTTGTAATGGTGTGAGTGATATTTACAATGAAATATTACATGCTGTTTGTCAGTAATGTAGATCAAATAGTTTTCAGTGACTATCTGAAATCCTTGAATTGCTCTCTATGAAATAAGTAAAACAAGATACAGTAGTAATTTTTGTCCTCTGAATGGATGTTACATTTGCTAGAGTGTGAAGGTACTGTCCTATAATGATAATTTTTAAACATTAAAGTGATTGCTATTTTATAAGTATACATAAAAAGAAGTAGATAAAAAACAGAATACGTTTAATATCAGAGTAACTTTAGTCACAAGATTTAGGAGATAAAATAGCTGCCACATGGAATGAAACAGAATTCTTGCCTTCTTGTCCCCTTGATGAAACAGTCTTTCTAGCAAGGTTCACTCTGAGGATTTCACACCATACTTTGAAGCCATTGTTAGGGGCTGCTCATACTGGCAAGGTGCCAGACTGATGGACTTTTAGTCTGTTCTCGTGTGGTTAAGAATGGAAAGGGTGCCGAGCAGCTTAATGTGGATTAATGATGCCACTTTAAATTATATCACTGTTATTTCAGAAAAGGCAGGAAAACACTGAACCATGTTACATCAGCATATTGATTTACAGTTCTTATAAACCCACAGACGTTACTAGTAATAGAAAAAATAGATTAAAGCAACAAAGGGGTTTGGAGTTGCTTTTTTAACATCTTTTAAAAAGTGACCAAAACCTGTGTGGTTTGGTGGGGTTTTTTTGAAGAATTGATGGCAGATTATATAGAATTTCAGGAATAAATGCAGACACTGTAATAACTTTCTATTTAAATAGGTTAGATGATGCAACTTGAATATTAATTCCCACACTAGAGACAAGGTGAAGCTGTAACATCCCAGCAGGACACTCTTCTTGTGTACAAAACATGAAAGAGGGCAAAACTTACCCACTGTGGAAAGGGGTAACATGGGAAGCCATATAATTTCTTTTGGACACCACTGTTTTGCTTGAAATCTGACAGTAGGAAATAATTTGCTGAAGGTATACTGGCCAGAATCCTTTATTTATTCTCAAGTGTTAAATGACAAAGGTAAATGATGTACAAATTTTACAGTAGTTACCTCACTGAGTTATTTAGACTGGCTTTTAAGTTGTCTGGTAGCCTGTTTGCATACAGGAAGAAAGATATACAAATGTATGTGGCCCTCAGTCCTTCTCACCCGGCATGCAGATTTCCAGTAAGATTTGTGGTGCAGCGAAATGAGATGTGTTGAAAAACCTATTTGTGCCCTGAAATTACCTTTTTACATGTTTTCTTCTGAATAATTCTCTTGTATATTTACTGCCCCTTATGTCTTTGCTTATATAATCCGACATACCTCTAAACATACAAGGAAAGTATCGGGCACTAAATGTAGTCTATTCTGAAAAATGTTTGTGTTTAGATGTCATTTTTCTTCCCCAATTTTTCATTGTAAATCCAAGAAATTTTAGGTTTATACATTTAAAGGCATCTATTTCTCCTGCTGGGAAAACAACAAATTCAAATAGTGTGTCCTATCTGATGCTGCAGTTCCTTTTTGAGGATTACAGGTATGTGGAAAAATGTGGGCATGCATAAGGCTTGAGAATTGAGGAGTGTCTTCTTCTCAGAATCAGAAGTAACAAGATAGTTCTTCTAAGCTTCTCCTTGTGGGAATATTTAGCATCAATAGCACCCTTAAAAATGTGGAGGCAAGATACTGGTGGAGCAAGGAAAAAAAATAATGTAACAGGTAAAATCCAAACCCCATATATCTATTTTGGTAAAAACATACTCAGTTCCACTACCTTCGATTTTACTAGAAAATTGAACAGAGAAATGTAATTGGAATAGCAGCAGAACTCCAATTCAAAATCAATTGTCTGAAGGAACAGTAAAGGAAACCTTACTGAAGATTAGCCAGCTTTTTTTTTTTTTTTTTTTTTTTGTGTAAATATCCTCTTTTTCAAGCTTAGTCTAGTGTGATAATCAGCTCTCTTTTTTAACAAAATGTGCAAAATATCTGAAGCAATTAGACTGCATTACTCTCTAATTATGGCAAATGGTAATTTTCAAATCAGAGCTACTGTATTTTCTGTAGCTATACAATCACAAATTAGTAAGCTCCTAAATTAGTGGGCTTCTGCTGGAATCACTGGCAAGATCTTTAACTACAGTACAGCAATGTGAACACACTTCTGTAATACACCCAATTAGTAAATCATTCTGTTACTCATTGCCCAATAAAAGATTGCTTTTCTTTTTACATACTTTTACACGTTTGTGTGAGTTTGGGTGTTTATGAATATGTACAGCCTTTAGAAGTAAAACAAAAAGTACTCATTTATAGGGTATTATTTCTGAATTATGAAACTGAAAAGCTCTTCTTCACACAGTGGTCATTTATGAGGTTAATTGTGTAGCAAATGCAGGTGATGGATGTGTAGAGATTAAAACCAGATGTCTTAGTCTCTTGATCTTTAAGTTGTCAGCTAGTGACACTCTTTTTTTAACTAAGTCTGTTTAATAATCTCTTCTTTCAAAAGAATATTCCATGTTTTGCTTTAATGATGGACAGTATTTCCTGCCTTACAAACTGTGAAGATTTATGACAAATTTTAAGAAATTTAAAAATAAATAAGAAACATTTTATTTACACATACTAATTGTTCAAAGAAGAGTGAATAAATATATCCCAAAATGACAGGATAGGGCCACTGTATACAAATCTGAAAAAAAAGCTAGTAATGACATTTTTGTAAGGAAGTAATTACACTGAATGAGTCATTAAGAACATTCAAACTCATATGAATTATTGTAAGCACAGAGAAAAATAGAGAAGCAAATCCATATAAGAAATTTGATATAATGTATGTTTTTAATCTCTGGGTAGTTTTATGTCAATAAAACTCAGTTTTCAATTTTACCTTCAGTAACATTTCAATAATTCTGTGAAAATGTCATGGAATACGCAGAACTAGATCCTGATTTGGTTTGTTTCTAAATAAAGAAATAATATTTTGAAGTGAAAATTATTTACACTAGTCACTTATTAATTATTTATCTTTCCATTTTAAAAATCACAGTTTTCTCTCTGAAAAAAGATGAAAGCCTGTTTCTTCATGTTTTAGACATAGGAAACATATGCAAAAATATGGAAGATTCTCATCAGTTGACAACAGGGAGGAATATTTTTGGAATATTAATTGGTTGTAAGATTATTTTGAACCAGTAACAAACTGTGGCTGAAAAAAAAAGATGAATGGTATGTTAGGAATTTCAAGGATACATAGTGAAGTACCAGTGCTATGGTACTGATCTGTCATGTGGAATTCCGTGGACAGCGACAGTGGATGCTACATAACAAATATAAATCCAAACCTGAATGACTTGAGAAAGGGTCATTAAGATAGTCAGGTGAATATATTATTTACCTTATGAGAAAAGAATTGAAAAATCAAAGCATACTTAGTCTAGTAGATAGAAGACTTGGAGGGATTCCATTGTTCTCTGTCAATGCCAGAGACATGTACAAGGAGGAAAGTCCATCTTCAGCAGATGTAAAATTAAGCCCAGAATCAAAATGGCTATTTTATTTGGGAAATTAAAAGGTTTTGAAGAAAACCCCTCATTATTATTAGAGAGAAGTAACACAGTACATTTTTGTGGCACTTGAAGGAATAAATAGGATGTAGTGTACGATATTGCACTGGGTTTATGTGTGTGGTGGGCTTTTGGTAGCAGGGAAGTGTGATACAGTGGTGGGCCCAGTCAGAAGCTTCTCAAAGCTCCCCCAGGTCCAAGCCAGACCCACCTCTGGCCAAGGCGAAGACAGTTAGCAACAGTGGCTGCACCTCTGTGATAACATATTTAAGAAGGGGAATCTGAGAGGAGGAGTGGGAATTGTGAAGACGGGTTGTGAGGACACTTACGCAAACACAGAGGTCAGTGCAAGAAAGGAAGGAGGGGGGGGGGGGGGAAGTGTGCCAGTACAAACCCCCCCTGCAGCCTGTGGTGAGAGGGCAGGCTCCCCCCCTGCAGTCCATGGATGTCCACAGTGGAGTAGATGCCCACCTGCAGCCTATGGAGGACCCCATGCTGGAGCAGATCACTTACACCTGAAGAAGACTTGGACTCTGTTGGAAGAAGAAGCCTCCACTGTTGTACTTTGGTGCTGGGAGGACTGCAACACACAGGAGTGACCCATGCCACAGCAACTAGGGAAACGCTGCGGCCCGTGGGAGGGACTCACATCAGAGAAAATTTGTGGAGGACTCTCTCCTGTGGGAGGTGAACCCTGGAGCAGAGGAAAAACGTGGAGAGTTCCCCCCACCCTGAGAAAGAAGCAACAGGACTGACTGCTCCCTCCATTCTCTGCTCCCTGTGCCACTGGAGGGAAGAAGGTAGAGAAATCAGGATGAAATCTGAGCCCGGGAAGAAGGGACGGGTGGTAGGGGAGGTGTTTTTAAGATGTAATGCTTCTTGCTGTCCTACTCTACCTGTATTGTATTGTTGTTAGTGTCTGAATTAAACCTATGTTCTTTTTTTCTTCTCTTAACAAGTCTGTCTTTTGCCCATGACTGTAATGGGTGAATCATCCCTCTCTGTCCTTATCTTGATTACTGAACCTTTTGCTTTATTTTGTCCTTCACATTCCTGAGGGGGAAGGGGGAGAGTGAGTGGCTGCATGGTGCTCAGTTGTCCTCTGAGCTCAAACCATGACAGTCACGATTTCTTGTGGTAGAAAATAATGGATCTGCTGACATTGAGATAAGCATAGCAATTGGCAGAGAAGTTGTATAAGGTCCTGGTCCCACCATCTTTTAGCTTAGGACCAACTTACTTGAAAAGACCTGCTGTGTAGCAACTAATTTTCTGCTTTTGTTCCAAATAGTGTTCATGCCCATGAAGATACTTCTAGTCCTGTATCCTCTATAGATAACTACTATCACAATTTCAGTTAAAAGAACACTAAAACTGTGTATGTGCTTTCAAAATTATTCAGTGTGTTTGGCATACAAATCTGGACTGAAAAAAGAATGAAAAAACAGTCTCCCTTTGTTTCATGGCTTCTGTCATTTACTGCTTCTTCTCCAGCCAGGTACAGCCTGGGTTCTTGCAGCATCAAAGTATACCTAGGCTAATTACTCACAGCTGAAGTGAGTATATAAAGAAGGAACTAACATAGTGCAGTGGCTGAAGCTGACTGACCTTTAGACATGTAAATCCAACACAATCAAGAGAAGGCTTGCTTTGTGTTTGCATTCCAAACACAGCAACTTGAGTTTCTCAGAGTTAAACTGTCCACCATACCTACCTGCACTGTTCATTTTTCCCCTGTGATAAGCAGGAAAGAGTATATTATTACCATTTACCTCTATCATGAATGTATCCTTGAGCCTTTTATTTCCAGCATACTAGTCACTGTACAGACAGGAAAAAAATATAAAAATCCTTTGCTTATGGGTTTTGAAATCTAAGCAGTCATTTTAATGTGTGAAATCTAGATGAGCATCATTACTTGAACTGCTCACAGCTCATGTACAATTTACAAGGCAACAGTGGGGATAAAAGCATGTCTGAATCTCCAGAGGGTGGTAAAGGAATGGATGGGTAACACCATGCTCCTGAAATCTCACTCTGGGCATAAAAGTGAGCCCTCTTGGGTAATGATGTGTACAGGCATGATAAAGGACGATAAAGTGTTTTCAATTCTCTAATTACTTATGTGAGAAAAGGTTGTACACCTGAATTTCGGGAGTGTTAAATTTCAGTTCAGACACACAATTCTTTTTAACATTTGCAGCCAGGACTTTTACCTGTTACAAGCTGCCTGACAGCAACTCATAAACTGAGACATGTGGGTCATCTTTCCAGCTGAGCCACTCATGTAATGTTTGGCAAGAAACCTCAGGGGAAAAAGACAATATTGCAAATATATTTATGGGATTCCTCTAATCATTTATGCAATAAGATAGCCCTGGAAAATAAATAAGGATATTCTGGGTTTTTCTCATATGTTATCACAGCTCATACAGGGTAAATGTTTAGTGGCTGAGCCTGGAACATTGGCAGCAGAACAAGAGAAGCCACATGGAAAGATTAGCCAAAAATGTCAGCTTTAACTTTAGAGGGCTAACGCATTCACTCAGAACAGAAAATCCATAGAATTGATATAAGACTAAAATGAAACCAGTATACTATCTAGAAAGCCTACTTTGTGCATGGAATTCATAAAGTTGCTCCTCATTCTGTATCACACTATGCCCGTTTCAGTCACATATTATCTGGATATTAAAGCAATCTGATTTGTTTTCTGCAGATACTAGGTAATGAAGAAAAAACAGTCAACCTGTTTAGGTGCCTGAATATGAACAGTACGTCGGGTACCTCTGTTTCACACATTTTAGCTAACTTAAAATGTCACAAAGCAATGGACATAAAGGACCTAGGAAGCATTAAGTATTTGGCAATTCAAATCAGGGACTGCAGTTGCTACTCTCCGTGTATTCTGTCAGACAGATGGACTTGCAAACTACTGAGATGTGCAGACCCTGTGTTCTTCAAAGATGTTCCCCTTAAGGAAAACAACTGATGATTTTTTTTTTTTTTTTCCATCAGACAGCACAGTGAATGATATTCAAACATACCAATTATATATAACCTATTCATTTTCCTACCTTCTGTCCTTCAGGTTGCTTTTCATAAGGTGCATATTTGAAAGTTCTCAGGGAAGAACATAAAAATATTTTTTATTTACTTCTTGTTCATGCCCACTAACATATTACAGTAGGATTCATTCCTTTATAGTAAATTAAAACTATTCACATCACGGTCAGAATACCAGGTGTAATTAGACAACTCATTTGAATAAACTAATACAATTCTTGTATTATTTGATGCAAAGTTTAATTTCACTGTATTAAAATATGGCTGAAGCATATACTATACCATTATAATTCTGTAAGTTTGTGACTATGGTCTTTAATTTAAAAGTCCATTATGCTGCATTTGTGTTGGACACCAGGAATATTACTTTTTAAAGCCTGTCTGTCTTTAAAATCATAAGGACTAAACAGTGAAGTGAAATTTACTTTATGTATTTTCTTATGGCCTTGAAAGTGTTAGCAAGCTCCAGACACGTTTGGGTCAAAGACTTTTAGCTCATCTATCCAACTCTGACACTAGGAGAGACTTTTCTGTCTAGGTATGATGGGGTTTTCCTCTTCAGCCAAGATGTTCAAGGTCCTATGCAAATGGCTGCAGCTGGCAGAAGCCAGGATTTCTGAATACCTCTGTGATGCCTCACAAACTTGGTTCTGACAGAGAATAAGCCTGGGATATTTTTAAGTGTTAGTCAGAAAAGTGGCAACCATGTTTAGCTACCACTGCTTTCCTGCCTCACCCAGGCAGGTCTAGCAAGGTGCTTTCTCTCACTGTCCTCCCTACAGCACCTCTTACCCCGGCATAAATCATGAACTGGAATTTTCTTTAGTTTATAAAAATAAGTCAAGTCTCACTAAATGGTGCTGCAAACCCACAATGCATATTATTTTAGTATAAAAACATTAGCAAATATCTATCAAGTGGAAACATTTTGATTTCCTTTGCTTTAGATGACATTTCAGCAATATTTCTGAAGCATTTAAACAAGCAATATTTATGCCTCTAAGCTTGTTTCCAACATGACCAGCATCAGTGTTATAGTTCTCACTAAAAAATACCAGTTTGGATTTCTAAAATTTCAAGAGGTGCAGTTTAAAATAAATGTTGTCAGTTTGAAAATTAGTCACCGTAAAATAAGACAGTAGTCACTTCTGATACGTCACGTCTTATTGAATTTCTCTGCTACTACTGGATGGTTTTGCAAACGTACTAATTTTTTATGCATATTTTTTCTCTGCTTTGTGAAAATACCACCAAAATTATACTAAAAGGTAGAGTTTAATGGGAAGGTGGGAAGGACTGCATCAAGTACTAGCAAATAAAACAAAAGAAGTAAACTAAATAATAGATTTTAATTTCCCTAAATAATAGATTTTAATAACCCCACAGCAATCCTGGGGTTTACTTATCACTATTTTTTTGTCTGTAAGGGTTATAAGGGTTGTTCTATCCTTTATATACTCTCAGTTGAAATAAAATTGACTACAATATTAATCACTGGCAATTCAATTATTTTCATGTTGTAGCTTTCAGGGTTGTGCCAACAAGGAATCAAAACCTACTTAAATTTGTCATCTTTCCTACTGGTGATTTGGGATTTTAAAATATTATCACATAATAATATGGGAGAGGGACACTCAATCAAAGAAGCAGAGAGTGTGACATAGAGAAGTGGAAGATCACATTACAAAATTTAGTCCAAAACTGAGACATGTTTTATGGAGTAGACTGTGCTTCACTTACTGTGAAATATAGAGGTTGGTTTGTTTTATCACTTTAGTTGTGACTATCATTCTAGAAATAGCTTTATAATATATAATTTCAGTAAGAAAATCAGATATGGAAAAATCTGGTTTTTAAGCTGATGTGACCCAACAATGATTATGTCCAAGCCTTCCAATGATCGTTTATTGAGCAAACAGCCTGCCCCTGTCCCCAAGGTTTCCCAGGTGCTCTGAGGGACATGGTGGAGGGGCAGGTAGATCTCTGCATTTTGGGTGGTGTGGATGTAAACAGCTGTGATGAAACTACTGCTTGTTTGTAGGTAGCAGAAACATTTTCAAATGTCAATAAAAAACAATTGTGATCTGACTTAAACATTCTTGGGGAGAAATGAAAGGAAAGACGATAGTCAGATCCAGCCATTCAAGCTAACCTGTGATTTTGCAGTGCTACTAATCTGAGAAATGTAAGCTTTCTGAAAGATTCAGTTAAAACAATTATTTTTGAATGTAAGAGTAACCTTAAATGTAAGAGCAACCCTTTTTACCTCTTTTATTTTTCCTTAGGGTGCCTTGCTCCATTGTCAAAATGTCTTAACATTTCAGATAGTTTAAAGGCAGTGGAACAGCTAGTATTGCCAACATTGAGCAGCCTCAAGTATCATATCTCATTAGCCAACTCTTAGTCACTTTCAGTGAGAAGAATTGTCTAACAATAAATAAGGTTTTCAGCTAATATGGGTGAAAAGATGAGACATACATGATTGGCTCCTGACTGTTCAACAGAAGAAAGGCTCATTGGCATGATGTTTGAAGCTAAGGAGAATAAGATGAAAACCATCAGCCTCTGGTTTTCACATTGTGGGTTTCAGGTTTAAGATGAAAGATCTCTGTGACAGCCATGAGAATACTTCTACTGAGTCAGGATTATTTTACTTCAGTGCCTATGAGCACCAGAACCATAAGAAAGCTATAAGACCAATATCAGGTCAGTAGTACAGTCACAGCAGCACAGAGCTTTGTAGAGGGACAATAAATTAGGTTTTGCTAAACTCTGTCATTCCCTGGTTGCACTATGATCAATTCCCATGCTCACTATCAAGTAGACTGTACCAAGTCTGTAGACAAAGGACAACGGACTGCAGTTTAGCACGACTGGTAGAATCACCCTAGTATACTTAGAGGATTCTCTCAGGCTGCCTTTTGCCCATTAACGGTTATCTTTAAAAAGGTACTCATGGGGGACAGATCTTTTTTTTAAAAAAAGAAACTGATGAATTATAGACTAACTTAATTTTAATTCCCGGAAAAAATATTCAGTCAAACAAATTATTTCTGACTACCTAGAACATAACAAAGAAATAAGTAAGAACCACCAAGCATTTGTTACAATCAAGTATTGTCTACTTTTCTTCTGAGACATTTAAGAAGCTTTTGTGTAGTGTCATATGTATTGACTTCACTAAGATATCTTGCATGGCTAGTTGAAATTGCCATAAGATGAGCATGCAGATGGATAAAAGGAAGTTCTGAAGTTTATTGTCAACTTATAGGTATGTTCTAAGTAGGATTTCCCAAAGATCTGGATGGAAGCTATTCAAGAATGTCATTAGTAGCTACTTCATAGAATACAGTCCCTGCTTACACAGGCTTCCCTTGTGGGAGTGACTGCAGGCACATTTGCATACAGTGCTGGGTTTCAGTGTGATCCTAACATTGGATAAATAATCCTTGGGAAGATGGATACTGTTCAACAAGGACAAATGCAGTACGACAGGTAGAAATAATCAGCTGTCTCTCGTAGCAGTGGAAAGGTCTGAATTACAGCATGCAGAAGAGAACATACAATTTTTAGTGTATCAAAGGCTGAATGTGAACTGGGGATACAGCACTTCTAAAGAAAGTCAAATAATATCAGTATGTATAAATATGTAACTGCAAGAAAAATGTAGTGGTCCTTTCAAACTGTGTAGTGCTGGCCCGGCCAGTACTTGTCCCATCTTGGACATAACAATTCAAAAATTATTTTGATTAGAAGGAGGAAATCTAAAGAGCAAAGGAAAGGATCAAAGATCACAGTGATGACCTTGTTTGAATCTTTGAGTTGTCAGACAAGCTGCAAAGGGGAAGAAAACAAAACATTCTCATGTTCACTTTGGATGGAGTGCCAGAGTATCACAGAATCAGAGTTGAAAGAGGCATTGAAATGTTCTTGCAGGAAACATCATCCTTCTAAATATATTCTGTGTTAAACCTTGAGCCATTAATCTGAGTGGAAAACCATGGTTAAGAGGCACTACTCTGATATTATTTTATACTCTGTATATTACTTTAGCCAATTACTCTCTCATGATTTCCCTGCATTGACTAAGCTATGTTCCAATGTCACTGGGAAACATTTTTCAGAAGTACCATATCTTGGTGTGATGCTCATCTCCCATACAAATTAACGGTAAATCTCCTGTTGACTTTCAGCAGCAGAGAGGAGGAAGTGCCAAAATTTCTGAAAAGCCTAATTAATTTCTTCTTGATTCTTCATAATACATTTATTGAAATCTTCCTTTAAAACATGGGGCCACCAAAGTATTGATATATTTATGTCTGAAAAGCATTCATTGTGTTAGTAGACAGCTCAGAAATCAACAATTATATATATGTAGATATATCTCTCAATACAATTGAAGTAGCAGCCTTTCAACTCTTAAAATCCCCCTATGATTTGAATCACTCTGATTCTAATCCCTCTATCTTGCCAAGGACAATTGACGTTTCAAATTTGCTTTGGAACCTTTCAGAAGTTATTTCTGTGGGAGATTGGATAATGTAAGGATTTTAGAATAGAGTTTAAATTTGCTATTAATTCAAAGCAGTTTTTCATAAATTGTGTCAGTTATGCACAGTTCATGGTTATGCCTTTAAATTTCCTCTTGCCTCCTCATTAACTAGAGACAAACCTATTCACCATGTGGAATGGAAAGAAGACATTGTCCTTTAAATATTCTAATCTCACACAAGAAAATTAGACATCTGGTCACTGTAAATGCACCTTTCTCATGTA
The DNA here is from genome assembly GCF_965140245.1 of Athene noctua. Classification (NCBI taxonomy): domain Eukaryota; kingdom Metazoa; phylum Chordata; class Aves; order Strigiformes; family Strigidae; genus Athene; species Athene noctua. Next base: position 18,424,013 of record NC_134040.1, on the reverse strand, counting down.
AACAAATAAAAGACTAAAAACTTCTACAGAGGCCATGATTCCAATTTCAGTTTCTCTGTAGGATGCATTACCAGATTAGGGAACAGGTAACAGCCATGTGTTATTGAGGAAGCAGGTCAGAAAAGTCTAATAGATTTTCCTGTGCATCATACCAGGATTTACAACTCTTAAATGACTTTGCAGGGAAAATATTCAAACAATGAAAATGAGCAACAATCTGTCACCTTGTTAACTGCCTTTCAAACAGCTGTAGGCTGCTATTAGGCTGCCCTTAGACTCTTCTTAACCTGCCTAAACAAGCCCAGCGCTCTCATGGTCTCTTCATAGGTTAGGTGCTCTAGGCTCTGGCCCATCTGGTAGCACTCTGATGGATGCTCTTCAGTTTCTTAACACCCTTCTTGAACTAGGGGGCCCAAATATACGTGCAATAATCCATATCAGTGTGGATTTATTCACAGTGTCTTAATCATGATGAGACCACAGTTGGCTCATATGCCACCTGGTGTTCATCATAATCTCCAAGTGCTTCTCAGAAAGGCATGTAGCATCCAGGCTCTTGGTAATTTCTTTGTTAATAGAAGTTTAAGGTATTAACATGTCTTACAATAATTGCAAATGTTTATCTTTTGATGCTTCTTCTTCCAGTCATACATTCCAGGACAGAAATACTTAAATAGAAATCCTGAGCAACACAGTAACAGAAAGCAAATAAATAATTGCATGTCATTCATTACTGACAAAACTGTCTTGACTACACTGCTATTAAGGGGCATGGTGGATGTACATGGCACAGCAAATTGCATTTTATGGAATCTTCACTCTTCAATGTGTCATTAAATAGCAAGATGGGAAGTGAGGAGCAAGGAGAGGAAATGAATGACTGCAGAGAACTTCTGGGAAGTCTAGGATGTAAATAGAGAACTCCATCTTGTGTAGGCATGGATATCTTACTCAAAATCTCAGCTACAACTTTTTTACTCTAGCTGGTGACTTTTAAATGAGATTCCACATTTCATATCTGAATATTCTTAGTGCCTCCTGAGCCATAGTTTAAAATGCTACACTGTGCTTATGAGTCATTGTGGTAGATTTCTGCTACTAGTTTGGAACCACCCCAACCCAACAGCCCTGTGATGATGTCTAGAAAAGTATGGGAGCTAGGAAGTCTGAGCTGTGCATTTTAAATGACTGAAGAAGCTTGTAAGAAGCACCAGTGAACTCTGATTTGAAGCCTAGAGGCAGGGTACAATGAGTGTCTCTGCTGTTGTATGTCCTTTGGGGGTGATCTGATCTCCTAGGCATGTGAGATAAGTAAAACAGTAGAGGTCTCTAATATGCAACATGTACATTTTACACACTGCAGCACTGGAACTCCGTGGAAGCCTTTGCCATCTGTCACCTATGAACGTTCCCTTGCCCAGAGAACCCCAAGGTATATGGTGTGAGTCTTGGGACTATTGATTATATGAGAATTTTGATATGCAGCTACAAAGTCAGAGATTTTTTTCCCAGAAATACTTTGGTGTATATCATTTGTATTTTTTAGAGGAGTGAAAACCATGAGAACTGATATTTACAGGAAAGAGGATTTTGTCACATGGCACATGACCCTGTCTTGTAGAGGAGTTTTGAGAAAATTGTAGTCTTCTTGGTGTTTCAAGTTCAAGATGTTTTGTAGCAGAATGCTTTCTTTTTGTTTTTAATTTCCAAGTCTTCTTGATGTCAATTATGCATGCTTCCATTTCTTTGCATTAAGGATGGTATCTGTTTCCTTCTGTGTTTCAAGGGTTTCTATTCTGAAGTGTTATTTCTTATGTTATTTCATGTTACTTCAGCACAGTATTTAACAGATCGTACCCTTCACATGAATATCCACATTTCAGATTACACTTACTTGAATTGTTAACCCAAGGTTTTGCAAGATAAGTTTAATATTGCATCCTATAATCATTCTTAACATCAACTTAATTATTTCTATGTACTTGCCAATTCTTTGTAAGAAACAGCATGCTGTTAATTTAGAATCGGGAGAGATCCAACAATCTACCATTGAAATAGCCTCACTTTAGAGCCAATGTATCATAATTAATTATTATTCCGCTATCCCAGAATCTCTCATGTAGCATTACTTGCAACATTCCAGAATTCTTCTTAGTTTATAGATTATGAAATTGGTAACAAATTTACAGACATTCAGAGCCAAAAGCCAGTAATGTAGTCACATTCATACCACAAGGTTTCCCCACTTTTACGTTGGTGTCACTTAATATGAATCAATGTGTGATACCTTGGAGCATCAGGATGCAAAGGGTTAGTGCAAAATCCAGTTTTATTTAACCTTCATTAGTGATCTGTAGGTGGAAGCAAACAGCTCATTAGCAGAATTTGCAGATGCTAATAAATTGAGAGAATTATGTACCTGAGGGAAGACTACAAAATAATAAAAAGGGCATCCAACAGGGGTTTAAAATGTGGACAGAAAATAACAATTTAACTCAGGAGATCTTATATTAATACAACTCAGAAAATAATTAAAAACACAAATAAGAATGCAAATTGATTCCATACCTTGAAGTAGAGAATGAGACATTGCATCAGCAGAAGAATCCCTTTTCTCTTAAGTGTTTGGAAAGGAAACAAATAAATTTAGAATTAGAGCCTGTCATCAATGACAGGCAAAATAGGTAGGCAAATGGACATTTAGAAGCATGATGCAAGATGCTTCTGCTTTAGGGTTTTCAATGAGCATATGATGTCTCTAATACCCTATACAGGCTCAGTGAACCCCAGAGGTGGATTTTGCACAACTTAAGTTGTCTAAATATTCTCAACCAATCTGGCAGGAGGTTGACTGGATTTAACCCTGACGAAAATGTATATGATAATATGCAGTTTGGAATTTGCAAATGTGCAGATTGCGTATGCCTTTTGACCTTTATTAATTTTTACACATTGGTAAAAATCAGGAATTCCATTAAAATAAGTAAAGATAGGAATTGCTGCTAATAAATGAAAAGCAAGTATTTCATCCCTTTGGCCTATTAAGAAGTCCTCACATAGCTATTTCAATCTTTTACTAAGTTTATTTACAGAAATAAATAGCGGTGCTCTTACCTTTGAAACTACACATGAATGGATACATTTTATTTTCTAGCCTTGAACCTCAGTAGCTTAAGAGTTTTACATGTCAAAAAAAAAAAAACAGTAAAAGCAACAGTTATAAGAAACTCATCGTTGTTTATCCATCATTTTTATTCCTACATTAGTTTCTGTGTTTCCTTACTGTGGGGAATAATATTTCAGACATACAGAGAAATCAAAATTGTACTGCTTGCTTTGGCTAGCTGTAAAGACACAGTCATGAGCTCATCAGGACATAATGCCATTCAGATGTAAGCCTGAGGTTTGCTAAACATTCCCAATGATTTTAAAAGCAAAACCGTATTTCTTTTATATTTAGAAAGTTAAAGGTATAATTAAAAACTTCAGTTTGTTTATCTCATTGTCCAAACATAATACAGATCACTATATACCTAACATGTTTTGCAGCAGTGCGTTCCCCCCAGTAATTTCCTAGACTGGACACTTTCCTCTTTGTTATCTGTTCTCCTTGTTTGTTTGTTTAATGGTCATATCAAACCAGAAAATGTTCCCTTTTTATTCCCAGTACAACCATTCTTTTTTCTTTTCTGCCTGCCTTTTATTAAAATTATGTTTACTGCAGTACTCCTTCTTCTGCTTTTCCCTTCCTTCTCTAGTTGCATTGATGATTATTTGGAATGATTCCCTCTGTCTCTAAAGACCCTCTAAGATCAGATTAGTTGATCATCTCATCATGTCCCTTAGTCTCTTGCTTGGAGGTGGCCTAGAGCTTCTCATTTTGAGCTTGACTTAATATGATGTTCTCCTGTCATTGCCACTCAAGCATATGTATCACAGCTGTGAAGTTGCAGAACATGCAGGTTTTGGCAGTTATCAAGCTTGCTTTGCATTTGAGGATGATGAGATGAAAAAAAAAAAAAAAAAAAAAAAAAGCTGTAGCATCCTGAGACACAAATGATCACATATGGGGGAGAAGGAAACAAAATAAAGATTGTGCAGTCTTTGACCTCAAGTGTACATTTTTGTGTGTCTGGTTGCCTAACGATACACATCTGTGAAATCAGCATTGTATGCCCTCTAAAAACGGGTGGTTCAATTTGTGTATGTTATTATGGAATGACAGAGCATGATTTGATCAGCATTTGTACAGTACAATAGAACTCAAGAAAAGTGAGGAATACTGAAAATATGTAGGCTTTGCACACAGGCAGAGGAAGATGAGCAATGGAATGGAATTTCAGCTAATGTGTGTGGTATGTCCGGAATCTTTTTCTGAGATATGGTATTAAAATTGAATTTCTCAGAAGAAATATAGAACTGTCAGAGAAACATCACTGGCAGCATGAGAAAAAATAGTAATTGTTTTCATTGTGTTATTTATCTGCTTTACAAGCATAGATCAGTCATTATGTTTTAACACAAAATAATTAATATGCCACTTTCCCCTATGCAATTCCACAGGTACCCAGTGAGACAATCCTGTTGGCTGTCAAACACTCATACGTTGGAATTGCACACCCAAACATTTAAGGTTAGGTTTGCTGTCTTTCACCACCACTTCTCAAGTCCTCTCATTCATCACACTAGGTCAGGTCACCAAGTAGTACTGGTGGGCTTGCTTGGCTGGCTTCCCTGTGTGACAGCTGCAGAGAGCTGACCATGATTAATCATGTTGCATTTACAGTCCTATATTAATTGTTTAGCTTCACAGACAAAAAAAAAAAAAAAAAAAAAAAAAAAGCACAAAAAACCCACTTTCAAAACTGCTAAGTCTCTTAACAAGTCACAAGTTACCATTTTAGTTTCTTTGTATAAACAGTACTATGCATAAGAATGTAGCTGATGTGATACTCTGATCAAAAATTCATCTTTGTAGTTTAATAGTGGTGTTATAACAGTGTCACAGAACTGAGAAATGGTATCAGTTTCTTATTTTCTCCTATGATCATGATACAAGATACTGAGGAACATGAAGTATCTTCCAACCAGATAAGCTAACAATGTTTTGAAGATTCTAAAATAAATGAAAACATAGGAAATATCAAGACTGATGTTTAATATAAGGTTTCTTATTTTCTCTAAAAAATATTTTTTGTCTTTCAAGCTCATGTGGTCAATAGTTTTTGCAGTTTGTACAAAACCTGAAAGATAAAGCCAAATTGGCTGAATGCCTCTTTTTTCTTTTTTTACTCCTCTTTTGGCTGCAATTGAAAAAAACCCCATACTTTTTACATTGTTAAATAAAAATATAGTTTTGGATTTGAATAAGAACTTACAGAATTTATTTTCTTTCTGTCCCAAATGCTGAGTCCAATATGGTACTCCTCAAAGCTAAACTCAGGGTGGTGTCTTTGGCTGATTTATGGCCAGAGTGCTTAGTACCATTCTGTTGTATCAATTCCTACCTTGTTTATTCTTTTAAAAATCCATCCTAAAGCTTTAGTCTGTGATTTCACATCAGAGATTAGTAAGCCTAACAGCTGTTCCCTACCTAAAAAGACAACACTGTTTCTGCTTTTCCCTTCCTCAGCTGCAGTCCTCCCCTCTTCCTCACTGCTGTATAGCTCATACATGGTGGGTGAGCTGATGATCAGAAATTATTCTCTTGGGGGGGTGGAGGGAAGGAATAGTGTTTCTTTACTGATATCTTAATTAGTTCACTGTGGGGAAAGTGCCCTTACTGACAGAAGGCAAATAGGCATGTATGGTGGGAAGGTGTGGCAGAGGGGAGGACAAAAATCTGTTCTGACGGCAGAAAGCATGAAACTCACCTTTAGTGTCTGGTCCACAGGTTGTCGGGTTAAATAGAAATGTTCCCATTGGGTGGGAATCCCAGTGAATTCTGAATCACGTTTTTATTGATTTTTACTGTGCCTTCATAGCTATTACTCATAATACTCACTGCTGAATGCCCCACATAGGTGTGAAAATCCAGCAATACACAATATTATATTGCTTATTCTGCTTTTAGTTTATCATGGTTCAGGCAAATTATAACTGAATCTGGTTCTTCTCTCATTTCTGCCTGTAAAAAAATATCTCCGCTGAAGACAATCAAATTATGGTGCTGCGTAAATGGACTGAGGAAAGTATCAGAGTGATGGTTCTTGGTTGGATCATACCCTCTTGAATCTAGGTGAGGATGGGATGACACAGTAACAAAGAGGTGCTCAACTCCTTTTTCCTTTCTGTTTGGAAGCTTCTAGACCAAACAAGTTGCTTGTAGTCCAGAAAAGCTGTTCTCTAAGTCTCTATTCAAAACAACAAGGAAAACCCCAACAAAACAAATTCAATGCATATGTTGGCCTTCGTATCCTCTGTGAAAGGTTATCCATTCCTGACAAACTGCATCCTCATCAAAGAAGAAAAGGCTTCAACATATTTAGTTACATTGGTTTATGATATCAGTACCTTTGGCTGTGTGCCTTGCCTCTCTGCTCACGTTGAATATACTAGAACAGATGCATGCCCACCACTCATCAGCCTTTCTTCATAGTCTTGTTTTTTACCATAAATCCACTGTCTTTCATTACTTGAATTAATATGTTGAGTTGTGAACTTGAGTGAGTCAGGTATCAAATCACATTTCCTTCTACCTCTCCTGATATGGGCCAGTAAATTCTGGTAGTACAGATAAGAAAGTAACATCATGTTTTTTCATATAGCCATTAAATCCATTGGTGAACATCTGTCAGAGCCCTAAGAAAAAGAGCAAGAAACCGTACTCTCAGCATAGTTTAGAGTAAAGAGGGAATTCTGAGGCCAAATCTTAGCTCTAGAATGCTGAAAATAGAAGCTATTATAGATATTTTCTGCCATCTCCTCCTCCTCAAAGTTCACCAAAACTACATTTTTTCCTATAAAAAGACAACATATTGGAAAAAAACAGTCTGTTATCAATTTACATAAGGTCATGAACTTTAACTTTTAGGACAAAGAAAGGTACCAAACATTTGTTCCCACAAAAGGCACCATGAGACTGACAGGCACACTGACAAGGATTTATTTTTGATTCAGTACCCTCTAATTGTATGTGATTATATCTATTTCAATGCATCATATAAAAACAAGAATGAAAGTTTTATAGTATGGCAATCATAACCTAATGCAGTATCTTTTGTCATGCACATTTCACATTCTTTGTGCAGTATGACTAATACATGTGAAGAATTGGAATGTTTTATCACGTCCCTTTAGAAACTGGAATAAAAATAAAATCTATGCAGTCAAATAAATGTGAGAAATAGAACACACCAAATTTTCCAATATGTTGTCCTTTCTCTGAACTATCAGTGCCATCTGGTTTAAAGGCCAAATAATTCAGGAGAAGAAGAATATCTAAGAGTGATCTAAGAGTAAGTGTGATCTCCTGGTGGAATAGAAGTTCTTAATACATTTGGTGTTCCTACGGCTGACAGGGCAAATAGAGTGAAGATGAAAAACAGGGTGCATGGCTGAAACTGCAGCACTTTGATCTTAGGCTGTGTTTTTAAACAGCTCTGAGTCCTTCAGAGCCTGACATACGTTAAATCAGCTCTTATGTTTCTCCATCTGAGTGTATGGAGAATTGCTGCTACAGAGAACAGGGCTAGAAAGGCTCAATGGTGAGCTTCATAATTTACTTGTAGAGCACCCTTCAATACAGCCAGGGTCATAACCAAATATCTGGCCCTGTACATCTTTATTGTTCTTAATGAACAGTAGTTTCAATGATTACAGACCTGCAAGTGCATGTTGAAGCCTCCCCAATCCCCACATATGTATTCAAGATCAATCAGAGAATTTACTAAAAGTTTCAGGTGACTAAATTAATCTATTTTCAATTTTATGGATAATACTTTATGGGATTTATAAAACAACAATGGATTATTTTTTTCTAACAAGTTTTTAAGGTAGTTATATGCAACAGACACTGGAATGGGGTGCATCCCACCTGAAAATCAGAAACTTTGTTAAAACTTTTGTCATTCTCTCTTCATGGCAACTTGCAATGGCAGAATAACCACGTGGTGGAAACGTGTAAGAAGGAGATAAAAATCAGTAACGAAGGCACTGTAGTAGAAATTTCTGTACATATTTTTTCTCTTTCTAATGCCTGAAGGCATTACAGACTGTCACTAAGTTTTCTCCAGAGATCCTCACCAGCTATGTTAGAGCTGTCTTGATCCTTCAGTTTAATTTTCTAAATCCTTGAGTGGATGTGCCAGCTACGCTGTTTCACCTAGATCACATGGGCTATGTGGGCGACTATAACTAAAACAGTTCTGTAATTCTGTAGCCAAGTTTATTTCAGTTTAGAGAAGCTGAGCTACATTCTCCAGCTGAACTCACTCCTGAACTCTTGTACTGCAGCTAAGTTTTAGCATGGCCAAGCACATTTCCCTTCTGCTTTTCCATATCTGACTATATTCAAATGTTGCAAGAGGAGGACACAGAAGCAGTTATTCCATCTCTCTGCTTGCTGGCAGATCTATCCCTGTGTGGCTCCCAGGCTGACCCACACCCCTCCCTGCCTCTTGTGCTCAGGAGGAAGGCAGAATGCCTGTCCCCATAAACAACTGGTAAAGAACTGGCACAGATTTTCCTCTTTGGAGTATTCTGCATATTTTCCTATGTTTTTCCATTCTTATTTCTTTTCCTGTCAAAGAGAACGCCTGCATAAAGTATGAAGCAATACTACTTCCTGTTAGGAAGGTCTGGAGTTTAATTCAAATGTCTGTTCTGGTTTAGTTTTGTGTGTCTATTTTAGGAGAACTAAGTTGCAATCATGAAAGGAACCTAATCCACATGTGCCTATCTTCCCAACTCACATTAAATTGTTTAACTTCACTGGTAGCTTGATGTCTAATTGCTCTCAATACTACTGAAAGAACCCAGTTGTACAACTTCAGGTATTCCATATACCATTATTTTAAATTGTCTTAGCTACAGGAGATTGGTTTCAAAATAGGACAGTCTTTAATATATTGTGTTATCTCCCTCTTTACATATTAGTCAGGTCAGCTGCTTTGAAATAACTACAGCCTAGTTCATTAACGTGTTTGCTGTCATTTTGGCTATACTAAACTTGGCATCAAATTACCCATCAACATACTGAAAAGCTTGCTCTGTCGGTAGGAGCATAATCAAATTGTCAACAAAGATCAATATGTTAATATTTCCTGTTTGAATCCTCTAGTTCATCAAATCCTGTCCATAAAACAAGGAGAAAGACTTAATGGAAAATGTGCTAGAAGCCTGATTAGAATTAAATATATGAAAAGTTCTCTTCATTGTAACAGACTTAGAAAACTCATTGCAAAAATGAATCCCTGAATGTTTTTACGTATTCCTGTACCTAACAACTAACATGTTACCAGAGACTCAGTCATTCTCCAGAAAAAGTCTTCTGTCTCACTGGCATGATTTTTGTCTACTTTTTCTTGCCTTTCCTTGTTTTCTTTCTTTACCTTTTTTGTTTTAATCTCTTTTGTATACTTAGAGACATTTATAATATAACTTTTCAGTGCTTGTGCCTTGGTACAATGTCTACAGATGAGATTTTCTTTTTCCATTGTTATATATATTTGCAGGAGTAGCAAAAATAAAGCCAATCATTATTTTTGTGAAAATATTGAGCTTAGAGAATGTACAAAAAAGAAAATACATGTCCTGATATTTCTGATGTGCTAAAAGTTTTCTTGGATGGAAAATCTGCTTCCTTTACCACACTTCCCTTACCCGTCCACTTACCCCACAGTCTTAAAGTATATTTGTGCTGTATGCTCTGCTTTTGAAAGAATATGCCTAAGACAAGACCAAAGACCAGCTCTACAGTCAAGTCAAAGATATAGCTGTAATACAACCTAACTGTTTCTTCACAAGACAAATGGTTCAGACACAAATACTGAAAATATTAGCATTCATCCTTCTTTTCCTTGTCTTCCTTTGACCTCTGTTGAAAAATGGCTTCTCTTCAAATATGCATTCCCTTACGATGAATTTGCACCTGGAACTGAGTAAGGACTGGAAGAGACAATAAGTACAAACAAGACAGTTATTCATGACCACCTTGAAAATAAATGTTTCTTACAAGTTACGCAGATGTCGTTACACAGATTCCTATCTACCCTCTAGTCAAACGGTTACTGATGGTATAATAGTCTAAAAGAAAAAGTGTATAATATCTCTACCCATGGAAAAAAATGATAAGATTTCTTCTAAATAAATAAATAAATAAATTCTATTGTGGAGATGTTTTTCATGACCAAGGTTATTTATTTTCTTTGCTGTTTTGTTTGTTTGTTTCCTTGTTAAGAGGAGTATGTATTTTTCTATAGTGTACTTCCTGAGGGGTGGGGTGAGTGTCAGGGCAGTGCAGAGGCCAGTTGTTGTTAAATACTTGCAGAGGCAAAGCTGATACCGGTGTTTCATTTCTAGGGTGCCCAAGACTAGAGTCTGCAGGCTGCTGTAGGATCCCTGCAGGATCTCAACCTGTTTGAGAACTGTTGCCTGCAAAGTGGAGTCTGGCTGGCTCTTCTCACTGAAGAGGCAGAAGGGGGTGGAGAGGCAAAGTTAGTATTTTTAAGTAATTGTAATACGTAAGGACTGATGAACCCATAATGCTGTATGCACAAGGTCTCTGTAGATATCTCCGCAGTATATCACATATGTGATACATTTGCTGTTTCTGGAGAAGTGTTGTGATAGGAAGGATGGGTTGGATGGGCAGGCTGGCAAGGGGTCTTCTTACCAAATATTTTATTACCTGTTAAGGATATGTTTTTCTAATGATTTACAACAGCCTTTACTTAAAAAGAAATTCTGTCAGCTGCATTTGGACTTTAAAGCTCTTGCCTCTGTTATTTACTATTATATGGATGGAATTTGCCAAAATCTACCACAATGACATAGAGGTGTAGAGATTTCTACGTACCAAGAAACTGTGTGCCTTGGGTCCGTTTGTGCTGAATGGGAACAAATAAAACTCAGTCCCATGGCTGTAACTGTTCTGATTTCTGCTTTTTTCATTCAGGAATAAGTCTGCAGATCCTCTGAAAAAGAATATTCTAGAGGTGAGAGTGATTATGCGGGGAAGGAAAAAAGAAACAAGGAGGCAATATGAAAGCCAATGTCTTGTTAGAGCTCTGCCTCAAGCAGCATTGTCTACAGAAAAACTGATGTTCAGCAGAATCTCAACAACTAATATTAAAGAACAAAATTCTTTAGAGCATCTGGAAGAATATAATAAATGTCCCATTTTATAAAACAGGGAGATATATTGTAAATCTTGCCAAGGGTTCTCTGTCAAATAATGCTGTTTAGGCTGAACTTCTGTGGCCTTGAATTCGCATTTACACATTGGCTGTGTAATACCTTTCTCAGTTAGCAAGATGGTTAATGCCCAACTTGATCAATAAAATGATCAATTCTACTTCAGGTAGATATTTGTTCTGTCAAGCAGTATTCAATGTGTAATATTTGTCACAAAAATGGGGCAAAAAACAGCACTTGGTGATCATCAAATTTGCTGCATACCAGAGGCTCGGGAAAAACTTTGAACTACATAAAAGTGGATCGTTAAATATGGTATAACCCATAGAGACCAAATAATATTATTAACTTTGAAAAGCAGCTATGATCTACAGGAAACATACAACAGCATTAAAAAAAAAAAAAAAAAAAAAAAAGGAATACAGGAGTACCCAATTTTCCACAAGGTCATTCCAGTTTCAAATCAACGTAATTCACACCAAAACCTGATGTAAAGTTACATGGAATTTGCCCATTAAAAGCTTAGCAAGAAAAGTGAGAGGGGCAAGTAGTTTGACAGTGTCTAGACTTTGTCATATTTAGTTCTTTCGGATGTGTACTGCCAATATCAAGTCAATAATTTTACCAAGTATTAGTTGAAAAATGAATGATGCTTCAGGTAAGTAAAATAATATTTTTTATATTTAAACTAAGTGGAAGTTGAGCTGGGTCTTTAATCTGGAAAGGCTGTGATGAGTACTCCAAAGGGTACTTGTTTGTTTCTTCTACACTCTCCAGCGTTCACAAGGAATACACCATCTTAGATCCATATGGTACATGCAGTTCATAGACACATGGATCATTGCCAGTTAATGGCTTTCTTGGTTGGCAAAGTAACTGTTTTCTGTGTGCATAAACTAAGCACAAGAATGTAAATAGGTAATTTGCTTACTTTCTAATTTGGAAATGCACGTTAATTTTTAGGTTTGCAGAAATTAGGCAATCAATATGTATCAATGAAACCAACTCTAGTTCTTTATTTGAGTAACTTAAAGAATAAAGGTGAAAGAACTCTTTGCTTTTACCATACATACCTTTGAGACAATAGCTATGTTACACACTGTTAAATACATTTAATCACAGTTAATCTGAATCTTTGGCTGAATTTTATTCAAATTCCAACACATGAAGGGAAGGAGTTGTTGTGATTTTACAAAGAGGTTGAGACAGTTCACTCTGACTAACCACAAGGTTCAGCCTGACATTTCAAGCAGTTTCTAATCTACTCCTATTATCAAATGAAGGGAGAAAATAGGGGTTTTTTTCCAAACAACAATTATTTCAATAGACTTGAATGAATGAACATGATGAATGCTACATCATGTATACATATATAAATATACACTTTACATAGTATACAGATGCCTGCAATTTTCCCTTGTTGCAAAAAAAAATGAGTAGTTTTCAATCTATATAGAAAGACTTCTAATGAGTAATGTGGGTCATGGCAATACACCAGCTTAAAACTGGCAAGTTTTAAAATATATGTTTATTTTACTTACTGTCAAAAGAAACATGGTAATGTTATGAAGTGCAAGTGCTGTCTCCCAAGATGCCTGGGGTGAAGTCTTGAACCTACTGAGATCAACATGAATTTTGTCCGTAGATTCAATGGCTTAAATTTATACGTGTTTATGTGTCAGAATAGTGACTGGAAGCATAAAATCTCAGTGCCACTGGGGAGCCACCTCTGCTAGTATGAATCTAAGAAATGAGTCAACTAAATACAGAAGAAAACCTTTACTACAAGATATGTAAGCTGCAACACCCAGCAACCTAAACACTAAAGATTTTACTTATATTTTTCCAGTCCCTATGTCATGGTCAAGTAGCAGAAACACAAGCTATTTCTAAATAGGTCCAGTGATAATATTAGCAGTGTATGGCTATGAATCCAGTAGATGTTGACTGTCTGCACGGATACTATGCTAATATTTTCTTTCCACCATTCAAGATGTATTATAATAATGTGAACCGAGTATCGACTTTTCACAACAGTCATTGTAAGAAACAATAGGCAGGTCCCTGAAGGCATAGCTTTAATTTACATATGGATTGAAGTCTATGACTAGTACTTATGTTATCTGAACACCCCCAGTTGTACCGTCTCCTGAACTCTGTGGAAATAAACATTTAGTTAGGACTGTATAGATTGCAAAATTGAAGATCTAGGTTATATTTTGCTGTGTCTAAAGATTAGTCCTTATGTTCCATGAATGGAAAATAGTGTTTAAAAGCTGAAAAGAAAAAAAATCCTCTCCATGTGAAACATATTTTTCTGCAGCAATAGACATACCATAAGTAATGGATTTATGTCGGACGCCTTGCACTATGAAGCAATTCTTGACAGAGATAAATCAGCCTGAGAAAACTGAAAAAAAACATCAATCAAAAGAAGGGGAAAAAGGAGAAGGTATTAAGACCAGATAAGTACAAAAATAACTAAGTTAACTGAATAAACATTATGAAAACAAAATATATCCAAGGGAATAGTAAGGAAGTAGCATAAATACTTCAAAGCAAGTCCTATTTTCATGAAAAACAATACTATGATTAGTCTCAGTTTTCTAGCCTAAAGGTATTTTTCTAAAACTCTTTTGTACATTATTCATATTCTTAGTATAAAGAGCCATGTTGGCTCTGTGAGGATTGGTAGTAGGGTAGCAACAGAAAGAGCTGTTTTGCTTTCTCCTTTGCATTCTTTCATTAAAGTGGTCTTGAACAGTAGAGTGGCAATGGAATTTGGCACTCAAGTGTCTACCTTCGGTCTCACAGCTAGAATTTGATTCCCAGCATTCACAGTATCTTTTGAAAATGATGAGTCAGACAGATGCTGGCAGTCTTCCAGATCTTGGTTACATGTGTGAAAGAGCACTGCTTTTCTTTTAAAGAGGGAAAGAATTAAAAAAAAAAAAATCCCAGATGAGCAGTCGTAGTTTTGCGTCCAGAGAGTAGGATGAACTGAATTTGCATTAGAAACCCCTGCACCCAATTAAGGAGTAGAGGAATGTACAGTAGTCATAAGAAAACAGCTCTTCTGTCTTCTTTCCAGTTCTCAACAGCAGAAGAGAAAACAAAGATTATAATTATAATTTTTGTTTTAAAGAAAAGTTTTGTACAGTTGAAAACAATCTTTAAAATATACATATATATAATATAATCTATATCTTGAAAGATATAAGCTCACTTTTGACCTTTCACCACTTACCAATTAACATATCTATATTGATCTTAGAGACATTTTTCCTCATTTAAACTTACGTGTTTAAATAGAGACATAACTCTATGTGAGCTAGAGTTATGATGTGAATCTTGTCACAGGGAGGAACAAGTGAAGAGCTTCAGGCCATGATGGGAGTTGAAAGATACCTGTACCACCAGCAGAATCACTTTGTCCAGTAAACAAAGGAATGAGGTGTGAAACCTCCATCCAATCTGGATTCCAAAATTCACAAATTCAGGAAAGGTTGGATATGATATTTTTCATTTAAACCAAAGCCACTGATTTCTGATGAACTAGAGAAAGGTGTAAGGGGTTCAGATTCATTTTTTACTGCCGCACACAAGGGTGACCTCTTCTGGCTGAGGATAAAACTGTGTTAAACATTCTCCCCTGAGTTTTCAACCATTTTTAGTTGACATCAAATTATTCCCCTTTGAAAGGAAGTACCCAAACTCCATTTCCTAACACTGTGACTTTATTCATCAAAAAGAAGAAAATTCCAAACATAGATGGTATTTGATCTATCTCTTGTATCAAGCTGGAGTATGCGATGATTTATTGGTATTTATGGTACATTCTAAGTTACCCCAGCAACAGACTATCTGTCTCTATGATTGCCACTTTTAGGACTGAAAAAGGTCAGAGTGAAAATCTGCAAGCAAAAATGAGTGTGAAATTGTCCACTGTATTTGCAGATGCAACTGATGCAATCGCATACACAAATACAAATTCCCTACTGTATTGCCAAAGGAGGTGGTTTTGCCAGTAACTGTTGCTGAATGTGACTGGAAGGAACTTCAGAACCATTCTCACAAGGCATCATAGGCCAAAGAGTGTTGGATGAGAGTCCAGAAGACCTAAGTGAAATCTTGACAATCAGAGACATCAATGGGAGTTTTGCAATCAGGCTCAGCAACACCACAGTTCATCCCTAAGTTTTTAAACAATTTACTCATATTTTAAACTATTCTAAAAGCACAATATTACATACAATCATT
This sequence comes from Athene noctua, assembly GCF_965140245.1. Lineage (NCBI taxonomy): Eukaryota > Metazoa > Chordata > Aves > Strigiformes > Strigidae > Athene > Athene noctua. Next base: position 18,408,398 of record NC_134040.1, on the reverse strand, counting down.
TAATGTAGAACATTAAAGCAATAATATTTATTATTTTTATTGTAATAATTTACGCAGACTTTCTCAGCAGAAGTGTTTTAAAATTTTCTGCAAAGCAGAAATGTAGATAAACCTGTAAATGATCAGTTTCAAATCATTTTGAAAATTGACTATCTTCTTTTTCTATTCAGATGAGAATACAGATGTAAAGTCTTGGTTATGGTTGGTGGTTACCATAAGACAGATATATATAAAAGGCTGCTTAAATATTTTCAGTGCAATGACTGAGGCTGCTTAAATATTGTAGCTGTTACAACAGATGAAGTTCCATCTGTGGTTGGTAGTAATGCAAGCTTAATTCAATATCGTGTTAAAGTCATTCTCCGGTTGATGGAGTTTCAATCTATCAGGCACTAAAAGGAGCCCTCTTCCAAGGGAAGGTTGGAAACATTGTCCTAGGCTTGATGAAATCTGTGAATATCATTGCTGCAAGACCTTTTAATAACTGATATTTTATGACATCAGTTCTCAGGTTCAGAATTCCTGAGACACAGAAACAGCACAGGGATAAATTAGTTCTTTATTTTTGAATTGTTTTTTGAAATATTCTTTGCAAAATATAGCTATCCTTATACCTGGAGAGCCAATTCATCATCACTCTACTTCCTGGATATTTTTAGATTATTATTTTCTGATTATTTTTTAGATTTTTACTTAATATCTCATTATTTTAAGCTTAAAATTTAATTTAATAGGATAATAAATTATTTGGAAATATCTATGCTGTGGTGTTAACTAAGGGGCCAGAATTGTACTTGTGGCAAAACACTCTATCTTCCCCTTGGCTGAAGACTGATATGAGAAGCCATCAAGGGATAAACAAGTCTGAATTTCCAACAGGTACAAAGGGGACAGGTTTGAGTTTAGTTCCCATTCAGGAAAAAGTTTGAGCTTAACAGACGTAGGTTGTTCAGTGCTGTGAACTCCAGCGCAGCTTGGACAAGGATAACAGAGTAGTCTATCTGTAATTTTATTGGTTTAATTCATCTAGGATTTCTCTTTGTGGTTGAAAAGCTTTGAATACATAGAGAAGTTTTCGTCACTGGGAACAGATATGCTTTACTTTATTGAGGAAACATCTGGAAAACTTAGATACTTTCATATACGATGTTGGCAACATCAAAGCAGCACTCCAATCATATTCAGATATAGTTGGGAAATCATTGAAAATCGTTCCATTATAACTTCTAAACTTCCCCAGCTGCTAAGAAAAACACTGCCACACCGGCACTGGCAGCCACACACAGACCTGTCTGAGGGCTCTGCCTCATACAATTCAAGTGGCTGGGAATCTCGCTACCGCAGGAAATGGGCAATTTCCAGTATACTTCTATTCAGGAGGAGAGCCTTTGTTAAACACTTGGCTTTTTGATTGAAAATATGGAGCATGATGGGATTAAAGAAAATCAATTCAGTCACCAAAATGAACTCTTGCAGATTTGAAGCTGGTTGCCCGGTTCCTCCTTTTTCTCTAGGGCAAAGAGAGATGGGGGAGTGTCGCCTTTGTTGACAACTTTCAGTTTAATTTTCTCACATTCATTAATTTATCACATCTAACACCAAGAAATAACTAATGAGTGAGACGAGTCTATATGTGTGGCTTTGAAAAGGAAATACTGGCCTTGAAATTGTTTTCTTTTTTGATACTCAAATGCAGAAATCCCAGGAACAGTTTGAGAAATGCCTCTCCATACTGAAGAGCTAAATTTTTGGTATGTGCTACCAAAAGTTTTTATTAGTCCAATCATACAGTAAGTTATCTGCTTTTGATGTGTACATGTAGATTAATTTCTTATGAGTCTTTCTATTTGGAGTTGAAATTTCAGTTGTGGTACAGTCAGCCATAAGAAAAAGAAAACAATGCATAATTATATGGAAGAAATATGATATGAAATCTGAAACATTACAGAATTCACAAACCTTCTGGCAATCTTACTTTACTTTAGATTTTACTATCCTGAATCTGAATTTGTGTTACATTCTGTAATGCAAGCAAAAATTCACATTTAATATGAGTTAATTTTAAACGACTAAATGTACATATAAAATGGGGCAGCATGCAATAACATTTTCAAAACCCAGTGTTTGTATCACAGCATGCGTACCTTAACAGTGACAATTTGTCAATTTAGAAGAACTTTCACTGAGAACTTTACCAGAAAGTTGTTTTACAGGAAAAGGAGTCAGGCAATTCAGGTTTCACTTTTCATCAATACAGAGGAAAAGGGACGTCAGAGGTTGGGTAAAAGACAATGTCAGAAAACTTTTTCTTCTCTAAATTTGTTTCTGCAATTTATGTGTTAATTGGTCTCACCTGCTACTCTAATGCAAAACTGCTTAGTTAATCACTCTAGGAAACAAAACACTGTGATCTTTGAATCAGGAGGTGTTGCCCTTCAGCTTCTTTAGGTGACATATTAAGCCTTCTCTTTTCGAGGAACTGCCTTTTGAGGAACATATATCTAGTCTTTTTTTTTTTTTTTTTTTTTTTGTCTTTCTTCCTCCCTTTAGGGTGGACTGTGCTAAAGCCAATGCCAAGAGCTCTTCCAGCTTGCAAAAGGTCCAAACAGATATAATCTGATGGTGTGCCTCTGTTGTGTTCATGGGGTGTAACATTAAAAATACATCCAAGAAAATAACATAGAAACCCTTTTACTTCCTCCTTGCAACTAGGTAGGTTTTTCCTGGTCTCACACTAGATCTTCCATAGGAAATACAAAGATGCCTAATACTTCTGTTGGAGTCCATCTGCTCAAGGAACAAGGTTTTGGTGAAGGCTGGCTTTGAGTGGTATGTCTGCCATTACAGATGTATTTTATATTGTCCTTTTTAAAGACCTTTGCTGATTGCAACTTCTAGAATAGAAGATTTGCTAGAAGTTAGGCAAGCAGTATGCAATAATTGAAAAAAAAAATCTTGAAAAAATTTTACCTTTTACTTAATGGAAGAAACAGGGCACTTGATCTACATATTTTAATTTTTCTTCACTCTACAATAAAATCTAAATATTATCTTGAAATATCCAATAGAGCACTTACTTGTCTTATCTGTGAGACCTACTGCTCTGAGGACTTCTGAATTTTCCTTATTTTGCCTGAGCATTCCATTTTTAAGTTGGTAATGATCAGTGCATGTGTACAGCACAATTTAGTCCCAAGAATTAGTCTTGAAATGATCCTATAATCAGTGTAGAGCATATAGAAAATACCAAAACTGAAACAGTACATAAGAAGAAAATAAGTCAGTTCTCAGGACTTTATCTTTTTAACATTAGGATATTTAGGCAGTACCACCTCAGACAATGATGGGACACATGAAACCTTAATATTGTATTTTTGTCTTCCAGACATCAGCAGAGTCTGATATTCTGTCCTGTCAGGAGAAGCTCTTACCAGACAATCCTTTAACTAGGGGCATGTTTTCTGTTTCAGGCAAGATGGGACTGCTGAGCTTTTAAGTTCCTCCACTACACACTGTTACAACATAACCTCAATATATCAGATGAGTCAATCAATACTACACAGCTAGAAGTGCCTATTCATAGCAGCTTCCAGAAAACTGCAAGCTCTGCCCAAACCTTTCAAATAAGTTACATGTTGGAGTGAAAAGGACTGTGGGTTTAGGTCACTACCTGACATTCTGGGCAACAGACTTCAGGTCAGGAGTCAGGTCAGTATCCGTTCCTCAGATCTGCTCTCCCACAGATGGTTAGATCTAACATATCATGAATCACGTAAAAGATCAAATTCTAATACATCCAGGAAACCAAGAGGTATATTTAAAATACTTTTGTCATCCTGTCCAGGATTTCCCTTTACCAAAAGAAAGGCTTAACCTCTAACTTCAGATCTGGAAGCTACATCATGAGCTTCCAGCAGCAAAGTCTAACTTTGACAATTTGTTCATACCGCAAAGTAGATGTGAAGGTGGATGCATAGTTCATCCACCTTTCAAGATTGTCCTCTAATGTCCTTTTTGAAGTAAATTTTCCAGTGTTATGCTGTTCTTTTGTTTCTTACAGAGCATTTTCATTTTGCTTCTCTTTCTGTCTATTGTTAATAAGGCCCGTTACATGCCTGATTCACTGACAGAGCTACAGAGGGGACATGTTAAATGTCATACTTCAGACATGGCCGTCTGTTAAATATAAAAGACCAGTGATAACTGGTAACTACTTCCTAAAGTTCAGATAGTCCTACTCTCTCATGGGAAGGGAGTCCCTTCCACCCTACTGCCATCCTCAGTCTTTATCAGTACTAACCTGCTTTAACCCCCACTGTCCCAGGAAAAAACTTAAAACCTTCCCCAGCCACAAACACATATGTAAGTTTCTATGACTTTGGGGGGCTAGAAACCCACCAGCCCTGGATGATTCCCAGCACCTGTGCATGATTTCCTAAAAAAATGGGACCAGCTGCCTTTTTAAGGGCCCCAGAACTCCCATGCTCTGTAATGCTGGAATGGGGGAGAAAAAAATTTCTTAAATTTTACTTAAGCAAGCACTAGAGCGGAAGATAAATTAGAGCTTATGGACTCATGAACAGGAGGTTAAACTGAAGGCAGAAATAGAGCAAGGGCAAAGTTGTGTGGGAGTAATGGGATCTGCTGTAAATCTGGAAAGAACAGTGAAAAAAAGAATAAGGCTGAAGGAAAATGAGTATTTTGGAGAAGGTGTAAAACATAGGCTAGGAAGGAAATGAGACTCATTGGGCATGAGTAGGGAAAGAAGTATGAGGTACAGTAGAAAAAAAGGAGAGTAGAATTAATATAAACACGAGCAGAGTATATGTAAAGGTGGAAAGTAACTTCTATACATAAACAAGAATAATAAAACACCAGCTGTTGAATTAATTTTTTGTATTTACTCGTTTTATAGTGAAAACTGGAAGGATTTGCTTATAGAGAGGAACCAACTTTAGAAATTATTTCAAAATAGGGTTTGGACATGGTAGACCGGAACAGCTGTTCTGAAGCCATTACAGTCCATTGTGCAAATTTTTCTTAGTTCAGTGCTTATTGGCTTAATAGAGTGCTTAGCAGGAATCCTTCTGGTCCCCTCTATTAATCTTGCTGTCAGCCCTGCACAAATTCCACACTAAAAAAAAAATATCCCCAGCCCCCCTACACTTACAGCATGACAAGAATGCAGAGGGAGTCAGGCCCACTCTTCCAAAAAGAGCTTGCACAGTGAAGATATTGTGCGTTGCAGAAGTAACAGAAGAAAAGGAGGTGCATTCCTGTGCCTGGCATCCTCTCATTCCCTTTCCCTTTATCTAAACACCATATTTTTTTCTGTGTTGCTTTTCACAGAATCAGTGTTTTCATCTCTTCTAAAGTGAAACAGATCTGTCCCTCATAACATCCCAAAACACAAGGGGGATGGAGTTCTACTCTTCACTCATCCCTATCTGTCTCCCACTCAGAATGATCACATTCCTAGAGCTACTAGCCCAAGGACTGACAGAAATCTTCTTGATGTTTCTTTGCACAAAAAGCATCTTTGAAAGGATTATTGCAGGAGTGGATATATTTTTTGCCTCTGTGGTCAAAGCAGAGCATATTAGCTTGTTTTTTAAACCTATACTGGTGCACTCACACCGCTTTTGGAATAGTGTTTCATAGGCAATGTCCATCCACAAGGCAGTGAGTACAGATGCCACAAATAGCTAGAGGAAAGTCTGCATTGAAATTGCATGGGATCTTTTCAAAAGATATCTTTGTTATCCCATATATGCAAAATAGATCCTGAAACATCATTAATTTAATGTTCTTCCTTCATTCCTGTGCATGATAGATTGTCAGAGAGTTTTTCTTCCAAATTAGGTAAGCTTTGATTTATCTTTGAACTAGGCTTCAGGCTGGGATATATTTTTCCTGATTGAACAGTTTTCCCTAGAAAAACTGCAGAGAGGTATTGACATAGCTTTAACCACTGGGGTTCTGATGGCTTGTTTAGCATAGCTGTTTGTTTTGGAATAGTGAGTTTAGAGAAAAATCTGTGCATACAGCACTCCACAAAGAAGATTAAGATCTGTGACTTCATGCAGTAGTTACTGCAAAAGACTTGAACTTTCATCCGGAGTTGATTGGTCCTCTATGTCATACATATCAAAGCTTGCAATCTACCTAATCCCGCCATGCAACCAGAATTTTGGTACCACTACAGAGCTTTGTCCTGGAACCTGCCCTGAAGTTCATCCTTTTTTGACATTACTCTATGAAGAATGGTTACAATTACATTAATTTCTTCTATCACTTCCATTTGAAAAGGCTGTTACTTACCAGAACCTTTCATGGTGCATCTGAGTTGTGCATCTGAAAATGAGGCTGAATTTTCCATGTGTAGTAAATAGAATGAACAAAGCAACAGACTGAAGAATGCTGTGTAAATTATTCACAGGATTTTAGGATGTTTGGTTATGTCTTGCATTAATCAGTATGATTTTAATTACACTTGCCACAAATGGAACACATTTTTTACTAATGGATCAAGGAGCCAAATTTGACGATAACAGACTTTTCACATGTTTTGTACCTTCTGTCATGACAGATCAATCTATCATTCACTGCATGATGTGTATTACTCTCTTAACAGTAATGTTCATTTTCTTCAGGGCAATGTCATAACAAATAAATATAAAGCATAAATGTGATGTCTTTATATCCTTAGCATCTGAGGTGTGAGATCGCCTACATCAGCAGCTGCCCTTGAGCTAAACAAGATAGCCTGAAAATTCAGATCTGTAGATTTTACTGTTCTTGTGGTTAAGAATTTATAGATAAACTGGTGCCAACTTTTACTATGTATGTAGCTTGGGTTTTTTGGATTTTGTTCAACTTCTAAAAGCCTGTTTTGACAGCACAGATTTGTCTATGGGTAAAATAGCTTAAAGACAGGCGAATGCAGCTTCCCATGTATTTGAAAAGAACCTATGAATTTGAAAGGCTCTCTGAAAGAATGATTTAAAAGACATTAAGAGAAGATGTGGAATTACTTGGAGTAAATCAGCACAGCTCTTTCAAATTCAAAGAAGCCACACTGATTTGTAACAGATGAGGATCTGTGCATAATAAAATCAGTCTAAAATTTAAATATTTATACAACTGAGGTATTACAGAAAGTTTAAAAGTAAAAGACTTTTCTTAATCTTTCCAGTCAAAGTCCCACGACTTTTTGTGGTTACTGGTATGTTTCCACCATGCTATATTTTTAACTGAGTTACTGGATCTTAATTTGCTGCAGACTATCATGTATCTGTATCTGCATATAATTCTGAGTTGAATAAAGTAAGCTGCGTAAAAATAATTTCTTTCTCTAAAAGCTTTAAAATTAACAAAAGGTAATTGCTCTTGAATTAGAAATACAAGGTGATAAGCAGAAAGGAAAGGTTTGTTAACATCTAACATCTGAGCAGTGAAAAAAATTCTCTACAAAATGTCTAAGGAAATTTCAATGCACTTATGTCCATCTGAAGGCTCTCCATAAATCTAATGTCGTCACCCTTTGAGTTCTCCCTCTGGATGGTGCTTGGGCCCCAAGTTCTGTAGATTGCTTTTCCCAGACATGCTCTTGTATTTATTGGCAGCTTCTCTGAAGCCAATGGCTTATTCTGTGTTGGACTCCTTGTGTGTAAACTGAAGGTATTTTAATAAAAAGCTCTAGATTAAAGGAGTTTTATTGAGGATTTCTAAGTACATGTCCTGGTCCATGTATACTTCAAGGAACATATGTGTCACTAGTTTTAATTTTTTGTATAGTTCTTCATGTTGATCCATAGTCCAGATGTTCCAGCAGAAGTTATCTGGAAGCCAATACTCTGTTTGGGACCATTTTTTAAAAATACAAAATAATGAGTCAAGTCATCTGCCTGGAATAATGAAAAGAATTCCCCCTCCTCCATGAGAACAGCTTAACTTAGTTCACTCATCTAGCAGAAAAAAAAATGTTAAATCCTCTGAACTTTCACAATGCCATCTGATTTTGAACGTACTTACTACATACTGCCTGTTCAGACAGTTGTCCAAATTGTCCAAGGGTTATTAAAAGTGTCTGGAGTTTCTTTACACAGATAAGTATATTAGAACTGAGTTTCATCTAAGAAAGTTAAATGGTGGTTAAGCAGTGCTGGAATGTCAGCCACTTAGCTTTTGCTTAGAGGAAACATGCCTAAGGAGTTCTCCATTGCAAACCCATTTCCAGGGTTCACTTTTTCATATAAATATGCCTGTACATAAGATGCACATCTGGAGCTGTTGATCTTTGATTTTTATATGAGCTGAATGAGTTGCCTAAATGAGCATGCACTTTTCAATGGTCTCTTAGGTCAGTATGTAGGCTACCCACCTTAGTCATACTATAACTGAATCCTTCTACATTTAGTTAAAATTTCCCTTTGTAATTCAGACTATGATTGTTGCTATTCTGACTTTCCAGATGTTTTACTTGGCATAAGTTCATTTCAAAACTTTTTTCAGTACAAATATCACTAATTTGAACCATCCAGATCCACTAATTATAGATACTTCTGGAATCAGAACGACTTCCCCACAGTAACATCAGTATACTATATGCTTGTTTACGTAAAAGAATATGTAGATAAAAAATTAAGAGTTGCTCCATAAGTATAAAAATCAAAATAGCTGTGTAAAACCCCTTCCCCCCAAAAAAGAAAATGCTTATGACCGCTTTAAATAGTATGTCTATATGTTCACATTTTTATTATGTATAACATTCCTTGAATACTCTTAAATGGAGTAGATTTTAAAATAGCTCTTACATATGGAATGAAAACATTTCAAGTGTTGTGTACAGCAACAGTTTTGGTGAAAGGTATCTTTAATTCATGTCAAAAGATAATGGTCTGAGGTTTATTTGACACCTCAAGTATACTAGGCAAATATCTATTTTAGTACATATATTTACATCTGAATATGCTATTATGCCCCTCGCAATCTTTAATATACTTGTTCTCACCAACAGTCCTCTCAGGAAGTAATGTTGCTTTATTAGTCTATTAAATTATTTTCCATTCATCAAGAAAGAATAAATAATGTGCTAATGAAATTCATAGATTATACCCATTTGGGTGAAAATAATTTTATATTACAGTCACAATAATGTATGATTCCTTTTGTTTTACTCACATATGCCCAGAAAAGCATATTTATTAATAAATGTATTCAAAAGTATGATTTAGCTGATTATAGTATTATGTAATTTCAAAACGACTATTCTATAAGGTTAACCTTTCCCCTGTTAGAGGAGCATGTCAGATTGCTGCAATAAGGATGAATGGTAATTTCTACGTTACCTTTATTGGCATTTGGAGCCCTGAAGTGTGTCATCTGCAGATGAGACAAGATAATATATTACAATAGCTCAACATACCTCAACTAAATGACACAGTAGCAGCTCGTAGTATAATAGACCCCCACATGCAGCTAGACCATACACAATTAGGCAAGCAATGAAAATTTTGAATGAAACTGAGTCCTGGGATTTATCCTGAAAGATACTGCAGCTGAACTTTGACATAAAACATTTGGCAAAGAATTTCAGTGATGTTCACCCTGAGAGGAAAAAGCCTCACCAGCCAGCCTCTCTGGGATATATCCCAGGGTACTCAACCACTCTGTTTTATCTGACTCCAGCTGTTGTGATCAGAGACCAGGCAACAGGTGTCTCCCCCTGAAAGGAAGAGTCAGGGCCACCAGGAAAAGGGGAAGAAAGGAGGTTTTATAAAGCATAGTCATGGAGTCCAGCTAACAGCTGATGAAGAGAAGACATTGTAGGTAGGAAGAACTCACTAGCAAGTGAATAAAAGTCAGAGGGATGCATTCAAAAGAATGATGTTAAATCTGTATGTGGCTAGAAAAAGATATCCTCGTTTTTAAAGGAAGCTATCTCACTAGGACTATTTGTGTGTTACTGAATATGAATAAGAGACTGTCACGTAATAGGAAGTGAAGCTGAGGAAAAAAAAAAAAAAAAAAAGCAAGCTTTCTATCTCAAATATTCAAGTTTAATCCAGGGTTCTGTTGAGACTCTACATAGAGAAAAAGGTCAAACCTTCCTCAAATTTACTTCAAAATATGAAAACACTTGCAGCTCAAATGCCCTTTCCTACAACATTTGCAGAACCATTATGGATTAAGATTCAGCTGTTTTTCTCTTTTTGAGCTGAACTTCCTTGTTTTGTTTTGTTTTGTTTTTCTTATCATCTATAGTACTTGTCAACATTTATGTGCTTACAAAGTGTAATAGCTTCAGGCAGAATTAAGTCAGTCATGATACTCCTATGCTGAAGAAAATCACCAGTAAAACTAACACTCATTAAAACCAAAAAATGTTTAAAACTTAATATCTCATTGCAAAACTGTCCATTTAGTGAAACCCAATTAAAATGCAATTAGCTTTATAAGTGATGTATATAATATCTAAGAAGGTCAATTGCTCTGTACATTATAGCTCTAATTTGTTTTCAGATTAGCTAGTGTACGAAAATTTAGAATGGCTTTTAAACATTTCACTGTGAGAAATTGTTGCTATATGTTGCCTTCACCTAAGCATTATTATTAAAAATAATTTATTGCGAATAATTCTGTGTTTATTTGTCTGTTCTTCATAATAGCCCTGAATGGTAGAATTTCTAGTAATAAACATCCCTATTCTAAGAAATCCCTTACTTTCAAAGATGCCTGAGTAGATATTTTAATCCACACAAACCAACATGTTCTGAATTTCGAAGATACTCAGTCAAAACCGAAATAGCTATCAATGGGTGGTTAGACACCTGTTTGATGGTATGATGAATTATTTCTCCCTAGATAGCTATTTTTCTACTGACCTGTGAAAGATCTGGAGAGTTAACTGAGCTGGATGCCTAGGTTCTACATTTCTTAGGTGATTTGATGACATGAATCACCACTAACAGTATAGTAATTTAATTAGGAGAAAAATGTTTATGATATTATAAATCCTTTGTACTAACTCCCAGCAGCAATAAGATCAATTTCAAATATTTGTTATATTGTTAAAAGATGAAAGAAATCTGTATCAAAAGTTAATGAAATCAGTTTGCTTCTTATATACATTATTTAACAAACCAGTTTGAGGTGGAAACTAAGTTCTCAGCTATCTCTTCTATGAGTCTTCAGTGTAAACTATTTAACATCTTTATTCATCCTTACTGTTCATGCTACCAGGTTTTGTTTCTGCTTAATTACTGATGGGCTAAAATGATCTTCTCCCTTCATTTGATATGCATATTTGAACTTCTTACTTCTGAAGTATGTAAGGAAAAATGTTTCAACCATTCCGCCATTTTTGTATTTGTTAAAATGTCACCTTCTCCATCCACAAATAGGTCTATCAGTTTAGAATTTCTCTTGTTCCTGTTATGTTTAAACTATGTTAGTTATTTAAGTCAAGGGGGTTTTATCTTCAGTATCTCATACATTCCATTCTCTTTTTTGCATTTGCACGAACACATTTCCATTACTCTTTTTTTTTTTTTTTTTTTTTCCCCGATCAGCTGCCTTCACTTCACTTTGGAGCCAGCAAAGCTTTTAACAAAGTGATCTTTGATGTTGATTTTGTTTGGGGGTTGGGTTGTGGGTTGTTTTTTTTTTATTTTTTTAAAGATTCTATTAATTTAAAATACAAGAAAATTTAAAAAATAAATTACAAATAATTTTTAGTTGGTACTAGGTTTTCTTGTTTCTTATGTAGTGATCATAGATAAAGCATTTTATTTACATCCATAAATTACATCAAAGAGATGGTTCTAGCAGGTAACCATGATTTTAATTTTTTTAATAAAGAGAACATTGGAGTATTTTCTGACTTCACTGCTCATTTGTATCAGGGAAACATCAGGTAAAAATTACCCTCTGGCCTTACGTCTGGTAAATTATAATTACAGAGCAAGCCAGACTTTGTCAAGCTTGGAAGAATTTAAATACCTGTTGTTTTGAAACAGTTCTTTTTTCTCTAAAAATCTTGGACAAGCTATTTGGTAGTTTCACTTCTTATGTGAATGTGTTTTGTTATGGAATAACTGTACCTGTGTGAAACCATTTTGGATGCTGGGATTTTTAATGTTTACATACCCTTATGATAATTATGATAAAAATATCTAAGGAAGTGGGGTTATGTGGGGGAGCGTGTGTGTATATATATATATATATACATATATATGAAAAAATGCTCTTTTAACATAAGTCATATGCCTGAGCCTAGACTTGTCTTACATCCAATGCATCTGGTTGCAAGCCCGGGCTCAGACACAGGTTCTGGACACACTCTGGTGCACAACCAGGGAGGCAGTGTGGGCCCTCGGCCTGCGCTTAGTCCTCCTACCCTGGGCGGCACAAAGATGTATGAGAAGGCAGCACCAGTTTTTCAGTGTGTCCTCCATCACCCCTCACAGTGGTGTCAGATCATCTGCCTGCTCCCTGGCATACTTCATCACACAAGCAGCCTGTGCTTCTGGGGCCTGTGGCCTACCTGACCAGGGTGCAAATCAGGTCTGTGTCATTCACTTGTGGGTTTGGGGCTGTGTACCATCTTATTCTAGCTTCTCATGAGATGCAAGACTTTTGCAGGAAATGGAAAGCTTTGTAGAAAAGTAGGACTTAACTTGTTGACTTGTTTCTGCTTAATGACCTTGAGTTTCTAACGGGATGGTGGGTTTGTTTTGATGAGATTTTTTCTGGTTTCTGATGCCTTACTTGTAATGACAAAGGAAAAGTTAAAAAAAAAAAAAAAAAGACAACCTCATTTAAAAGCAAGTATATTGAAACTAATTAATACCTTTGTGCTTAGTCTTTTAACAAGAAAACTATTGCTTGTGAAATATACAGCTTAACACCACCAGAAAATTAAGATCTCTCCCAAAGTAAGAAAAAATGCCATAAGCAATTATTATCTTCTCATTCGCATAAATAAGTACTCCCATGGATGGTTACCTACAATGAAGAACTCCAAGATCATATCTCTAGTCTTTTGTTTATTTTGTCATTAAACTTTTTCAACTGTCTTGACAAATAATAGCAGATATCAAACACATTTTTAGTAACCTTTACTCACTATCAAAGTAAGCCCAGGGTGTGACTGCTTAAGAGAAACAGCCCATTATAAAGAAGTCTAGCTCTATTTGTGAGCTTGTGACTAGAGTCAAGGTTGACAGCTTATGGCAGTGGTGGTACATACATAAAATTTAGAATCACAGCTCCAGAGGAAGCCTATTGGCTTAAACAGATCAGAAGTTCAAATTTTATTTCAGTTGACTAATACCCTTGGAAAATAACTTCATGGTTGCTTTATTTGATGATAAATTTGTAAGAGTCTTTGCCTGTAGGAATGTGGTAGATGAGAGCGATATGGACAGGAATAAAATCCAAGCAGAACAAAAGGTCTATAGAGGACCTCTGTGACAGTTAAACCCCCTTATTGATTGATGTAGCATTTAGTCTCTTCAGTTAGGAGATTTGTACTTGGATACTCTGTTTTTACTGTTATCTTGTTACATAAGTTTCTTAAAATAGGGAAAAAGAAAGACTGACTCCTGAGTATGTAATTTTGGCAAGAGAAAGGAAATGGTGGATGGTGGATGATTTTCATAAATTGATATTGAAATTGAGTTTGGATGGCATTGAGGAAGTTCACAAAGGAAAAGCAGTTCAATGAATAAGCTCTATGACCTTTGGATTTCAAACAAGTAGAAATAAAGAACTTGTTATGATATTTCCTGTGTAAATGTATATTTGGTAGAAAATATGCATGGAATTAAAAGGACATCAGCTAAAAATTTATTCATACAGCTGATCAGTGCTGATGATATAATTAAAACTGATATTATGATCTGACTGGATAGGGAAGGACAGGGTGCATGCATGAGAATTTAATGGAATACTTAAGTAGGGATTTTTGGTCTGTTCTGTAAAATTCTGTATTTTTAATCTATTCTGTAAAATTTTGTACTGGGTTGTTTTTTTTTTTTTTTATTTCTCTTTTTATGGATTTCTTTTTTTTTAAAGCCAGGTTGATTATGAATGGGTAGAAAGAGTAGGATATTAAGACTGGTTTTCTTTTTCTAGTACTTTTATTTACTGTTTCAGAATCACAGAACATTTGAGCAAAGGCCAACAGGCAGTTCAGTCCAAGGTATGATTGCTGAGAGGACAGAGGCAACTGAACCTTTAGACATCACAAATATTTTTGATGGATTGCAGGAAAGGATGTAAAGCATCCTCATTATTTTCTTTTCTTCATTTTGGGAGGATTTTCCAGAATCAAAGGCTGTCAAGAAATTATGTGCATCTGCTGCTGTAAAGGGCACCACCATTGAGAAAGGGCAGCAAGTCTGGCAATGTGCCAGACCAACAAACATTTGGAAGAGGACAAGATTACTCAAACACCAAATATTATCATGTCTTTGGATACAAATTTGAATTATTTGAGGTACTCTAGTTTCTAATACTCTTTATCCCTACACGTGATGAACCTGAGAAACAAGTAAAACTGAGATTCCATGATCTCCCATGCCCCAGAGCTCATGGCAGTTTCCAGGCCTAAATTCATGTGGAGACACAGAAAGCATAGTGGCCTAAAAGAAGGAAGACAACCTATTCCTGCATTTTTAGAATGCATTTAAACCTATGACAAGTTTCCTAAGTATTGTTCTTTTTTGTGTATGGGATAGGCTAGCCAGATACTAGCACCATAATGACATGAATAAATAAGCAGTGAATAGTCACGTTTTTGAAATGTATTTGACCTAGGAAATTGGGATGGTAGTTGAATGACAGGGAAATACATACACTCTAAAATAGAATTTGGAATTAACTAATAATGTCTCTCCTAACCACACAGAGGCTAAAATCACTGAGAATAAAAGCAACAATTTGGTCAAAATGAAAACTAAATTTACCCTCAATCCTTTTTGTGTCAGGAAAGATCTTGACTCCCTGCTCTCCATGAGAATGAATGTGAAGCATGCAATGCCTTTTCAAAGTCCAAAGTCCCTTTGCCTTTCTAGAATATTTTGTGCAATATCAAAAACTTAAAAGCTTTCTTGATTCCTTTTTGTGCTTTAGTGTTGAATTTCATCCATTCCGTCACAGCTGCTTCCTTACAGTTTTAGGGTTTTCAAGACTCATAATGATCTTTCTGGTTGACCCCGATTTGTTTGACCCTTCATGTTTCCATGTTGCAGTGTCATGATGTTTCCATGAAGTGCAGTCCCTGAAGGGGTTAATTCTCCCCTGACATTCAGCTGTTAGTTTTTCTTGAATTTCCCACTAGACTGTCACAAAGGATAACAGAGATGTAATAAAAAGGTCACGCAGATGCTCCCACAGAATATGTTATCAAGTCCTACAAGTGAAGGAATGTGAGTAGGCCTATTTGAATGAACAATGAGAAGACAATAAAAGGAAAGTCAAATTATAGACAGCAGGCAGGTTTGCACTAAAAAGAGTAAACAGGATTTACTGTATTCAAAGAGCCTGAAAAATTACACTCATTAACCATGTATCAAGTAAATCGATAATACCATTATGTGTTACAATGTGAATTAGCTTTAACAACTATTTCAAACAACTCAGCAGGGACTCACAGCTAATTCAATTTCTACTGCATTGTATTCATGCTAATATTGCTTGAAAATGGTATTTTCATTTTGTCCTCCATCTATTTCCTTGCCTTCTTCAGTACTTCCAAGAAAATAAAATATAGTCATTAAGAGGTGTAGCTTTAACATAAGGTTCATTCCTACTGCACCTTGTGTGAATACACTGAAGACCAAACCTTTGTCTTGTGCATATTCCTACTGACGCTTTCATTAGCTGGTTGGCTTTCTGTTCCGCAACAGATCAATGCCAACTCCCAATGATTCCTTAAAATGAGGACTGCTGCAGCAAGGGTCCTCCTGCCTACCTCTCCTTGCTTTTGCTTTGACAGAGGTTTCCTGGATGGCTATTATTCTAAAGCGCAGCAGCTGCATGCTTAATTGGGAGCCAGTAAATGAAAACAACTTGATGTTCACACCTTTAATGTGCTGCATGGTTTAATTTAGTAAATAAGGGTAGGAGGAAGGGAGAGATACAAAAGGGTGCTTTGTGAAAAAAAGTGTCCATTAGATATGACTGATGTGAATAGCAAATGTGTATACCATGAACAAAACAAAATAAATGTAAGTAGTGAATTGTGACAAGGCAATACAAGAATGACATTTAAGACTTTCAGTGTGTGAGGACTTATGACAGAAGTCTCAGCCTTTATGAGAGAGAAACCAGGGCAAATACTCAGTAGACCATAACCAAAAAAAGTCTGTCGTAATAATATGCCACCAATCTTCCACACTGTCATTTCGCTTGGTAAAGAGATCATAACCAATTTAACTTATGATCTAATTTTACTTCTTTTACTCCATGAAGAATTTTTTTCATAGAAAAAGAAAGGTACATTGAGGTTTTTTGCGTTAAAAAAACAATAACCAGAGAGAAAACGAGGAAACTGGAGAGATTTAGGGAGGAAGGGAGGCAAATCATAGATCATATTTTTTGCATCACAACTGTTGCTTTTCTAAGATTTTATGCTATATCTGACTGTTTATTCCTCTAGACAGATATACAAGGTACTAAATCCTGAGATATATGAGATTACTAAATCTTACACAATAGTCATTGAGATTCACATCCACAAGCCATTTCCAGCATTCTAGTATATGTTGTAAATGAAGCACACAAGCCATATGTGCAGCCCAGGTTTCAAACATTGCTTCATACTGTATTTAGCCTTCTAAGTTGCTCTTGTCTCTGGAATTCGAAGTTGCCTTCATTCCTTGTGTGCTTCCATCCAAAATGGACTTTTACACTACTCTAATCGAATAATTGAAAAAACAGATATTTCTTATTAGACCACAAGTAGAAGTCTGCAAGTAATCAAAAAGATCAATGATTTAAATTGATAATTAGAGTTATTTATTGACTTTTTTGTCTGTGTCAAATAACAAAAAGACTGAGGAAACTCTTCTTATAAGAGAGTCCAAAGTCAGGGTAATAAATGCTGGCAATTATTTTCTCAGTACTGTGAATTCCAAAATAAAATAATTCTTTTTTCATCTTTGATAATAGTAGCCAAATAATTATTTGCGATATGACATAGAGTGCATCACAGGTTTTCTTTGGATCCCAATCGTCCTCCCAGTTTTCTATCTATACAGTGATTTTGGGGGATCCCAGCAAACGGCTGGCTTCTAAATTTGCTTTTTTCAGATTCTTTGTACATGATTGTGTGTTTAAAGTTTGACTGAATAATAAGAAAGTAGTTATTAGGTAGTATTCCGTAATTAAAATAAAGGAACACATGTGCTGTTCTTTTATGGGATTTTTTGGTTGCTTTTTTTCCTGAGGGAATGCCTAACTGGATGGGGAGGCACCCATATTGTATACTTGAACTGGGAATTATATTCAATTGAAAACAAAGTTGCAGATGATCGGAATGGGTCACTTGTACAAGAGTCAAGTTGCTAAATTGGTTGTTTTCTTGGTGACTTCTTAAGAACTTGATTTAATATTTGCCAGTCTATTCTCTGTAGAACATTGCTGTAAGGGACACAATATCAAAATGCATAAGAAACTGTCCTGCCTAGGCGAGGCCCAGAACTAGAGTTTTTTTGTTTGTTTTCAAGGTTCTCTGAACATTGTTAGTCAGCAGAAGACGGAGTAGGTCAGATAATACAAATAATTTCTTGAGAACTTATGACATCTGTATAATTTACACGTCACTTCAAATTGAAGTATTAAATAAAACTTTTAAAAATTAGAAAGAAAATGTAAGAAAGTAATTTTGAGGGAAGTCAGAAAGCATGAAACTAAAGACTAGAAGCAGATAAACAGAAGGAAAGAATGAAGAAAGTAACAAGATCAGAGTTGTCAATATGTATTGTGAATAAACCCTTTTGCCACCTTGCCCTCTTATATCCAAAGCTGTCGTTTAGGACCACATCTTATCACATGCAGAGGGCAGACTGTTACTTGACTAAGTCAAAACAACAGAAACTCACAAGATGGTAACATGCAGACTATGCTTCTGTCTGCATCACTCTCTAGTTTCATGCATTCATTCATCTGCAGCTGCCTTCGCTCATCTTCGAGGCTACATCAAGGCTTCCTGCTGCCAGACTGTGGCGAGACGTCTCAGCCCAACCATCCTGGAGGCAGAACGAAGGCACCCATGAGTGATTGAAGGTAACAGATAGATGGCCTAAGTGCTCAGTAAACAATACGTGTGCCTATGAAAAATCTGGTGCCCCAGGCCAACTGTCCATTTGGCCCAACCCCAGAATTTAACAGTTGCTCAAAAATATTTGTATTTCATTATAGTTCATTTTTTCCACATATTTACTAGATTGCCAGTAAAGGACTGCCAGTAAAGGATCGCCATTATGGGTTCCAGCTTCTGAAATGGACTGACCTACCTTGTCAAAATCAGAGCCATGTCAGCAGAAGCTGGAGACTCTTGTGAAAACTACGTGTGTAACCTTCTGCACATAACGTATTTCAATGCAACTTATTTTGCCTTCTTGTGTAGCTCACTCTCTGATGAGCACAGGGAGCTCTGTGAGGAATGTGTGTGCAATAAACAGCAACAGAACATGAGGACAGCATGCTGAATTAGAAAACTTCCTTTTTTTTCTGGTGGGAGATGCTTTGTCTTACCTCCACCACATACACAGTGCTATACAGATGAGTGTTTGAAAGACAGCAATTTTTGACCTATTTCTCTTTCTTATCCCTTGTTTTGGGGGAAAGAATTTAGCCCAAAACTGAGCTGTGCCATTCTCCTATTTTTTTAGATGCTTTTTTCTGGAGAATAACTTGCAGTAAACAAAACACTGGAGGCTGGCTTGCCAGCTAGAACAAATAATTACACAAAAAGATATGACTAAGATTTTAAGACTTCTATAGCTTCATAAAATGCAAGTAATGTTTAATTAACTATGTGTGAATTTCCAAACTTTTTTTATAGCTCTGCACAGAATACAGGAATATAGTTCTGTCAGACTTCCATCTCTCAAGTCATCTTTGTTCCTGTCAGGCTCTGAGAATAGATTTTGTCATGTGTAAATTCAAGACACTTATTGTTGTCTCTCACAGGCATGTCCTTCAGACATCATTTGTCTCATCCTACCTATTCTCAGCGCTAGTGAGGAGCACTGGCCTTGCTGTTGTCCCCACCAGCCTGTGTATGTAGGGTCTGTACATATCCAGGTCACGCAGATTGGGCGCTCTCATCCTCCCTGCAGGAGAAGGCAAAGTAGACCTTTCAGTTTTGTTGTGTTTATTTTATTTTAGGTGATTATGTTGGGAAAAACAGGCTGAACAATGGAGGGTGGTGATGTTTGAAGTACTTCTTACTTTCTGTAGGTGCCCAGAGACTCCAACAGAGGTTTGTGGAGATCCTCACAGCCTGTTTCTTACACATTCGTATTTCCTGCTAATGGAGAAGTTGGGAGGTGACTTCTCAACAAGAATATTCCTCTTGAAGCCATAGGCATTTTTTTTATTTGCTTGTGCTCAGTATCAACAGTCTGTAAGTCAATATTTACTAGGAAACAGTGCAGCGAACAGGGTCTCATCTTCTTGCAATATTTCTAAGTCTTCTAATCATCATGAGGAGGCTGAAAATGTTCACAGATGAAATTTACCTTCAGACATAGTTTTTAATCTATAATAAAGTCTGCTTGGATTTATCTCATGGTAGTAGATGTTAATACAGGGGGAAATACTAGTACACTTATATTAGAGTTATTTGGATTTGTCTGACAGCCTAAAGTAGTCCCAAGTCATCTGTGTGTTACCCAAGTGTTGAATCATGTTTTAGAATTAGTTTACACAGGAGCTAACTGTGACAGTGGCCTTTACTGATGCTGCAAGGGCAAACAAACAGAAGTCTTGGTGTCTTTCAGAAATAGCTATGTGGAGGTTGATTTAAAATAATATTGGAACTGCTTTTCATGGTTTGCTCTTGTATATCTCTGCTAAACTAGCATAAAAAAAATTATTATGGTGTTATGTTTAAACTGAAAAAGAAAATTCACTCACATCCAAAATTTAATTTGTTATAGTCATGAAAATGCTGTAAATTTTAGGTGCTACAGAGAATGAATGCTTCCCTTTGACCGAGTATTCCCACTGACCAGGTCTATTTTATTTGGGTTGGATAATATTGGAGTAGTCAACTGCATAATTAACAAAGATCCCAACAAGTTTGACATCTCATGTTGAACCTTAGGCTTCTGTGGCTACGCTGTTATCTAACACCATGCTAAGTAATGTAAAATTTAATTATAAAAGTTATAATTTAATTATAAAAATTATACTTTAACATGCATATGATACTATTGCAGGCATATAAATGTATGCCTGTATACTTTTGTGTAGGGAATTTAAAAAAAAAAAAAAATTGAAGGAAGAATTTGCTGAAACAACTTGAAAAAATTTGAAAGGCATAATATTCATATTCCATATTTTTCACCTATTTTAAGTCCATCAGAAACTAGGATAAAAAGAGAAAAATCACAGAAATGGGCATAAGAAAGCAGAGGAAAGTTAAAAGTTCAAATCTATAGCACTGACAGATTTTTCAGAGATAGTGTTCTAGCTCTACATTTTTCGCCCCTGTTCACAACTCTTTCTGTCTACTAATATCTGTAGGTTGTAGAATGGTACCAGCTCACGACAAAGAGCGTGTATATAATCAAGTGCTAATTTCATTAGATACTTTTGTCCAATTTTGTCCAATTTAAGACACCATTTGTCATCAATATTCTCCTTTTTTCATCCTTACATCTGTTTATAATATCCTGTATAAGAAACTTTGAATTAAAAATATAGATCTCTACAACAAAGATATCTTGATTCCATGCTGGCACTTCCAGGGTCCTACAGAATTACAGGCAATAGTAATTATTAAAATACTGCCTTGTAAGATTTTTTTTCTATTAACTTATTTATTGTGTATGACTAGCTGTTCTGAAGCTGTTTTCTACTACTTTTTCAAAATGATTGCACTCTTGTCCTGCTTATCTTTCCATATATTCTGCTCCTATTTTGCTTATAGGTATTATAAATCTTAGTATCAGATACTAAATAAAACAGTATATAACAATTCTTTAAAATAAAAATGTGTGTAACATTCAACCAATAAATGATACAGCAGAAGATAACAAACCATAATTTGGTGTTTCTTTTATTATTGTAAAATAAAAAACAGAAGCCAGAACCTGAAATATCTGGGCTATTTCACACTGGGTAGAAGAGTTCACCTGGGTGTCATTGTACAGACTCCTGACATTTGGAGCAGGAGGGATAAGGAAGACACTGAACACAGTTTGGCTCCCAGAGTGCCAGGGCCACCTCCAGCATCCCACCTTCAGATGTCCCAGAGGACACCATCCCTGCCAACCCCCTCCTTCCTTATCATGTCTCATGGGTGTGCCACCTTGCAGTCAAGCCTAAGCTGTGTCACTTATTGCTGGCTCAACGTCTGACTCTTTAGTTACAGCTGAGATCAAA
This sequence comes from Athene noctua, assembly GCF_965140245.1. NCBI lineage: Eukaryota > Metazoa > Chordata > Aves > Strigiformes > Strigidae > Athene > Athene noctua. The sequence goes on along the minus strand of NC_134040.1, from coordinate 18,386,774 downwards.
TAGGAAGCTGGAATGGATAGAAACAACTTTCATTACATAAATGATCTGATTTGAAGCAGATGAATGACTTGAAGATTTTTACAAACTGGGTGATGGGCATACTAACAGCTTCCACTTCTGAGGTAAAATGTGGATAATTTTTTTTTTTAAGTGAATTTTTATGTAAATATGTAGCTCTCCTTACTGTTGTGAATAGTCAGTTGCTATGGGAATGTGGCATGCAAGGTTTTGTATTTTACTGCAGAAATGTTTCCCCATATCCTGCTATCACAGGCCTTAGGCACCTAGAAGAAATTGAAAATAAATTAAAGTAAATAATCAGAAGACAGTATGTGTTTAATGATATTAATTCCTGTTTAAAATACACTTTGTAGATATTCCTTAGAGGGCTCTGAAGAGTATCTTGTCATACTGTGAGATTTTCTAAGCATTGATAGATTTCTAATGACTGATAGAGACTGGTATTACTTTCCAAGTGAGCAGTGTGATTTCCTTTCATCTTTGAGTTTCTATCAAGCAACCCCTAATTTAAAGTCTAATATCTCTCTTCTGTTCACATAGGCAGCAGATGGCACATGCAACTACATCCTACTTTCTAATTCCTATGTGACATTTATTATTCATCAGAAAGGAAGTTAAAAAATATTATCTTTCCAGCTTCTGGTTTGGCTAATCATATAAATTAAAGAAAATGTTGCTTAAAAGAAATTATATTTGAAGACATAAAAAAATATTAACAGTATGGCATAGGGGCCACCCAGTGGGGCAGCAGTGTATTGTTCTGTCAAATTGTAGTTCAATAAAAAAAGCACAACTGTTGAAAACTCTTGCTTGCCACCATTTTCCACTATATATTTCTGTGTTTGTCTGATGGTATTTCTTCATTAAGCATTAAGGGAATTGGAGCAATGCTCAAGTACTGGTGACCATATATTCATATATGCCCAAGATTTTTCTATTTGTGATTACAGATGCATTTCATAAGGCTCTAGAGAAGTGCTTAGCAATGCCATTTTTGAAATTGCAGGCAAGGTTGTCACTTATTCTTGCAGGTAATTAGCTTCATATGTATCTTTGGTTAAAGGGCTATATTCTTGTCCAACTAACCGAAAATCTGTATTTCAAAAGGGTATGGCATATGTACCATAGTACAGAACAGTTAAAAAATGGAAGAGTCTTGGACCACAAGGCAAAGCTGTCCGAGAAATAAAAAAGAATTACATACTGGTGGCTTAATTTTTCTTTAGTAGTTCTTGTTGGGTTTTCAAAGACACCTGAATGGTTTAGAAACACAAATTCTTGGTATTCAAGAGGGGTTTTTTCTAGTAAATGACATGGTTTATATTTTTAACTACATTGTAAAAATAACAAGATCTTGTCCAGCTCACAGGGTGAGTTCCAAGTTTACCCAAAACTGACTTCCCTGTAAAAGTTCTGACTGTGACCTGGAGTTTGTACACTTTCTAAACTGTTTCCTCTGCTAAAATTGGAGATGCAATTGCAGTTTCTGTTTTGGTTTTCTAAAAAAAAGTATAATTAATCTACAATTTGGGGTTGATTTAGTTTCAAAAGTAGTAGGAACTTCAGGTTATACCTTTCTGCTATGTCTGTTCAACCTTTTGAGTGTAAAGAGATTGGTTCCATGGTAACATGTTTTTAAACTGTCATGAACAGCTGTTCTTAAATACAAAAACAAGTAACTGTTTAAAATAACCCATAAAATATCTAGTCTAAAGAAAAATAGAGTATCTCTTATCCATTCATACTATTGTTACTGCATTGTAGTCATAATAACTAAAAAGATTTCTGTGTGGCATCTGTTTATCCCCATTATAGAAGTCACATGTGTCTTTCTGCATGCAAATAAGCATTTAAAGGAGAAAAGTGCATGTCTTAACAGATTCGACATTCTTCAGTTCAGAGCATATATATACAAGTTAATCTTGTAATTATTCTTCATCACACACCATCTCCCTGTGTGATCATAGATCCCAATGACTTAGTTACTGTTTTGATGTTGATAATTAAATTCCACTGGAAATTCCACTGGCTGGAAACTGTGTGGGGGTTTTTTGTTCATTTTTGTTTGTTTGTTTGTTTGTTTGTTTTTAAGTAAGAAACAAGAATCAGGATGATCAAGTAGGGCTAAGTAGTACTGGTGTTATGCAGGACTTGACTCATCCTTTCTTCCCAGTGAATGAAATGGCTCACCTAATTTTATATATATATATGCCTATGAGATTTTAACCACTTTCTTCAGGAAAATTGAATTCATTGGAGCAGACGGTCCCCAGGTGCTGTAAGAGAAGCCAGCAACAGAGAAGACCACCCTGGGTAAACAGGGAGCTTTGGCTGCAACTCAGGAAGAAAAGGAGAGTTTACAGCCTTTGGAAGAAGGGGCTAGCCACACACAGTGATTACAAAGATGCTGTGAGGCTATTCAGGGAGGAAATCTGGACGTCTAAAGCCCAGCTAGAAATTAATCTGGCTTCAGCCATCAAGGATAACAAGAAATGTTCCTATGTCAACAGCAAAAGAAAGACCAGAGATAGTCTCCATCCCCTGCTACACACAGGAGGAAACACGATAACAAGTGATGAGGGGAAGGCTGAGGTGCTTAATGCCTTCTTTGCCTCAGTCTTTAATAAGAAGACTAGTTGTATTGAGGGAATCCAGCCTCCTCAGCCAGAAAATAGAGACTGGGAGAATGACCCCCCAACAATCCAGAAGGATAGACAGTCAGTGACCTGCTGCATCACACAGACAAACAGACACAAGTCTATGGGACCGAATGGGATATACGCTAGGGTGCTGAAGGAGCTGGCTGGGGTACTCACCAAGCCGCTTTCCATCATTTACCAGCAGTCCTGGCTGACCGGGGAGGTCCTAACAGATTGGAAATCGGCCAATGTGACACCTATGTATAAGAAGTTTTGGAAGGAGGATCTGGTAAATTACAGGCCTGTCAGCTTGACCTTAGTACCCGGGAAGCTGATGGAGCAGCTGATCCTGAGTACCATCACACAACACGTGAGGGACAACCAGATGCTCAGGCCCAGTCAGCATGGGTTTATGAAAGGCAGGTCCTGCTTGACAAAACTGATCTCCCTTTACGACAGGACAACCTGCTTATTGGATGAGGGAAAGGCTGTGGATGTTGTTTACCTTGACTTTAGTAAGGCCTTTGACACCATTTCCCACAGCATTCTCCTGGCAAAACTGGCTGCTCGAGGCTTGGATGGGCACACGCTTTGCTGGGTAAAAAACTGTCTGGATGGCCGGGCCCAAAGAGTTGTGGTGAACGGAGTTAAATCCAGTTGGTGGCCGGTCACGAGTGCTGTCCCCCAGGGCTCGGTGTTGGGGCCACTCCTGTTTCACATCTTTATTGATGATCTAGATGAGGGGATCGCGTGCACCCTCAGTAAGTTTGCAGATGACACCCAGTTGGGTGGGAGTGTTGATCTGCTCGAGGGTAGGGAGGTTCTGAATTACTCGAGTGTGTCCAGAGAAGGGCAACAAAGCTGGTGCAGGGTCTGGAGCACAGGTTGTACGCGGAGCGGCTGAGGGAACTGGGGGTGTTTAGTCTGGAGAAGAGGAGGCTGAGGGGAGACCTCATCGCCCTCTACAGCTCCCTGAAAGGAGGGTGCAGAGAGCTGGGGATGAGTCTCTTGAACCAAGTAACAAGCGATAGGACAAGAGGTAATGGCTCAAGTTGCACCAGGGAAGGTTTAGACTGGATATTGGGAAGCATTTCTTTCCAGAAGGGGTTGTTAGGTGTTGGAATGTGCTGCCCAGGGAGGTGGTGGAGTCCCCATCCCTGGAGGGGTTTTGAGAGTAGGATCAACATAGCACTGAGGGATACGGTGTAGTTGAGAATGGTCAGTGTTAGGTTAATGGTTGGACTGGATGATTCTGTGACTCTCATGAGGCTTGTGAAAGTGTGGTTTGTTTATTTATTTATTTTTTTAAAATTACAAAATATTTGAAATTGACTGCTATCTTTATAAATAGAGGATAGCTTTTTTATTTTCAAAGTAATGCTAACCAGTAGGAACCCAATATATCAAACTTTAAGAATAAACCCCATTGTATATAGTCCTTTCAAAGTTTATGTGGTGATAACGCTCCCTATTAATATTTTTTTTTCTCAAAGGCAGTATATGATTTCAATTTGAATCAATTACTTTCTTTAGACTCATTCCAATTCTTAAATAATTGTTAAAATAACCAAAATTTATTTTCTTTAATACTGGAAAAGCTACTGATGTGGATTAATAAAATCATACCCTTTAAAGCTCCTGAAAGTTGTTTGCCTTTGAGAGACTGAAATAAAGCAGTAATTATTAGTCCAAAGATTCTGTAGGTTAATCTAATTAAGAATCCAGACTTGTTATGTCTTGGTTGGAGTCCTAGTACCAAAGCAATTTATAGCTCATCTCACTAGAAATTTTTTTTTCCACCTGCCTACAGAAAAAAGGATTTGCTACAGTACCTACAGTTTGCATCACACTTCCACAGTGCATCATATTTTTGCTACTACATCCAGATGGACTGCTCAGTTCCTATGTAGTTAGCAATATTTCTCAGACCTAATCATAATGGGGGAAAAATATTTGTAGCATATCCTGTAATTTTTAAATGTACTCTTTTGGTATATAGAGACTTTCCCCTCCCTCTCACACTTTCTCATTTTCCTTGTTTTTATCTCTCTCTAACACTGTACCTCAGATATCACTGTTATTCATGATGGTAGAGAAGTCCTGATAGACACTAATGTGGTAACACAATCTTTCATGTCTTTACTTCCCAAATATCAAAACTCTTGGATTTTTTGAAATGTATGCGTATAGTCTTACCATATTTGATTGCTATAAAATACCAAGTTATTTATGTGACTTCTGGTCAACTGTGGTTTTGGAAAACCACAGTACTTCCATAAAATTCTCATCTGTTTGGTGATAACTGCCCTCATATTTATTATTTTCAAATTTTATAGTTCTGAAAAATTAAGATTAAAATAGACTTACAGTCTTACAGTATATTTCTATAGAACCTACAGTATGAATGCTCTTCAGAGACAGGTAGAATAACCCATTATTAATTTAGGTCCATTTGTTTTAGATCATAGCTTTTTAAAAATGAAATCTGCTGGTGAGTGAAATATTTCCATGTATATGTTTCTTTCCTCTCAGCTTTTTCATACACTTTCTACTCATCAAACTTAATTCAACTGACAGGTAGAGAGGAGTCTTTTTTTTCCACTGATGATAGGCTGAGAATTAGAAATCCAAGTTACAAATTCCTTCAGTCATTTCTGACACCTTCAAAAGCTTCAATTAAACTCAGCTGAACAAAACACAGGAAAAATGTATCTGCATTTGATTATATGAAATCAGCCTTTCTATCTCCCTTTAGTTTGATCCATTCTTTGTTTTCAGTCCTATCAAAAGGAAAGGAAAAACATTGTTTAACTCTTTGAAAAGTAATTACCACCAAGCAATGAATGAAGCTTTTAATGCTTGAAAGGCAGCCATAATCTAAATGCTTGGTGTTTCACAGCTCCTGCAGAACACTTTTTTACTTGATCAAATCCTAGTCTGGCCAATGGACAATAGTTTCTCCCTGAGAACACTATATACAGCAGTCTGCTTTCTACAGATACAGATTCCATCACTGGTGGCAGAGAATTACCATATCTTCATAGTCCATTTTACCGTTTGTTTTTCCCTGTCTAAATAAAATAGTAAAGTCTTTGAGCCACAGAGTTCCTTAAAGACTCCCTTAGCCCCTATATTCACTGACATATAGGCACAACTACACATAAGATCAAGACAAAATAGATATTATCAAGGCACAACTACACATAAGATCAAGACAAAATAGACATTATCATTCAAACATGTTTGAGCTCCATATTTCTAGAAACACAGCTCTTTCCAGAATGAGAATTAAATACAAAAAATACTTTCTGAAGCATAATGTGCACAGAATGTACCTTTTCATTCTGCTCAGGGTGGAGTTGTTCACAGGAAAGTCCTTCCCATGCTGGTGCATTGCTCTGCATCCATGGTTCCAGAACTGGACTCATGCAGATGAACTTCTAAATCCAAGGCTGACTTCCAAAGCCATTGTTTTATCTCCCCTTAATAAACAGTCTCGGAAAGGAAAATCTAATGAAATTGAATTAAATGATTTCACAGGATTTTGTATTTTTATCCCAGTAATCATTTGTCCTTTCTGTTGTGGTCTTATTATTCTCAAACATAATTCTATATAATTCTCCTGCAGATGAACAGTAACACAGATGATAATTTAAAACTCTCCTTATTATTCCTCATAAGAACTTCAATAAATCATTATAGGATTATCATTATTCAGATTTGTTTTGACAAGGCTACAACCTTCATGTTTCAGAATGAGTTAGGTCTGAATTTATCTAAGCCCAGGGTACTTTATGTGTTCTGAAAATGTCATGAAATTTTCACTGCTATATATTTTCATAGTGCTAATTTACCACCAGAACCATATGTTCCTAATCTTAGATTACAGCTGTATAAAACACTCAAAATTGTGTTCATTAAAAGTATGCCTGTGGTTAGGTCAGCCTAACTATATTTATTTTAGGTATGAGGTAGGGTTCATATTCTATTGCTAGTCATTTGGTAGAGACTGTAGCACACATAGGAATGACACAGAGGAACTGAGAATAAAAGCAAATGTGAGTACAAGATATTTTTTTGTCTGTGAAAGGAAAGTTCATATTCTTATCCAAAGGAATGTGTATACATTAAACATTTGCTACACTCCTATAATATAACTTAAATGCTGGCACAGAAATAAAATGCCAAGGGTGATGTTTGAAAGTGTGCTTTTCTTTTCATAAATATTCAGGGTTATACTTGTGGTTCTTTTAACAAGTTGGAGAAAAATACTCAGGTAGACGGAAGCAAAAAAGTACGCAAAAGAAAAACACCTAGCAAAAATAAGCATTTTGAACATGTCAGCTTATGGATGACTGTCCTACTCTCCTACTCTCAGAATGGTGCGTGAAGTAGAGACATGTTTGCATATATGTTATCATATGTAAGAATGTTCTTTGAAGAGAATCCCAATGTATCGTGTGTTACAAGAAATACCATGCAGTAATGTTATTTTTGGTGGTATTGTTTAAGCAAGTTAAATAGATACATAAAACTTACATGAGTTGTTGGCACGCAAGTTATTGCTTCCTGGGGACTGCAGCAAGTTACTGAAACCTTTTTGAAATGATGTCAGGATTTTTTGTAATTGAATATGCATATTTTACATGTTGGAGGCTGAAACACACTTTTTTTGGCAGGCTCTTTCAACAGATGCACATGCTGGGGCCCTATTCTAGGAGGTCTTACAGCATAAGTAAGTCAATATTTGTGCATAATTTATAAAACTGAGCAGTGGAACATAGCTTTTCCATCAAATTTACACCATCTTATTTCCCTCACTTTGTTTTTTCCTTAAGGAAAATAGATGTAGAAGCCTCAAAGACATCAAGATATGGGGAAAAAAAAAGATTTTAAAAAACCATTAAAATATAGGATGAGGAACTAAGACCTTATTAGCTAATTCTGGTAGAAATTGACTTTTTTTTTTTTTTTCTGAAGAAAGGGTACAAGTGGAAAAGAGAAACAAAGGAGAGTATTGAAAACTTGTAATTAGTCTTTCAATCCATAGTCTCAAGTCTCTGAATGTTTCTCTTTAATTAGCCTGTCTTTCAATTTCTTTCAGGTTTTGATGAAAAGAGATAAGCATAGGCAAGGTTCTACTGAGCAGAAACCATTTTCCAAACATGTCTAAAGTGTTCATAATATTAAAGAGTTGCCTATGCATCTTCTAGTTCTCTACATTGCCTTCATGCATTCCAGTTCCAAGGGAAGATGCACAATAAGCATGCTTGCGAGGAAAATGAATGGCTATGTCTCAAACATGGTGCTATAGTGACTGAAGGTCACTGAATTCAACCCACTAATTTCTGGTACTGCCATAGTGATTAGAAATCGATTGAAGACATTGGGAGTTTAATACATCATCAGCCATTTTCTAGACAGAGCAAAGGTTGTGTAGATATTAATATAAAGATTGTTTGACTTTTGACTTGCTGCCAAATTATCAACTATATACCATACAAACTAAATGAAATCTTAAAAGGGAATAAAGATCTCAGAGGATAGTGATGTTTTAATTTATCTCCTGTATTTTTATAAGCAAAGAATGAGTCATATGCTGCTGGGCAGAGAATCAATAAATATTATAATGAATATCAGCTATATCCAGTGAATGCATGGTACAGAACAGCTTAGATATCCCTGACTACTCTAGGGTAAAAGTTTTGAAGAAAATAACTTAGTCAATATATTAGGTAAAGCTTTTTGATGTGCAAATCTGAGAACTGGGTTATTTCTTTACTTCTGGTATGGTTAAAAATGCTGCAATAGGTGCCTTATCTACAGTATCTTGTTACTTCTATTTTCAAAACTGGGAAATAATATCAAAAACCTTGAAAAAATCCCAAACCAAACCCTAAAAGAAAATATAAAACCTTGAAAAAGGTTATCATGATTTCTAGTTTCAGAAAATGTCTTGTTTTGGTTCTGTTTATATTACCACAAATTGTAATGTGTAAATAACTTTGCTTTGCAACGAAAATATTTTTGTTACTGCTGCTATTTAGTAAAATTCTAAATATCAAACCACCTAGAAGTCACTAAAAACCATAAAACTGTAATTAACCTAAAATTCTTTCATGCAAACTTGAGTGGATATCCAGATCTTGTCAAATGCAAGTAAGTTATTTCTTTAACTGAAAACTGAGAGAAAAATCAGCGATTTCAACTGACATTTGTTTTTAGTATGGAGATTTATTTATATAGCTCTAGTTTTTAGTTTAGCCTTTGTTTTATACACTGCATAGGAAAAATGGTAACAAAGATTTATTACTCTACAGATAACAAATGAACAACAGCTCTGCCAGCTTCATAAGAAGTTCATGCTATTGCATGATAATGAAGAAGAGCTATTCTGGTGACAAGCACTGCCAATTTTAGTAACGGTTTTCACTCATAAAGTTTAGATTCGGACATGAACTTTCTAATGAATATGAAACAATCAGGTATAATCCTCTAAGTTTTGTTTCCTTTCATAAAAATAAAAGGATTTCAATATGAGGAAGTAGAGGTTTTTTACAAAATATACTAGGTAGTGCGCTGCTGCGCACATTTTACCTAAGAGTGAGCTTGATGCACATAATGACTCCAGATCACACTGCGAAATCTGTGAGTGTCAGGAATATAAACTAGCTGTTGTCACTAATCATAGCCTCCAGACCACATTCTCATTAGCCAAAAGACTTTTAATTTATTTCAGGAAAGAGGTCTGGAGACTGGTGCTAACAAAATGTTATTTTCCAAAAATCCTGTCATAAAATAGTTAAAAGAATCACTGGGAAAATAGACCAAGACTTAGCTACAACATTCCTGACATTCTACTGCAGATGCTGCTTTTAATATCTTGCTGTCATAATTTCAAATAAAATCATAATGATGTCAAAGATACAGTGTTAGATCTGGCATGAAGAACATAGTTTACATATACATTGACAAACTTCCTTACATAATATAGAGAACTTGCTAAGAATTCAGCTTTATCAAGCATATCATAATACAAACAACTAGAATAATGACTCTAAGGACAATTTCCCAGTATGCAGATGTGATTAAATTGGGTGGAACATCAAGTAATGAGGAGTAATAAAGAAGGACTTGAATCACTGAAGAAAGATGCCTAAGCTAATTAATAGTAAATAGACTTTGACAAAGACGGATGTATTGTTAGATGGTAAAAGGAAAGAAACCTCATCTATGTGAATGAAATGTTGCAGAAGTAATTTCAGGCAGATAATCCACACCTCTCCCAATACCCTATACAGTGTACTTCATATCACTTTATATACAAATATTGTTCCACAGTAATTGTAACATGAAATGGAAAGAAAGACTGTGATGTATCAAAAGGAAGTAAGTGGAAAGCGAAGGAACAAAAAAAAAAATTAAAAAAAGAGAGAAATAAGATTGGGAAAAACTGGAAGTACAAAATATTTCAAGATTTTTTGAAACCTTCAAAGCTAGATTCAAACACAGATTTAAGAGAAGAATCCTGCTTTAATAGGAAGATTCAGTAAATACTCTGTTCTTTTTTATTAATAAATCCTTATTATTTTTTGTAAGATTACCAAGTTATGGTTTCTTTTTCAAGTGAAAGAATGTTGTTAATGTTAATTTTGAAAATGCAGCATCTTTCTTCTCTTTTTTTCTGCTCTTTCTTTCCTATACTGAAAATTTTAAGTAACAACAGAAATAGAATTTGAAAGTTTAATAAAGACAAGCATTTCAAACTTTAACTGCTTACCTAAAACTTAAACCAAAGTAGCCTAGAAAACTCTTTGAAATAAGCAGCCTGTATATACACACATGCACCACAATATAATGGAATTCCATTGAAGGTGTGCATTTGGTGACGGCTAGCCTATATATTTAGATTTCACCTTACCCTTTTTATTCACTAAGGGCTTTTCACTCTCTAGAAGGCCTTTCTGTCCCTTTTTAATTACTCAGATGATCCCTAACTGCAGTGTTTTTCTCCCTCTTAATTTGCCACAGTCACCACCCCTGGCCTGAATCCAATCCCAATTTAACAATTTATTTTACCTTCAGAGTGAGCTATCATAATCAGTTTCTCTTTCTCATCTCTTCAGACTGATATCTGAGCAATAACCACAAATGAAACCCAATGTTAAATGTGTGCCAATACCTCCTTCTCCTGTACAGTACACGGAGAGGCAGCTGGATTCAGAAAAGAAGAACTCGCATTTTGTCACATCCAGTGATTTCATCAGTGTTCTGAAACATAAATTTACAATCCCAAAATAGAATTAAATAACCAAGGGCTATCTACACCCTTAATTTGGTCAATGTGAGTAATTCCCTAAGTTATTGAAACATAATGTAAAGCAGAAGAATGACATTTGTTTTCCAGTTCTACTTTTAATTTCCTGATACTTGAATGCATTGTCTGCTTGTTACAAGCTATCAATATATCTGCTCACTAAGCAAGCAAGCAAGCTGGATAAAATGTTAATACTTCAATTTTCCTGACTATTGCAGCTGGTCATTGGTGAAGTGGACTGTACACTGGACACTTCTGAGATTTTCTATTTGTATCCATTCCTGGAATAAGTCTGACAACATATTAAGATGAAATACAACTATAACAAGCAAAAAAGACATGGTTTTCATATCATCTATTGACGATAAAATGAGTGAAACATTTAACATAATAGAACTTATGCTACACTAGTTCTTGTTCTTTCCTTGGTGAGAGAACTTAAATGACAGTTCTTTGTTTTAGGCTTTCACTGTTAGAAAATGGCTGCTGTACATAGAGTAATAGAGGGTACACAAGCTTCACCTGCCTGATTTTGCCTCCTTCTTTCAGAATAACCTCATCCACAAGGAAACTACTTTTTGTTTTGTCTCTGACTGAAGTATACTAATTCTCAAAGGAAGAAGAAGAATCAGTATATTTTGTCAAGAATGGCAACATACTGAAACATGTTTTAGGAATGATTATGATCTTATGTGTTAATTCATATATAATGGTTGAATTTAAAGTTTACTCTGAACAAGGAGTTGATTATGTAAAAATATAGAATCAAGAGATTTCCATAGTAGTGGAATACTCTGACAACAATGAAATATAATTGAATAAATACAGGACAGTACTTATATTTTCAGGAGTAAAAATTCATTTGAAGTCAATATTATAAAATAACCAGATATGTCACCAATATCTTGATACTAATACAATATTTCTTCAGCGTGTCTGGCATGACTCAGGAGGCCAAATGCACTTCCAGAAAAGCAGCATGAAGCAAATATCACTAATCATATTCTACTATGGTTATATATGTATTCTCCATCAAGAAATATTATAACTATTGGGTTTCAGAAAGGATATTTTACTATCAGGACATTCTTGAAAGAGAACCTCAATAGTAGAATTAATATAACCTTGAACAAATATCTCTTATGAGAGAAAAAAAAACAAACAAACAAAAAACACAACTAGGTCACAGCTATGAATATTACCACTATTGCTTTTGCCAAATCATGGTTTCCCATTATTTTCTTACACACCCTCTCTGTATCTCTTGGCTAATGTGATGACTCTTAGTCTGTTGTGATTGTCTTTTTGCTGTTTTGCATATGTCTAGTCTGTTTCTTTTATGTATAGACACATATTTTTAATAGTAATTAGTATTAGAAGCAGTGCTGTTTAACCACATATTGTGGTACTTCTCAATTTTCTCAGTCTTCTGTAATAAGCAAATGTATGAAATCAGAGCAAGCAGAAGACTGCAAGAATTTGAAATCATATGATTTATGTTAGAGAGAGTGCCAATGAGTCGCTCTATTTTGGGTAAATGTACTGACTGGTTTATGTTTGGGGTTCAAATAAATTAATGATGAGAGTGAAAGCCAAAAGAAGTCATAAGATTGTTTCTTTTTTTTTGTTTTTTTTCTCCCACAAATAAACAACATTTCATCATTCTATAAGATCAAGGAAATTAGACCCAAAAAGTTCTTTTATAAGCCATTGAATAACTGAAGTCAATAAAGAGACTGATTTCTGCCAACTAAGGATACATAAACAAGGAGTATTCAGTAGCTGCAGAAAAAAAAAAGGAAGTGGTACAACAGGTTACATACTGGTTACTTAAATGCCATTACCTGTACAGGTCTCTGACCATACCATATCCATGGTCACCAAATATAATACTACGTAGATCATTTATTAATCTGAAGATACTCATAATGTTTAGTTAGAAAATTAAATGGAACTTCGCTCCTCCATGCTTTCAATTTCTGTCTCCGAAGCATCCGTTTTAAACCACCTGACAAACATAGATGTGCCTTTGAGCACCAACAGCAGGATTTGCTGTGATAATGCTCTGAACTTCATGGTTAATCACCTACTTAACCACCTAAATGAACACATCACTGAGTGCTAGTTCTAAATCTTCTCTGTAAAACTAATGAAAGAATTATCAATGTCAGTACCACAGGCAGGTTATCCTTTCCTTAAAAATGATATAAGAGAATTTTATATAACACAGATGTTAAAAGTGTTTTTCCAAGTGAGATATCCTAGCTTGTTTTTTAAAATAGTAATAACAATCATTATTATTAATTTATTATTATTGTTATTATTATTATATTAATAAATGTTATCCTTTTCATCATCATCATCATCATTTCTATGCTAACTCTACCAAAGAAAGATATTTTCCAAACATATTCAAACGAATTCTACTTTCAGATGCATGTGTCTCTGAACAGAATATGTCTTTGAGGGAAATCCTTAAACAATTCTGATTTGCTGTGTATACAGAAAAGAGCCCAGCCCAAGCACATCCAAGCTTTTCTGTCCTCTAATTCCAGCATGTAGCTACTTCACAGCACTGCAAAGGGTGTTTGAGCTCAGGTAGGAGTGAGTGAAGAGATTAGTTCCTTTTTGAACATGCATCACATTTGTTTTCCTTTTCAGACACAATAACTAATTTTTTTTTTCCATAATAAATATTGGTTTGTTTTGATAATAGCTGGAGGGTATCCGTCATTTTGTAGGATGATCTTGAGAATAAAAGAACTATCTACTGTCTTGTAAAACAGAAAATAAAACTCTGCTCAATCTATAAAGCTCCTCAAGGTGCTGAGTTTGAATATTCAAATAAATTCAGAAAGCACCAGTCTAAAAGAGCTTTAAATGTGCCTTCAAAAGCACAGTACTTACTCCTAATTCCTGAGTTTGTTGTCTGTGGCAAAAATATTTCTCCTGTTGTTCTCTTTAGACTTTATAATTTTTAGGAAAATTATAAAAAAAACCCAAACAAACCCACAACCCAAAACCAAATCAAATAGAAACTCATTATAACATCCTACTCTATGAATATAAAAACACTCCTATTACTTGATGATGTCAAGATGAGTAAGCAGCATGTTGCACAATGGAAGACCATAAAAATTGCTAATAAGTGTACTTTCAGGTTGATTAATGTTGGTGTTCAGAAGTATATTTTGGTGGGATCCTTGGCAAAATTTAACATATTTATTATTTTTGATTGACATGGATAAGCAAAATGCAATCACATTTAGTGCTGTCTTCGTTTTATTTACACTTTTTTGCTGTTACTCTTACACCTTTTTTATTACTGGCAACACTAGGGAATTTCACAAAATAGAGGCTTATAAGATTTACTTCCTGGTTCTTTTTTAATTGTCTGTTTGATGTTAAAGTACATGTACTTTGAAATCTCTGGTGCAAAGATTTGCAGTATTCATAGCCTCAAGCTATTCTGGGTTTTAGTCAGTTCTTATGGAGATAGAGTTTGGGCAAATTTTCTCCTCCACACACAACACGTAGTTTTATAGTGAATCGGTGATTAAACAAGGAATCTGACCTAAGGACTGACTCAATTATGATCATGTATAAAAATTCTTATAGAAATAATTTTTTAAAATATGGTTATAAAAGACTTGCAGCTGAAACATCAATTATTAAAGAGAAAGTAATTAAATGAAAGATTTGCTGAGGTTGGAGTACACTGGAAAAAAAAGTGATATCTCTAAATCTTCAGTGGAATTATGAACTTTTCTATTATTTGCAGCCTAATGTTTCCACATAGTAACACCAAGTCTCTAAATGATGCTTTGTACAGCTTCATAAGACTTGAGAAAACATGGCCATTAGTTCCCCAAAAGACCTGGAAAACCTGAAGCTATACAGTAGGTCAGAAGATGATTGATGTCTATATACTATTTCTGAGCTAAGACTTTCTTTTTGATGTGTATCTGTAGAATTTTCACCAATCACAACATAGGATGATGCAATGAAGTAAAATAGACTTTTCTTATTTACTTCAATGAAACAGGGATTTTGCTTACAATTTCAGCATTTTCTTGTCTCTAACCCTGACTTGTTCCAGCACATCTGGAGATGTCTCTTGTGAGGCATGATTTTATTCTGGGTGCATTACTGTCAGGATACACTGGAGGCTGACTTGAGAGCACCTGGCCCACTGAGGCCATTGGTGTGGAAAGTGCTGCTGTTCTGACAGCATTCTCCACAGTGGCACCAAATCACCCATGGGAAATGACAGAGATACTCAAGAGACTCAAGCACCCCAACATGCAACAGCCTAGTAAGAACTTTTATTGAATATATCTATGGTAATCTCAAAAAGGTTATGGACATCTTGGTTGCCAGAGCTATCACCAGCAAAGTACCTATAGACCTTAATATCATTCTCATGTCAGTGAGGGGAAGAGGGCTCTCACTTGGTAAGGGACACATATATGGAAATGTTGTATATCTCATCATCAGAACTACATTCTCCTGTCTTCCCAGACTATCAAGATACTGGCCAGAACTCAATGGAGGTGCAACCTTCTAACCCAGACATGAAAGACTGCACACCTGGACCATTCTGGCTCTGTCACAATACCCTTCCCTGTGTTGTCTATGCCTTCCTCTAAGAGCTCTCTGAAACCACCTCCTCCTTCTCTCTTCCAGACTGACATATGTGCTGCCACACTGAGGTGACTGAGGATACACTGACACCACCACCAACTGCAGCCCATGCTAAGCCATGTGTTACATCACAGGGTGTATGTAGAGCACAGAGGTCAAATGAGAGTGAGTGCCACGATCAAGTGAGGCATGACACAAAATTTGGTAAATGAGAGGTCTTCTTGATAATGCTGTCTCTTGTACACTACACATGCCAAAATCGGGCACTGGAGCCTAGAATGCTTTCGCTGGAGTATCCTCCAGAAGTGAACAAGCCTATGAAGCTTTTGTCTCCCCATTTGAAAGACTACATGCACTAGACAGCCACAGACACAATACAGAGCACATGAGAAACCGCAGATTACCTACGAAAGTATAATTAAGCCTGTTCTGAATCATTTGTGTCTGCTGCCCTTACAGGCATTTTTCTGGACTTATGTCTTCTAAGCCTTTTGTAACAGGTAAAAACCCAGACAGACTGAACTGATGGAATGGGATTTTGGTCTAAGGATGGAGCTGATTGCTCCAAGTACAGTATGTGTCTTTAAACAAGAGCAGATGACCAGTATTTTGAGCTGGATACCTTTTTTTTTTTTTTTTTTTTTTAATATTGCATAAGTTAAATTGGAATGAATGAACCGTGACAAATATTTTATGGTTGCTATTTTTAATGACAATGATTCAAAACTAGAATCTGAATTGGATACTATACATAAAGAAAACTCTATTCCCGTATATCTTATTTATTGACCCATCTATTCATTGAAATATTTATATTGTTTATATAATGATTGTTCACTTTACCTTTGTTCCAGGAACTCAAAATAAAGATCTGATATTTTCTGTATTTCTCTTGATTGTTTCCAGATATTTCAGCGTATGCTTTTGCTGTTTTGTGTAGGTTTTGTGTAGTGAAGTATGAAGGCTTATTTATTCTCAACAGACACACAGAATTTCATCAGGCACTTGGGAAAGAAAGTACACTTTTCACAAATGAACTGTTAATTTCTTTCCCATTTCAGCACCCATGTACTCAGGGACGTTGGAGCAGCTGTGATGAGAATGATGGATGTTCTAAATCGGTTGCCATTGAACTTCTGCAATTTTAAAAGGTCACGGAGTGAAGAAAATGAAAAACCTCTGTTTTGGCAGAGACAAAGTTACCCTGGCATGGCAATCATGCCAACAAATAGCTTTGTGCTCATATCTAACTCAAAGTCCTAAAACTATTTCTAAAATACTTTTTCATCATTTTTATAAGGCTGTTATCTCTTCAACTCTTTAAGAGTTTGATTCATTATTATTGTGCTTTCTTTTATCTTGTGTTCAAAATTTGATCTCAATGTATTAATATACTTCTAATCTTTTGTTTACATATATTTTGCATCCCTCAAGTATTCAGGTATCACAAGTATTCCCACACAGTCAATAAATTAATTCTTTTTTTTTTTACTAGTCTTTGTTCTGTATCGGTTCTGTACTTATGACCTTAAGAAAAATAATTCTATTAAGATTCTGCTTTTTTCAATTGTAGTTACAAGTAAATGCTTGTTTCTTTTCAGAACTAGTCTTTATTTTCTTGTCAATCACATTTCTGTGCACGTATCTGAAGAGAACATTACTTTCAGCTAGTATCTTACATAAACATTTTCTGCTCATTACCTTCTTTTGATTATGCAGTCCCAGAACCATGAAGGTAATTAGTTGCCTAAATCCTGTTTAGGCCTAATTTGCCAATGAAATAAATGGGAATACAGACCCCTGAATAAGAGTCAGGTACACAAATACCCTTGTGAATTTTGTTTAATAGGATAGAAATATTCTCACTGTGTAAGCTGTCCACTTCAGATAGGATTCTGGGTGCTTCCCTCTGGGAGCCTGATTTCTTTTAGGCAATGGTAAGTATATATTAAGTGGTGATCCCGAGGACCTGAGTTAGAGACCTGAAGTTACACAGAATTAATTTTTTTGTTAGAGCCCGCTTACAACTTTGTTATATTTAAACCATCATGAGTTGAAGCTGTTGAAAGGCTTTTTGTTCTCCATATTCATACGGGTAGAACTCCTACAAAATCCCAGAGCCCCCACCTCCTAGGTACTTAACAGTACTTAGCTGCATCCTTTTTCCTTTCCTTTACACACAGTAAAGCATTCCTCCTCTTCATCATTACAGCTTTTTTTTTTTTTTTTTTTTACCTTTTGAGTTAACCTTTATTGAATAAGGTTGACCAGAACTTTACACAGTATTAAATGAGTATTCACTAATACCTGGCATACGGTTTTAGTTCTTATATTTACTGAAAACCTTCTTACAGATATATTATAGAACTAAATTTGCTATGGCTGAAAGAAACAATTACCTTGCTATCCTTCTGCAGCTGGCTGATATATCTTGAACTTTGAATAAAAAGTCAAGATCTAGTATTTTTAATAAGTCAGTTTATGACTGATTTTCATTTTAAAAAAAGGGGGATAAGAGACCTTCTCATTGTCTGAGACAAATATCTTACCAATACAAAACAAAAATCACTAAGTAACCAGTTCCAACCCTTCCCGCTTCCACAGATCACACCTGAAGTAACTGTGTATGTTCTCTGAAAGGAGAGGTTTAATGAAATAACAGTAATTTGCCCTGGTTTAACCTCAAAGAAAAACTCAGCACCATGCAGCTGCTCACTCACCCCTTCCCCCTCAGGAATGGGGAGGAGAAAATAAAACTGAAGTCTCAGGAATTGAGATAAGGACACAGAGGAATGATTCACCCATTATGGTCACAGGCAAAAGACAGATTCTCTAGAGGAAGAAAAAGAACATCAATTTAATTCAGAAGCTAACCACAACACCCCTTAACGGACAGAGTGGAACAGTAAGAAGCATTACCACATCATAAAAACACCTTCCCCCACACCTCCCTTCTTCCTGGACTCATCTTTTCTCCTAGTTTCTCTACCTCCTCCCACCCAATAGTGCAGAGGGAAGGGAATGGGGGTGAGGTCAGTTCTGCCACTTCTTCCTCTTCAGGGTGTGGGGAACTCCTTGTGTTCTTCCCCTGCTCCAGCATGGTGTCTCTCTCATGGGACACAGCCCTCCTCAAACTTTCTCCACCATGAGTCCTACCCACAGGCCACAGCATTTTTCTGAGCTACGCTGGCATTGGTCTGTCCCACATGTTGCAGTCCTCCTAGTGCCAAAATACAACAGTGGGGTTTTCTTCTCATAGAGTCTTGGCCTTATTCAGGTGCAGGCACCTGCTTGAGCGTGGGGTCCTCCACGGGCTGCAGGTGGGACTCTGCTCCACTGTGGACCTCCATGGGCTGCAGGGTCACAGCCTGCCCTATCACCTTTGGCTGCAGGGGAGTCTCTGCACCTGCCCCCCTTCTCCTTTCTTCCATTTACCTTGGTGTTTGCATAAGAGTCCTCCTCCTCACAACTCCTCCTCACAGTTCCCACTACTCCTCCCAAATTCCCCTTCTTAAATATGTTATCACAGAGGCACAGCCACTGTTGCTAATTGGCTCGGCTTTGGCATGAAGGTGGGTCTGACTTGGAGCCAGGGGAGCTTTGAGAAGCTCCTCACAGGAGGCCACCCCTGTACTCCCCTCCTCACTACCAAAAACCCTGCCACACACAGAACCCTAACACATCATCTAACATACCTAAAGAGGAATAAAGGGTGCTCAAAGGGAAGGCTAAGATTTCCTGTGATGAGTCGGATGTATTAATGAAAGATACCAGTATGACATATCCTGGCCACAAGAGGACTATATATGATACGTCACCCAGAAGATCCAGAGGAAGCAATTAATCCAGTCTGCTCATGCCTGTGGTCTGGCCACCTCAGCACAATTTCACATAAGAGGAACTGGGATGCTTCCAAGACAAGATGTGTAAAGATACCATGTCCAGAACTGCTCATGCTTACGTCAAAGCAGCTCCATCCAAAAATCTTTTGAATGTGTGATCACCTAAAGATGGGGAGAGAGAAGAGAAATGGTGATGGGAAACCAGGAACAGTGGAATGTGGAATGTTACTATATGTTTGCTAGTAATGATTGCACATACTTATATCGAGGGGTTAGTTCTCATCTGTCTTAAGATCATTTAAGCAGAAGAGTATAAAATGACATCATATAAATTTGACTCAAACCTGAATGTTTTTCTGTCTGCTTGTATACTTTCATTCACTATTCACAACCAGGAGTTCATTTTTATAACAAATTTAATGCTGCAGGAACTATTGAAACAACTAGAGAGAGACTACAGCAGTACCGATTCACGTTTAATGTATTAAAACTGAGTATCATTTATGAATCCAGGTAGACTTATAGCTTCTGAACACAAATAATCTACCTGGATAAAATCTCCACCTGGCTTCTTTAATTCAAGGGTATAAAACTACAATTAAGAAATAATTTCCCTCACAGGGATGTATCAGAATACTATAAGAAATCAGCATTAAAAAGCTTCAGATGACTGGAACATTTTCTACTGAATATTTTTACAAGTGACAAATGATCTAAATGTAAACACTCCAGTCTTAAATGGGTCAGATTAAATTTAATGTAAACTAAATTTTTGTGCCAAAACTTGTCTGGAGAAAAACAGTATTAATTATTACCAAGTACCTGATGTAAGTAGGTAAATTCTTATTACTAGCCCCAGATACTCTTTGCTGAGGAAAGGACTCAAAACTATCTTTGTGTCAGTAGATTCACAGGGTATGCACATCTCAAGCAGTGTACTAAAATTTTGTCTCACCTCCTTCTTTCAGAAGGAATTTACTAACTCTAGAAAAAATATAAGAATTGTAACAAGGATGATGAAAGATGTACCGGAGTCCCAATACAAAGAGTGAGTGGAAGCGTGACCCAAGAGGGAATTATGATAGAAAACTATAAAATCATGAAAGTATAAAAAAAGTAAACCTCGAAAAAGATCAAAATGAAGAGACACCCAAAGAAATTATAAAGCAGCAAGTAAAAAACAGGAAATAAGATTATTTTTTCATGCAATGTGTAAGTAAACCATGGAATTTATTGTCCCAGAAAGGGAAGGACTCAAACTATGAATGCAAAAAGTAATTAGACACCTTTATTGAAGAAAAACCACCCAGGAACTCTCTAAATTGCTTGAACTGGAAGGTTATATTTACTGTCTGAAAATAGGGCAACAGTATTACCCTTGACTTTTTTCACTAAACATCTGCCATGGGTAATTTTCAGAGGCAGAATATTGGTCTAGATCAAAACTTCATTTGACCTAATGCAGCTGCTGTGCACATGCTATGTGCAGATCAGGGAAGTTGTCTTCATGGCCCAGCAACATACTTCATCAGTTCATTTCTATGGTCCTTCAGGTTTACTATCTGGACTTATAAAGTACTCAGTACAGTTTCCGTGGCACTTCATTTCAAATTAACCCTTCTGGTTCAGTGGAAAATATGCAGCTCATACCAGACCTAAGTTTTCCTTCACCTGTGGGTATCCAAGGGGTCTGTTAGTAAAAGTTTATTATTTAGTTTAAACACTTTCAGACACACAAAAAAATCTTTGGTTTTACCCATTACCTTTACATACACAAGCTCAAAAAAGAAAATGACAAATTTTATTTTTCAAAGCAAACAGTTATGGTACTGGTTGAAAAATTGAAATCACACTCACAGAAGAGACACATGAAAATGAAGTACCACTCAGAAAACATATTTCTAGTTTTCACTGTTATTTGTAGCTGTCTTTGAGGCAACACTCTACTGCAGAAGTGAAATCAGCACAGTTCTTCAGGAACCTTTCCTTTAGCATAGGACTTCTGTGAGATGTCCTTGACCAAAAAGATAGTTCAATAGTTCTGGGTTAGACTGTGAGTTTATAACAAATGGGTGCACATGCATACGTTCTTTAAATTTATGAAATAATACATTCCTTCTGAATTGCATGGCTTTCTTCCAATTTGTATAATTTTTTTGAGACATTACAATACTTTGTAAATCACATGTTCAGGGAAACTTGCACTATACATACATTTTAGAAATCTTAGAAACTCTTACCCATTTTTTGAATTGCTCAGTATCTTCACTGGTTTAGCACATGATAAATTATCATGTCTGGGTACACTGCAATCATCAAATTACCAGCAAATGCTTCTGATTTAGCTTCTTCCTCCCAACTTTGCTACTCTTAAAGTTTCTGCAATAAAGGCTCAAGAGGCTTTACAGGAAGCTGTATTTATTTCCCTGCTCCCTGAATTGCGTTTGGGACTGAGATGGAATAAGATAATCTCAGTAACAGCTGAAATTTTAAAAGCAATTCAAATTAATGGAAAAGTAAACCACTATGTGACTAATTTTATTTGCTTTGGAAATCTGACACTTCTGCATTGGGTGGAACTGACACCCCTGTGTTTAATGGTAAAATTCCCCATTGCCTTCATGTAGATCAGAAATTTACCTCTGATTTTCTGAAACTCAGAGATGAGTAAGGTTTTATTACCAGGTTTGTGTATCTGTTGAAAGGTTTTGCAAGTAGCTCATTGTACCTGCACAAAATTAGGTATGCTTAGACTGCAAAAATTAATTCAATATGAAACTTTACAAAAGAAACAATGTCTACCTATTTCCAGCACTTTTGGCAACTAAACAAAACACACAGCTAAAGTATAGACTTTCTGCAATAGAGTTTGTACCTGAAAGAGTCCAATTTTCCCAAGGTCAGATTGCTCTGTGAACTCAGATATGATTTATGCATGGTAACATAGATCAAAAGTGTGTCAGAAGAAGGGCATAATTATATGAGACAAAATATGAAAAAATAATGAGGTCATTTCCTATTCAGGTATCTATATACAGGTCTTAATCCTTTTCAGGGAAAGGAAGATAAGAAACATGAGTGCAACAGGGTATTTCAGATCCAATTTTATGTCTTGTCCTCTCGATTCTGAAACAAGGATTTCCTGAAAACAACAAAATTAAAATTTGGACAGCACTGACCTTTTGTCTCTGAGTTTAATAGGATATAAATTAAGCCATATACACACACACACACACATATATATATATATATATATATAAGTATAAATAAATGTAACATGTAAATATAGACCCAATAGGATATAATATCTGGATGAGCACAGTCTTGAATACAAGAAGAGTTACTGAAATGCATTAAAATCTTAACCATGTGTGATCATACAAGGGTAAACAACTTAATATCAAAGGATTTTGTTAGCACAACTGAAAAATATACACTTTTTCGTTTATGACACTAAGACAATTCTTAAAATCCTCTAAGTTCATTGTAGGTGTAAAATTAAGCATTAATAACACACTAAACCTTTAAAAAGAATGAGTCAAGGACAAACTCAGATGTAAGATATAATAAGACAAACATAACGTTTTAGTAAAATAAATTTGAATAATTCCCAAATCTGATTAAATACTGAGTAATATTCTGTACTCTCACAGGTGAGATGACGCAAATCCATAGTAGATTTAACTAGTGGGGTTTATTTAAAAACCTAGGAGATACACTTATACCCCATTCAGTTATTTCACATACTTGCTCACACCATGTCACACGGGGTTTCCTACGTCCCCAGTCCCCACCTGGGAGGTGGACGGTGACCCCGGGAAGTTGAGCAGAAAGTTGTACCAATATGTGCCATGCTACTGCTTACAGGTACCTGTCTTGTGCATCACCAGCCAAGGTCCCTGGGCATCTCTCAGCATTTGTGTCCACACAGCTCTCTGATCTCTGGGACCTTTCCCCACTTCCCCACTTCCCATATCATTCCACCAGCCACAATGTCCACCTTTTACTTCCTGCCCCCCCCCCCCCCTTTTTTTTTTTTTTTCAAAGATCACTTCTTCCTTTTGGGAATCCCTCTTCTGTGTCTATCTCTTCTTTCCAGGACCCTACATCCCCAGTTTTCCCAATCTAGACAGTCTAGGTAAAGATGCACAGCACATGACTGGCCTTCTAATTGGTGATTCTGTCTCAAGTCTCTTTCAATTGGAAGATTCAGGATTTGACACTTTTGTTTAGTCTAGCTCTTATAAAAATCTATAGCCAGCCCGTACCAGGTGCAGCTAGCAAGTAGGAGAGTTCAAAAGTTCAATTCTGGATACTCACCCTTCCCAAACATGTACACCCAATTATCTTCTTCCTGGTAACATTCACAATTTGAGCTATATTTTTACCTATGAGTATGCTCTTTGATTACTTGCCTGCTGAAGTTGAACAGCTCGTGATTCTTTCCATAGCCATATTATAAGAGCTATCCAACTTTGAAGAAAGAGCTGGAAGGGAAAATAATATTTTATATTGCAAGCAACTGCTTTCTATCGTAACTGAATATATGGTACACCTAGGAGTTTGTTAAAAAATAAATAAATTGTATTAGAGGGTATAAAATATATAGTCACTAAACATTATACTTGGAAAGAAGGCCCATTTGCTTACTTAGTTTACCCTCATGGAAAGCAGAATTAAACCATATATATTCTTGAGCTTTACACAGATAGGTTTTTACACGTATGTAATTATAAGATTTCCATTACTTTTCTTGAAAAATTTTTTAATAATCTGGTATCTTGGAATATATACTCTGGCACTGAGGATTTTTTTTTCACTTAAATACAGTGAAACCTACTGGTTGATGTCACCCAGTAATCCACTTCTCCAAGCTTGGTTGGTTTTGGCTGATAAAATTTATGATATTGAAAACATAAATGTCTATTTTTGAAGCAGATGCTCATTTTTCACTCAGGCACAGCTAGATGATTAGAATTGTCCTTTACAGACTAAAGACTAGAGAAATCTGTGAAAAAAATATAGTGGTGATCTTTCATACTGAAGAGACAAGAACCACAAACAAATGTTTTGCTCATAAATCACTCTTCAGACAGACTGAAATCGAATACGAAATTTTAACACATTAATTCTGTCCCATCTGCTTAGTACTGGTGACTTTAAAAATCTCATAAAATAATTAAACTCTAAAAATTAATAACTGTCAATATCTGTTTTCTTATGATGAGCTACTGAGTGTTTCCAGGAAACTTTTCTTCTCATCTCAAGGTCTTGAGATTCACGGAACTTTTCATTGTGTCAGTTATAGATATCAATGCAGACATTTTAACATCTAAAAATTAGTCTCCCAGCAGAAGACTCAGCATGCAAGCTAAATGCTTCACACAAAGAAGGAAATTACCTACACCCAGGAAAAATAAAATAATTTGCATAAGAACTACTCTGAACTTTCACCCAAATTGGGGTTTCTCCGCACCTTGGAAATTCAAAGCAGAGTTCACTTCCAGGAGTGTACACATAGTAAAAGAGAAGATGACATTTTGCACAATATCTACATGATTAAAGAAAATAGGAGAGCTTCCTTCCAGACAGTCTTTTCCTTCTAGAGATGTGGACCTGTAGTTTCTACTTCTCCAAAGCATGTCTTACTGATTACACTATTGAAAGTAGCCTGAACCAGGACTGAGATCCTTACTGCTGGTGAAATCTGGACAACTATGAAAAAAAACCCCAACAAACCCAAACACAAGGGAGGCTGGCTTTGCATACTTCTCTTAAAAACAGAGCTGTTGAAGTAAGGGCACAATGCTATTACTTCACGGTTCTATTCAGGTAGCCTACAGAGGGTAGAGTTAAGGACAGGTAGCCTGAGAGGAATACAGAGAAATTCTCCAAGCATCCAGGGATCAAGTTAAGAAGGCCAAAGCCCTGATAGAATTAAAACCAGCCAGGAACATCAAGAGCAACAAGAAAAACTTCTATAGGTACATCACTGATAAAAAGCAAAGACTGGGGAAAATGTGGGTCCTCTCCAGAAGGAAATGGAACACCAGGTTACCAGGGATATGGAGAAAGCTGAGGTACTCGATGACTTTTTTGCCTCAGTCTTCAGCAAGCACTCCAGCCACACCGCCCAAGATGCTGAAGGCAAAGGCAGGGACTGAGAGAATGAAGAACCATCCACCATAGAAGAAGATCAAGTTTGAGACCATCTAAAGAACATGAGGGTGCACAAGTCCATGGGACCTGATGAGATTCATCCATGGCTCCTGAGACAACTGGCAGATGAGGTGGCTAAGCCATTATCCATCATATTTGAGAAGTTATGGCAGTCTGGTGAAGTTCCCACTGACTGGGAAAGGGGAAACATATCCCCCATTTTTATAAATGGAAAAAAAGAAGTCCCAGGGAGGTAAAGGCCAGTCAAGTCTCACCTCTGTGCCTGGCAAGATCATGGTGCAGATCCTCCTGGAAACTATGCTGGAGCACATGGAAAATAAGGAGGTGATTGGTGACAGCCAGCATGGCTTCACTAAGGCCAAATCATGCCTGACAAATTGGGTGGCCTTCTATGATGGAGTTACAACATTGGTGGATAAGGGAAAAGCAACTGACATCATCTACCTGGACTTGTGCAAAGCATTTAATACTCTCCCACATGACATCTTTGTCTCCAAATTGGACAGACATGGATTTGACGGATGGACCACTCGGTGGATAAGGAATTGGCTGGATGGTCACACTCAAAGAGTTGCAGTCAACAGCTCGATGTCCAAGTGGAAAGCAGTGACTAGTGGCATTCCTCAGGAGTCAGTACTGGGACCAGAGCTGTTGAACATCTTTGTTGGCAACATGGACAGTGGGATTGAGTGCACCCTCAGCAAATTTGCCAACACCACCAAGCTGTGTGGTGCGGTCGACACCCTGGAGGGAAGGGATGTGCCATCCAGAGGGACCTGGACAGGCTAGAGAGGTGGCCTGTGCAAACCTCATGAAGCTCAACAAGGCCAAGTGCAAGGTCCTGCACATAGGTCAGGGCAATCCCAAGCACAAATACAGGCTGGGCGATGAGTGGATTGAGAGCAGCCCTGCAGAGAGTGACTTGGGAGTATTAATGGACGGAAAACTGACTGTGAGCCAGGAATGTGAACTTCCAGCCCAGAAAGCCAAGCATATCTTGTGTTGCATCAAGAGAAGTATGTCAAGCGGGTAAAGGGAGGGGATTCTCCTGCTCTACTCTGCTCTCAGAGGACCCCATCTGGAGTACTGTGTGTAGCTCTGACATGGACCAGCTCAAGTGGGTCCAGAGGGGATCCATGAAGATGATCAGGGGACTGGAGCACCTCCCTTATGAGCACAGGCTGAGAGAGTTGGGGTTGTTCAGCCTGGAGAAGAGAAGGCTCTGGGGAGATCTTATAGCAGCCTTCCAGTACTTAAAGGGGGCTACAGGAAAAATAGGGAGGGACTCTTGATCAAGTAGTGTAGGGATAGGATGAGGGGTAATGGTTTTAAACTGAAAGAGGGTAAATTTGGTTTAAATATAAGGAAGAAATTCTTCACTGTGAGGGTGGTGATGCACTGGTACAGGTTGCCCAGAGAGGTTGTGGCTGCCCCCTCCCTGGCAGTGTTCAAGGCCAGGTTGGACGGGGCTTTGAGCAACCGGATCTAGGTGAAGGTGTCCCTGCCCATGGAAGGGTGGCTGGAACTCGATGGTCTTTAATGTCCCTTCCAACCCAAACTATTCTATGATTTTAATGAAAAATGCATAATCAAACAAAGATGGAAGCCCAAAACTCTATCTGAGTTACATGACAGATTCTACCATAAAATCTATGCAATTTCCATTTAAATATTATTCTTTAAAAGCACTTCAGCCATTTATTTCATGACTTTTACATATTTTTTGACATATTGCCCAATTTGTAATGGAAAATAATCTGGAAATTATAAACTTCACTAGAAAGGGGTTTTGGTACTTTTCTAACAGTATGTTGTGTGTTATACAGAGGAGCTGCCTTTTGACACATTATCTACAAATGTGTGCTGTCTTTTATTTCCTTCTCTGATGACTTCTGCCATCTGCCTGGAGTTACAAATATAATTTGGGACATTAAAAGAAGAAAAAACACTGAAATCACGGTACCAAAATATCAAGATCATAATATCAATATTGAAAGATACATGAAATTTTAAAGAAATCAACAGATTTTATTTCAGTAGAAGATGGGAAACAAATTTAAGGGAAAATAAGCTTCAACACAAGAGGAAAAAGTAATGAAAAATATAGTAGTGGAAAGAGGGAACACGAAGCCAAATAGGTGTACAAATATTATTGGGGCATAACAACACATTTATTGTGTATTTTGGACACTTAATTACAAGAAACAACACTGGAATAGATTTACAAGAAAAAAAATCCAGCTTTTTTAAAAAAATATTTTAGTTCTTACATCTTGGTAATTCTCTTTAGAGAAATGTTACTAGATCAATTTGAAAAATTTTGAGAAGTCATCACAATAACTAAACAAAGTTGACAGCCTGCATCTTAAACCTTTCTGGAACTTCAAAATAGCTCGTATGTTTGTAAAACAAGAACATATTGGCAATAGCTTTTTTTTAATCAAACATATCTCTGCAATTTCTGTGCCATAGCACATCACAGCTGATTATATCATATTACAGTATGTGTTGATGTAACCATAGCAATCATTAAATTCATTCTTGGTATTTGTAGGACACATGGATTCTCCAGACTGTTCAAACATTTGTTCTAAAAGTGCAACATTTTCTTTTTAAAAAATGATTTATTTTTAAGTAAAATTCAGAGTTTTTATAGAATGTTCAGACACTAAAGGAATTTTTGTGCATATATAGTCCAGTCTAATATACTTATTTCATGCCTACATTTCTCATTTGCTGTTAATCAATCTGAATTAAGTACAATATACTGTGCCCGCTACGCATGATGCCTGGCATTGATCAATTCACTACACACTTATGTACTTCTTTAAAACTTGATCTGGAAGATATAAGCAGTAATTCACTGGGGAAACCAAGAGTCAAGACCCCTCAGAAGTACAACAGAAAGTGATAAATTAGATTGTTTAATTATAAACATGAGTACAGGTTATTTGTAATCTCAATAAATCATCCAACAATGTCTACACCAGATAGAATAATTCACCCTTTCAAGGAAGAGCCCTGACCTATAATTTGCCTTTATTGAGCAGATAATGCAAAGATCAGATGATAAGAGTGAAGAAAGAATACTCAAATGTTAAGAATAAGTCTTTTATTTTACTTTGTAATGAGAATTTTTAAATGCCAGCTTTTAGGATGTGTTGAACTACTTTACTAGCCCATATTAGTACAATTGTTGTAAGGAATAAGACAAGTATATAGGTACATGTTAAGTAACTTTCAGAACCTTATAGACCTTTGGAAGTGGAAGTATGGGATAACATTCTAGAACATGGTTTAGTTTGGTGGGATGAGCAGAAGAGTAGCCACAAGTGTTTAGGAGTAATTTCTCAATTTTTCTTGTGATCATGGTAAGTATCTTGAGCCCAAATGTAACACTGCATCTAATGATGATTGTTTCTATAAGCTTCTGTGTGACCAGTGGCTGCAAAAAATTCTGTTCACATAGAGAATAATAGAAAATTAAGCTTAAATTAATCTTATCTATTCTGATCAAAGTTTACATAAAATTTATTGCTTTCAAATGTAGTATGAGGTAAAGAACACTTCAGAGTGGGACAGTTTACAAATTTCAGTCAACTTTTTTGTTTGCCAACTAGACTGATCATGAATCTTCATTTAATTTTGATTAAAAAGACCTAGACCTCTAGCCAAAATTTTCAAATTTGTTTTCTGAGGAAGGACTACTAAAATAATGGCCTAATTTTGACTTGTTATAATATTAAAAAAATTCCCAATACATTTCTCTGCAGTTTTAATGCTATGGATTTAAGTACATTTTAAACCAAAACAACCCTATAAACTGAGTCTGTAATACATAGTAATGGCTTAGAATGTGTCACCTTCCAAAGAAAATGCCTGAAAGTCACAAGAGTGGCATCCTTACTCAATATCTCAGAAGGCTCAATGTCTGAGATATGGCCTTCATGTTATAAATCATTTAAGTGGTTAAAAAGTGGTTTGCAGACAGGGCAGAAAAATAAAGAAATAAACCAGTGTTATTCTAGGGTTAGTGCATCTTACAAGGCTAAGTAAAGGAGTGATCTGTATCCATCACATAGTGACATTATAAATCTTTGTACCTTGCAAGGCAATGACATGAAAAATTAGACTGAACAAGCCAGAGATGCACTATTTGTAAGCCTCAAAGGAAAGGTTAATGCAAGTTAAATATTGACATGTCAGCAATAAGGATTATAGCAATTATAAATTTGCACTAATGCCAGCTGCTGTTTAATTATTATGTGACAGTGACAGGTCAGCCTGGTAGATTGACAGCTGAAGGCATTTGCCTTATAGGAATTATTCAAGATCTTTGGAACAGGCTCTGATCTCAGTTACACCAGTTCAATTCTAAGAACAAATCTCCTAGAGTCAGGGCAGTTAATTCATATTCCCAGTGGCAAGAGAAGAATCTGCTACTGTATCACGTTATATTCATTTTCCCTAGTGTCAGTACAATGAATAATTAGTTATCATGTAAACATAAAATAACACACTTCTTCTTTCCTTTAAATCACTCTTCTAAGAGCTACACTAGAACGTATCTAAATACTGTTAGCATCTGCCTGAGAAAAAGAGGGGGGGAAGTAAGAAATGTGAATTTCTATTCTAAATAGGAATGTTTTCATTAATTTCAGTAATAATCATAAATCTTGAGCTTTTGGGAATTGCTCAGAAAGAAAAAATAGGTAGACATTGTTTTCTAAGGGAAAAAATCAAGTAGTAATTAGACGATATTTCTGGAGTACAGGGAAAACAGGAGATTGAACTTTTCTGCTGAAATATACTGAGTCTGATTAAATTATTCATATGGGAAAATTAGTTCAATGACTGCCATTTTGCTGCACTTGTATTGTTCACTAAGCAATCTTGACATCTAAAAGCACACTGAAATTACAGCAGTAAATGCCTGCAAATGACCAACACAAAGCCTGTGAATCAATTCAACTCTAATTAAACTTTAACGTACTGAATGAACAGGATTTAACTTGTGGAGAGGTCTTATCTTATCTTTTTCCCTCCACACCCTGGTGCATCTCTTTTAGACTCCGTAAAATAAAAAGCAGGACAGTCACACCTATTCTCCCTTAAACTGTATGAAAAAAACCCCAACAACTTACTGATTGCAATGGAAGAAGATTAAAGCGAGTCTTGTCACTTTGGAAATTTCTAGATCTTTTAGTACCTTTTGTATTTTCAGTATCTAAGTAAAAGACGAGACCTGTCCCAAAGCCCCTCAGAGTTCCTGGTAAATCTGCAGTTTTCTATGACAGAATTCTGTGGGTTTGGGCCGTTATTAATCTGTTTACCTGTAGTAAGATGTGTTTAATTCTGAATACAGCAAATAATATGCTGAAGCTCATCACATAACTTTTCTCTTAAATATTTGGCTTTAGCTGTCTCAGATTATTGAAGGAACTGCTAGCTGAGCCTCAACACTACTAAGTGGAACTGTGTTTAATTATCAACTATCATTAAAACTTGTTGCTTCCAATCCCTCAGTTAAAAATTTATAGGTAACTAAATAGGCTTGGGGTTTTTTTTGGTTTTTTAATTGAACATTATAAATGTTACAGAAACTTATAGCTGAAGGCTTGTATATGCTTCTGTGTTTCCCCTCTTATTACACCCAGCCTTATGAATTCACTAGTGGCATGGAGTCAAGGTTTTAACTGTCCATAGGTTTCACTACAGCTTTTCTTATATTCTTCAACTTTATTTCAAACATAAATTTAAATTTCTGGTAAAATAAAGCACATAAGATCAGTGGCACATGACTAAACTGTAAAATAGCTGACCTTAAGCAAGAATTGTTATTGTCCTTTCCTGTCTTCATTGAAAATAGGAAGTTTCACTTGTTAAAACAAAAAAATTTCAAATGTAAAAGAATTTCATGTTACCATTTTACAGTTACAACATTAAAATAAATCAGAGGCAACCACTGCAGCACAAGGACCTATGAACTTCAGATTTGGGTCAGACTTTTAGTATAGGGTACCAAGAATGCATTACACAGGTTCAGTATTGTAAGAAAAAAAAAGTCTACATGAATATCCTAAAAGAAATTGTGGCTCCTTGATCTGAACTAAACAGTGTGAGTGGTGACAATGGATTCCCTTAAAAAACACACTTCTGATCCAAACTAGAACAGCAACATAGACACACCTCACAGTGTCATTCCAGTGTTCTTCATAATAAATGAAGAGCTGAACTGAGACTTCTTTATGGCCATATACTGTGGCAGCATACCATAGTGCAGCGACTCTAAAGCAGACCAAGGAGGTAACTGAGTAAGTGTCTTTTACCCAGAAATAGCTTGTGCTTTAGCAAGGAAATACTGGAGATGTTCTTACACTGCAGTAGGTTAACAGAGACTATTTTAAGAGCTTTCACATGATCAAAATGTAACCAGGTATTTGTATTATTATAAAAGTTTCAGTGTTAATAATTAGCCTAATGTTTGCAAGTATGCTGATAGAATGAACTCAGTGTCCTCTCCAATCCGATGAAAAATAGATTAATCAGAAAGCTATGCCAGCTCTTTTTCTCCTGCACCCAAATGAACAGCAGCATTTTTTGATTTAAAACAAATATATTTATAAGTGTACTTTCAGCTAAATGGGGCAGGCTGTATTTTAATTAGAATGTTTTCTCAATATGAATGCACAAATCCAATTTGTGCAGAAAACATTTCTCCAGTTTGAGGGCAGAGTTTTAAGGGAATTATGGCACATATTTCAAGGGCAAAAACCTTTGAAAACTGACCAATTTCAATTATGTTGTTAATTTCTGAGTGTGGTCATATGAAAAAAATCATAACAAGATCCAA
This sequence comes from Athene noctua, assembly GCF_965140245.1. Taxonomy (NCBI): domain Eukaryota; kingdom Metazoa; phylum Chordata; class Aves; order Strigiformes; family Strigidae; genus Athene; species Athene noctua. Next base: position 18,354,278 of record NC_134040.1, on the reverse strand, counting down.
GGGGTTTGGCAACTGAAAGAGTGCTTCTGCACCTGGCATTGTACATGCTCTGCATCACAAGCAGGCAGAAAAGTAGAACTCTGCATTTTTCTGGAGCACTTCACCCTGGTATAACAGTAGCAGTAAGTTCCATGACAAACTTTCCAGGGAAGGGAAGGGATTTAACTGATGTCCAGTTTGGAAGACAACTGTAAACAAAACTGGTTACAATAATTTAAAAAAAAAAAAAAAAAAAGAAGTGTTTTTTTCTGATGCAAAGGTCATTAACCTCAAGCAACCATAAGCACATCTTCATAGTTCTTCCAATCTTCACTTGGTTCCCCAAGGGTTAAATCTTTTTTCATTCATTGCTTAAAGAGTTTCATGTTGTTGAAAGAGTAAGTCTGCTATTCAGTAGTTATAGGATTAATACCCCTTTCCAAACCTACTTAAACGAATTCACGTAGAGACATTATAAGATTTTTGTTGTCTTTGTGGTTTTAATGCACATTTTTTTTAGAAGAGTATTAAATTTTAGCTTTTAAAAAGTACTAAAAATAATGGCATATATTTATATATTTCTAAAAATCAAAATAAGATCCAAAATGACCAGACACATTCCTTGAGATTTTTTTTTCTGTAGAAAAAATTCTCTACAGAAATCTGGGGACTGCCAGTCTGGATCATACCTATCACATCTCTAATCTTGTGTGTTGCCTGAAATAGTGTCCAACACCAGTTTGCAGATGTCACATTATTTACCCTACTGCCATTTTCCTAAACAGACTGATTCTTCTCCTTCCGTTCAGACATCCTAACTCTGTGAGTTTTCTGAAGATATGTCTCTTCAGAGTAGATACCCCCAGGACTCTTTCCTGAGTTGATACAATGCACCTGTAATGTGTATAGGAAATTCAGTCTCCATTATTGTGGATTAATTAGCATTTTTTAGTTCTGTTTGACATTGTGCCAAGTTACTATTCACATAATCCTCTAATATTTTCTTGTACTTTTCTCTGCATTTGGTTATTAATGAAATATTTTCTGATTTCAAAAAAAGTTGCATCACTAATATTCACTCAATATTTACAAATATATTAGTACTCTACTTTTCATAGAGACTTGAAATGTCTTGTACTGTCAATTTGATGTGACAAACCCTGACCATTTACCATCTACTTTGTTTCCTGATGCCTTCTGTGGGAGACTTCTGAGTAAAGGCTTTTTTACTTTTTTACACAATTATTACTTTACGAAAATGTTCAAAGGGCTCCAACTATACATCACTTATCAAGCTTGCTGAATTTGTTGACCTGGAAGAGATATACTACTTCAAAAAGAAAAATTGTTAAAAACAAACTCCTTAAACTGACTTGGCTCCCAATAAAGTGGAAAAAACACAAGTTGTTAGTCCCAGAGAGTTTTTCAGCTTTATTGTGAGAAAAAATGAGTGTATCCTTGAAAATCCTTTGTGGTACAGAATGAGGTTAGACAATCATTGAAGTTTTCAGCAATATCCTTAACTTCCTCCAATGTTCCCTCAATTACACTTAAATATACCAAAAAAAGGATCTGAACAATTTGGTCTGGCATTTACTGTGCAGTTAGAGCAATTGTTATGCACATGGCACTGAAATGATGAATAGAAGAGTTTTATTATCATTTACAACTTTGAACACAGCAGAGTTTAGTAATGTCAAAGATAAGAGCTGAGTCTGACAGGTAGCTGAAATCAATGAAAGGCAGAAGTAAACCATGAGCAGAAACATGGTTTTTTGAGGTTTTTATGTCCCTTTATTTGTGAAAATCTCCCTCACACATATTATGTTTGCAACTTACAGGATTCATAATATTTCTGGGATCACTGTGGGAAGATGAGGAATGAGAGGAAGGGAACAGAGTGAGAAGATGTTTTTCTTTATTGCATGACACGGAGACTTTCCTGCAGAGGGTGGGGAAAGGATTCTGCATGCCCTTCTGCTTTGCCTCTAGCCTGGTAAGGCACTGGGGACAAGGTTTACCAGAAATTTATTCTTACCATAAAGGTATTTATGGAAAATCCTCTTTCAGCATTCTTCTGTTAGGATTCCTACAAAAGCATGGCAATGGGGAGGTGGCATTACCACCACTCAGTTTAGCAGTGAGCATGTCTTCTTTATTCCCCTGTTCATTCCTATCCACTGGTTTTCACTGGTCAGACCATGTGTTTGTGAGGAAGGGTTTATTCTGTGGGCACCCAAATGCCTAGATCACCAAGAGATCTGGGTGGAGTATTTATTATCTGTTTGGTATTTATTCTCTATTTATCCTCAATAAAATTGATTCAGTTTGCATGCCTAGAGTTCCTACACAGTACAGTAATTGTGATGATCACTGTTAAATGTCCAATTAATCTAAAAATAAAATTGGATTTGTTGAACAATTCATATTTCCCATAAATTCATGTTAGTTGGCATGAATTTTTCTCCTTTGTGTCTTTAACAGTGCAAGTTTATCCACTTTTTCATCATTAAGGATAAATGTTCTAGGCTTATAAATATCGTACTTGTCATGTCTGAATATTGGCACACTATAAACTGTCCTTCAGTCTTCTGGATTTTTTCTGCTATGTCTGAGATTTATTACAAATCAACACTATCAAGCCAGAGATGTCATCATCCAGCTCTTTTGTATGCAATTCTCCCAGCTTGATGATTTCAAATGTTTATCATCACCAGATGTTAACATCATTTTTAGTTATTAATAGACAATATCTACCTATCTAGACAGCAGACATCTTAATTCTTTCCAAATGTAGGAGTGTTCCTAAACTCTTTGGCTTTTTTATTTCTTAAAATATCTTAATCCTCTCCATGTAGTGAATGACCTCTCTTTCCTAAAACTTCTGTTGTTCTAATGAAATTAATATATATTCTTATTATATAAATCCTAGAACAGAATATTTAATTTCATTATCAATAATTTACTGCTGTGGTTTAATCCCAGCCAAAACCAGCACATCTACACTTCAACCCACTTATTTTTATTGGTTGAAACATGATTCTGCTTTTAAAATTTTTTATGTATTTTGTTTATCTTTTTACTCTGCTTTAATTTCATCACCATATAAATATTAGGCATGGACCCAAGTTGTCCCATTTCTCATTTTCAGAATCATATTTTGGCATCAAATAAACTCTGTTTGAAGCATTCGCATTCTGAATTTTATTCACATAGTCTTTTGTCTTCTGACTGCTGTCGTAATTTTTACTGACTGTTTTCTGGTCTACTTAGACACTAGTAGGGCAGTATATACTAACGAGTTAATTTATCTAAAAAGGAATAACACATTATATAAATAAATTTAGAAAGGGAATGATTGATATGATGTATAAAGGAAAGTCACAGAGATGTGAAGGAAGACAGTATCACCTGTCATTCTTGATAATTATAATTCCCTAGTCTAAGTCAAACCTCTCATATATTATTTGAATAAACCTTTTTCTGATATAGATATCCTAAATCTTTTCTGCCCAAGACTAACGACTTAGTAAGTGCTGGAACGGGTCCATCTCTAGCATTCTGGAGCTGCTACTCCACCGTAGACTGTAAACTTCCGAGTGTTACAACATGGGGTGAAAAGAAGCACATTCTATGTGGCACAATTACATCAAAATAAATATGGAGTGGTTATAGTGGATATATGCTCTCCAAGCTGTTCAAAACTTAAAATATTTGATGGTAGGGGGCCTCTATTTTTCTTTGATATTCTTGATATTTTACTGATCCTTGAAAGAACATAGAAAATATGTGATTCATAAAGGCATGTATGTGCATAGTCTTAAAGATCTGTGGAAGTACTTCTGCAAGATGTCCAATTTGTAAATTGCAATCCAATTTTTGCAGATATTTATGAGGCTATTTAGCTTTGCACCAAGTAAATAAACACACTAAAGATAATGGAACCCATTACTAATTCTATTCACTGTTTGCATATTGAGACATATGTAATTTAATATGTTTTTATAAAGTGTAACTACTAATACTTTTATATTAGCCTTTCACACACAAACATTTGGTAAGAACTCTTTCCAATCTCTCTGACTGGCTAGGTCACTCTTTTCAGACAGGTGTCGACTCAGAAATACAAGCATTCATCTTTTCTTGGCTAGAAACATGACAGAATATAGACGGGAGTGTAACTGGAAGCATGCAACAAAGTGTACTGGAAAAATCAGGAGGGCGTAGGTATTCAACATGAAAATTCAATACCTGGGCTTCAACCAACACATCACCTCTTTCCCTAGCTCTTCAGACTGTTGCCTTAGATCTTTCTTCCTAAGAAAATCAGAGGTGGTAGGATTGCCCAGAATGAGAGAAATAACTGTCAGTTCTGTTTGTTAGGCAAAGCAAAGTGGTTTATTCCATCAAGATAGAAAGAATCTTCCCAGATGGGTTCAAGAATTCCGACAGAATCTAAAACCCATTTCAAACCCATTTTCTATGCAATGTGTTATGTCCCAAAATTTTGCAGGCATTAAAGAATAAAAAAGAGGAAATTTCTCATTTTCTGCTAGAGTCCATTTTAGGGTGATTCATATACATTATGGTGATCTAAACAGATTTGGAGATGGAAAGGTCCCTATAGCAAAACAACAAGTTATGCATGACTTCATACTCTACATCACACTGTCAAAACATTTCTAGTAATTTATTGATGTTCTCATGAAAATTAAGCCATTGTAAAGTCCTAACAGTGCTTTTAAATTAATTCCGTTCATTTAAGAACAAGCAAAATAGCATAAAACAATCCCAAGACTAATTCAAATAGGTATACATGCCACACTTCCGATCCTGGATATTAGCTGAAAACATAAATAGAATTAATTCCTGATAGTATCATCAAAAATATTAACTTAGGGTTTCTTCATAGTACAAATCCAAAGTCTGAGGTGATTCTTACTTTATAAACGGATAATACGTACAAAATAGGAAGCTGAAAAGGTCCCTATGGAATGCATAAATAAACCTTTAATAACCTGTAAGTTAATAAAATTATTACAGTTAGAGTAATTCACTCTGCTTTGAATGGGGTCTCCCTAAGGCTAGGAATGAAATTGTTTCCAAAATGTCCTCTCCCCTGACACAGATGTATATGGAAAGGCTCAGGAACACCAGCATACCAGTCCACAAACCAGGGACCGGCTGGCAGGTTCCTATTTTGCACAATTAAATTTCTAATCCAACCACCAGTTCCTTGGCAGATGTCAATCAAAAAGTCCTGCAGATGTTTATAGAGGGAGTATCCTGCTACCAGTGCCCAAGCACTGGTGGGGACCTCCAGCAGTGGTCCCAGGGCAAAAGTGTTCTTCGGGAATCCCAGACTTTCAGGGCTGCTTAACACTTTGATTTGAGAAGGAAATGAAAGTTTTCCCTCAAAATATCTCATTTTTCTGGAAAAAAAGACATTTATTTTCAAAGTTTTGTATTTTATGTGTTAATACAGAGGCTCATCCAGCCCTTCTCACTTCTCTGCAAATGAACTTTAAATTGAGTCTTTAGATTAATCTCCATTGTGTCAATCAACACAGAGAACAATTTCCTCTCTCAGTTACACATATTTAGGAGTCGGGTCAACTTAGTGCTTAAGGATCTGGTGTAGTTGGTAACTGTCAGTGTTAGGTTAATGGTTGGACTGGATGATCTTCAAGGTCCCTTCCAACCTAGATGATTCTGTGATTCTGTGATATCCATACCTCAGCTAAGGTATCCATACCTTATGTGGGTTAGTGCTACTGTGAGACTGCTGAGAGGGAAAGATGAAAAACCTACACTTTGAACTCCACCCACCACTAGCCACTGATCTGGGAGATGAAGGTGTGTGTTTTCCCTCCACAAAATCTTTCTCGTTGTATGCAATATGGATTTTAAAATAAAAATGACACTTAAATCCCTCAGACTATTTCCCTACTGGAAAGCTTGGCAACAAAAATGAGTGCATAAAGCATATGAACAGATGTAAACGCACATTTATAAATGTGTAGTGAAATGCCATTTCATCTGGCAAATGCAATTTTCACTGTAATATACCTTTTCTTTCCTAGAAGTTGTGTATTTTAAATATGTCTGGAGGACAACTTTTTCTTTGAATTTCAGATCTATTCTACTATATGAAATGTAATCTTTACCAGCTCATCCAAATTTGAAAATATTAGTGAGGCTTTTTTAAAGAGAATAACTAATACAATGTCACTTTTTAAAAAGCCAGAATTAGGGCATTATATATATTCATAAGTATTTATAAGATAACATCTAATTTTCTTTGTAAAAGACCTTTAGTACATGGAAACTTCAGATTCTTACAATGAAAACATTTTTCTTTTTATGGGAATGCAGTGATTCTTCTATTTCCCCAATGGGATTTGAATTAGTTTAGCAAAATGTAGTTTACCCATAACAGCTGCAGCCTGCACCTGTGCAGTATTTCAGAAAATCATTAAGAATTGTATATTACTTTTTCATTGCTACACTGTGGAGGAAACAAATGGGCAGAAAGTGGTTGCTGAGACCTAATGAACAAGAAACTAATGCAATATCAGTTTGAAGAGGTATTTATTTTTTGAGATATGTAACTAAATGTACAAAAGAATCAAGTTTAAGGGAAAAAAATACCATATTTTCCCACTCTTTTCTGAATTCAAACAGCAACTATGGTGGACATAGAATGTCTGATCTTCTAATTTCTTCCAAAGTGAACTTGAAACCTTTTTTTTACTTTTTTTTTTTTCCCTTTTTAGAATCAGTGACAAAGGTCTTTACTTTGTTCCAGATTTTAAAGGTATGGACATAGAGAAGCCTGATGTATGGCGATTCAGTCAATGGGTGAATTAAGCTCCTATGCTGCTATGAATATCAACCCTCAGTGAATCGGACTGGGGAGGGTGCTATGAGGGATTCGAAGCTTGCTCTTGCCAGATGCTGCTCTCCCCAACTTGTATTCAAGTCGTGGTGAGCTACAAGTACTCATTGTATTAAGGGAAGCACATTGTACATTTTAATATCTGCCAGGGTTGTATTCAACCCTGGTTTGAGAGGTGGGGGCTGACTCAGCATGAACCACACCAGGTCAGAAAGTGCAGAGTGCACACTGCTGCTAATGGAAGGGGACAAGAACAAACAAAGCCACTCTGTGCTCCATCCTCCCCCCCCTCCCCAAACAAATCCATGTTTGTCTCCTCTCTAATGTGTTTTGTTAGCGACAATGTCAGATGGCAGAAGCCATGCCTTGGAAATCCAATCCTTTCCCTGAACTCCCAATCTCCCTTTTGGTGACAAAAACATGAGCCAATGACCATAGATTTCTGAAAGTATACTTGTAATTGCATTTGCAGCATTTTAGCATTTGTTGAAGACAGAAAATAAAAATAAATTAAATATACTTACTTCCATTAATTTTTAAAAGACATCTACGGCAAATGGCCAGGAAATAAAGAGAAGTGCATCCCAGATTGTTTGTGGGTTGTTTGGGTTTTTTTTAAAAGAAAAAAAAAAGAGAAAAGAAAAAAAAAAAAAAAAGGACAGAATATCTTCCCATTAAAAGCAGATACATTAACAATCTTATTTTAGGTTTTTTTCAACTAAAGCAAAGAAATCGCTTAAAATAAAATATAAAAAGAATGAATACTATTAAAAACTGTCACTAGGCTTGACAAGTTAATGAGGGTTAGATTATGAGAGTATTATTGTTTTAGCAGAGTATTATATTCCACTCAGATTCTCCTCCTGACTTCATAGACAAAACTTGCTCAGAAATCTGTGCCAACTATTACATTAGGTTAATGGGATCCTGACACGCAAAACAAGGCAATGTAGTCCTGTTGACCTACCACATGGGAAAGGGATACTGTAGCTACAAATTCAGGAGGGACATTAGACAGTTTTATTTTTATTTCTTTTGAAATGAGAGAATGAGGTGAAGTGATTAAAATTATCTTTAATACAGTGAACACCAATTAATTAATTAATTCTTGTACTCCAGCAATATACATCGTTGTGCCTAAGTGAAGTAGGCTTTTTTACCCTCTAATTTTCTTTTATCTTTAAAAAAGGTAGAATATTTCCTAGAAGACCCAACAGCTGAGAAAGTCACCTAAAGACAGTGCTTTCACTAGTACTTTCTTGAGGATCCGAAAACAGATACCTCTGTTTTCCTTTCTCTTACCTTAAAAGACAAGTATAATGCTTTTAGCCTAGGCACATGAACAGCACACCTAAAACCTGATAATTTGTTTAAGTTCCACACAAAACAGTCAAAATTATTTTTGCAAAACCACAGCTATGACATTTTTGATATTTTGTTTCATATAATCGGTCTGTGGCTAATGCATTCCCCTTGAAGGCAGAAATTTACATTGAAATGTCTTCAGCCTGACAGGGTTTATAGCCACAATCTGAATTCCAGGAACTGTAAAGCTGAACTGCCTAGTCCAAGACCCACAGAACAGGCATAGCAACTAACTCAGAACTAGATATGTAGGAGGTATGTAGGACATCCTGGGAAGTGGTACCAGACAGCAGAGGACAACATCCCCAGACATGATCCTGTGGCAGGGATGGGCTGCACCAGACATGTATATGAGTTAAATGGACAATGCACTAAAGCAATTGCTATAAGTCCCTGTCAGCTCCCCTTCTGCAGCTGTGGTGGATTCAGATCTGCCTTTGTTTATCTGATGCATGTCCCATATCTAACTGAGATTTTTGATCCTTTCTTGAGCTTGCATCTAACTGAAGAGCATAATTCTAATCATTTTTCTTTTGGCTAGGAGGAGAAATATTTTAAGGAAGTCAACTCCCCAGAAAGAAGGGCTGCAGGATCTGTCTTTACATATCCTATTGAGGGTCTGCTAAGATTCATTGGCCCAGAAAGGGAAGATAACTCCCTAGCACTGTCACTCTGTCAGTTGCACAGAAGAAGGCGGCTGCTCTGAGTGCTTTTTCTATATTCTAGCATGTTTCTCCTTTGATCGTCACCTGTGTTTGTGGCTGTTGTTAGTGGGATGTTCTGCTTTTCACACTGACTGCTTATAGCCTGTGTCCTGCTATGCCTTCCCTATAGGTAGCTGCTCTGTTGCATAACTAATTTATAATACAATTTATACCCCTCAGTTTCAGTTTGGTCTTTATCTGTCTTAACCCTTTAATCATTAACCCTTCTCTCCTCTCTCTGGCACATAGCTTGCTTTATTTCTGTCTTTGCTGCACCTATTTGAACAGTTATTCCCTTCCCGCTTTGTGCCTGGTTACACTCCCTGTCTCTCCTCGTCCCTCAGACACAAGTGGGCCTTTGTTATCTTGTTGTAGTTGAGATCAAGGGACTTGAGCCAATTTCTGCAGTCCTTAATCAATGACTTACAGGACAGTCGCTTGATTAAGGAGTGTGAACTTAGATCTATAACGTCTGACAGTACACTTGAAGCTTGCCTGTATCCAGAAAGAAGGTTACACTATTCTTCCAGCTAATATTTTCAGATTTTAAAACATATGCATTCTAACTATGTGTCTTTTCCGACCCTTCTTCACATCCTGATGATTTTAATACCTAATATCAGAAAATAAATGATAAATATATTTTTTCTAAACAGTTTAATATTTTAAAAATTAGGTATGTATCCCTCTTCAGTTTCCTTTGCACAGTTTTGTACTATACGGTATTTATTCTCTTTACAGGAACAGAATAATTTATCTCTGGAAAAAGATTATTTTTATGAATGTATGCATAGTAATATAGATTAGGGAAAGAGAAAAAGATGTGAGGTAGAATTGGAGAAAAAAACCCTTAGTAAATGAATATCACCTAACTTTGAGGTAAAGGCAATTATTAATGGAAAAAAATTGATTGAACTGCACCGAGCAAAGATTTATGAATGGTACAGTATGTGTGGCAAAACTAATTTCACCTGCTTTTGTAGGAGAGCTTGGAATTTCAAACTGTGTCTGGGCAAAGAGCCATTTTGAAAGGCTTTTAAATCATGTCAATAGAATGCAAATCAAGCTAAAATGTGAAACACTGGTGTAAGATGTACAGCAAATGTTTGAGTTTTGTGCAACATTCCTTTTTATTACAACATTGTGAAATTTTTCATAGTATTTCAGAATGATAGCACAAGTGGCTGTGAACTTTTCCTATAAACTGCTGGTTGATCAGCTTTGCCTTGGCAGCAGCATTTGTTTAATCAGCCTACACTGACATTTTGTGAAAGACACTCATGCCATAGTGTGCTGAGAGTGCAACCTCTCTGGATTTTATTCTTGTTTGATCACTGCTCAGATGTGCCCCCCACCCCATTACTCCTTAAGCTATGCTCTGTGTTTTTTTACTGATGGTATTTAAGCTGACATAGCAGCCAAAATGACAAGTAAACAAAGCCACTGAAGTCCCTCTGCTTACAGCCAGCCTCATCCTTGACAGTTTGACCTTGTCCTGCTAATTTTAACTGTCATGCCAATTGAATTTGAGAGCCAAAGCATAGATGAAATCAGTAACACAGAAATATTGTTCACATTTTATGTCCATGCTCCTGTTTACAAGGAGAAAATGTAGAAAGAAATCATGTTGCCCAGTCAAGTTTGAGGATATGGAGGTCATTTTGCCAATAGATGTATTCACATGGAAAGAATACTATTAAGTTTCAGCCTGTGAAATAAGCTTATCAGACTGCAAAGAATAGATCAAGGTCTTCTATAGTAGAAAATGACAACAGTAGTCCTATCAGCAGAAGCAGCTTCTACAAACCTCTCTGATGACCAAAACAATACACTTTAATTTGCTTCACATAAACAATGGAGCAACTCTTTCTTCACTACATTCTTTTCATAAAGTTTCTTATATGGATTTTGAAAGTTAATTTGGATATAATTTTTTTCTAGTAATTTCTATGGTTTCCCAGCAGTGCCTTCCAGAACCATCGGGTTTTTTCCAAATATATTTTAATATATGTTTATAAAATATATTTTTAAATATATATGTGTATGATATATATGTGTATAGTTTAAATTCAATAACTTCATTTCTTTTTATTTTAATATTTTATGAAATCTACAAACCCAGTCTATTCTTTAATAAATTTGACACTTTTGTAAGAGTGATAGGAGTAAAATGCTGAGTTTCAGGTAGGCAGATGAAGAGCAGAATACTAGTACAATTTCTTCCTTGTTAAGCTTACTGTACTCAGGGAATTTAATAACTTTATGCCATCTAACATGAAAGTGTCATTTGAGATCCTGTTACCAGATCAGAAGAAACAGGAAAATTTCTATGGCTGTAAGTGAAATTAGACAGGAAGAATGAAAAAAAAAAAAAAAAAAAAAAAAGAAATTGAAAGTAATCGCACTTCTCTATATTCTGTTCTGTTTCAGCTGCCAATTTCTTCTAATTAATCTGCTGAGTGAAGTAGTATTTATTCATGACATTAATTCATGGGAAAAAAAAAAAAAAAAGTCTCATGTCACTGGGGACTTCCATAGGAAAGTTCCTGGTTTTGCAGGAATTAGAAAATCTCCTTTATCTGTTATTATTCTTCGAAGTTTTCACAAGGAATTAGAGGAGAAGGATTTTTCTTTTTTTTTCTTTGACATTTTCTGATAGCATAACTATGGACCAAATCTAATACATCTTCCTCTGTGATGTACTCCTATTGAGTTTGTGTTTACACATTGTCTTTTGCTCCTCAGTAAAATATATGAAGGAAACAAAAAACAAAAGTCTTGAACAGTTCCTTCCCCATCTGTCTACACACCTGTCATCTCAATCAGTGACTGACACATTCATGTGTTTCTGAAGATGCAAGAACCATAATGACTAGCAATTGCAGGCACAATGGATATAAAAGACATTCAGCATTTATCTGCATGACGATAACAAAATTCAATTCAGATCTGAGCTTTTAGTAAAGGGGCTATCATTGTGGTTTTTGTTTGTACAGTTTCTTGATCCCTGCTGCAGACTCCTGAATGAGACCACTATAGAAATTAGAAATAACGATTCAGCCAAAGGAAAGGTGCTTTGTTCTCATTCAGACATGTCTTTTAAAGGTACCGTCAGTTCCTGGATTTATTTAGATATTTATGGCAGAGGTCTATGGAGAAAGCTATTGTATAAGTAACAGATTTTGAAGAAGTGTCAAAGATATAAAGACAGAAAAATATGGCAAATCATCCATTAGAAAGAATGGTTATAAAAGGCTATGTCTTATACAAGAAAATTCTAATATGGTCATGGTGCTGGCTGATTCTTTTCTTACAATGTGGCAAACTGAGAATGTATTACTCTTCCCTGACTCCATGGACTTCATAAGTATTGATATCAGTGGACTTGCAGACATATAACGCTGGTGTAAAGGAGCAAAGAATCAGACTCCCATTTTCCTGTCTGTATACAATCTAAGGGATTCAAAAAATTCAGTTTTGTTCATACCTTGAACCTAATATACAAGTGAAGAAACGTTCTTACTCACCTGAACAAAAGGATGTTGCAATTCAGCTGATGTTGAAAAGAAAGGTTTGAACTATTACCATTATTCTTGTAAACAGAAGACAACAAAATTCAAGAATAAAGAAAATCAAGGGACTTTTTTTATTTCCTATTATGATTTATTTTTATGCAGAATAGCACACTTCCACAGAATGCCTTTCCATTACGTGCACAATTAATCTACATGGAAGCTCAATAATGTCAGAGACATCTACTGCAGCAGTGTTTTACACAAAAAAGAAGGGAGAAGGAGGCTTCAGTATGATTTTTAAAAAGTATTTATCATTTAGAATCATAGAATTTCTCAGGTTGGAAGGGACCTATAAGGATCATCAAGTCCAACTTCCTTCTCTTCACAGGACTACTTAAAACTAAACCACATAACTAAGAGCATTGTCCAGGTGTTCCTTGAACTCCGTCAGGCTTGGCGCCATGACCACTTCATTGGGGAGCCTATTCCAGTGACTGACCATCCTCTCAGTGACGAATCTTTTCCTAATGTCCATTCTGATGTCCCCTGATGCAGCTTCACTCCATTTCCTTATGTCCTGTCACTGGTCACCAGAGAGAGGAGATCAGCACCTCCCCCTTCTGCCCTCCTTGAGGAAGCTGTAGACTGCGATGAGGTCACCCTCAGCCTTCTCTTCTCCAACCTGAACAAACCAAGTGACTTGTAAGTCTTGTCCTTGAGGCCCTTCACCATCTTGGTCACCCTCCTCTGGACACACTCTAATAGCTTGGTGTCCCTCTTATGCTGAGGCACCCAAAACTGCACACAGTACTCAGGGAGCCATACAAGTGCAGTGTAGAGTGGGACAATCACTCCCTCCACTGGCTGGCTGTGCTGTGCTTGATGCACCTGTTGAGGATGAAAGTATTGACATGGTAAAGATTTAGTAAAAATAATCTATATTTATTAATAACTAACAACAATTTGTCAATACAAAATAACTCAGAAAAGCGACTTAGATTCTAAAATGACAAGATTCACTCTAACTTACTTAATGGTACCTTAATTTATACATATATACATGCTCATACAATAAACAGACATACATACAGAAGCAAAGCTATTTGGATTCAGTAAAATGAACACAAAAGGGACAAACACACACAGGAACAAGGGCAAGGGTATGTACCCACATGCACACCAATAAACAGGGAAAGAACAGGTGAAATAGGAGCTAGCTCAAAGAAAATTTCCCTCTCGAGTTTAGAGCAAATACTCACAATGCCTTGGCATTCCTCAACGGGCGATAACTGAGACTCGAGCTGGGGGACTTCGCCCTGGCCTTCTGTCTGGAGCAGACGGCACCTTAAGGGTTTTGGTACCTGAGAGGCATCCCAGCTCAGGGGAGATGCTGGTCACAGCCCCGCTGCGATCCAGGAGAGCTCAAAGGGTCTTCCTGGTGGTCGTAATGTATAGGGTACAAGATAATTGACTTTTATCAAATACTATCTGGTGCCTTCCGGTAGTTGCACAAGAATTTGATGAACATGCAACTCTGTTATTGTTCCATCTGACCACATCCCAGGCACAGGTGTGCCAGGCCATCAGGAGATGATGGGCCATTATAACCTTTTCCGAGCAATCAGAGGGGGGCAGGAGCCAGGCTCATTAACATTATCAGTCCTTATCTCCACAGACTGGTGTATGGCTTGGTGGGATGTGGATGGTATCACACCTGGCACCAAGCAGCCCAACAAGGACGGCAGGGAGGGATCAGAATTGCACCACCACAGCACCCCAGGACACGGGTGGCCCTTTTGGTTGCCAGGGCACACTGTGGACTCATATTCAACCTTGCCATCAACCCAAACCCCCAGATGTCTTTCTGTGGGGCAGTTCTCCAGCCTCTTGTCCCTGAGTTTGTATGTACGTCCAGGATTACCCTGTTTCTAGAAACATGATTTAATAGGAGCATTTTCAATCACCATGTGATTTAAATCAGATGCTGATTTTAAATCATGACCATGTAAACACTTTTGTTCGTGATAGGACTGCACTGTAATTGCTGTATCAAGGATTTTCTGTGCAAATACAGAGTTAAAATACATGGCTGCTGTAGAAGCAGAACAATTCCACCCTGGAACATATTCTCATTTACATGGTCACTAATAACTTGGGCTTATTTACCATCACTGGGAGTTTAATTAAATATTACTAGGATGATATGAATTGGACTTAAGTGAAGCCACATTTGCCTATAAAAGGCATCTTTCCCTGCAAGAACAGAAAGCAGATTAATAAATAAATCCATTTGAACCACAAAATTAAGGCTATGATTGCTGAAGGATGAACATTTGCTACCTATCCATTCTGCAGTTTCTACTATAGTAGCCAAGAAGTACTTCACCTATCACAAGTAGCATAGCACTTCAGTTTTAGTTTCAAAATTTTTGTGGTTTTCCTTTTTACTTTTTTTTTCACTGTACAGTAACTCATACCCTAGCTATTACTTCAATATCATTACAGTAATTTAATTCCCTTTGAGGGTTTTAGGTGGGAGGAGTCATTACAGCAGTACTGAGGCAATTTGGAAGTATATATTAAGTACTTAATAGAATCTAACAATCTATCATATCATGTCAATTGATAGCATCAAGCCCTTAAAATATTAAGACACAAAAGCATTGGGATAATACTTACGTACAGTAGTCAGCTTTCAAAAATACACACACTCAAGTGAGAGAATTTTAAAGGAAGACTTAAAACAGCTGCAGGTTTTAAAAATTATTTTTTGCTCCATAAGAATACAGAAGTGCCATCATTCGATGATGTTTTATCCTGACATGAGATTTTTATTAGCACAGATTGCTTTTTTTTAACAGCTTTGCTGGTATATTGCCTATGTCAGAGTAAATTAAATGGAAAGTTCCATGACATAGAGCAGAATAGTTTCTTTGATAAGCATATATTTGGTGGAAAATGAGGAGGCATAACTGGACAAAAGAACAAACTGCTAGAATACAGAAGATAGACTATAAATTTAGTTTTTGTCATTGTACTGCTATGTAAAGTGTTTGTGCATGGCCAGTCCAAGTGACTGAGGTGATCTGAATGAATATTTTCTGTAAGCTTTGTATCATTGGTGACTTAGACTGATAGAGATCCTACTTGATTTTTTATATTCTCAGGTAAAATGTGCTTTGCTGAGTAACAGTATTATTTTTAAAAAGGAAGACCATAGGCTGCATAAAGACCTCAAAATGTTTCTCCACTGTCATCACTCACAGGCTGGACTCTAACGTGGGACCCAGGGGACAGCCAGAGCTTCCTTCTTCCCCTTTAGACTAGGTATGACCAGTCTTGGCTCTACTGATCTCTACTCAGCTACCCTTGTAAAAATCTGAGTTCACCACTCTAAGTCAGTAAAGAGTGGTTTGCAAAGAAAGCCATTTATTATCCGTGATACCAGTTACTACAGATGGTTTTATCTTATTCTTGTAATTGACCATTAGTTCCTTTACCTACTACAAGTGTGTAATCCAACAACAGCCCTGCCAGATGTTCAAGCTCTGAAATACATTTCATGGACAGTGACCCATCTCTCCAAGCCTGTCTTGGGAAGACATTCTGGTTTTCCTGTTCTTTGAAAATAGCCTGGTGTGGGAAAATTTCACACTCATTATATGAGCTCCTCTTTGCTTAGACAAACTTGTCATGAGCATCTGAATAGTGCAGGAATCCAAGCTCCCTGCTCTATAGCATTTTTCTGACAAAACCTACAAGATTGAAGAGTGAAATATGAATTTAAAAGCACTAGAAAAAAAGCTTCTATATCTCACAATAAGAAACTACTAATTAGAAGGGATCAGAAATATATTCTTTTGATCTGCTTTACAGAAGTACTTCACACAAGACTTTTAATAGTTGGAATAATTCTGGGCAATGTTGTTTCAGTAATAAATTATATCAGGTCTGTTTTCTTACTATTAGCTTTTCATAACAGCATTTTCAGTCTGTCAAATGAGCTTATGTACATATACTTTATAATGGACAAATCAACTCTGTATAGCTTTTTAATAGGCTTATCAATGTACTAACAAGAATATAACTATTATATAGCCTGAAGTAACACCAAGAAAGGGAGAAAGGTCATACTAAGATGGCTTTTAGCTGCATAGCACTCCTAAGCCTTTTAAAATAATTTTGATGCAGTTATTCAAAGGACTAATCTTTTTTTCTTGTTTCTACAGTCTTTACTACGTAAAGATTTTTTAAATCAGAAATGCTGCAAGCTATCAACCATATCAACGTAATGTTCAGTAATCATAAAGAATAATCTTCAAATACAAAATTCTATGCTGAAATTAGAAAATGCTTGTTATTAAAAAAAAATAATTTGAAATCCCTGAAAGAAATTTGGCATCAAAATAAAAATACTGACCAAAACTTGAAAACATAAATATGGCCAGTTCCAGGAGGAATACAGCTCTGTTTTAAAAATCTTAGATAGTTGTATTTTATTCCTATTCATAGCCCCAAATTGACATTTATTCATATTACATCAGCTCTATTGTAAGCCGTAGAAAAATTTGGTAGCACTTATCAAATACTGTTACCATTTATCATGTTTCTCTTTGACTTGTCACATTAACTTTCTTTGCATAGCAACATTATAAAAACCCAAGAGACTAAGGACGAAATCACACAGGGCCTGAAGCAGCACATGCAATGAGACCAAAGAAATGTAAAACTTAGGGACAATCTTTCCACAGCTCATGTTTTCATGGACAGGACTTTACTGTGCAAGCATTGTGCATGTGGATTCCGTTCTCAGACCCAACAGTCTTTGAGAACAACTAGGAAACAGGGTCTCTTGAAAAAGGCTGATCTTCCAAATTAACTCTTCATTTTTCTTCCATGTTTGTGGACAAGAGACACCAAGTTGTCCTTTAGACAGACATTGGGACAGATTTTATTTGGGAAGGATTTTCTGAGCACACAGCAGCTCTGGGTGGCAGACACCTCTGCAGTGGCAGACAAAGATAGCAGGGTCTGAATACAGCTCTGTCAGCCCAGAAAAAACTTGCAGAGACAGATCACAGTGGGTGGTTCTCTGGCCATGTTACCAAGCCACCGCTGATAGAATTAAAAATGGGAATTTGTAAGTGGGTGGAAGAGGCCAAGGCCTGTGAAGCTATGATTCATGTAAAGCCAAACATTTCACTTCAGTTTTGAATAAATCTCTGGTAGTGGGACTATGAAAACTTTTTTTGTTGGATCATTGTCTTACATGAAACAACAGTTATGCTGCCTCCCACGATGTGAAACCAATTTATATCAGTAGACAAGTAGACAACTGGGTCTTCTACATATTTCCGTACTGTTAAAATGGTACATTTTAAATATTGATAATTGCATCCCAAAGTCAGTTTTTCTGCAACTTTATTAAGTAGATTTTTGGTATGTTTTACTTGAAAAACACATGATACAAAATAATTACTTAACTGGCTACAAGAATAAGTCCTTTACAACTTTGAAATTTATAACAGATTTTTAACTGCTACCCTAAGGAGCAGAACTTAAAAAAAAAAAAAAAAAAACCAACTTATTTTCATCTATTGGAAATACCGTAATTGTAGAATATTCATAAGCAGAATAACAGCAGAAAAGAATTCTGTCTGTGTCTCTAAACACAACACCTTACTATCATCAAATGCTGACACAAGCTGCATTGAATTGAAGCACTACTAACAGTTGTACTGCAAACATAGATTTACCATTAAATTCTAATTAGCCATGATCATTTTTCAAGTCATATGGTTTTCCTCAACAGGCACCAAGATTCTGCTTCTTTTTCCATATACAGGTCAAAAGTGGAAATTTTCCCCATCTCTGCCTGCTGGAAACTTGCAATTTAGAAGAAGGAAAGAAAGAGGAAAAAAAGAGCAAAATAAACACCAGCAGGCACCAGTCTGTACTTCAGGACAGGTGTATCATTTATAGCAATCACAGTCTTGATATCAGAACAACAAAGATAAAAGTTATGCCCCAGAGGAGAAAAAGTGCAGACAATTTTTGTCAAGTCATTGTAATGCAGTGTTGTAGGCTAAGGTTATGAAAGATGGTTAACCTGGTGAGGGATTCTAAGGTACATCCTTCTTGCTTTGGTTTGCTTTTCTTTTTTTAACCTCTAAATGAACTTTATAGTTTTAACATCAAGCATTTAATGTCACTTGGTCTCTATGAACCTGAATCTACCTAATTAGAAAATAACCAAAGGCTCTTCAAGATAATAAACAAGAGAAAGAAAACAGATAAAACAGGATGGCATATTCAAGTGAAGACCATACAACAGCTTCTAGCATTTATACTAAGTAATATAGTTTTCAGTAAAGAACTGAAGAAAAGAGATGTTGTAAGAGATTGTGTATAGAGAACACTTGAAATCTTCAGAACATCTTCAACATATTCTACAAGATTAGCGAAACACTGTGTTCATTCCTTTCCACCACTGCCTCCCCAATGCAAATGTATGATAAACTAGAAGACAGTGGTAAGCATTTAGACTTAAAGCATAAAAATGCTGGGCTGTGTTACTTATCCATATTGTAAAATTTTTAGTTTCTTCACACAAAGATGCTTTTCTCTTGTGTGGTAGCCCACAGTCTCACCTTTGTATTTTCAGAAATATGCTTTTTCAGTGTATATCTGGAAACTCTGTCCCAATTTTTCTGCTGGCATAACTCCGTAAAAAACCTCTGTTTTCCCAAATGTGATAGTGCTGCATTAATTTTATTATTTGTTTGTATAAGTAAGTGTTACTGTGTAAAATGATGTGAAGTAAATCTAAGCCCAGTAGAGTTATGATTCTCACTAACAATTGGTATTATCCGGAGTTTGCTCCTGTCACTAGGTATCCAAAGGATGAAAATAAGCATAATGACATAGATGAAACAGAAACAAACTATGGTTTTGGTTACTATATTTTAACATGAACGCACCGACCTTCAGTCCCTAGGTGAGAACTGACACCCTTTGATGGGTTGACTTTGGATGACTGCCAGACACCCACCTAGTGGCTCTCTCAGCCCCATCCCTCAACAGAAGAGGAGAACATAAGATGGAAAAGCTCAGGGGTCAGAATAAAGACAGGGAGCTCACTTGCAATTACCATCACAGGCAAAACAGACTTGACTTGAAGAAAATGAATTTAATTTATTGCCAATTAAAATAAAATTGCGTGGTGGGAAACAAAGACAAAACCTAAAACACTTTCCCTCACCTATCCCTTTTCCCCAGACTTACATACATACCTTCACTTCTGACTCCTCTACCTCCCTTCTGCCCTGACCGGTGTAAGGGGGATGGGGAATGGAAGGTTGTGGTCCGTCTGTAATGCCTCCTCTCTGCTGATCCCTCCTTCTCATACTTTCCCCCTGCTTCAGCATGGGATCCATTCCACGGGCTGCAGTCCTTCAGGAAATACCCTCCTGCTCTGGCGTGCGGTCCTCCATCATGGTCTCTCCATGGGCTGCAGGGGAATCTCTGTTCCTCCCCTCCTCCTTCTCTGAACTCAGTGTTCACAGGGTTGTTTCTCACACTTTGTTCCTCAGTTCTCACTGCCATGTGGTGTTCTGTCTTTTCTTAAATACGTTTTCCCAGAGGCACCACTTGGTTGGCTGATGAGGTGAGCTGTGTCCTGCAGTGGTTCTGTTGGAGCCGGCTGGAACTGTCTGCGTCTGGCACAGGGCAGCCCCTGCTTCTCCTCAGAGAGGCCCCTGCAGCCCCCTCTCCAGCCAACACCTGGACACAGCCTACACCCATTATACACCCCCATGGCAAGCATCCTCTCTTACCACTAATCACATAGCTTGCACAGCTCCGGACACTGGCCACGTTGAAGAAATAATAAGCATCACCCATCCGATATGCAGCCAGTAACATAAAGAGGTGCTTAAGTTACTTTTCCCACCTCCCCCATTTCTAATTTAACAAGCACAATCCACATCTCTGATTCACATGGCAGGAACAATCTCCAAATGTCCTATTCCTTATTGCATCTGGCAAAGCATTTGGATGAAGAGCTGTGATGGAGTTATTTGTGAGACATGTGTCTTTTAATATCACACATTTTGAGGTTAAAACCAAATACTTAACCAGCAAAACCATGATTTAATAACCTCTCTTTTGATAGTATTCTGAATTTTGTGAGGTATTATTTTCTAGAGAAGTTGAAAGAGAAGAAAATTCATTCCCTTTAAGTACAACAGAAAGCAATTAGAGTTGTAGCAAATGAAAAAGTACCTAAGCAGTAGGAACCATGATCTAATTAAGGTTTATAATTAGAAATAAATTGATATTGAAAAGGGAAAAAAAAATCAGGATGTTAATGTCAGAAGGAAATAGTTGTCAGATCAATTAATATATTCTCAGGGGTAAACAGGCTACCAAGCAATGCAGACAGAACAACATACAGACAATGCAGATGAATGTTGCATTAAATGCAACCAAAGGCATAGAAGGGAGGAGTACCCTGCAGCTGTATAATGTCAAATATAAAAATGAATTAAAGACCATGCAAAATAATGAGGGTAAATGGAATGAAAGAAAATAAATCAGTGGAAGACAAAATCAGAAATTTCAGTCTAACAACACAGGACACATAATGAGGAAATCCCAGTGATGAGTAGTGGTGGAAAATTAAAAGTTTTCTAAAAGATCTCTGATGCACTCAGTAATCAGTTTTTATACTGAATACATACAATTGCCCTACTTCACTAGTATTTTAAATAATGCTTAGATTCAGGGAATGTTATTCTACCTTTTCACACTTTTTATTTAGCTTTGTATTTCCCATGCTCTAATCTCTGTTTAACTCCATCTTGAAATTAAAATTATTCACCAATGAAAAAGATTTAGAGACAAATATGTCACAAGAGGCCTGTTATCCACATACTGCTGCTTAAAGCTGGGTGATTTTTTTATAAAAATGTTTTTCCTTTCTGCAGTGCCAAATGCTGAGAATCAGTGTTCTGTGGGAATGCAACAATTTCTCTGAAATGATTGGTAAACCAGGCAGGCAGCCAGACTGAGCATCTTGGCCAGGCTGACCATCCTGGCCAGCCTTGGTCTTTTTAGACCCATGGGGTCCAATTTTCCTATGCTGCCCAGCAGAATCTTATTTCCTGCACAGCTAGCTGTATTTATATTTGTTTATTGTTTGTTTATCTAGTAGACCACAAAGACTGCGATCCCCCTAGTATGCTATGGATGAGAAAAAATTATGGATACATATAACAGAAAGATAAGTTATGTTTTGAAGTTATTACAATGAAAGAAAAAATCCTTCATGGGAACTGCCTCAGAAAGACAACACAGTTGTTACAAGATCTATAAAGACATAAGATAGGTGGGAGAAAATGTAGCTTATACTAGGTGACTGTGTCTAGGTCTTGGTTCTAAATGTGAATGCAGGTGTATTGCAGAACTGTCTGGCAGGACAACAGATGAAACAATACTAAGTGGTCTGGGACATGATCTCAAAATTGAACAAGTGGTGTAAATGCTTATAATTTCTATGAGTTTGAGAGTGGTTAGTCTGTTAGTCCCTTGCAGAAATATGTGACAAAAAAATTTGCATTTTTAGCAGTTTATTCAGTACTAAAAACATTTTTATTTTCCTTTAATTTACTCTGCACGTGCCATTCTAGATTCTGGAGCCTGCAGTTCCAGGATGCACTGTTTCTAAAACAGAAGAATATGTTTTTTCCTCGAGGAACTTAGTGAAAGGGAAATTGTTATATAGGAAATGATAGTATAACCAATAAGAAATTATGCAAAAGAGAGATCTGAGAGATGAAGAAGATGACAAATGTGACATGAAACCTGGGAAAAGGAAAAAACATTGCTTAAATATGTCAGGCACATGAACTAATCTGAATCAACATCTGCAAATACAGTCCCAAAAATGTGTTTAATATAAGTGGGTTTTACTTAAGATATAGTAATTTATATGACTCTATAGTGTATGTATATGTATAAAATAATATATATATATATATATATAAAATAGGATGATGTAATAAATTAAAGATCTGGAGTTTTTTCTTTCAAATATAGGAATGGTTAACATTTACAGTTAGATACTCTAATACTTGCAGAAATACTCTTCGTTCAGGAGTATGAGTTCTTCCCCGTGTATTTAGTACTTTTAGTTTTGTTCGATGAGTGTCAGCAAAGATCACAGTTTATCATGTATCACTAGAACCAGAATTCAGACATTCAGACACTGGACATAACTTGAAATAAGACTAATAAAAACATTCATGAACCAAGAGAAAAAAATTGAAACCAATTTGAATTTATCTTAACCTGCTAATAGTGCAAATTATTTTGGTTCTTAGTAAAAGTAATAATATCACAGTGAAAGTCAATTTCTCTTTAATTAAAATCAAACACAGCTGGTATATGGATTTGCTGGGTGGGACATTCATTCTCTCCTTCAATCTCTTAATCATATTATAAAGTCTATTATTTCTATCATACTTAATAAGTCTTTTAATAATAGTATCAGTGTTTAAAATTATCAGATAGTTGTAACTCACCTGATAGGACTAACGGATATAAAGAACTTCATCTTAAAGCAATAGCTTGTGCATGGCACATCCATCTGTTATGGTGATTGATCAAGATGTCACTGCCACAAACAAAACCTATGGATTTCTCCAAGTAATACTAAATTTAGCTAATATGGGAAGACTTGCTCTTGTTCAGATGTGTACAGTACGCTTGTTGAGAATGGGATTCAACTGGGCTGCAGCAGATTACCTGTACATTCAAGTCCAATCTCTGCCTCTCTCATGATGAGGTTTGGTCTATGCTCCTCATTAGGATGAAAAGTGTTTCTTTGATTGATTAGCCTTCCTAAGCTTATCTTTGTACTCTCTTTATGAGAAAGCAAGAGTGAAAACAATTTTATTCAAAATAAATATTCTTCAGATGTACAGCGAAGGTAGAGCAAGAGCAAACTCAGAATTAGTTTACTGTATCAATGGGTAGTGGACCATAATATCACCGCAAAGAGAAAATCAAAGATAAAACAAATTACTATTTCTAAGTAGGAACTTTTACCCTGAAACAGCATCTGTGCTGGTATCACAGAAACTGCCAGGCTTTGTCACCTAAAACTGCTCTTTTAATTTCTTTTTATTTTAAAAGGTATTACAGATAGAATGGGAAAAAAATTACACTGGTGAGAAATGTTATTCTATCATACTGATATTTAAGTCATCATCTTGAATTATCTGTAACGGGACTAAATTTCTAGTTAGTATAAACTGAGTGGAACTTCAGAAAGTTGAAAGAACCTAAGCAATGGTCAGGGTCATCTTATCTAATATGAGTGGTATTTGGAGGTTGTCCAATAACCTGAGGCTATGGCTGAGACTTATTCTTAAAAATGGTGATGCTGTCATTGTTTAAATTCTTATCTCTCATGAGTCTTAAGGAAATCAAATCCCGTGTAACAGTTTTCCTTAAAGTGGTATTAATTGCAAGTTTAAGTCATGACTTGAAATTCTCTAGAGAGATATCTTCATAAACACAGAATTTAAGGCCAGGCAAGACCGTGATAATAATTTAATTTGACCTTCTACATAGTACAGGCCATAACTTTCACTCTATGAAGCTTATAACAAGCACAAATTCTGGTCACCTTAGAGCACCTGTATTTAAAACATCAAAACTTGACTTGAAAATGCTAATAAATGCAAGAAAATCTTTTAAAAGTTACCTTTGCTAAAATATGCACCTTATCTCCAACTTGGTCATTTTTCTTGCAGTTTCTCTCTCCTGGTTCTCATTATCCTTTTTCTCCCTTAAGGGGTCTCTATGGACAGAAATCCTGTCCTCATGTAGATGCTGTCAAACATTCTTGTTACATAGTGCTGGGACTGTCTGATACTTTTGAGGCAATTTGATCTTTTTTGCTCATAAGAGCCTCGCTATGCTTACTTCTGTCTTTGCCAGAAGTTACTCATTTTGCATAACATATATTTGACTCAGGATCAAAATTTTAAGGAAAGTTCAGGCTTCCCTGAAAAAGAATGTAAGAAAATAAATGATGTTTCATGCTGTAAAAGTCTGGCTTCTTGCTTCACACTGTAGGAGTCTGCTGGATTACTCTGTATCACTAGATGAGGTGACAGCCTGAGGAATTGAAGGGAGAGATTCATGGCTAAAATGAATCATAGGAACACAGAATAGTGGGGTTGGCAGGGCCTTCTGGAGATCATCTAGTACAAGCTTCCTTCTCAAGCAAGGTCATCTAGACCAAGTTGCTCAGACCCACGTCCAGTTAGGTTTTGAACATCTCCAAGGCTGGAATTGTTTCACAAGTGCTTACTAATTGTATAGTCCTTGTTTTCTGAAGCTGCGGGGCCTAAACACAGAAATGCACAGTATTTCCCAACACAACAAAAGACAACTAGAGCAATAATTTAAACATACAATGTTATATGTAAGCACCAACATCCTAAGAACACCGAGACAACTTGAATCATGATATATTTTTGGAGCTTCATTCGTGTATTTCAAATGGTATAGTTCCATCCACTTCTGGTTTTATAGGGCTGTGAAATTAGATTAACTTTGTCAAGTACTCATACACTGCTGTGATGACTTAAACAGAAGTGCCTGCAATTAATGTCCATTAATTCAACTTTGAGTATAGGATTTGAATACTATGCAATAATCACACTGTAAAGCCACAATGTGGAAAAAGCAAAATATTTCTGTGTGCATTAAATAAGCATTAATTAGTCTGTATAATGAGTCAGACAATTCTGAGGGGAAATAATAGCAATAGTAACTGTCCAATTTAAACCATAACAGAATAACTCTGTATATGGGAACTGAAATAAATTAGCCCAGAAAAATCTTCATATCAGTATTTCCCATCAACCACTTTGGGGGAAGGGGTAATTTTATGAGTTTCTCTAGTTTTTAATGTTAGGCAGCTTTAGAGAAGACAAATATTTCTTCCAAGTATTTTCTGAAACATTTCCAATCCTGCAACAGCCTTTTGAAGTCTGGACACCAGAACTGGACAAAACATTGCAGAAATATAGCCTTACTAAATCTATGCTATTATCCCTTTATATATGAGAACTGAAACCTTTTCCAAGACAAGTTTAATTTCCAAGTTCTGCGGTTTGCATGAACACACATGTGCTCTGACATCCAGTGCGCTTTAACTTATTTTGTTCATAAATCGTTCTTAATGCACAAAAAGCAAGTCCAACAAATCAAAAAACAAACACAGCATTAAATCTACCCGCTAAATAAAGAGCTTAATTAAAAGAATCTCTGAAATAAGCTTTTTATTAGTAATGTCTATTGCTGTTTGGAATGCAGCATCATTTTTCAAATCATGTCCAGGAAACATTGGAAGAATTTAAAGTATATGAGAGAGCTTCAGGCTTTTTTTTTATTATTATTATTTTTTATTTATTATTATTTTGAGATTAGACATTTCAGAAGTTATAGAACAACTTTTGATTAGAAAGTTGGTGAAATCTGATGAAAGAAAGAAGCTTTGCTGAAGTATCATTTCTTCTTGGGATCCATAATGAGTCCTAAAATTACTTCTGTTTTGCAAACAGGCTTGAACAAATTATATCTTTCCTTTCTCTGTATCAGCCCTCCAGAAAACTGAGGTTCCCATTAGTTTGTTTCTCAGACTTCTCCTTCCTTCTTCAGTGATGACCCTAGAAGATGAAGGAGGTGGTCACCATCTGCTGGGAGACATGGATGTGATTTTACAAACATGAAAAAATAATTAAACACCAAAGCTAATTTTTAATAAAAACAAGTCTCAGAATTTTTAATGAGGAGAGACGATGATGGAAGAGCCTTTCTATTTCTATCTTTCCACCACTTCTTTTCCAATGTCTTGTATTCTTTACCCCAATCTTACTCTATTTTTCTCTCTTCTCATAAAAACTCTTGTTCTCACTTGGATCTTCCCACCTCAAAACCTTGCACTCATCTTGTTCTTCCTCTTTCTCAGTTTTGTTACTACAAGTTCTACTGTATTTATTCCCACATGCCTTATCCATCTCTAAAACAATAAATCTATCCAATTTCTGTGATTTTTCCCTCTTTTTATCAGTATCTCCTTCAGAATTTTTCCCCTGAATTTATGCCAGCTCTGGAAGTAAGCAGAAGAAATGAGATGCTGCAGCTCCTTACCAGGATGGCTGGGCTGATCTGGCCAAAGCCCACCCTGGACACAGACCTGTAGCATTTCCAAGGAAGGAATTCAAATGAAATACGAGCTGAGGCAGCAGCAGGCAGGTGCTGGAACAAAAGTTTTCTTCCCTGCTGGTCATATAACTCCTCTGCTGGGAGATGCTCCTCTGTGCTTTCTATTCAGCCACTGAGTACAACAGCTGAATATTAAGAGATATTTTGATAGTGGGTGAGTGAATGAGTGCAGAATGCTATTGCATTTTAAGCAGTTTCAGGCTTTCCTTTCAACATGTAACATGGGTTCCCTCACTGAGTCAGTCAGAATTGTTGTCCCATTCCAAGTTGCAAGTAACATGAGATACCAATCTTCTCAGCAGCTTTATACTTAACAACTAGTATAGAAGTTTTCTCATCTGGAAGGACCTAGATAGACTTATACCTGTAATATTGCCTTGATCAGCCTAGAAAATAAAGCTGTTCCAATAAGGAGCAAAGACCTCATGAGTCAGCATTACTAGTATCTATATTAATTTATAAAATATACTTCTCACATTTTTCATATAGAAGATAGAGGGTTTTTTATTACATTAATGAAAGAACAGGTTCTCTTGTGCTTATAATAGATATGTTTTCTTCAAACATAGTAGGATTATCTCTTGTTAAAATTTCAGGAACCCTGTAAAAGTTGTCACAGTTTGCTTTCTCTCGTTTGGGTTGTTTTTTTGTTTTGTTGTTGTTGTTGTTGTTTTTTAAATCAACAAGAAATTCCAGCAATACATAATCAGCTGGGCCATTTTCCGTTATCAGTAAAACACCACTAACTGAATGGTTAACCCTTTCGAGGTACTTTGCAGAGAAAAACTATTTTAGTGACTATATATTTTAGTGCCTATTTAGCAAAGAAACCCTGCAATATCAATGTTTCCTAGTTTTTTTAAGGCTTGGTCTAAAAGTTATTCAGTTCTACAGAATTCTTATCGTCAATTTAATAAGTGTCAGTCAGGCCCCAGTGAACACAAATATACAACAGTAAATAAAACACACATGTTTACCTGCATTTGACAATGAACCCAGGAAAGAAAGGAAAAAAAGAACATGCCCTGCAAACATCAGGTCTTTAAGTAATAACATAGTTGTACTTCAACTGCAATGTTTTTTTCATTTGAGGTATCTTTAAACAAAAAATAGGTTTTTCTCTAAAAAGAATATTTGGTTTGCTTCTCAGCTTTTAAGATATCTTTTATCCACAGTGCTTACTGAGAGAATACATTTGAGAAAACTATGCTAACTTACCTAAGTGATAAGACTTTCCTGCCAGAGGCAAATAGAAAGATTGCCATCAAGACTGTCCATATAAGCAACTAGTCTACACAAGACTTCAGAAGCTTCCAGTTTACATTAAATGTTCAATACTTGAGAAAGCCTCCACAGTACCACAGATATGTAGGATACTTAGCTAGTTTTTTCTGTTGGGAACTATATATTTTACCATTCATATTTTGATATTTTCACTATATTGAATATTGCCATACATCTCAGGAAGGTGATAAAATAAGGAGAAAGAGATGCAAAACCCGTTTATTCACTTATGTTCATTTTACTGCAGACCTACAGATGTTCTTGACTGATGTATCTAGACTAGATTTAAATTATTCAAGAAACTGAGCTAATTGTCAGCCTAAATTTTTTCTTTGCATAGTGTATCACATCACTCAGTTATGTCCCATTGGACTATCCTGAATAGTTCTTTTTCATCTTTTATTCTTACTCTCTTCAATAATTCTTCTCTTAAATGATTGTTACAGTCCCTCTTAAATGTTCTTAGCCAAAGTGGGAATGTGAGATGTGTTCAGAATATTGTCTCCCATCATGGAAGCAATTAAATAAATCATTAATAACATCGCTAAGGGCTTTGTTTCTTCCAATGAATTTTACCTAGTTGTGTTATTTTAATCATGGACTGAGCAACAAATCAATAGACTGTGAAGACCATATTTTTCCTGTGCTCTTTTTTTCTGTTTTAATGAGGAACTAATAGCAACACTTTAATACCTTTGAGGAAGTTATTGAGAAAACCTAGCCAGGACATTTATGGTGGTGTCTGACAAAAGGATGACAACAACCTGAAGCACGAGGTTCTGTCTGGATACCAGTAAAAGCTTTTTCCCCATGAGGACAGTCCAGCAGGGGAGAAGGTTGCACAGAGAGTTAGTATCATCTCCATCCTTGGGAGTTTTCAAGACCCTGATGGAAAAGTCCTGAGCAACCCAGTTTGATCTCATAGTTGACCCCGTTCTGAGCCAGAGGTTGAACTAAAGGCCTTCTGAGGTTACTTCCAGTCCTGGAATTATGTCATTCTATATGAAACAAAGAGGAATTAACCAAGTGGAGAAAAAAGAAACAGAGGAAAACAGAAAAATAAATCATTTGCTTACTCAAAGCTTCTAGGAATACTATTGGATTTTTACCATAAATATGAATTTAAAAGTAAAGATATGAAAATATCCCTAAGGTATGATTTAAGCATTGTCTCACAGTTGCTGAATAACAGTTTAAAAACACATTCAGGTATTGGAGGAGAGGAAAAGGGTTTATGCTATTTCTCATAATTAACAAACCTATAGAAGATTTCTTAGTAGGACTCTCTCATAAAGTCATATATTGAAAGAACAAAGATGTAGGTAATATATACATCTAGACTGCTTGACAGAACATTCAACTCTCTTAGCCCTGCCTATTGTCACAGTCTGTTTCAAGAATTGCAGTGTCAGGTTATTAGGAACTCGCTGTAAGTCACCATTATGTCTGAACTTACTGTTCTAAAATATGCAGCATACATTCCTGGTTATGTGTTGTGAATTTTAATCCAATCTGTCTCTGTGCTTGATCAGCTATTTAAACAATACTAATCACTACAGGAATTCAAGGAATGGCACTTTTATTCTGAGAAGGAATTGGTTTTTATCTTTCCAGATACATTTCCTGAAATAAATGTTTAAATTTTTATTTCAGTGATAAACATGCTAGGGATGACATAGAGATCCATAACAACTTTAAAAATATAGGTATGTATTTTCCGTAAAGGTCCACCATTTTGCCAACAATGTCTGAATACAAATAAAAACAAACTGTAACATATGCAGTTATATTGTTTAAAATTTTAAAATTATCAGCCCCAAAAAAAAGGCTTCCATTAATGTCATGCTTCTGGTTAGGTTACATGAACATTTCCATATGTTCTTAGTTTACCTGTCCAAAGAAACTCCATATGATTATAAAGGTCAAGCTGTTTTTTCTCTCTTATTTAGCTTTCAGTCACACACATAGAAGTCTGCTGTCTGGCTACATGGTTAAAACTGGGATGATACTCCTGGTAATCCATGAGCAAGGACAGAATCTCCCACTCTGGGCTCTGGGTCATGGGCAAGGAATACTGAAAACTTATTTCTTCATTAGTTGAATATGGCTGAATATACCTATACAATGGCTTGTGGATCAAGTATTTTTAGAAGGGAGAAGATACTATTTCTGCATAGGTATGCATGCCTCTAAAGTTCAACAATAGCTCTTCTGTCAACTCTTGGTTCAACGGTTTCCAAAAGGCATTGCCTGTCAAATGTCTTAACTGATCTTCATGGAAAAAAAATATATAGAATAGTACATCTGTCATTACACCACATACTTCCTTTGCTCACTCATAAACTGAGAGTCAGACTGAGAAGCAGTCACACTGATTGATGGCTCACTTTAAAGCAGTGTTCTGCTAATCAGTCTGCCATGGCACCGAAAGAGTGAATGCCAGGAATGTACAAAAATTTTTACCAGTGCTGTCCTCAGCTCAGTGCAGTGAAAATGCTTCTTTAGGGGGCTGATCTTCGCAAGGTGCAGAGGAAACCACTCTGGAGTGCCCAGTTTCTGCATCTTCCATTCACTCAGAAGGGAATTAAGAGCATTAAGTCCTTGGAAGACAAGCTCCCACTCAGATGTTGCAGTTTTGAGAGCTAATGTGTGCATTAAATGTATTGCTTCTGAACCTTTTATGGATTTAAAGATAAATGCTTTTAACTTGGAACTGGTGCCATATGATTATCTCTAAGGAAAAGAATAGAGACTGATTATTTCAAACTTATCACAACATGAATTCACTGGGGAAAAAATGTTGATGTTCTTCTTCAATTCTAAACTAAAAATATATTGCTAAAAAGAGATATAAAAAATTTTGCTAGCTTCAGTAGGGAATCTTTCACATTTCTAAGTCTCATGCAGAGATTTATATGCTTTGATGGTTCAACTATCCACTATGAAGGATCTGTGCAGAGACTAAAATGTTTACTTCATTTGGTCTTGAAACATAAATATGTCTAAGGCCAAGGCTCTCTCCTCTGAGCCCCTCCAATCCTCTTGATAGTGTCATAAGCCTATACAATAGGTCTCATTTATTAAGAATTTATGATTTGCTGCCATGAATACCAATGGGTGTAATGCAAAACTGTTTGATTGCTGAATTGCAATTTAATAACCAAGTTATAAAAGCTATTACAGAACATGACCTACTGGCCAGACTCACATAAATATTTAATCAGGAGTCAAAACTTCCTTACACTTGCTTTTAACAGAACAGCGTCTTAAAGAGAAATGGAGATTTTTCAAAGTCTGTGTTGTAAAATGCCTCTTAAGTGCAGTCCTGTTAAAGAATGGAATATGATTTTGTTTTAAAAGATTTGTATACATACAGGTAATGTTATATATAATGTACAAATATTATATGCAAACAGAAAACAAAAAGTTGTAAGTAATTTTAAACCATTCCATTCAGGTTTAAACTATAAAGTTAATCATCTAATTAAAAATTAGCTACAGTATAGTAAGGCAACTATTCATACATCAGCCAAGACTTTCACTATATTTCCTTAAGGAAAAGTCAGTGTGATCCTAGCGATAGTGTGTTGTCTCATGTTATCCAAACCCTGCTGTTAAGCAATATAAATGCTTGGCTCCAAGGCTCCTCAGGGACACGGAGCTATAAAACTGTAACAGTTTTTATACTGTCATGGACTGTAAAAGAGAAATCATCTCTCTAATTTACTTGCAGTAAATGGGAATTGAAAATTTATAAGTAAAGGAGGAAAAATGGAACCTCGGTAAAATGTGTATGGAATCAAAAAACACAGACTTTGTCACAGCCTCTGATTTTGTTTAGTAACATTTGTTTTTTGTTCTCAGCTGTAGTGTTATACCAACCTCAGGACACTCCAGGCAAAAAGAACTAGCTTTGGTCTTTCAACACACCTTTCTTTTATTATGGATGTGAGTTAGAGTACTTAGATAGTATAA
Source organism: Athene noctua (assembly GCF_965140245.1). Lineage (NCBI taxonomy): Eukaryota > Metazoa > Chordata > Aves > Strigiformes > Strigidae > Athene > Athene noctua. The sequence goes on along the minus strand of NC_134040.1, from coordinate 18,322,254 downwards.
ACAAGCTCTAAATCTCATTAATCTTGCTGTCCTTTCTGTTCCCAGTTGTGCAGTATCCAATATGGCAATCACATTTTGCACTTAGGCAGCCATCATTTACTCAGAAAGAAGAGTGATGTCTGATTTTAAGAACATTTGCTGAAACGGTAGCAAGTACAACATTACCTTTACTACCCAGAATCTATAAATTACAATAGTTAGGGTCATGCTTCTTTTCTTTTTTCCACACACAACCAGCAAGAAAAAAGAAAAAAAAGTATGGTATAATAATTTTCCTATTTCTAGAGATCAAGTATATTTTCAATCTATTTCATTTAGCCTAAATTAGAGATGAGACAAAAGGGACCTCCTACCCTACTGTTCCAAATGTCAGCAAGGGGTTGTTGAACTGATGCATCTCCATGGCTATGACTGGAAGGGATCTGTGCTTCCCTTCTCTATGTTGAACATGACAGCAATCGTGAGAAGAATCTTACTAACAGGATTTCAGACCAAACTGGCAGTCACCTCATAAGAAACACTAATCTCAAGAGATTTCCCACCATTTATGGCCAAGAAACAGTGAGAAATGTTTACCAGCTTCCAGCTAACACTTGTGAGTCTAAATCTGAACCCTGGCCTGAGTAAGAGCATTGCTTCCCTGGCCCGTTTCCATGGGTATATGCACATGCCATGTCTGTTTCATGGCACGAAGAAGATAACAAAATACAGAGGAATGGCAAAAACTTTATTAAAGTTTAAAATAATGCCATCAGCTATCTTTGGCCCTTCAGAACAAGTTTCTAAAGCTATAATGGAAGAGTGCTGTTGAATAAATAATAGTATGTGCTTCATTGAAAGATGTAGTATGAAGATACTGTGTTTGCTTTTAATATACTTTCAAGCAAGGTGAACATTAACAATAAATTGCTTTTTAATTCTTAAATAAAGTTATCTTAAAAATTCATGTCATCCGTAATATGTGTAGTGATGTACAGTCAGATAAATAACACTAATTGTTATTGTCAAAAAAGAATTCATGAATTATTAGATAGATATATATGGCTAAGAATCTTAATTAGAAACTGTCTCAATTCCACAAAAATACAGAAAAATAAAAGGAAATTCATTCCTAAGAAAGGTCTTTCATTCCTCAGGCTGATATGTCCAAGGTGGCTGTCACAGGATTTTCCTGATCTTTCTTATGTACTGATCTCCAGCCTGTCAGGATGCAAGTACAGCCTTGCTCCTCTGTAACCCTTGAGCTTATTCTATTTGACTTGCTGAATAGCCAGCATCAGATAGGTGAAAGGTTTTGTTTTGCTTTAAAGAAGCAACAAAGAAAAGCACTCACCAGCATGCAAAGGGCTCAAAATTATGTAACCTAATTAGAATCTCTTCATTTTCCAAGACAGTTATGGCAAATTAAGCTTGAATACTGTTCAACCGACTTCCAGTCTAGGTGTGATACAAAACCTGCTAGAAGAGTTTATTCCCAAATATTGGGCCAATATAAAAGATATTTTACTCTCTCAAATAATAGGCCAATCTAAAAGATATTTTAATCTGGAAGAGTATATGTGAGAGCAATGGGGATAGAAAACTGAACTATGGATATCCTAAAATTAAAGAGTTGATTTAAGAAATACAAAAAAAAAAAAAAAGTATTTTTCTGTGCTTTGTAAGAAATTAATGCATAAACCCAGCCCAGAGCACAGGCTGCGTATCATCAACACATCTGCAGTCATCTTAGTTGGAACACCATTCAACTACCACATAATTCTTCTCCTCTACTGAGCAATTAAAAAAAATCAGTATCAGTATTGCCATATCTATGTAGACCAAGCTTTCTGGTTCCAGATTGGCATGTTTCTCATGCACAAGTTAATTTTTAATATGTAAAATTATGTCTATTAAATTAGATGTACAGAGATACTTGAACAAGTTTCAGTAGTAAATCATTTGAATTAGATTTTCCCATACTTTGACTCTCTCTGCTCTGCAGTTAATGCCACAGTTACAAGCAGGACACGTGGTCTCATCTGTTGAGGATTAACACACGACATTGTTGCAACAAGTAGAGAAGCAACTAATCTGTGACAACACTATTTACTTAAACAGCTACTGCCTCTTTAGTAATATCAAAAGAGCACACGAAGATAGTAGCTGTATTTGGCTTTGCTATAATTCTTTTTTTCTTCTTTTTTTTTTTTTTTTTCTTTTTCTTTTTGCCTTACTTTAGTGTTAGCCTACCTGGCTTCATCTAGTTATTGAAACCTTTTTAGAAAAAAAATGTGAAACATGCAAAATTATCCATAATTTAGAAGTATGATAATAATTAGATAGTAATTCTTAAGTAATTCAGCTTCGCTTACCCTGGTGGAGCTAGAACATCTTATCTGTAAATTTAGCAACTACTGTTATATTTATATGGCATAAAAATTAAATACATATGCTCTAACCAATATGAACAAAACCAACTTCTAGCCTATGTATCTCTGAGTTTCAGAAAAATGTAGTACTGGAGCACATTCTAAATCAACTATTTAAAAAGAAAAGTAATCAAAAGTAGTAGCTTCTGTTAGTGTTTGTAGATATAAGAATTATAGGCTTCCCCCAGGTTTCTACAATTTACTTGAGGCTCACAATTGCTCTAACATACATATCCAAGCTAAGATTTGTCAGTTGTGTCACACCAATAAAACTGAGGGATTTTTTCATTCTCCATTTCTAGTCCTGTCTTTAACTTTCTAAACCTATGCTGATCTTTTTTTTAAAAAAAAAAAAAAAAAAAAAAGTTAAAGGAACCATTGTTTGTTGCATATTTATGGCCATATCCAGTGAGTATTTAAAAAGTACAATAGCTGAAATGATACAATTTGTGATAAAGCATTAAGCACGATTGTCTAGATATCACATGCAACATACACAAATATTTAGGCATTTGTAAAAGTTATATAAGTTTTAGATCGTCCCAAAAAAAAAAAAAAAAAAAAAATAGATCCAGCATCCTGAGCCAGGAAATGCTTTGAGTCACCTGTAGTCGTGTAAAGGTGTCAAAAGATACTAGATGAATGATGGAAATGGGGATAATGACTTAACTTTACCTCCCAGAAACTTCCTCCTGGTCTGAAGAGCTGCATCTATGCATCCAAGGGACAGCTTGCAGTCCTGATCTTCCAGATGACCAATGCAAGCAACATGTTATAATGTGTTCTCCTCAATTCTGAAGCATGTGCCTTGTCTCCTTTCCCTTGAAACAAGGCTCCAGGGTGCAGGCAGAGTATGCTTGAGTCTTTTGTTAAATCAGTCATGAAAAAAGCAGGGGTATGTGTCCATGGGGCTCAGAATTCCATTGCCTCTGTTGATCTGTGTGTAACTGTTGTGCTTCTGTACAGTACATCCCTCTTCCAACATCTGGATCTCACCTGTAATGAAAGGATTAATCTTTTTCTTTTAAAAAAGGAAAGGGGCAGAAGAGAAAGACAAATTCCAAGGCAAGGGACCTCACATTCAGTTCCTTTTCCTGCCTGAGAAGACCAGCATCTTCCTTACTCCTTCTCCCTGCCTGCTGAAAAGAGACTGAAATACTATGGTATACTTGCCACCACTGTTGATACTGTGTAGAAGAATGTCCAGAAGTCATTGTTTTATAAGTAAGTAATAATTAACACCTGATTTTATAGTCTGCTATTTAGAGAACCACCTGAAAATTTTAGCCTTGAGCTTTGACAACTATTCCCAGAAAATTTCCTGCATTTTACTTTAAGCAGTCATTGCATAAAAGTCATGAATGTATCGGAAAACAGAGATGGAATGCAGATTCCTCCTGTCCTCGATGAGGGCTTTAAACTGAGAGAAGGGCTCCAGTTTTGTGCCTCCACTGTAAAAACAGAGATGCTGATGTATGTGTGTAAAGAAATCCTTGTGATGGAATCTGGGGCAATGTAAGGTAAAAATGTATAGAATCTGGGGAGTTTGGGAAATGTCAGCATTAGGAGTCAGCAAAGCAGAAGCTTTCAGAAAGGCAAGGTTTGGTTTTAAGCATCTAACAATTGCCCGCATCTCTTGTTTGATCTGGTCCATAGTTTTGTCAGGGAAACTCATATAGGCTTGGCTGTAGAATTTATTTGAAGACAAATCCTGAGAGACCTCTAGTTCTTAAGTAAGTTCTAACCTTTTCCTGTGTAAGCAAACACGCTTCATTCTTAAGTATGCTTCTATACATTCACTGTGTGAATCTCCTACTGCAGAGTATTAATGTCAACAAAAGGTTAATAAAAAATAAGGTTTCCAGGCCTTTTTTCATGCTTGTCTGCTCCCACCTGATTTGTTTTATTACTGAAGCTGATGGTTTTCAATAGCACTTACAGCAGCAGCAGTAGAGTTTAACTTTCACTTCTTATTGAAAAAGCTAAATCAAGAACTGAGTAATATCTGTTACTTATCTGTTCTTTTTAAAATAAAAAGTGAAAGTTAAAAGCTGACAGGGTCACCAGTAAGTGTTATTGAAAGTCACAGCCAGCAAGCAGTTTGCAGCTGGAAGAAAAAAGTTCTTTCCCTTCCTTTTCTGTAGTCAGTCATGGTATTGCTATTCTTCAGTGTTTTTTCTTTTCTTCCCATGCCCTTTAACCAGAACTGGTGGTCTGTATTGAAATAAAGTTCACTTCTCTTATTTTTACATAAAAAGTAATATGATCCAAGGTTTGTTCTTAGACCAAAGAATTCTACAATCTGGATTTCAAACCTCATATTTCTACTGAATCACTGTGCCACTCATTTTTTAATTTCCTCCCCTCTTTAAATTTCCAGGTTTTGAACAAGAAATAATAGATAACAATTTTATGGTAACATACTTTGAGATCTATAAAGAAAAGGATTTAAATATTATTTCTTCAAGGCATATACCAGTATTGCAGTCCATAGGGAAGGTAGAAGACAAGCTCTGTGGAACATTCAGGAGTTCAGAGATAATTAAAAAAATTGTAACATATTTTATAATAAAGAGAATCTGCCAAATCTAAAATGTGAAAGAACAGATCTGATGAAGATGCTTTCCCTCACTCTTACTGTTATTAAATGCTAACACAACTAAGCTTCACATAGGATATTCACAGATGAAATAAATAAATTGTAGAGTTCATAAGAAGAGACAGAGAGAGATCCAAATACTAAGAAGAAGATATTGACATTTACCTTTTAGCAAATCTGAATGTTTTAACAAAACACTGTTGAAGTGATTTACTGTGACTAGGTAAATTTTCAACTACTACATAAAAGATTTTTATATGATCTTTTTTTTGGATGATCTCCCAAGATCATATCTTTCTATGGATTTTCTATGGACTAGGAGATCCTAGATTTTAGACCTATATAGGGCTTTGACAAACCAGTACTGCATTGGTAAACATCAGTTCACTAACTCCAAGGGATATATTTTTCAAGAAAAACTTTTCTGGAAAAAAATTTAGGTCCATAATGGAATGTATGGACAAAATTAAATATAACTTCCAGATAGTCACTATGAACAGTAAAACATAACCAGACAGTTAAGACACTTTTTGTGATAGAAGTGAGACCAAGTTTCAAAAGAAATGCATATCAATGTCTCTTTCCCTTACTCCAGGAAACTGACTTGGTCAAATAATGATATGGCAAAGGCAAAATTGTAATATGAAATCTGATTTCACTGAAGAAACATTAAAAGGACTTATTTTCATTGTGCAGTGGAAAAAGATATTACTGTTTTTTTGAAATCTCAGAGATTTTCTGATAATCAAAAAACCACTTCCCACCTTTCTTTCCCATGTTTACACCTTGTTAACTACATCACTGCTAAAAATAGTTTTTCTTTATTCCTTTATTTTTTCACAGATCGAGCCTGACAATATTGGAATATGCAAACTCCCTACTACTGTCAAGACATGAAAATGGAATATTGATATTTTATTCACAATTGTTTTCAGAACATTGGTTACATGTGTTTAGCGTCCTTCTCTTTGATTGTGAGGTTCAGTTATTTTTAAAATAACCCTGCTGTTTCCTTCACAACTTCCTGCTTAACAAGGTTGCAAAGCATAATGTTACAGATTGTTACCCTCCTGACAGATAGAACTGCAAAAAAGCCATTCTTTCTTTCTTAAGATTCATTGGAGTGTCAGACTTCGTCCTCAGTTGTTCTTCTTTTCCATTTACATCTCAAAATGAAATTATATTTACAGAAAAGAAATTATTGCTCACATTACAATTTAATTAATGTTGAATTAACAGGTAATTTTATTAACAAGCTTTGAATCAACATGTTTGTTGTGCCCTGGTGGAAATCCTCTGGAATTGATTAAAACAAGCTGAGGATTAAGCTGCTGATTTATTGACAAGAAGAATGTCACCTTTATCTACAGGCAGGGATGTTTGCCCCAGCTGGAGAGTTCCCAGTGCATTTCATCTGTCTTTTCCCCATTTCCTTTCTGCTCATTTCCCCCATTTTCAGGAAAAAAAAAAAATCATAAATATGGAGATTATTTGGTGTAACTGTAGGAGTGGGAGCTGCATCTACCTGCAGGATCACACAGTTTCTTGGGCTGATGGAAAAATAGTTTAAATCAAAACAAAAAAAACAACTAAACAACAACAACAACAACAAAACCCAAGATAACAGAAAAGGTCTTTTTTAATATTTTTTTATTCTCTTTTTATGATGAGCTGCTCAAAAGCCAGAGGTACAAAAGGGAAGTTTACTCAACCAGAAAACTTCACACTGAATAAATTTATGCCATGTGGCTTTATTCAGCTAATACACATTACATTGTTTTCTATAGCTCTGGTGGATGACTGCTCCTGAAAGATATAATTTATTAATATGTATTGGTACATCACTTAATACACAGCAGTGGGGATTCATCAAAATGCAGATCAGTCAGGAATAAGTTTGTAATAACAACATAGATGAAAGTGATTATAAATTCCTATGTATCACAGCACTGGCTATGTTACATGTGATATTTTTTACAATAATCAGTTTGACTGCACTTTGCACTGGGCTAGCTGATTTCCCATAGGCTGTGTTTCAAGGCAATATCCAATATAACCTGTGCAAAAAGAAAACAGATATGAAGGTCATTTCAAGCAGAGTAAGGAGAACTTGCAAAATTCTGCCAGCTGAGGAGGCTGACTTCTCCTTATAATTCCTAAAATCTAGCTCAGTTGATGAGGACAGCTTACTTAAACTTTAAAATTTTCCTATAATGAGGGATCGACAAACATCTTTACAGATGAAAACCTATATCCACCCTTCTCCATTCAAAAAAAGTTCTTGCTACAATCAAAACACTGAAAATATATATAGACAGGATTTAAAAGTGTCCATCATCCACTCATTTTTCAGTGACAGATTTACTTGAAATCCAGATTTCACAGCTAATCTTAAAGGAAAGAACAATATGGGAGTGCCCAAAAGGTCTAGCTAAATGTCCTAAATACTATCTTTTCTACCAGTTTCTAATGATCACCATGATTGTGGTGTAGACAAAAACCATAAATAAATATGGACCTCTCATATTACAATTAACAGGTATGTTATTCATGCTATTCTTCAATAAGAACAGGACCAGACACGTTATTTGAGGCAATAATCTATTTGCAACAACTAGATCTATAGAGCAGGAATCAGCAGATCCCTCTGGTCTCCACAAAGTGTCACAGCTTAAAAGTCAAATACTTATTTCAGCTATATAACTATAAAAGTTGTCAAGCAATGCCACTGATTTCACAAAACTTTCCTAAGAATAATCCTGGTCCCATTCTGCAGTGTAGTCTGGCATCAAACTTACATTTTTGATAGCCTTTTCCTTCACTTTATTTGAAATATCTGATAACAGTCCCGTTTATGTGATTTCTGAAGTCCAGAGATCTCTCAGAGGTGCACTAGACAGCATCTAGAAATAATATTAGCTCTGAGGCTTGCAATCAAGAGCTGCTCATGAATATAACACCCGAGTAGTGATAAAATATGACAGCAGGGAAGAAGTATTCCAAATGGTTTCACACTTCCCATCTTTACTATTATGCTTTGGAAACAAAACTACAACAGTTTTTTCCTCAGAGAATGTTTCAAGCGCCCAGTCAGGAAAATCAGATGGACAAGCAAACTCTCACTCCAGGGAGCTGTAACAATGAATTACTTCTGAAATCTTCTGACAGATAGAAAAATGTAGGCTTGTGCTGTGTTTTAGACCACTGAGTCCTCTACACGGTTCATTTCTGCAGTGAAGGGTATGAAGTGTTTGACCCTTGATGTTTGTAAATCCAAACTCTGTAGCAGTGGCAATATTCACCACCCACTATTCACACAAGTTAATTGTCCCTTTCCCACAATGACACCATTTGCAATAACTCAGCCTTCAAAGGATGTATCCAGGACTTCAACAAATGCACTGCCCTCAAGGCAGATTGTCTTTGATCTAGTCTACTCAATACAGAGGTCATGTTTTGTGTGTTTCGTGAGGGCCATTTATTTAGTACACTTGAAAACAGGAAAAGGGGAAAAGCAGGAAAATGGAATAGGAAAAATAAGGAAAAGGAAAAGGAAAAAAAAAGGAAAGGGAAAGGGGAAAAGGAAAAAGAAAGGGGAAAAGGAAAGGGGAAAGGGGAAAAGGAAAAAATCTTCTGATTGTTTCATAACTCTCAGAATAAAATGTCAAATTCTACAAATGCTGCTTCTGATCTATGAAATTAAAGAAGTGTCAACAGCTATGATATTTAAAAATAAATGATATTAAAAACCATAACCATTCATTCTCCTGGACCTTCTAAAATAAATGTGCATTGCTCTCTGTGTTCCTGTTTACACCGTAAAGCGTTGTGGTCTTCCTGACAATCAGGTCTGAGCTTTCATTTGCTTAGACTGTTTGAAAATGGATGGTTTGTACTTTATGCAAACTGCATGAAAAAAAAATTACACCTCAGGAAAGTAAGTTTAAAATACTTAATTTCAGCCATAGAACAAGAAGGCTGTCCAAGACTGCAAAGTAATAGCAAGTTACATTACAGCTTACTCCCTTGGACTTCAGGGCACATTTATTCCTTTCCCTCACAGTTTTTGCCTACATTGCAACAAAAATGTGTACAGTATGTCAGGGGTACTATATTCAACAGTTCTCTGTATTGGACTGAGAGTCCTGGCCCCCTAAGGTGATCTGCTTGGCATGCCAGGGCCTTGACTACATCCTACATCTTATATATGTAGGACTCATCAAGAAGCAGTCACAAATAAGGAAAAGTAGTCTGAGGTAGGAAGAGAATGGAAGAGTGTGAAGAAGTGTAGGTCATCCCATTTTCTGGTCAGATACAATGTCCTTAATTTGGCTTTTAATGGACATATCTCAATAAAAGTAGAAATGCTGGTACATACTACATTTCTCACTTTTTCTATGAAATGTGTCAGCATCATTATTGTCCTTAAGTTTATATGACTTAAAGGTACATTCCTAAACTACAACTACAATGAAAGACATTGGAAAACTGAAAATCTATGACTGAAAAAGCTGGCTCTCTGGTAAAGCCAGAGGTTTAAGCATGACAATAAAATAGTTCAGTACTTTTTTAACTTTCCAAAGAATAAGCTATATTTTATTTCTTCCTCTGTAGTTACATATGCATTTGCTTGAAATATATTTTCCATATTTCTCCTGAAAAAAGACATCCTATAGAGAGTGACTTAAATTTGATCATGCAACTACACCTAAAGAGACTTGCAAGTTTTCCTGTTTACAAGACCTTTCACAGTTTTTTTACCAACACAGTATTTTGAAATAAAAACGTTCTTTGAACCTTTCTGGATTTCTAAAAAAAAAAAAAATAATGGATGTCAGACAGACACTTTAGAAAAGATGAGCAACATGTGACAATTACTGAGATAATACACTACAATTTCACTTTTTAAAGTAAAACTAGAGTAATGCAATAATTATATTAAGGCCTCAATTAAAATTGAATCAATATACCAATTGATCAAATGATTAAATCACCAAATTAATACAGCAGGTAATCAGATCAAATTAACCGACTGACACCACAATTAATTGGTATGCATAGGTCTTTTCTGTGTAGATTTTTAGGAGAACATACCTCTTCAGTGAAAATCAGATTGCATTTTCCCCCCAGAAGCTGAAAAAAAGATTGGAGAGGGTGCTTTATCGGAATTTTTGCCAAGAAAATGTGCTCAACCTCTTGGCTGAGGTAAGACCAATCAAAACAACAACAAGCAAAAACACTCTCTTATAAGATATCTGATTTAAGATTAAGATATAAGATTTTATAAGGTAGAATGACCAGATGGACACATTTTTTCCATACTTACATTGTTAAGGGCAATTACCTCACTGCTTTCAGCATTTAAAAATATCCTGGACTTTTCAATGTCAAAGAATTGGAGAACCAATATGAGCTCACAAGTTATTCTAATGTCTGTTGACAAAACATGAGCTGCTTTTACATTTATCAGATTCTCCTCATAATTAAGCAATTGTCCCAGCTGTACTCCAATTTCTACTGAAATTCTTCACATGATTAAACACCTTAGTTCTTCAACTGTTGTATCTTTTTTTAATTCCAGGCAAATATTCCCAGGAGTCCCGGTTTGTGGTAAAAACCCAGTTGTTTAGTTTTCTAATTCAGAGACATTGTTTATTTCAAAGCACTTCCTTTTCAAGTAGTTATTTTCTTCAGTTAAATCATGAGATGAGAAACCCTGCTGCTCTTGCTGCCTGAAGGTCAAAGGGTTGTGTGGGAGGGAATTTACCATGGAAGAAACAATCCGGCTTTACCTGGGTGACAGCAATTATGCAGAACAACAAAAGGATAAGTTAAGTTACAAGATGAGAACTCTAATACATTCTCCCCAGGGTCTGCCACTCACTCAGCCATGAGAAAAACAATGCCAGACTTCATTTTAGTAGTTACGTCTCTATAATGCTGAGGTAGTAAAGCCTATCATACACACAGTATACTTTGTTGTTTTACTTCCCGGGTGTCTGCTCTTCAGGTTGCCTCCTCTTGGGTTGTCATTCCTTGGAAGAAAATAAAGAACAGAAGTAGCCCAATCAATTTTTAATTTAAGAGTCCACATGAATAGATAGTGAAGTCATAACTTTCTCCAAAAGGCCAAACCTGAGCATGCCTTTAACCTGCAGTGAAAGAGAAATGTGGGAAAACATATAGAACCACATTCACAGTATATTAATATCCAAATCAAGAAATAGAAATGTCACTGGGGAGTGGATTGTGGAGGACATGGACTCTTCAACCCTCACAATAGGAGAGGTGCAGCAGGGGGGACAACATGTTGTCTTGATTTGGGTTGGCGCTTCAGGAGGAAATACTTGGAAGAGGTACTCACCCACTCACATTCCTCACAGTCATTTCCAGTAAGTCCTGAATGTAATTGAAAAGTGAACTACAAATGAAAAATAAATGCACATTTACCTCTCACGTGTTGTGTATGAAAGATATCTGAAGGTGAAATTTATTTATATTCTTAGGTCGTTTGAATTTTTTTGTTCACACTCAGGCATTTTTGATCATTTAAAATGTAGGTAACTTTTGCCATTTACTCCAAGTCACACACTAAGAGTGTATTTTAAACACTCTAGATATATTAATTGATATCACATGTAAGAATATTAACAATCATTGTCCCCATTTCCAAGCTTGAAAAAAGTACACTCAGAAAGATCAAGACATTACCCACAAAATGTGACGGTTCCATTAAATAATTTTCAGTGGCCCATGAAAGAAACAGAAGTGTTCTGATCCCTAATCTTGTCTCTAAACAACAACAAATGCCCAATCATTCTTTAAACATCACACAACACACTCAGACAATTACTTTATCCCTTTATTAACAATTATGAACTGAAACACAGCCTAAAGACAATGAGAAATCTAAGAAAAAGTACTTCCAGACATTTATGTGGCAGTTAAACACTGATTTATTTTTTAATGCAATGATTAAAATAATTGTTTCTATTGTCAAATAAACAAGAATATGCAAATATGGATATAAATCCCCTATCACAATATATATTTAGATGGTTAATCATCTGTAGAAGTCTATAAAATACACCTCTGTCAAAAACACTTTTACTTAGTAAGTGACTAAATAATACTGCATAGTGGATAACATTAATGCTCTGAATCAATTTAGATTAAATTTAACAAAAAGCTTTCTCTATACACATTAATATGTGTAGAAATATACACATTAATATTTTAGTACAAGATGAATTTCAAAGGGCTAATACTCTGGAACTGAGAAATTGTATTAGTTTGACTGTTGTATGGTGGGGTTTTTTTTAATTCTATGGGTAAATTATTTATATTGATTATATGGATTAAAAAAAATAGTGTAGTGCAAATCCTATATTTTGATCCAAATTTTTTGGGGGGGTCTTCTTCTGATGAATAATATTAATTTGACTTATTAATTGTGAAAGCAGAAAGCATGTCTTTTTCTAAAGGACATTTGCTTTGTCCTGTTATAAGTCAAATGCAGCCCATTGGCATAAACCTGTGGCTTTATTTGACGTCTGATCAAAAAACAATGAAGAATTCAGTTGGCTTCCTTGAAGTTTAGCAGGAAGCTCTTGGAAAAACACATGCTTCCTGTAATTATGCTGTATGAAGAACCCCTCTCCTATAACATCTTGTGTCTTGGTTTCCATCATTCTGCTAAACTTTGCTCTCTTATTCCTGTAGCATCATGTACACTTTACAAATCTAAGAAATATTTTTATTTTATTATTCTTATTCTTCCTGGTTCCACTACTTATTTTCAGCAAATAGAATAGCATATTTTATGCAGATATCTTCTCTATGTTCTTGTTCTCTCTTGCTACTTAGGTTGTTAAATATGGAGACTGAAAACTTTTCATGCTTTCATTCTCAACTAGAAGCTTTTCTCGATGACATTTGCACCTGTGTCATGAGCCATTAGAGAAAGCCTGACCACAAACATCAATAACCTGAAAGGCAAGCAACAAACACTTGAGGTAAAACCACAGTCTTAGCTTTCATTAGAAACTTATGTTTCGACCTTCCAGTGAATGCTTCAGAGGGAATAAAAACGGGTTTTCTCAGTGTTTTTTAAGACACATAGCATTTAAGAAACATATTTATGCCTCTGTTGTATGTATATATAGGTCCACATTTGAATTTTTTTATGTGTATATATATATATATATAGGTATCATATCCATGACATATTAAAACTTATCAGTCACCAAATACCATGGGGGTTTACCAGTACCTGGCAGTAGCACTGTATTGTTATTCATCTGACATCAAGTGGCTTCCTCAAGTCCAAGCCTGCTGATGGAGCGAGGTACACTCAAGCGCACACAGTCTCTGTTAGAATGGTCTTAGTAGCTACTAACACTGGAAATCTGTTAACTTGTCACTACCAAGTTAATCTGGTGTCTCCAAGAGTGGGATAGTGAGCTGGGACTCAAACTGTGTCATCAAGATATTTAAGTTACCTATGACGGTTTTAACCACATGCACATAGAAATATTCTTTCTGGAACTCATGGTCCTGGTAAACACAACACCACAATGAAGTTATCGGGCTTTTTGTATAACAGCTGTACTGCATTATTTCTCCCACTTTACCCTCTGAGCAGTGTAAAACAATGGGTCATTTCAGTAGATGTAAACAGATGTTTACCATTGATTTAATGAACACAGAACAAAGCAGTGGAACCAGACATACACCGAGGATCTGGTGTATGCCCTATTTTTTGTCAACTTATTGTAGAAACAGTCTCCTTATTCCAATCTCAGTAAAGAATTGTAGTATTTTCTTCAAAGATATTCTGTTCTACCGAACACAATGGATAAATATTATAGCTCAGAAGCAATCTCTCAAGATTTCCTATGTCTGGGAGAAAACCATTGTCCTTTGGAAAAAATTAGTCTTCAGCGTCTGTTTTCTCAAAGGTCTAAGTTTATAGGAAAATATATATTATTGACTGTAAGGATCTAGTATAGGATACCCATCCCTCTATTGTCCTCATGCATTTAATAGAGCAGGAGACATACTTTTCCTGGGAGAAAATAATTTCTAAACTGAACTAGTGTTCTGAATCATCCTCTGGAAGACACAAAAGTGCACATATATTTTTGGTCCCTATGATTTCCCCTTCTTGATCTATAATATTTGAAAACTAGGGGACATAGTCTCTGAACTAAGACACTTGAACTAGATGTCTGAAGAGAAAGGTAGCTGGAATATCCTGTATTCTTTCTACACCTGGAAGGCTCCAAAATATTGCACATGGAGATTGCACATGGAGATTTTTAAAAATACCATTTAGGTAAATAATTTCAGGTAATTTTCAAAAATGTTTTTTTGTTCTTGGACATTTTAAAAATTTTTATATGTGTAATTGATTGAGAAAGACATTACAAGTTAAAAGCTGTGACTCGGAAAATGAGAGGGAGCATATTTTAACCTGTAGGTAAAAGTGTATATCGTTCTTGTTTTGTGATTTTTATTTTTTTTTTTTAAGATAGCGTTCTCAGCTACCCTTTTCCTTGAAGGTGCATTTATATAATTATTATGTTTGTAATAAAGATATGCATAGCAAGCACTTTCAGTGATACATTGAATAGGAGAAAATCATCTTTGCAAGGATATTTGCTTTCCCTGAAACAGATAAGACTGTGTAAATATTTAACTATAATTATCCTAAAGCACTATTCTTTTATGCCACAGTCACTCACAAAATACAATCCTATAAATGCCTTTCTCAAGATTTGTTACATGCTGGCTTTTGGTCTTATGGGAACAAATCTCTCTCACTGCTATTGATCTGTTCTTTAAATTATTCTCCCATGAGGCTTTCAGCTAAGAGCATCTTTTCCTTGAATCTCTTTGTATTTTTAATTGGCTTATGTTTGTTTAAACAAAATCACACCAGTGCCTCAGGCTGCAGCCGTTGGCTCATTGCATTCAAAACCAGACACACTGTACTCTAGCAGCCTTCACTTCTGTCCGCTACTGGACTCATCTCTTTGGGGATGAAATCTGTCACAAGGAAAAAAAAAAAAAAAAAAAAAAGCATACAAAATTGCCTTTGGACTGGGTTGCTAGGGACGTAGCTGGGATTTGCATAATGCTGTTAGAGTCCTAAAGATGAAAGGAAGGGTAGATTGTGCCATTTGTCTGCGAGTTCTGGCTGGCGGCGGTGAGCCCGTGCCCCGGAGGAGCACTGGAGGCACCGGGCAGGCCCCGGGCCTCCGCCCCACGCGGGGAGAGGCTCTGCAGGCCGCGCTCGGCTCTCCCGGACTTCACCCGTCCCACTCCCCTAGAGAAGTGAGGTTGTCAGTGCTGCAGACTCAGCTTTCCGCTGAACCTCGTTCATCAGCAGATGCTGGAGTGAGTGGTTCCCAGGCTCCCCTCACTGAAGGGAGC
This sequence comes from Athene noctua, assembly GCF_965140245.1. NCBI lineage: Eukaryota > Metazoa > Chordata > Aves > Strigiformes > Strigidae > Athene > Athene noctua. The sequence goes on along the minus strand of NC_134040.1, from coordinate 18,306,807 downwards.
ACAGGAACCCTTCTTGGGTGCTGCCCTCGTGCCGCTGTACAAAGAGCACAAGGCTCTTATTTCCCCTCTACCCCTCCTTGGCTGAGCAAATAGTGTTCAGAGCCAGAACCCCCAAAAAACTAGACAGTATCGGTGGTGAAAACAATAGAGAAAAACATTACTTGTCATTCAATTTTATTCTTTGCACTTTGATCCCAGATTATGTTTGAATAGTGTGAAGTGAGACATACTCAAGATTTTTAACTTTAGCCTGTTCTTTTAACTATTTCCAGTCAATTACCAGGTGCTAAAGCACTTTTCTTCTTCTGTGACATAAATACAAGAGGAAGGAAATAAAGTTCTGCTCATATTCTCTTAGCTTTCAGTTTAATTCAGTATGAAGCCAAATCTTTACAGGTTACATGGGTATTATGCTAACTCTATAGTCAGGCTTGGGCTGTAGAGCCCATCTCTGTGCAATATAGCCTCACACAGCATTGCCGTCATGTCACACTGTCTCTGGAAAGAATTAGTTCCCTAAAACCCCTTGCTCTTGAGTGTAAGCCTCTAGTGCAGATGATCTTTAACTGGCCTCATGATCCTATCCCCTCCATACAGTGTGGATACTTCACAGTGGGGTAGGTATTGTAGGAGGGACACCTACTCCCACATGTCCCTTTTTCGAGCCTTATGTGATCCCTTGAGTGCCCACTCAGTATCTTAGAAGTAGATGCACATAGAACTAGAGATAGTAATATTTTTCAAGAAAAATAAAAGGACATCTGGCATACACTTCTAGAAGGGACGCACTCCTTGCGCTGTAGGCAAGGACTGAAATACAATGCTGACGTTCTATGTTATCTGAACCAACAATGTTTGTTCCAGGTCCTCCATGGTACCAACCTCTTGATTAGCTCCATTCAGCCCAAGCTTAAGAATGCTCAGGCTGCCCACTCTTACATGAACTAACCACTAAAGTTTGGTATTAAACTATTCATCTCAGATAGTTAATCTTATGCCAAGGAAGGAGAGATACTGAGCTGCTAGATTAGGGGAAGAGACATGGCTGGGCTGTGTGATCACTGCCCTTTAATATCCTATCTTTGCGTTTAGACAGCTGCCATCATAATGTCATCAGCCATTAAATGAGTAGTGAATAAAGCAAATGTGAAACTGTTACTCACTGAAGCCCATAGTAGTAGCACTCAATTAAACTAACAGCTTGATGTATAATAGCTAAAGGAACGTACTTCCTTGTGCAGCCAGTGGTGACCTTGTAGAAGTTGCTTCCACTGAAGGCTGGGGAAGGAGTTCAAACCAGATCAACAACAGACGGTAAAGCAAGTAACAGAAGGCATCCTCTATGATCCTTAACCCACCAGCTGTAGGTGCTGGGACAGGAAGGGAAGAGAGCGCTGCAAAGAGTAGCCAGACTCACATGCTCTCTCCAAATAGAGTTGCCTGCTGCCATGTCTGGAGACAGAGCACTGAGCTACACAGATTGCTGCTCTAACCCAGTAGGGCACTGCATCTGTTCTCATATCCTTAGAGTATGCCTCAAAGCAGCAAGTAGTATTAATACTTCCCTCAAAATCGTACCTAAAATATCCAAATAGGTCCTGTGGAATGACACAGTACACAAGTGTGAAACTCACACCAGCCTGGTAAACCAGGGAGTTTAGAGTCCAAATCCTGAAACATTGCCATAACCCAAACCATTCAGAGGAAATACTAAAAATTTGGAATATTTGCAGATCAGTCAGGTTTGCAGGCATGCAGGGATGACAAAAGGACTTTTCACAAATCACACAAATGGTGATGCAAATTCATCATCAAAAATGAAATTAATTGGAACAGGCTGACATGCTTAAGTAAAAGGAAAAAAAAATAATTGTTTTGATAAGGTGTTTTGCAAGCTATGAGATTTTAATTAAATCACACAAATCAACAAAATCCTTGAAGAATTACATTCAAAGATACTTCTTGTTTTTTACCAGCTCAGGTGACATGAAGAATTAATAATTTTGCATTTCCCATTTACTCATTACAGATTTGAAAGCAGGATAAACAGAAGATCACTAATACTTTCAATTAACATTACCAAACAGTATAAACCAAATTTTGTCTCAGAGCCCTAGACATAAAAACATGTGATGCAAAACCTTGCTCATTATTATCTTAATCTCAACATCTTTTGTTATCCTTCTTCATATGTCATCCTCTAAATAAAATCATTCCAAGCTTTTGTGCTGAAGGTTGATAAAAACATTTGGTTAGTGTCAGGTGTCGAGATTCAAAAGTGAAGAGTTAATTGAATTTTGCATCTTAAGTTAAAGACTTGGAATCTGTTTCTCAATGGTAGTGGTACTGGCTCCCAACATGCAAAAATCACACATGATATTCAAAAGAAGCAACCAGGAGGAAACCATTCCATAGTTTAATTTACAAAGGAAGTAGCAAATGTGTCTAATTCAATGTAAAGTCTGAATTCAGGTAAACTTTTGAAACATGCAATCCCAAGTCACTATACTTTATTACACTGTTTCTAGCATTCCTCATTTGCAGAATTGTCTCTAAGATTGGTTACTCAAAGACTGCTGGCAAAGACTATGAAAATATGTAATGTGGTCATCTTAAAAAATATACAGATGACACTGAAAATACCTATAGCTCTGAAAGGATTGGAGTACTACCACTTCAGTCATATTTTTTCTTATTTATTCACTAACAAAGTGGTTTCTAATGCACCTATAAACAAAAGAAATCCAATTCCTAATGGCAAATTTTACGTATACTAATATAAGTGATACATACAGAAAAAAAGTATTTTACAGAAGTGTGAGCTCTGGAAGTGTTTTAGTTAGCCTTAAAAGGCAGTGCTGACTATTACTTGATGACTACTGAGCTGGGTGCAGACACTTACAGTGACAAGTGGCTGCCCAGGGATACGGCTGCCTCCCAGCCAAGAGGCACAGAGGATATACCACAAAAAGTGGTAATGCAAGGGAAAGAAAAAGGAAGCCTTCTGATAAATCTGTCACTAACTGTTGTCATGTCCTGTGCATGTTACTCTTCTTGATTCAATTGTATTTCCTTCTCCAGTTTCTGTTCTTATCTATACTGATATTTACCCTTGGAATTTCACACTATCAGATCAATTGGAGTTGATGTAAGAGGGCATATCAATGTGGTGAAAGCATGCCTTAGCATTTTTGGTGGACCTAAAAAAAAGCAAATGTCCGATATCATAGGTCATACTGGAAGTTCAGTGGGCTAACCGACACAGCTGAGATGTGTTATAAGCAAAGAGTTAATTCTTCATGACTATGTGCTTATATTCAGCGTTATTTTAAATGACTGACTGAATCAAGACCAGTGTATTTTTAATACACCGAGCTCCAGAGACCACAAAATCTGGCAAAGGATTAAGAAGCTAAGATAATGGATCAGACCAGCAAATTACTATCACACACTTTACTGTTAGTTCAGTGTCATCCAGTGCAGACTGTATTTTGCAAGTTTTACCCCACTTCCTTTTCCACAGCTTTTTGCACTTGGTCCTTAACTAGTTTATGCATCCATCTTGCATATGCAAAGTGGATTTTTGGTGTAATACTTGGCTGCTAAAAGTGTGCGCATGCTAGAACATGATTAAAAGAACAACAGCAAACTGATTTCTGGATGATGTTTGCAGCAAAGGAGTCGTGGTTGAGGTTTCCATGTGTACTAGATTCCACTCATTTTCAACACAGATAGCAGCTAAAATTGAACTCCAAATTTAGAGAAAAATCTTTCTCTCCCTAGGATCCAATTTTTTCATCTTTTCTGTTCATAAATGACACTTTTAAATAAATACCACCACAGTAACGTAAACAAAGACCACCACTTTAACCAGTATTACATTCAAAAATTAACTGGTACAAAATAAGAATAGAAACTAGACAGAAGCTAATGGAAAATTTAGATGTCATAAACATTGTAAAAATTTAGACTAAAGATAGAATGACTTCTGGAAAAAAAGGGAAAAAATACATCCCCACTGTAGCCAGTGCAATGAAATCACTACTTATTGCTTCATATTGCTGTTCTGTTGTAAATGCATTCAATATTTTTCCTCCCAAACAAATGTTATTCTTCCCTGGATCAATGTTTGTATCTTAGTTGTGAGGTGTAAGACAGTTCAGTAGCAGCAACCCACAGTACCAAAATCTTATGTCTACAAATATCCTGGACATTCAGGAAAACAGCTTTATATATTCTGCTTCTGTGAAAATTATTACCTGGTGAACCAAAGCACCTATGGAAACCAAGGAATCTGAGATAAACCCAGTCAGAGTTTAAAAAAATAAAAAAATAAAATTAGTTGTTAGGGTTGAGTACTGTCCATTCAACATGTATAACAATTAAGTCTTTCAGCGCAAATGAAATTATAGTAAACGGTCATTATCTAGTTTATATTTTCCTAACTCTTGCTTTGAAGTGGTTTCGATTACATACTCTTAACAAAAGCAAGTTTTGAGCGCCACCTTGTTATGTCTGCTGTAAAAGAAAAGCAGATGGAAACTGTTTAAAGATAACTGAATAGGAATATTTGCATAGACGATTATTTTTTTTCCTAATGGTTAAACCTATTGAAAGTGCTAAGTAAACCAATCATCATTCTTGGGTTAATTTTCATATTTCTTTGTTACTTAAGAGTTTCTAAAGGTCTGATCATTGACTTCGGTCACTAAGAGCAGAATTCAATAATGGCGTCGAAGAATGCTGCACACTCAAATCTGGCAGAAGGTTTAAACAAGGAGGCAGCATCATAGAAATGACCTGTGCCTTCTCTGCATGTTGTATAAGGAGCATCTCTTTGGTCCACTGGAGTTTGCATGGGAATCTGGGCATGCAATGGCATCCTCTATTCTGGACGATGGTCTGCAACAGTCATAAAGGGAACAAACATGTTGGGCAGCACAGCTGACCTGCACTATGTGGGACATGGGTTCTTAGTTACAGATAAATGTGGCCATATGGATCATAGACAGAATAAGGCAGCAACTGAGGGAAGAGGTAAGAAAGATGAGGGTGGGGGTGTTGTGAAAGGAGACGGAGGTGCCAAGGGCAGAAGATTTTAGAGTGAGCTATAAGGTGGAGAACAACGATCAGCAATTTGCAGTTTAAGAGTTCATTCAGGAGGAGGTGAAAATCTTTAGACAAGCTCAGATAAGAGAATTATGTTTAAGCTGAGGAAGTGAGTTTATTCCAGATGTGTTTGACAGCATGAGAACAGAAGTAGAAGTAGTGCTTTTGGTAAGGAGCCAGTACTGAGGATTAGTCAGGTGGAGAGCACTGAGAGGGGAGTGAGGAGCTGAGAGCAGAAGGGTGGGAAGAATTGAAAATACAGGCTCTGGCATCAGGCAAAGGGAATGAAAACAAAGAGGGAAGGAAAGGAATTAGAGAAGCAGAGAAATCAAAGGGAGGTTTAAGAGCAAAGCCAGCTTTGGTAGAGATCACAATGAAAGAATAAAACCGAGAAGGAAGGGAGAATAAGAACTACTGAGGGAGAGATACTGGTGGTTATGGGGAGGAAATAAAGGGACTGGAGATAATTTGGGGCTAGATTTCAACAAGTGAAGATGAATCCCTCAGAATTTCCCACGTTATGCTCTACAGCAAGGGTTTTACAATCACTGTTGATCTGTGCATATATATAGTCAGTTCTGTCTATCTATCAGATTTCGGACTGTTTTTTCCTTCCCATTTGCCTCTCAAACCTACTGTCTAAGGTCCTTATTTAATAACAGTGTCATTCTCTTATGTACAGTGTTCCTTGTTCCTACGTTTTAGCATATAGTCAATAGACTGTATTGTTACATTTTTGCTGCCAGCTTACTTCTATACAGGCATCCCTGAGAGGGATTTAGAGGAGCAGCAAGCTCTCTGCCACAGAAAAACTCTGTGATCAGAATTATTTTTTAATGAAGAGGTGGCTGACCTGAGCAATAAAATACATATGCAGTTCATAAAAGAGGAGGCCATCTCCTCCATATGTCATATGAATATCTTTTTAAAAAGGTTGTTTAATTTTTGGCAACTCATGTACCTACACCAATGTCTATCTTTAAACAGATTACAGGACTGTATTCTAAGTATGTGTCCATCAGCTTGTTTGCATGAACACAAGATATATGGGTTATAAATACATTTTAAGTATATTACACTTCAAGCACACTCTCTGGGCTGAGAGTGAACACTTTTACTCAGCAGAAAAATTATAGTAATATTGAAATGAGATTCTGATGTCAGAAGAAATAATAATGCACCCTCACCTTGGTATCTGGACACCCTGATGTCTGCACAGAAACATTAAAAACATGGGAGACTGAATCCCAGAAATGGTGTAAGTCTCAGCGCTCATTGGTTTAGACAGCTGTTGACATCAAAAATAAAATAGCATGTGAGCCCTCTGGTGGTATTTATTTTTTTATTTCTCAGATGTTAGCAGGATCCTGCTATAGCAACAACATGTAAATACTTGGATATATATGCAGTGGAATGTAAGTATTGCTGTGCATTTTTATGTACACATACATATATATGCATACATATACATATAAATACATATACAAACATAAATATAAATATAAAGGATTAATTAATTGCGGAGAAGAGTACCTTGCTACATTGTGAGAGTCACTGTCAGAACAAGAGAAAGAAGACATTACCTGCTTTCATGATCTGAGTATTTCTGTGTAAGTGTTCCACTCCCACATCACAGTATTAGCACTATCCATCTGAAAGAGGGAATATGATCATACAGTAACAATACTATTGTAAGAAATTTAGAAAGATCTTTGCCTTTCCACATCATAAGCTCTATCTATAATATAGTGTCACCTGTCAAAAGCTAAAGAAATCACTATTATGATCCCAATAAACAAACTGTAAGATTGATTTTTCTGTCAGGTTACAACTAGATTTGACAAATATAAATCCTTAAAAATAACATAAATTAGAAAAATTTTAGAAGTACTCTGGATCAGAGCAAGTATCTGTTTAACTTAATAAGAGTAACAGCTTTCCAGTTAGGAGCAAAAGACAGTTTCCATTTTTTTATCATTGCAAAACCAAAATGTATCAAAAAGTAATTTTCTATATTGTAGAATTTCATATTATCACCATGCTACAGACATCCAGAAGTTGCAACCTTAAGAATAAGAAATTAAGAAGAACCTAATGACATGGCATGTTGTGCTGAAATCAGTCTCCAGCGATTGTCAGTCATTAATAGAACTCCATGCTTACTACAGTAATTCATTATTAGACCATTATTATCATTCCTTTACCTAATTTTGGGGGTAAAATTTACATTTTAGGTGTCACTTTTTGACAAGGGTAATAGCCAAGTTTCATTTTCAGAATATTATTTTTTTGTTATAAGTGTTTGGGGATTCCTGGTTTAAATTTAAATGTTGAACCATAATACTTTAACAATTACTATTGACAGTAGATACAGAAACTCTGCCATAAGGGACTTTTCATAATCTCCCTCTTTTGGATGTATTTAAGTATCATTTATCTTTAGGAGGAGCTTTAAGTGGTATGAGTTTTCAAATTCTTTCATATATTCACCTCATTAAAAAGAACCCAACATATTAATCAAAAAACAGGTGATTTAAGAATATAACTAAGTTGTTACATACACGTAGGGTTTGGAGGGATTTTCACTGCCATAGTCTTTCATTTATGGCTTTCATTTGTAGGATCTGGATTAAAGTGTCCTGCTTAAAAACTGACAAATTTGCTTGACTCTAACAATCCACTTCCTATTGTCTAGTGCAGGTGTTCCATTTTCTGGCACACAGAAGGTTGAAATATCAGTGCTGTGCATTTCATTTACTGCTCCACTATGTTTCATGTCAACTGGGAGTCAAGAGTGGTGAGTAGTTACACCTCCCCAAAGATCTCTAGGAAAAAGCCACATCTCACGGGGACGCCCCTGAACTTCTGGCGTGCATTGTGCTGTGGTGCAGCTGTGCTTTTTCTCTTTCTTTGGATGGGAAGAAAATAAATGTATTCCTGGAATCGCAGTGCCTTTGGAGCTCCTGTTCTGTTCCAGAAGGGAATATTTTGTATCAGACCATTTTCCCACCCATGCTCTACACTGTTTAAGGTATGCTGTTGCTCCTGAAAACAGAGGAGTGTAATTTCAAAAACAGTCCAGAAAAGTTTTATTATGAGAATATGGGATACTGAAATCAACATTTCTGGATGCCACTTTTAGCCTTTTCAGTGTGCTGATCAGTGTCTTTGGGAAATCATTAGTCATTGATCTAAAGGTTTCAGTGGATTTTGTTTTCACAGTCTTTACTCTTTGTAAATTAATCAATGTATCTACAAAAAAAAAAAAAAAAAAGTTGAATAATACCTGGATTATCTCCCATAAAAGGCTGTGAAGTTTAGACCACTGTTCTTTCAGAACACCAAGTCTTTTGTTAGTTAAGCATGAAACAGAAAAGTAAAATATTATGGCGGTCATGACAACTCATATAAGACATGTCTGTGTTGAGCAATAAAGTTAGAAAAATCCTAGAACAGTAGTTATAGACATGACCTTTGATTTTAAACTTTTGACAGATTATTTCACTGAGCTTATGTATCCGTCACTCTGTGCAATTCTGTCTGTTGCAGCTTTTAAAAAAACCCACCTATCTTCTCAGCCCTACTTCATACTACCTAAATGTTTGAGAGTTAAAACTATATTAAAACGTAAGAACTATACTGAAAGCACTGAGCAAATTTCACTATCCAAACAATCGAAGTACTGTATGTGACTTTCTCACAAATGATTTGGAGTTATTTTGGAATACCATTTGTGAAATAATTAGACATGGGCTTAATTTAGTAAAGTAGTTATTTTTCTTCTACAACTCCAAATTGGAAATCAAGATACAATAAAATTTAAAATGGTTATTAAATCCAGATGGATCTTCAAATGAAAGCAAGACCTATGATGATGACAGCCTTTAAAGGGCACTGTCAACTTAAAAAACATAAAGCTTCTATTGTTGCAAGTAACCATTATATTAACTTTAAAAATACAAAACAAATTAGTTTTATTCATTTTCCTATCATTTTCTTTCTTGTAAACTTCTTAATAGTAATTTTTACTGTTTCTTCTCTACAGTAACTTAATATAACTTTATTTTATTTTCCTAATTTCAACTTCTACCTGCCAGTGGGACTTCCATAAATACCTTAATATATGTACAAAGGTGCTTAATAAGATTTAGGCCCGTAATTATATTGTCTAAAAAAATAATATTTGTCTAAAAAAATAAAATGTCATGTAGAAGTTCATAGTTCAAATTTTACCAAATAACTTAATTTCTCCCTCTTACAGAGCTGCAGCAATACTGTTTACAACCTTAGAAGAAGATACTGCAGATACTAATTCCTTCTTGGACATGCAAGATACTTTAACCCATCATTAAGTTCTACAAATAGTTCTCTCTAATAATGTCATTAGGCTTATTTATTGTAATATTTGTAGTGAGCTGTGTGCTGCTGGAAGTGTCAGGAGACTAACATTTTGCTTTTGTACAACACCACATCTGTATCCATAACACAAAATGACAGAAAGCAATCAGGGACATGACATGGCTGGATATGGCACAATATGAAGAGCTTTTGAAAACATAGAGTGTTTCTTTGTGTACACTGCATTCTCAATGGAAATGTTTGTGTTTGGAATGAGTTAGTATAAAATCATCACTTGGAATGAGTTAGTATAAAATCATCACGACATCCAGAGGCAAACCCTCCATAGCAAAAGATTTAACACTACTAAAGATCAGGTCAGCTCTGCCCACAAAGAAACCATCAAAACCTTTTTTTCATATATATTTTACCACAGAACCCTCTAGGTTTCTCCTGTGTTACATCACTGGGTGTTTTGTTATTTCAGGAACTGTAGAGGTGCATGAGATTATCACAAACAGATGGCAACCAGTCAACCGCATGACATCAGTCCTTCCCGTTCATTCATTGGGAGAGTACTCCAGTACAGAAGTCACAACTGGCATTTTCTAGGATATGATATATATTATCCTCAAATGAAGTTTCAGAAACCAACAAAGAGAGGCACATAAAGACCAGGCAACTTTCCCCCTGCTGCATCACTTATCAAAAGTCTTTCTTTGTGTACGTATTTATAATGTTAGCAGTAGAGGAACAGATTAGTTACCCAGAACATCCATTTTGGTTCTTACCTTGTCTAGCTGAGGAAGTGTTTGAGCCCCATGTGGTAGACCACATCCTTTCTCTTCTGCAGAAGGATGACGAAGGAGCACATCTGGATTCAAAATTTCATTTTCACCCTCAACATTTTTGTATTAACACACTGTCATACTTAATATAAATTGGAAAACACTTAGTCCCATAGCACTTGATTTTCTGGAAGAAGACAAAGCATGACATTGTGGAGTCCATAAACAGCAGGGGGTATAATTCATAGTAAAACTATATAATATGTTCCATATACATTGCAGCTGTTGATAGATTTTATTACATTTCAGTTAAGGGCCTTATTACATTTGCAGGCAAGATTTATTATATTTGGTTGTATTACTTCTAAAGTTCAGGATATTTTCACATTTGTAGCTGGCTTATTTCAGCTATGATCACTAAGTTTACATCATAACCTTGTTATAACTGTAGGTTATGAATAATGTCACCTGTTGTTATGACGCTTGCCGTCAGTTTTCATTACAACTGTTCCTAATACTTCACAATATTTTGCAGGTGCTGGATATTACATTGCGGTTTTTAAAGACATATTTTGAAGTCAACGGAACATAAGAAGTAAAAGCTCCTACAACACAGAAATGAGGAAGCTGGTCAGAAGCATGAAGAGGGTTGAAAGATTCCTGCTTATTCACATGCAAATTACTTAGCTACATATTTATAAACTGGAACATACTTCTAATTTCAGAGATTCCATGTTTAATAATTTAACAAAAAGAATAGTATTCTATTCTAAAAATAATCACCCTTTTTTTTTTTTTCCAATCATTATTGCTAGAAGTCAAAATTTCCCCTGAATGTCAGTGTCCTATGGCCTTGGTGTGTTGAAGATGTGTGGTTTCTTTGGAATATCACATGAAAGTGGCTAATGTTGTAGCTGCTTTTTACGTTCATCTTTACTTATCAGGTCCCACAATTTTTGCCCAATAACACTGTGGTGGTTTGACCTTGGCTAAATGCCAGGTACCCACCAAGTCACTCTATCACTTCCCCCCCTTTTCCCCTTTTTTCCCAACAGGGAAAAAAGGGGAAAGAAAATAAGATAGAAAAAAACCAACCTTTGTGGCTAAAATAAAAAAAGCTTTAATGTAAGCAAAGCAAAGCAAAGGTCTGCACACTGAAGCAAAAAGAAAACAGGTTTATTCTCTCCTTCCCATGAAGAGGCGATGTCGGGCCTTCTCATGAAGTGGGGCTCCCGTATGTGTAGTGGTTGCCTCGGAGGACCAAGGGTGACCCCAGCCCCTTCCTCCTTTCTTCCAGCTTTACACTGAGCAGACGGGATATGGTCTGGAATATCCCTTTGGTCAGTTCGGGTCAGCTGTCCTGGCTGTGTCCCCTCCCGAGATCTTGCCCCCCCGTCCCACTGGAGGAAATGTCGGGAAGAGCCTCGGTGCTGTGTAAGCGCTGCTCAGCAGTGGCCACAACACCAGGGTGCTATCAACACCCTGCCAGCTCCCAGCATAAAACACAGCGCCAGGAGGGCTGCTGTAGGGGAAAACCAATGCCGGCTCAGCCAGACCCAGTACAAACACCTAATGCCTTCAAGTGTTAAACAAATGCCAAGTTGTTCTGAAATTCTTCCTTTCATCCTGTGTCACAGCTTGGTCCCTCCTCTTAAATCCACAAATTTTAATGGAAAAAACCCACTTCATAAACAGAAGTTATAAATTAGCTTATTATAACCAGTGAAAAATATTGAACTAACTGCCCTAAACCTTATTAATTGGATTAATTTTTCAAAATTCCACTTCTCACTACTATTATAGAATGCATTTAGATTTTTGCAGAATACAACAAAGATTCAGAGGATCCAAGCCCCTTTTGGCTAGTCATCTAGCCAGAATCAATTTCTCTACCCTTTATAATTTCTTCTATGCTAAGATGGAAACATGCTTGTCACAAAAAGAGGAAAGAAAAGGTCAGGTTGGTTTCATGAAAAATCTTTGGTGGTTGAACAGGATAGTAATTGTATAGTTTCAAAACTAATATATATTTTCAATAGTAAGGATTCAACTGTATAGTTTCAAAACTAATGATTCAAACTAATGAAATAGCTGAGTTTCAGTTCCAGAAAAGACAACCATCAGTTGTTTAACTGTTTTTTAGGAACCACATTAAACTGAGTCTAAGCAATTCAGTTGTTCATTCACACATTTTAAATTGTTACTATCTTATGTGTGTAGACAACAACTACAAGTCAATAAAGACATATATAGTCTAGTACATGAAACAGCTCTATTCCTTTGTGAAATCCTTTCTTTTTTCATGAAGAATCAGGTGTGTCCTTAGTATAGGAGCTTTTTTTCCCCTAATCAATGGGACAGAATCTGTTCACCAGAAGTGTTCTTAAAAAACATTTTCACAAGAATCTATAAGAATCCCTCCTGCATGAGTTTAAGTCCTGTCTTATGTGGTATAGAAAAGCAGAAGAGGCACTGTGTGTGCTAGATTAGTGAAACTGTACAGTTAATACATTTAAATTCTATCCAGAAGATTGTACAATTATGATCATCTTTCTGTACTCTTAGTCCCATGTATAGCTCTTGGCTTAAAGTGTCTGAGAACAGCACTTGTATGCCATGATCATGGGTTTTAATCATGTAATTAGACTTCAACTGAGGAGAAGAAAGGAATAAAACTAACTTTTTAAAAAGATAAATAGTTTTCTAATTTTCTTATCACTTTAATTATTTAAATGTGGTTAAAAACTTAGCCCTGACTGTAACCTAGGTAAACTTTGATTGCAGAAGACTTCACTTGGAGGAAACCATATCAAATAAGTGGGATGTCAGTGCTCACAAAGACAAAAGACATTCATAAAGGAGAGAGAGAATCAAAGGTGTAGAGAATTCTGAAATGACACTGGCCCAAATTCTGTAGGGCACTGAGAAGCAAGGAAACTGAGGAGGGGCATTGCATAGAGGTGTTTTATTGATTTATCTGTGTTCTGTTTATTTCCTGTGCTAAAGAGAAAAATTTAATTTTCGAGCTATTCTTGAAATATGTTACATGCTTGATCTAGCACTTATCTTTTGAGATATTTACTAGAAATTAAAATGTCCCTCTCCTGGCTTTAAACTGAGAGTCTGTACCCAGAAATATGATGATGTCAGAAACTACATTGATCTGGGGAAGCTTAAAAACTCTCGGGTCTAATGTGATATAACCTGCATAAATTAGCCTATCATGCATATATCCAGAATTGAAAGTTCAGCAAATACCCTGAAATATATCTATGGTTTTAGCATACTGCTTTTTAAATGCAAAGCATTACTGTCACAACCTGCACCCCCAAAAACTCAAGATGAGGCAATTAAAGCCAACCCCTATGAAATAACAATGGTTGTACTTGGTTTTCATCAGCAGACTTTTTTTCTCCTTTTTTCTTTATTGTCCTTTCATAAAAGCAAAATAATACTAATTGTGAGCACAAGTTGCAATTCATATACATGATTTACTGAGAACCACTGAGTGGAAGCTCTTCATCATGTTACAGGCAAAGCAACTTTGCAGATCAGGCCCTTTGCTGATTAATTTCATTCACCCAATTAGTGATGCGTCTTGAAAGAATCCTTCTTTTTTTGTCCTTTTGCATTGATGGTTTAGGTTGGAACAGGCTTATGTTTTCCAGTTACATGTTCTCCAACAAGCGTAACAACAGAATTTACATCTGAAAAGTTCACAAAGCACCGTGTTGTAGAGTGAATTAATCAGTGACCTTTCACTACCAGAAGTGTGCATGTCCTGATAATGTAGCTGAAAGCCCTTCTGGAGGCAGGAGGGGGAGAAATAAAGAACATTGTAAATTAAAGGAGATTGAGACTGGGAGTCTCGTTTTCTGTCTTCTGAGTTCAGAGATGACTATTTCTCACCTTAAAGACTAGTCTAACAGGCAATTATTCACCATGCCCAACATATTTAAATGACATAATTGACATTTGTTCAAAAGACTGAGGAAACTGGGATGATAAGAGATTTTCTTGCATGACTAGTGTTTGGTCATTCTAGGTCAAAGTTCAGGTGGCACGACAGAGAGTCTGGCACCCAAACTGTGAATAAATACAACATATTTCAGCTGGTGTGTCTGGTCTTTGAATAAGAGGTTCCACTCTATCATTTGCAGTATTTTGTGTATGATAGCATATCTCTATACTGAAAGTACAGCTGCATATTTCCAAGCAATGAGGAAAGTAAAGATGTTAATCATAAGAATTCAAGATTAAATTATTTTGCATAGTCTATATAGACCAGGATCAATGCTGCTAGTCCAAAGGGGTCTGAAAAAATTTTTAATGAGTGCTGTAGCAAACTTGGGACTTCATATGTAAGCTGTAGCATTATTGATGTTCTGTGGCTGTTCCTTCAAAACTGTAAATGGAAATATTTATTGTGTCTCAGAGCTTAAACCTTTCAGAGCCACAGAGGCTTACAGATTTTAATTCACACACATATATATGAGGAGGAATCAAGTTTTCTTTCCCTCTCTTCAGTTTTTCAGCCTCATCTTCACAATTTGAATTTACTTAGAAGCAGCAACTAATAAAAGACTCTCATGACTTACTTTCTGAGACACTGCAGCAAACTCAAAGATCGCATTTCACAGAACTCAAGAATGCCAGGCAAAATCTACACTTTTGATGTTCATCTTCATAAAATACCTCAGAAAAAAATTAAAAGCACATCTTCCTCTGTCTGTAGGGCCACTGTACAATGGTATTAACTCTAAACTGATGGGTAAACCTTCCAAGACATATGTACAAACCAGATTAGCCTTCCTGACATTTATATCACATTTCTTATTAATACTATAGACATCACAGAATCACAGAATATCAGGTTGGAAGGGACCTCAAGGATCATCTGGTTCAACCTTTCTTGGCAAAACCAGTCTAGACAAGATGGCCCAGCATCCTGTCCAGCCAAATCTTAAATGCCCAATGTTGGGGAATCCACCACTTCCCTGGGGAGATTATTCCAATGGCTGAGTGTCCTCATTGTGGAAAATTCTCCTCATGACCAACCAGAATCTCCACAGGAGTAACCTGTACCCACTACCCCTTGTCTTTTCCATGTGACTCCTTGTAGTCACCCTTTAAATACTGGAACATGGTGATAAGGTCTCCCCCTAAACCTTCTTTTCTCAAGGCTGAACAAACTCACTTCTCTTAGCCTTTCCTCATATGGCAGGCTTCCCAGTTCTTTGATCATCCTTGTGGCCCTCCTCTCCAACCTGTCCACATCTTTTTTTATATAATAGGGACAAAAACTGAACGCAGTGTTCCAGGTGTTGCCTGACAAGAGCTGAGTAGAGTGGGATAATGACTTCTTTGTCTCTGATGGTGGTGCTGTTGATGAAGATCAGCATCCTGCTGGCTTTCTCTGCCACTGCAGCACACTGGTCCTTCATAATGAGGTCCTTCTCCTGTGTCACATTGGTGCAGTTCTCCATCTTAGTCTCTAACAGTACTACTGTCACTAAAATCTACTGTCTTGTTCAAGACTTTGATTTCAGAATCCAGATTCCCTTCAGCAGAGAGTGGAACACCAGAGGTCAACTCAAAGTCTAAATTAATCACTCATTTTTATTTAATGTATTAGATTTATACCTATTGTTCTAATCTGCAAGCATATTCAGCTCTTCTCAAATTCTTTTCTGTATTGATTCCCAACTACTTGTCACAACATATTTTAGTAGAATTCTTCTTCCTTTTCTGTCAAAGTGAATAATGAAACTAGATTGTCCTAAAATGATTTCTACTTGCTTTAAACCTCTGGCACACTATGCAGTTGACTCTGAATTTCCTATGTATAACCATACCAAATGCTTCATGAGAATCCAGACAACGTAGTTCTGTTGTATTTTCTCTGTCTAGATCACTATCTTATCCAAAAAGATCTTTTATTGTCTCTTTTCCTTTGCCACAACCTGTCCTTTCTATTTCATAATCCATCTCTTCTTTCTTTCTTATCCATGTGTCCACAGAACCTCTGAATAGCAGTTTTAATACTCTCTGCAAGTCTACCTCAGCTTGAATTCCTATACTTTTTCACTTTATCTCCAAACCTCTGAAATATAACTTTTTTGCTGATCAGTCCATTCTTTTCACATTCTTTATAGCCTCAGTATCCTTTCTGAGAGTATTAGATCATCCAAGCAGATCTGGATCTTTTTTCCCTTTTTCTGGAGTCCACATTTAAGATAGATTATGCACATCTACATTAAGAAAATGCCAAGTTTTTCAGTCAGTTTTTGCCCCAAGCTTCTCAAATGAATTGACTTCAGAACTTTCTTACATTGTCAAATTTATTTTTATGAAATGGTGAAGCACTGTTAAACGGTCTACTTTAAACTTTCCATTTAATTTTAGCTAACTCGGCCTTGGATTGCTCAATTGAAATCCAATGGGGGAGAGGGTTTTTTACAAAGATATTTATAATTTTCATCAGCATTTACATAAACCATCAAAGTTTGCTGGTTTGACAGTTATTTCACAACATCTCAGCAGTCACCCCTAGGAATAATCAGGAACTAGCACTATTCCTACATTTTTCCAAACTATATCCAGGAACTTTTGAAATATTCCAAAGAATACTGCATGAGAAATATCACATCTGTTCAACAGTGATATTTCTCACATGATCCAAGCCCTGAAAGTCCATAGCAGATCTGCAGTCATACCTGAGTGGATATTTAATATCAAGATTAAGGTACCAGTTTCACTAAATACAGCAATCTTCAAGGGAACTAAAACTTGCTGATCTCACAATTTCCTCACATTCTGAGCTCTCTCTTTTCAGTAATTCTAGGATTAAGCCTTTGCTTTCGGTTTCAAAAGAAACTTTGATTTTTTTATATACATCTATTATTGAATCCACAAAAGATTTGTTTTGGTTTTTGTTTGGGACTGATTGTTTATCTCAGTCACATATCTAAAAATCCTCAGAAATGTAAACTATAAAGAGCAAAGTCTTTTTCATTGTAAATCAATCCATGTAGTTTTCCTTCTCCCAGCTGAACTACCATACTTTTCACCTCACAGATCATTAGATTTAGAGAAGAATTAATTTAACTAATCATTATCAGCTATATCTATTCTTAATGATCCATGGAAAGTTACTGCACTCAGCTCCATGGATGACTGATCTGCTAAGGAAAAGGGTCAGCCACATGGAAGAGGTTTTCATTTTCTAAATGGATAAGGGTTCTGATGATCTTCAAGGTAAAGAGGAGGCCAAGTTACCCTCCTCATGTCTCTTTAGGTTCACTTTAGAACCAGTGCTCATAAAAGGCACAACACAGCTTCCACTTCCATCCTGTATTTTTCTCTTGGTTTTCCTAATTAATCATCTTCAAATTCTCCATCAAGGACATTAATAAATAGTTTAAACTTATTACATCTATTACACAGAATCATTATTATTCTGGGGATGTGCGCACCAAGTCCTAAGTGCCAGAAAATTTTAGAGAGCTGAAAAATATTCTACCCACTCTGCCACTTCAGACTTCTACAAGTAATATGAAGTAAAGCCTCAGGATAGGACGCCAGCCTAAACGAGGACTGATTCCTTCCTGTCCTAAAATGTCTACCAGCTCTGTTCACATTTGGTAAATTGGTAGAGAATCTACAGTTGGATCCCTTGTGTGCCAATTTTAGGATCAGTACTGAATGCTATATATTTACAGAAATTTATTCTCAGTTACTGCTTAAAAATGGTTCTGCCAGTAGTCAGTCTACTTCAGGTAAGAAGTAATTTGTTTTAGTTTTCTCCTGTGACAGATTTTTTCAGCGACGGACTCAGCACAGAAAATGGTAACTCTTAACATTCAAAAGCAAACACATCATTTTGCCCAGTGATCATACTTCATCCCCTATCCACTATTCAGTTAGTGAAAGAAAACTGGGAAGAGAGCAGAAGGGCAATTTTGGCATGACAGGAAACGATAATCCTTTACTATTATTTTTAAGGTAGCTTTAGACCATCTCTTAACATCAACAGATGAAAGTATTTTTTGATACTTCAGCATTATGGTGTCCAATCAACTTACCTGCTCTATCTACCTCAAATAAATTACATTATTCTAAACTGACTTTTTTTTTTACCACCAGGGGGGTCATAAAAAGAAAGTTTCATGCAATTACTTACCTACCTGTAATGCTTTCTCAAACTACATGTATGCAAGAGTATTGAAGGAGACAGAAGACAAGATGGGCTGCAATTTAGTATGATGATAATTTATTAATTTTAAGATTAATATAGGTAGTTATTAACACACCATCAGCTCTTTGGTATAAATCCCTTCATAACCTTTAGGTTAATAGCAATAGTAGTTTTGTTTCTTCCTTATAGTCATCCTCGTAAGAAATTCAGCACAGGTTTCTTCTTATATGTCTCCATAAATAACAGATGATAAAAGTAAAGAATTAATTTAATGAGAAACATGATATTATAAATGTAAGATGAAGTTTACTTAAAGTGTTTAAAAACTTTGAAAGCACACACATTTCCCACTGAACTAATAGGCTAGAAGCTTCTGGGACATATATGTACACACACAGAGACATACAAGCATGTGCATGTCTGTGTGTATATGTATGTATATATGAACACACATACATACAAACATCAAAAACTCTGTATGTGTATGTATATTACATACATACATATCTTCATTATTGCTGTATTCCTTCAACTCAGACCATCAGAAATTTGAGGGAATGGTTTACAATACTTCAAAATTCATATTAAAATCTTATTTATTTTTAGTTGCTTCTAACAGTAATAGATGGTGATGCACATTTTGTAGTCAGGGTAAATCACTACAAGATTTGAGTGCAGAGCTGCGGAAATTCTTTCCTTCATGTCCCCAAAATTATATCATGGCAATCTTTATTCTAAAATTTCTCATTCCTTCTTTCTTTTCCCTTTTATTAGCTATACTTAATCTGTGTTTCTCCTTTGCAGATAACGCAGGTTTTTGCAAAATCAGATCACCAGATACTGCTCTGCTAAGTTTTCACTTGGCTGCATAATCTATATGTGGATTAAACAATAGTGGAAGCTTTAATGCAGCCAAAACCTTCACAACAGCTACCATCATGGAAAGTGATGACAGTAATTAAAATCAACATAAATTTATTTTCTTAGAGAGACATTAGTTTCAGCATTAGAATTAATTAATCTTGAAATTCACCTACAGTAAAACTTCTCTTAAAAGTACAAGTTTTATCCAGAAATAGTAGATGAAAGGAAGAATATGCTAATCTAGAAGGAACAAAGACCACTCTCATGGAATGAAAATTAATTGTCAATTTGAGAATTAGGAGTTAATTCAAAATTGGCTTTCTCACTTCAAAGAATTATGATCAACACTTGCTATATATAAGATTATTTGTTTTTGAAAAATCTAATATTTTCCTTTGAATAGTTTTCAACAATTCTACCTCTGCTCCCAGCCAAGACAAAGCAGTTGGGAAGGCATCTGTACCTCCTCTGAAAACCAGCTGAATTTGCAACTGTCTCAGGGCTGAACCTGATAAATCAATCCAGCCTTCTGTGAACAGGAACTATAACTTGATACAATATTGCCATAAAATTGTTATAATCAGTCAGACCAGTACTTCTTTTAACAAATGGAATTATAGAACCAGTTCCTTAACAGTATCAAACAATGTAGTTCCAATGATTCAATACAACTACTTTGATTTACATAGGCAGCCAAGACCCTACTTTTATAACCAGTTTACTTCCCAATAAACCCCTTAAAACATAATAAAATTCATTAGTTTTCCCTAAGCGTGTACATTCTGTGAAACCAGTTACACTGTAGTAGTTTAAATGCAATCACTCTGTCAAAAATTCAGGCCGCTGTACCTCATGTATCCCAAACCATTGCTTATGTAACTCTATCAAAGCTTGATGTCACCAGGTGGCTTTGTTGGTCATATATTGCTTCTCAGAGGTATGCATCAATGAAGTACAATCTTACAGTACAACAAAAATTGGATGGTCTACAGGAAAAGTAAAAGAAGTGGGAATAAACTTAGATATCAGACAGCAGATACAAACACAGTTATTACTCATTGACTTAATGTGTTTGACTATTTTTAAACTTTTTTTTCGATCACTTTCAGCAGAATAAGGCATTGGAAAAAAAGTAGTTACAAATATTCGCAAATTCATTCTATGAATTCAGAATTCAGTCATTCTGATTTCCAGATGTTTTCACCAGCATCATTTCTATTCACATCTCTTCATAAAGGACATTTCAGACAGTGGATTCTTCTTTCTTGGTGATACTATCTTCCCTGTTCATCAGACACCACACATGGTGCCTTGGTGGGAAAAGTATTCACGACATTTTTAGTTGTCCTGAATCTCCTTCTGGATAAGGAAAGCCTAGTATCATCACCACTCCAGTAGCTGTAGTAGGTGACACAGAAGTTCCCCTACAGAAGAGTAAGACACTGATTTTGTCACACTCATCAGAAGGCAGCTGGATGAGATTAACAGTGTGCCTTCTTTAGCCCTCAAAAGCATAGCTGACAGTGCCCCTGACAGGCAGCCCTAAGTAAAAATGAGTGCTAAAGAGCATAACTTCGGAGCTGATGCAATGCAAGTTTGTTTCTGAGGATGTCTCAAACTAGATGCCTGAAAATCTGTCAGAACAGGGATCAGATCTTGCAGGTGATTTTGCAAGTCCATAAACATCTTCCCCACATTGCATTACAGTGGACACTTCCTCCTCCGAAATTACCCTCTTTCTAGTTTTTTGCCACAGAAGGGTCACTATTCTTATGTTATGTCACCCTCCAGAAAATTGCAAGTCACCACCCTGGATGAGAAGCACAAGACTTCCTCTCTCAAACCCAGAAGAACACATGTTCAATGAAGGAATCTCTCACTGGTAACAGCTATCATGAGCTGACACCATGGATGCTTTAATACTCTCAACTGTCACATAAATGAGTTATAGTAAGAAGAGAATAAGAAAGCATTATTATAGGGTGAGAAATAGTAGTATTAACTAAGAACTAATTCCAAAATAGAAAGAACAAAATCTTTTTATATGAGACATAAAACTGTAATAGCTAGGTATAAAAAGGAGAATTTAAAATATAAGTATTTTAAAAATGAATTATAAGAAAAAGAAGGTCTAAACTAATGGAAGCTGAGCCATCCAGAAAAGGAAATGAGAAATATAACCAGAAACGTCAGATAAAATTAATTAATTTTATGTTTTGCAGACTTCTAGAGAAATGTTGAATTGTATTCAGAATGGACCACAAAGGACCAAATATTTTGGCAGCAATGATAGGATCCTTAGTATGAGAGTCTTGTCTAGAGACCCAAAAATCAAAAACTGAACTAAAGAGAGTATTTATCAAGATACAAAGAAAGAAACATAAATCCAGCATTGTCTGTACCAATAATTAATGTATAAATAGGAAATTTGTTTTAGATAAAATTATTCTAAATTGTTGTCTAAATGGTTTTTTAATTGTTCGCTCAAATATAATTCTGAATGTGTTAGAAATGTAATAGCTTGTAAAAATAAAATAAATAAGATCATATTTCAGTGAAATATTATCTTCCCTGAATAAATTGCATGAGAATTTTCAAGCATTAGCTTAAAATATATAGCACTTGTGAATTGCCAGATGCTGTACCCTCAATAGATAGGAAGAAACTAAGCAGTTTAGGATACTAAGTTTCACTTTCAAAATCACTTTCACTAAGTTTCACTTTCAAAATCAGTCTAAAAATAACGGTTCCAAATGCTTTTAACTGCTGAAGGACAAGAATAAATATCAAGTATGATTGTCTAAAGCTTTTAATTGGGTTAGTCATCCAAAACTTCTTAAAACATTTGTGTGTTTGAAAATCTTGAGATGTATATTTTGAACATTAATTGATCATAAAACTATTCAAAAATCTGTTTCCACTGTACCTTCAAATTTTTATTTACCTGCTTTTGAAAAATATGTTCCTAGAGTCATTTCTAGACACATGTCTAATGATGAGGAAAATAAAATAGGAATTTACAGTAATAAAGTTAAAACTCTGTTTTGATGTTTGATTTTTACAAGTTTTGACCATAGAAAATTTTATTTCAAGAAAGAATATCAAAGATGTTTACTTACTCAAATAAGCATTTTTTTTTTAAGCTTTAAGCAATGGATTTCGACATGGTGAGAGTGTTCTCTTTTTTTCCTATATGCATTTTTGGTATCTCCCATATCTCAGCTGTAAAGGGGCAAGTCTGGAGACCTGTAGGGAAGCTCTTCATTACAAGCAGAGCAGGCACATTCTGTTTCAGATGGAAGGTAAGATTTCAGACTTCTAAAGACAAGCAAGCTCTATTTTGTCATACGGCAGTCCCTGTGCTCACATTATTATGTAAATAAAAATATTTCAGACAGGCTCAGAAAGGCATGGTAAGGACTGCCACGTTCAGAAAGCAATGTCATTGCTAACCTCTAAGGTCATACTAGTCTATTATCAGAGTGTCACATAACACTGTGTTGATAAGTAGATTAGACAACGTATTACTTTATTATTATATGAACAAACATCAGTCTTATCTGAATAACTTTTACATGAATTACATTCTCCTCTTTTTTTTTTTATGATGTATTGTTTCTTTAAATCAGCCAAGAGTACTAGGGAGAAAAAGAGACACTTTGTTGTTGTTGTTGCATGAAGTAATAAAAACACTTTAATCAATGTCTCCTTTTGTGTAGGACACAACATCAAAATTAATTGTTTGTATCCCATTGCAATACAATGTAGTGAAACAATGTATATTTATTGAGTTTAATCTAGAATTAAATAATTATGACCTAAAAATAGAAAAACCTATTATAAATTATAGATATTTTATTCCTTTCCAATTCCCTTATTCCCTATACAAGGTGAAAGCTTAAACACCTCCTTGAAAACCTAGGATAGCACATGCTACGTGGTAGATATTCAAAGCAGTATGCTAGAAATCTGTCCTCTGGTTTCTGGTACCATTAAAATAACTTGCTGTCCTAATTCACAATAAATTGTGCTACAATATTATATCCATTTATATTAAAGGCTAAATGTGCAATACCCCTAGAACTGATCTCACTAGCAATTATTCCTGCTTTATGTTATGCCATACATTTCTTCTATACTTAGGGTAGGGTAAAGCATGCTGTGTGATGACTTTTGTGATACATTTGTGCTATAGAGGAATTTTCCACCTAAATAAAACTTCCTAATAGCAAGAACCAAATAGAAAAGTGTTGTCAGGGAAACAAAGCAAAAAATTCATATAAACCAAAGCATATACAAAAAGAATATGCTGGAAAGTTCAGGAGCTTGATTATACATCTATTGAAAACCTAAAAATACTTTCTGCTAATGTCAGTGAATTTGGAGCATGGTCAAGAGAGGCTATAACCCTCACTAGTAAAGTGAGAAGAAGAAGTAGTAAGAGAAGAAAGGCCAATACTGAGTAAATTTAATCAGATTTTTCATAGATTTATCCTGACTGAACTTTGTTATGGCAGTAGTAATGAACACTTCAGTATCATGGATGTAGTGATAACCAGAGGGAGAGTGACATTACTTTTATCTTTTCCCAGACAGAAGGAAAACAACAGCTTTTTTCTGATGGCCACTGTTTCCTCTAAACCTGTATTTCATCTCTGGTGCAGGCTTGTGTCAGGGGACTGGGAAAAATGTAGAATAAATCCCACAACAGTTACTTACAGAACAGTGTAATCACAAGAAAGATTTAATTTCTTTTTCTTTTCCTACTCGTCATTAGTTTGAAACCAACTTATTACTTGATGGAAAAGGGGAAGCAATGGTAAAGCATTTAAGAGGACTCACTGTGAATCCAGAGACTGATCAGGGTGGGCTTTGTTCCACCCACCTGCCAGGGCTGATCACAAACTACCCACCCGGATGTAAGTAGGCACTGGCTACTACAGGTCACCAATTAAGAGTAGCTACAGATAGTACTAGTCACATTACTTTTGTGATGTTTACTCTGGAAAATAGGATGCCCTATCCACCTTTTCTCAAATAGTCAGTTAGGCTCAAGTAGATCTGTCTTTGCCTTATTTCCCTGCAGTAGAGGTACAGAAATGTGTCTTTTCTTCATATCTAGGTTTTTACCTCATTTAAACACTCTGTCATATTTTTATTATACTTCCATATTTTTTCCTCAGTTTCAAATCAATCCTGATTTAATAATCATGTCTTTCTGTCTCCCCCTACCTGATTTACCTCAACAGAAACATCTCTCTTAACATGTGTCCTTGTCTTTACAGTCCTATAAAAGGGGCATGATTAATGCAGGAAAGAATACATACAGAACAAAAGCTCTTACAGAATACCTACTTTTCAATTTTGGTGAAGACTGAACTTCAGAAAACCCAAGACAAAGTATAAGAGTCTTAACTTCCAATCATTCCTATGTTTGACCACAGGCTGGAAAGGAGAAACCATCCTATTTTTAAGCATCTTTGCCATACTTGCACCTGTCAGGATCTCACAGTTGCTTGTACTTACATTTTAGCTCCTGAGACCTCTTACGGTTCCTGCACAGTAGACAATAACTGGAATGCAGTGTAGCTTGTTCCACCCCATCTGTGACACATTCCTATGATTTCCCCTTCTGGGGAGCAGAAATTTTCCAATTAGAAGCATTTGTCAAGTACATACTCCATTCATTCAGGGAGGACCTTTGTGTAGTAAGCATCCAATAGGTGTTTTTCTCAGTTTATAAAGGTCCCTGATATTCCCAGTACAAAATTAAATTACTCTAAATAAGCAAGATAAGACCTACACAATTATAAAGTTTTCCTGCTTAAAATAAATGTATTGGATTTGACTTCACTAGTTGTACAAATCCATGTATATTTGATGAGTCATTTTCTGGGGACGTGACAAAACAAAGAAAGCTTGGGAAAAATACTGTAATACCTACCAGTGATACTTAGCTTCATTACTACTCTGATTCTCTGTGATGATTAAGCTTTTTTGCCTGTGTAGGATGAGTCTCCTATTTCTAAATAGACTAAGGCCTTAATGGTAACATGTTTATTTATTTATTTCACTTATATTGAGAATTTTATTCCCTAAACTTCTTTAGAGCTCTAATGTAACATGTAACCTGTTTCCTTTAAAAAAGGGCCTTTTCTCTTTTGTCACTGAGAAGTGTATCCTGCAATTTCTTCTGATGAGTGTGAGGAAAAACTCTTCTTTGAAACTTAGGTTCTGGCACTGGTCATAGTTGAAATTTTTGATCTATCCATTAGTCAATACTAAGGAAACCATAGTACACACAAAAGCATTGGTTTTGTAAAATCAGACCAGGAAAATGAAACTGCATTATGAAGGACCGAATTTATCAGATAATTTTTGCTTAAATATATTTTTCTGGTTTAATATTGCAAGGCATCTGTTACCTAGAATGCTTTGCCTTATTTCTAGTCCTTCTTTCATTTCCTATAGATGAAAGCAAAATGCAACCCTCTAAATCATTCCATCAACCCTTCTAATTGTATTAACCAGAGACAAAATACTTCTTCCAATATCTAAAGTTAAATCAACTTTATCCATAGAGAAAATAACTTACTAGGCTGAGATTTCTGTAAAGAACTCCTGTCTACTGTGCTGGGAATATTAATCTTCAAACACAAAACCTCACTTAAAAAAACACAATGCTTTCATTTTCTGATGACTGTTTAAACTATCATCTCATTAAGATTAGAGATAGGTCGAAGACCTACCTATGTTACATCTAATCTGAGATGTTTTGTACCCTTTCATATCTATTGCTTTGCCAGTTTATAATCAAGAAAAAAAAGATAGTTAAGGTTAGTTAGAACAGGCTGAAATCAAGTCATTCAGGTGATTCAAAGACAGTTGGAAGTGAATCAGGACAGACTAACTGAAGTTACCAGGTGTGGGGGAAGCTCTCTGACAGAGTTGTTCTCAGATAGCGTTCAAACTTCAAAGTTCCTACTAGTGGCATCCATCAACTACCTATGCAATCTTTTGAGGAACTGATTAAAACAAAATCACTAGCTTTCCAGAATCTGGTACTGCAAAGGTCTAAGAAAATGGGCACAGAACACCAGGTGGGTTAGATCATGGGAAGAAACAGCTCACAATAAACAGATCTAAAAATTAGAAGCTCTCTTCTGCTTTTCAGGTCCTGCTCTAACCAATAAGTATCGATGCAAAATAAAAATATGCAGGATAATGAACTAACTCAAAAAATAAAAATTAAAAATAATTAAATAAACCCTCAGTGACAATTGCTATACCGTAATTTTGTCCCAAATTTTTAAAGTGTAAGGTTTACTTTTTTCAAAATGTAATTCCTTATAAAGACAGCTTGCAAATGAAATGTGAACATCACAGATGACAATAATAAAATTGCCACTATGGCCTTACCCTCAATGAATGGAGGCTTTAATTCATTGAAAAAGCCTAGCTCTGCATAGCTTGACAGGAACTTGGGTGAAAGTTTACCAGTTGCTGTACTGATCCCAGGCCTTAACTGCTTCATGTGACCTGTTACACTGCATGAAAGTTGTGAGAATGCTCCAAGCACTCAGAGAAATTTAGTAGTTTCATTATGACTATACAAAGTGAAAACTTAAATGGAAGTCTCTTTACTCCAACAGTTAAGATAGAGCATATTGTAATGTTAGAAACTTTATTGCTAGGAAGAAAGAAAAGTAAAGCAATGCTTATCATCATAACTTGTCCCAATTAATGAAACTTGTCTGGAGTCAAGTTTCATTTTGTGAGCTATGGGTCTTAAACGCCTAGTGCATACATTTCAGCTCTCAAGGGTACTTTCTGAAGAATCAAAGTATTAATTTAGTCAAGCTTTTCAAAGTTTTTGGAGCAAGGTTTTCCATGTTGGTATTTCCTGTCCGGGTGTTGTGGTGCAAAGGATTTGATAAAAGAGTTTCATTTTAGGACAATTTCCAAATATTGGTACTTAGGAAAAGACATACTTCTACTCTTGCAAGAGCCAAGACACAAGCATAGTACCAGGTTTTTTCCTCACAATCCAGAAAACATAAATCTAGGAAAATGTCATCATTTTAGCCATACCATTCTGGTCACTGTTTTATTAAACACCTTAGCAGAAATACATATATTCCCTTTACCCATCTGGTGGAAAAATGAATAAATTCTAATACACTGTACCAAACAAAATCTGTACTATCGCTATCATAACCCTAACAATTGCTGTTTTCCAGCTACATTTATGATACCACAACACTAAGAAGATCAATGAGCATCACTGGACAACTGCACACAAAAATCCCTGAAGATGCAGACATGTAAGCAAGCAGTACATGTCATTGTTTAAACCACCTGCTGCCTGAAAATAACAAAGTTTTCCACAAATATTAACTTTGTCCCACTCTAATTATCAAATGCTGTTAACCTCCCTTTATACAGTCAAGAAATGAAGCACAAATGAAGGACTTTGCGAGAGAATCTTTGGCAGTAGTCAAAACAGAGTCAATTTTCTAAGTCCTTTTTAGGTGGAAAACCGCCCATAAATATGGCCAGCATATTTATACTGATATTGCTTGCATAGAGTTTTTTGGCTACTATAAAACTGAAGAGAGTAGGAAAAAACCTTATTAATTATACATTCTCTTGTGCATAATTCTTGATGTCTCATCTGTGTTAGTACTCAGTTGTTCTCTCTATTTCAAATTACTGTTTTCCTGGTTTGTATTGTCTTTTTTCATATATTAGTTCAATTTCCATTTTTTGTGTAGATCACAATTTCAGAATATATTTTTACTCTAGAAAAATATGCAAGGCTAAGAGCCCAACACACCTCAGTCATGGATTGCCACTGAGATACTGCATAGCTTTAGAAAAGTTACAAGCCCTTCTCTAAACAGTTATATTTCATAATTCTCATATTTATGAAAAGCCATTTCATAGCAATAAGTGGTTCCAACTGATACTAGAGCCTAGTATTGTTAGGCACTGTATTCATGAGCAGAAGAAGAAAGTCCAGGTCTTGGTACTATTTAGAAGGACAAGACACAGAAGGAGTAAAAGTGTAAACAGTACAGGGAAGTTAAGTGACTTTCTCAGGACCTCATGGTGCCAAGTTCAATGCCATTTAAAGCAGATGATATGACAGCTCAGGGATTGTGTTTCAGAATTTTCACAGTACATATTTGGGCTTACAGATTTTTTGTCTCATTTCTAAAGGCCAGTCCCTGAAATGTGTGGAAAACTTTTTGTGTGTTGAGGTCATTCAGCACCTTGCGAGACTGACCCTGATTTTCAGAGGTGCTGAGTGCACACAGCTCCTGTCAACTAGACCAAGAGTTCACAGTACCTCTGAAAATCAATTCATGTCTAATGGCCTTTTCACCTGTCAGAAATAATTGCTGTTTCACAGGAGCATACTAATTCAGTCACAGTTTTGTTTTTAAAGGAGACTATTTATTCTTAGGCTCCTTGGAAACTGATCTGCTAGGGAGAAAGATCAGGAGTAAATTGTGTCCCAAAAGGAAAATAGATTTTATATGAAACACTCATTCTGCTGATTGTCAGTCGTAAAAAATACATATTTTAATAGTTCTTTCCCTTGCAGAAAAGTCTGTTTAACTAATCTGATCATATAAAAAAATCTTTCTTCCAACATTAGTTAGCTGGGTTTTTTCTGCTGGGATATATCTGTCATGGTTTAAGAAATGTCCTTAATACCAGTAGGATCAGACTAACATGTAACAGGGAGTGTCCGTCCTTTAGCTGGATCTGTGCCCAGGCATTGGAGAACTTTTTCACTGAAAGGTATTATCTTCAGACTTTCTCCTCATACTTTCTGTCTTTAATGTTCCCAAGGATAGCATCTTAATGTAATTTTCTGCTGTTGTAATACGGGTTTGGAAATTAAAGTAAAGCTTTTAAATGAGTAAAATGTATGCATTTGAAAGGATAAGGCAGCAGGGCCGCATCCTAAGGTGCAAGTCTTTTCAACAGAAATTAAAACGCACATTAGGAAATAGTAAACTGCATGCCTTGGCTGTAATACTTAACAAAAAAGCCCTATTGGGATAGCATAATGCATGTAAACTCAACAGAAAGCTCTAGATTGCACATCCCTGCAAATCTTTCCTCACAAGGTTGAATTTCTGCATGGTTAGAGGCCTGTCTTTTCAAGTGCAGCACCAAGGGGGCATTTGTCTTATCTCTAGATCAGATCTTCAAGTTCCCTTATCTGCTAAATCTATATTTCAAGGACAAAGTGAAATTTTACTTTAAGAATTTACAAAGAAGAGCTATGAACAGTTGGGTTTTATTTAAAGCTTTTCAGTCCAATATATCTTCATATCTGTTTACAAATATATATGTATCTGAGAACCAGTGAGTGATTTTGATGAACTATGCCATGCAAAAATTTTAAGTATATGGTTTTGATGCATGGAAAATATTTCCATATGGAGCTGCTTAACATGTGTCCCTGGGTAAATGCCATTGGTATTCAGATTTTAAGAACTAGAATGGTAAATCAATAGCGTGTATATATCATAAGACTTATTAGCCCCTAATGTCCCCTACCTGTCCAGGGACATATTATGATTCAATCCTATTTTCAGGGAAGTCAGTGACTAAATGGTATTAAGGACCAGAGCTCCCCCCCTCATGCAGGTGTTGGAGGTTGAAATTAAGAATTACTACTCTTTGTACCCTGGAGGTTGGATGCCCCAGAGCAATAGGACTGTATCCCAAGGAAAACACCTGAAGGCTACTGTGATGACCACTGCAGGGGGGGAAAGAGAAAAAACCTCAGTTGTCAGTGAAATAATTTTTTCCTCATGATTGTTCTAACACTGCACATTACCAGCATTCTTCATAGACATCTTTTCTAATTGAAGAGTCTGGATGTTTCTGGAGAAATCATACTTTTCCCTTCAAATTGCTTACTTTGACAGAACTAATACAAGATCACTTAGTCCACATAGTCCATCCTTTGCTGCAGTTCTAAAATGTGAAAACTGCACTTGACAATGTGGCCATGCAGTTAATATGAGTTTTAACTGGGTATTTTCCATGAATAACCTTGAATTATTTTACTTTTTTTTATGACCTGTTTTTCTTTTAATTTCAGCCTACATAATATTGCAGCATGTAACTTTCTTCCCCACACCTTACCACTATAACTCTGATTTTATTTCCCTCTAGAAAGGAAAACAATGCAGTACTATGCATAGTCTTTTCTTCCTGACTTGCGCTCTTCAGGTCCCACTGGTGTGGGGCTCCTATTTTAACATAACAGCTCTTCAACTGAATTAAGAGATTACCTGTCCTGTCATTCTCATTGAAAATATTAATCTGTTTACAAATTAACATTGTAAATGGTATTGACTAAGAAATTCTGTGTTATGAACCAAACTGCATGTCAACAGATGTCACTTCAGTTCCTGATTTAAACTGATGAACTGATTGATAAAGTAAAAAATTAACATGTTCAATAAGTTCTCTTCCACAATGCATTGCCACTTTCACAGCCATGTTAGTATCACAGGCCATAGGTATCTCTTCAGCGTATATTATGAGAAATGGATAAAAATATGCATTTGTTGGTTATAAAATCTATTTTCCTACTTCCTTCAATTTCTTGGAAATTAATGCATAGATATATGAGGAGCAAACTAATAACACTAGCAGAAAGGTATGATGAAATAGACAAATGTTTAGTGTAATTATATTACTTAGTGGTTTTGCTCAGCTGCAGTACTTCATCTTATCCACTGTCTCTTTTGGGACATGAAAAGTATGTCAATTTGTGTGATATAAGACTTTGTGTTATGGCTAAATATTCCTTGGCAATATACCCTACATCATCTTTCATGTTACTGCAGAGCTGTAATGCTGGTCCTCATAAACGACTGGTAAGTACACAAGTTTCCTGTGTGGAGATAGGATATGTAACACTACAATATACTTCAAAATGTCAGTCAATGGAGAGGAGTTTGACTAAGGATGGGGTAAAAAAAAATAAAGGAAATTAAACATCCTCAGTAGTTATGTCTTAGTCCTCTAGTCCTTAAATGTTCTAACTTAATAAAAGGCAAGTATTTCTCCCATGATCTCTATCAAAGCATTTCAACTGCATCCTAATAACAGTTTTGAAAGTTAAATAAGCATTTCTTTACATGTTCCCCAACATCCATTTGCAACTCATTGCTAAAGAAGACTAACAGCAAGATGATTTCTAGTGAAGGCATAGTGATCAGGCAACAATCTGTATTTCAGGTCACTAGAAAGGCCATATAGAAGCAGCATTACAGACATTTGCTGGATGATGTGAAGCTGAGAGTGTCTCACTCTAGATCAGAATTTATTGCACTCCCTCTGTCAACAAAAGTGACAAATTACTCCAGCTGGGGAAGCTCTTCCCTCCCCACAAACAATATATTGGAGAGGCCGATTGATTAGTCATCCATCTTTATTTCAGCATTTCAATTTAATGCAATTGTAATTAATTTTGTATCTTGGAAAACAGAATTTTAGAAAATCGATTTCTGACAAGAAAAATGTTTTCCATTTTTATAGGTTTCACTGATTCTCTTTTGACTGACATGATATGAAAAGAGACAATGTCATTCCCATTCAGTATCTATTCTTATTTTGATAAAGTGATAAAAGTATTGACTTTACATAGATTTAGCTTTGCATTGAAACCATGCTTGCAATGCAGCTTATATTAATGAAGGGCTATAACTTGTCCTACAATAAGACACATGCTATAATACTTAAATAAAATTAATTGATGGGGTTATAATCTACAAATGACTTAGATTTTGATGAAGGTCAAACACTTTAGACTTCAGTGCAAACTCATTTACCTCATCGAGAAGAAAAAGATGTGATGACTGGATTCCAAAGTCCCAAAAGTAAAGCCATCAAAGATAAACATCTGCAGATCTGGGGTAAGTAATGTAAACTGGGGAAAAAAAAAAAAAAAAAAAAAAAAAATTAAACACAAGTTTTGAGTAAAAAAGAGCCTTCAGGCATCATCTCAAATTCTTGTTGCCTGCTAGGGGTGTTAAGGTGTGTTGACTTTGTTTGAACTGTTTATAGGAATGCAATCCAGCCAGGAAAGGCTACATGAAAAGAGGCCTTTTCTTAACAAGACTTTTCCAGTTCATTGAAGCTCAGCTCAGTGCACAAAGGGAAGGAGAGAGAAACAGTCTCTGAGTGGCCTGGAGTGACTTCCCCACCTGTCCTAAGGGAATAGCACAGACAAAAAAGGAAGTTTCTTGATGGCGCTGCTAATCTGTTTCAGGACAAGGACCCTACATAGCTCTACATCTTCAGTTTGAGTCATGCATGAATGCCATTTCCCTTACTGAAATGTACAGCTGTAGTGTCACCTAATAACCAATGGATTTTTATAGCACCATATTGTCCTCCAGCAGTGAACTCCCCCCATAAAAGAAACACAGGTTCAAATCATGTTCCTGAAAGCAGCTCCTGAGTTTATTTAGACTGCTCTCAGCATGGAGAGCTATACAGGGCAAAACAAACCCTATACTCCTTGGAAGCTCAAATACAGCTTAGCTGAGCTCACTGGAAAAACAGTTGCTCAAACTGTTCCCAGGGTCTTTTTCATGGAAGTAAGCACTAATCACCTAACTGTAACTATACATATACACATGTCCAAGAGCAATCAGTGATTTTGTGGGGGTGTTAAAAATGACACAGGATTTGAATCTCCAAGATGAAAATAGTAAATGGAGATCTTTAGAGATCTCCAAATCTTCATGTGAGCTTCTTGAAAACTTTCAGTCAGTACTTGGAAGGAAGACAGAAAAGTGATCCAGTACTTAAACAGCATTTGTCATTTGCCTCAGGACTGAAATAAGCAATATATGTAAAGGTTTCATGGAAAGAACATAGCAGCACAATGCAGTCTAAAGCTCCATTTATTCTAAATTTAAACTTTTCTATAAAAATCTACAAAATCTATTGATATAGGAGTGTTTAGTCCTTTATAAAGATCTGACTAATGCCAGTGACTAAAATCCTGAGCAGGAAAATCAATGCAACTGGTGATTACCTGTCACCAGGTGTTATTTATGAAGATTATACATGTTCTTAATACTGCCTATCTAAACATGAATTGAAGTGTCACATCTATAATTCCATCTCTTCGTTTTTGATGTTGCTTACAAATCAAATGGTTGAAAGACAAGGACTAAAATAAAATAAAGATATCGGGTTTTCACTTTAAGAAGTAATTGGGAACATCTTTAGTTATAGAAAAGACCCATTTAGATGTTGTTATGTAATTCTGATTACAGATTTCATCATGGTAACTGGGAATAGATTTAGGCACACATGATTAAAGCAATTTGACTTTGGACATGACTTAATTTTTTTCAAAAGGATGGAATTAGATACAATTGGATAGGTAATATTCATTCAATCTTTCTTGAGAGGACTTCACCTTCCCACTTTTTCTCAGGCTTGAAATATCCTATGAATAGACTTTTCCAGGGATATTTCAACTTCCAAGTAAATTACAAACTAAAAAATACAGCAGTAACAAAACATAAAAATTTATCAGCTAATGAGAATTTTTATTCTACATCGAGACTATGGGGTATTTCAGAATAAAAGTCTTCCAACAGCTTTAACTTATCCTACCTCATCCTATGATATATTCTTACTTTGCATAACATTCAAAATGACATTTCTTAAACCAAAGATAAATTTTTATGTTGTTGCTCAGATACCTTTCTTGGTTTATTGTAATCTTTTTGCTGATATATATACATATATATATATATATATATAAAGTTGGCAATTCCTGTTAAAAATAAGGGGCCACAGGACATGCCCAGGGCCCATGATCTTTTTGTCTTGCAACTTCTGCAAATACAACATACTTACTTGTATAACATTATTATTCAGATACAATGATTCAGTTCTCATTATAGAAAAGATAAATAAATCCCCAGTTTAAATTTAGTATCACTGAAGAGTTACAACTCTCATTGAAATTAATGGTATTTGGGAATACACTGCCCACATAAAAGCTAAAGAAGCCCTGATATTCTACATATGAAAAAGCAAACTGCCACACAAAAATGAAAAATCTGGGTTTGACTGAGTTTCTACCTGTACTTTTCTATCTGTATTGTAGGCACAAATGCTTACTTCTAACAGAAATTAAAATACTTCTTAAATCCAAGGTTCCTAAAAAGACACTTGTAAGAAACATGAGTAGTATGTTTTCACAAGTAATAAATCCAGAATGTCTATTTCACTCCTCCTGTGTGATTTCTTGAATGATGGGCTTTTTCAAATTAGTTCTTGTGAAGTAGGAGATAACTCTTAAAACCATCAAAATTGATGATGAAAAAACCCCACAACCGAAGTAATGGGAAATGCACAGCAAAATCTAGTAAATTGTTTCAGTGGGATACTCTCCAGTGACTCATTCCTTGTCTCAATTGATCTAGTTGCAGTTTCTACAATATTCTAACTAAGCTATTTCCACCTTCATTGTTAGACCATACATCTCTCTCTTATCAAGTTTGTGCTCTCCTTTACTGGAGAAGCTACGCAGACTTTATCTCCTATATTAGAACTGCAGATCAAGTGCACAGATCCATCTCCTGTGATGTGATTGTGTCTATATGCGCCTCCTGCACCTGGATCACAGATACTTCTACCCCTACACCAAGGCCCTCCTTAACTATCACTGTCTGAGCTAAACCAATCTAGCTTCTCACAGTTCTCTCTGTGAGGTACAGTTTTCAAATCTTGTCATTCTTCTATGCCTTATTTGAAGGTTCTCTAATTTAACAAGATATTTATTGGTTTGTTATGAGACTGAATAATTATTCTGATAGAGGTCATACTTCAGTGCCAATACAGAAGCAATGCAACCCGGCTTCATATATTTATATTAAACTTGTCTATTTAGTTTAAATTATTTTTAATAGTAAATAATAGCTTAAACTACATGGTTCAAAGGTTTATGCAGGAGACCTGAGCACACACACCACCAGTGTGATCAAGCAATGCCCGTTTATTACAACTAAGAAAGCCCTTTTATAATGTTCTCCCGCACATGTGAGTAACATGCAGTACAAGTCCTCAAGACTGGACAGTTAACTTAGCCCGCACTTTAAATCTTATGCTTGGATAAAAAGTGTCACATCAGCCTTGCCAGGCTTCCTGCCTTGTGTAACTTCCTCTTCTGTCCCAACCCCTTCCGGGGGTTGTTTGTCTCGTCGAGTTTCTCCCCCCTCATTCAGGGTTACGTCCTTATCGCATTCTTGCTCAGGCTGAGGCTCTTATCAGTCTTGTTCTCACGCAGGATTGCTCACATGTCCATTCTCTCGCAGAAAGTCCTCTTGAATCCCAACAAGTTTAAGATATTAAACTACTTCCAAGGATAGTACCTCCTCTTCAGTTATCCCACAATCACAGTAGAGAATCATAAAATGGTTTGGGTTGGAAGGGACCTTAAAGACCATCTAGTTACAACCCCCCTGCCATGGGCAGGGACACCTTCCACTAGATCTGGTTGCTCAAAGCCCCGTCCAACCTGGCCTTGAACACTGCCAGGGAGGGGGCAGCCACAGCTTCTGTGGGTAACCTGTGCCAGTGTCTCACCACCCTCACAGTGAAGAATTTCTTCCTTATACCTAAACCAAATTTACCCTTTTCCAGTTTAAAACCATTACCCCTCATCTTATCAGTATACTCCCTGATCAAGAGTCCCTCCTTATTTTTTCTGTAGCTCCCTTCAAGAACTGGAAGGCTGCTATAAGATCTCCCCAGAGCCTTCTCTTCTCCAGGCTGAACAACCCCAACTCTCTCAGCCTGTCCTCATAAGGGAGGTGCTCCAGTCCCCTGATCATCTTCATGGATCCCCTCTGGACCCACTTGAGCTGGTCCATGTCTTTATTATGTTGGAGGCCCCAGAGCTGAACACAGTACTCCAGATGGGGTCCTATGAGAGCAGAGTAGAGCAAGAGACATACTGCTGGACATACTTCTCTTGATGCAACACAAGATATGCTTGGCTTTCTGGGCTGCAAGTTCACATTCCTGGCTCACAGTCAGTTTTCCATCCATTAATACTCCCAAGTCACTCTCTGAAGGGCTGCTCTCAATCCACTCATCGCCCAGCCTGTATTTGTGCTTGGGATTGCCCTGACCCATGTGCAGGACCTTGCACTTGGCCTTGTTGAACTTCATGAGGTTTGCACAGGCCACCTCTCCAGCCTGTCCAGGTCCCTCTGGATGGCACATCCCTTTCCTCCAGGGTGTCAACCGCACCACACAGCTTGGTGGTGTTGGCAAATTTGCTGAGGGTGCACTCAATCCCACTGTCCATGTTGCCAACAAAGATGTTAAGCAGCGCTGGTCCCGGTACTGACTCCTGAGGAATGCCACTAGTCACTGCTTTCCACTTGGACATCGAGCTGTTGACTGCAACTCTTTGAGTGTGACCATCCAGCCAATTCCTTATCCACCGAGTGGTCCATCCGTCAAATCCATGTCTGTCCAATTTGGAGACAAAGATATCATGTGGGAGAGTATCAAATGTTTTGCACAAGTCCAGGTAGATGATGTCAGTTGCTTTTCCCTTATCCACCAATGTTGTAACCCCATCATAGAAGGCCACCCAATTTGTCAGGCATGATTTGCCCTTAGTCAAGCCATGTTGGCTGTCACCAATGACCTCCTTATTTTCCATGTGCCCCAGCGTAGTTTCCAGGAGGATCTGCACCATGATCTTGCCAGGCACAGAGGTGAGACTTGACTGGCCTTTACCTCCCTGGGACTTCTTTTTTCCATTTATAAAAATGGGGGATATGTTTCCCCTTTCCCAGTCAGTGGGAACTTCACCAGACTGCCATAACTTCTCAAATATGATGGATAATGGCTTAGCCACCTCATCTGCCAGTTGTCTCAGGAGCCATGGATGAATCTCATCAGGTCCCATGGACTTGTGCACCCTCATGTTCTTTAGATGGTCTCAAACTTGATCTTCTTCTATGGTGGATGGTTCTTCATTCTCTCAGTCCCTGCCTTTGCCTTCAGCATCTTGGGCGGTGTGGCTGGAGTGCTTGCTGAAGACTGAGGCAAAAAAAGTCATCGAGTACCTCAGCCTTCTCCATATCCCTGGTAACCTGGTGTTCCATTTCCTTCTGGAGAGGACCCACATTTTCCCCAGTCTTTGCTTTTTATCAGTGATGTACCTATAGAAGTTTTTCTTGTTGCTCTTGATGTTCCTGGCCAGATTAAATTCTGTCAGGGCTTTGGCCTTCTTAACTTGATCCCTGGATGCTTGGAGAATTTCTCTGTATTCCTCCCAGGCTACCTGTCCTTGATTTCACCCTCTGTAAGCTTCTTGTCTGTGCTTGTTTTGTGTTTTGCCCTTGTTCGTCCATGCAGGCCTCCTGGTGTTTTTACCTGACTTCCTTTTTTCAGTTGGGATGCATCAATCCTGAGCTTGAAGGATGTGATCCCTGAATATTAACCAGCTTTCTTGAGTCCCTCTTCCTTCCAGGGTTTTATCCCATTGTATTCTACAAAAGCAGACCTCTGAGAGGGTGAAAGTCTGCTCCCCTGAAGTCCAGGGCACTGAATTTGCTGTGTGCCCTCCTCACTGTCCTAAGGATTTTGAACTCCACCTTTTCATGGTCACTGCAGACAAGGCTACCCTTGAGCTTCACCTTCCCCACCAGCCCCTCCTTGTTGGTGAGATTATCATTCTATATTAGAAGCCTGCTTTTCACTGAATTCCTGAAATCACACAGTCACTTTTGAATCCCCAGCAACAACTACATTTGAAGACCTATCAGATAAATTGTAGTCTGTCAGTGCCTGCTTTGTTGATTTTTACTGTCAGTTGGTCTACAATGAGCACTGTGTGAAAGTTTTTAAGGACAAGTTCCTCCTGCAATTATTCCCATAGGTCTTACTAATGAAGACAGATTTTTTTTTCTTCAGGTTCCTGCAGTCTTTTTCACTGATTGTTTTTTATTTTGATTTATCTTCTCCTGTAAGAGGGCCTTGCCATACACAAAGAACCCTTAAAAAATTCTCAGATTCTTTTAGAGAAAGATACAACATACAAACAAAGTAAGTGAAAAGACATTACAGAGTGAGGAAAGAATGGCCATGTGTTTGATATGCATGCCGAAAACTCACATGATGTCACTTAGAGAAAATTTAGTGAAAGTAACAATTCATATATAGAACTCCTATGGACTTGTAGTTAACTTTCAGGTTGGAGTTAACCTCCAACCTGGTTTTAAATGTCAAGAGAATTTTAATATTTTCAAATATTTCCTGATGATTCCATAAAAGTATAATTCAAATCCAATGTAACAATAAAGAAGTTTGGCTTGAAAACAGAGGGACAGAGTTCCTGCCTGACATTTGCATCATAAATCCAGCCAGGAATCAGAATGCAGTACACCACTGAAAGCTGCAGAACTCTAATGATAAACAAGCACATTGGGAGGCAAAGCATTATCACTAAATGGATTATTTATGCTAGTTCTCAAAACAAGGAAGGGAGGTGAATAATCCTCTTTAAATCTCAAGGCTGCTGATCAAAAAAAAATTTCCAAGTACAGTAAAAAATTTGGCTCCTAGAAATATATTGGAGCTCCTTGAGCTTTTCTTCCCTCAATTCAGGAAAGAGAAATTGTTCCACAGCTGCAAGGAATCAATTTTTGGTACTCCTGAATTAGGATTTAAGTTCCCCATGGGACTGCTTAAGCTTTCTATCCCCTTCAGCTCTCTGTGGGAGGCACCCATGGTTCTGAGGAAAAACACTTCTGAGGCCAGGCCAAGTTTGAAGTAGACAGTATGGCCAGGTGTTGAAGCCAAGTCTGTGAACCTCCATGGCACAGAGGTCCTCCAGACTCTAAATTGGGGTGGGTAGGAGGAAGATTCACATCCGGAAATTCCTGTGCTTTTTTTCCCTTTCTGTCAGACTTGGCAGGATATTTTCTCAGGTAGATGGAGGGAAGCATGTTTTTCACTTAACATTTAGTTATGTATAACCTTGAAAAATTAGGCTGGTCACAAACGTGGTAGATTTGCACAAGATTTAAAGGTGAAATTAACATCACATGTACAGGCGGTGAGTGAAAGCCCAGTGGAATCAGTGGGCAATTTTCCACTGAGATCAATGGGCTCTGGATTACACCCATAAAGCCTGACTAACGAGGCGTTATGTGTATTAAAAACATAGGTTAAACTAGGAAATACAGTACTTCTGTGCCAATGAGATTCTGGATCTCTTTGGCTTCCCATAGACTTAATGCTGAATAGCATAAAGGGAACAGAAAGTCCCTTGCAAAGCTATTGCATGCAGTCAGACCGTGTGCTCTCACAGAGCCCATGGTCTCCAGGCCTGCAGGAATAAGGATTTAGTTTGCAAGTTCACTGAAAGAGCCTTAGTGTCACATACATTAACAGTGTTTCATGAAGTATAACACTAACAGCATGCATTTTTTCCCCCCTCTCTCATGTATTTGCATCTGCTGTGCATGGAAAGGTGAGGTTATATCCATTCTAAAATGTCTATATAGGTCTAAGGCAGGCAGAGAGAAAGCACTGTCAGACATTTTGAAGAGATGAATCAATAGCTAAAAGTCTTGTAGAATGAATTTATGACCAGACTGGTTTCCACAGTCATATACCTTGGAAGAAGCACGTAATGAAATGTGATAATCTATGGTAGGAAAATTCTTACAGTTCATCAAAAAGGAATGACACACTATTTTTCTACAGATTTGCTATCACCAGCACTGCTAAGAAGCATGAGATAGTGGCCAAAACATTGACATAATTCTCACTGCATCTCGGCAAATAGATGATTTGGACCAGTTAGGTTACAAAATATGTTATGATGTCTGGGAGCTGGGAGATTATTATCTTTATCAATGAGAAGATTTTAGTCATGTAAGTGACCAGCAGGAACAATGGTTAGGCATCCCAAAGCATCCTATAATTCATAGAAATGAAGAAAGAAGCTTGCAGTGCAGACCGAAAGGTGGAAGATGGGCACTCCTGCCATCAACAGAGGCAAAGTATTGCCTTTCAGCTGTTCCCACCAAAGCTACAACACTTGGCACGAATCACAACCTTGAAAAAAGCAGATTATTTTCCCTTCATCTGCAAGAAGCTGTAAATCCCACATAGGCCCACAGGGACTCAGAATGCTGCTCATTTTAAAAAGTGCCAGTTAGCTGCTGGTTTATATACTGTCCTACACAGTGACTACACCTGCTGATGCTGAGTCAGTTCTCATCCTCTCCTTCCTGACTTTCTTAACACCAAACAGCCTGGAGAGCTGCTACTTCTCTTAAATCAGTTAACTAAAGCTTTAAACATTATGTCAGAAAATGTTAACAAAATAAAATATATCATATCTATCAGCTAGATAAGATTTAATTGAAACTGTGAGTCTTAATGTTTCAATGCTTATAGAGCAGTACATGCCATAATATATACCATAATGTGCATCATAACACCAGTCATCCCCTCTCATCCTCACAACATAGTCCATGGAACACTGCTGAAAAGAACATTTGACAGAAGCACAGATGAGCATACAAACCACAGAGTCATCGCATAGAACTGAGGACTGCATCTAAATCAATGGTTTGCATTTACAGTATCTTGTGAAGTTCATATGTCTCTTCAGTCCAGCCACAAATCTGCAGCAATAAAAAAATGCTGCAAGTACAAAACAGTGTAGAGACAAATGTAGCAGAACTCCTTTGCTTATTCGGATGGCATTTATGGTCTAGACACTATTAAATTTGTTTCGTTTCAGTATTTTCATACATCTAATTTTTTTAAATAAAATTGACTTTATGCAATAAAAAAAATTCTAAGTGCACAGAACATAACAGTGTAAGCAACGTAACTATGGTGTAAGGAGAAATGATAGTCAAAACACTGCAATCCCCTAGACAGCAACTTTAATACGTCAGGCTACAGCAGACTACACAGTCTGCATTTCTGAATCTGGCTCAAACTATAAAAATCTTATTGTCTTCAGTTATTTAAATAGGAAATATGGCAGCATGGACTCTATAAAGAAATTTATAAGTAGCCCTGTAAAAAGTTCTCAACAGAATTTACTTGAGACATAATTTATTTAAAACATTGAACAACTTAGTAGATCAGTTGTAATCAATACTGTGTAAAACCTGCAGAGAAAACTACTACTTGCAGTGTTCTTTGAACTCTTTTCTACCAAGCAATGTGTTCTTGACTGTGTTCAGCATGGAGCATGGGCAAGAGTAGGTGTATGATTCTCAGCCCTACACTTAGGAGCTACTGCTGAACTTGGCAGGGATTGGGATCTACCAGCAGCTGCTTCTCATGAAGGTCATGCAATCCCTCTCATGGGAGACAAGTCAACCTGCTGCTTCAATCCTGCCAGGTGTTTGGTGCAGCAGAATCGGAGAGAGATTTTACCAGCAGTCCTGGCTGACCGGGGAGCTCCCGACTGATTGGAAATTGGGCAAAGTGACACCCATCTATAAGAAGGGTTGGAAGGATGATCCGGGAAATTACAGGCCTGTCAGCTTGACTCAGTGACCGGGAAACTGATGGAGCAGCTCATCCTGAGTACCCTCACACAACACAGGCAGGACAACCAGATGCTCAGGCCCAGTCAGCATGGGTTTATGAAAGGCAGGTCCTGCCTGACAAACCTGATCTCCTTCTACGACAGGGCAACCTGCTTATCGGACGAGTGAAAGGCTGTGGATGTTGTTTACCTTGACTTTAGTAAGGCCTTTGGCACCATTTCCCGCAGCATTCTCCTGCTGAAACTGGCTGCTCGAGGCTTGGATGGGCACACGCTTTGCTGGGTAAAAAACTGTCTGGATGTTTGGGCCCAAAGAGTTGTGGTGAACGGAGTTAAATCCAGTTGGCAGCCGGTCACGAGTGGTGTCCCCCAGGGCTCGGTGTTGGGGCCACTCCTGTTTCACATCTTTATTGATGATCTAGATGAGGGGATCGAGTGCACCCTCAGTCAGTTTGCAGATGACACCCAGGTGGGTGGGAGTGTTGATCTGCTCGAGGGTAGGGAGGCTCTGCAGAGAGACCTGGACAGGCTGGAGCCATGGGCTGAGGCCAACTGGAGGAGTTTCAATAAGGGCAAATGCCGGGGGCTGCCCTTGGGCCACAACAACCCCCAGCAGCACTACAGGCTTGGGGAGGAGTGGCTGGAGAGCTGCCAGTCAGAGAGGGACCTGGGGGGTTGATTGACAGCTGGCTGAACAGGAGCCAGCAGTGTGCCCAGGTGGCCAAGAAGGCCAATGGCATCCTGGCTTGTGTCGGCAATAGCGTGGCCAGAAGGGACAGGGAAGGGATCTGACCACTGTACTCGGCACTGGTGAGGCCGCCCCTCGATTCCTGTGTTCAGTTTTGGGCCCCTCACTCCAAAAAGGACATTGAATGACTCGAGCGTGTCCAGAGAAGGGCAACGAAGCTGGTGAAGGCTCTGGAGCACAGGTCGTACGAGGAGCGGCTGAGGGAACTGGGGGTGTTTAGTCTGGAGAAGAGGAGGCTGAGGGGAGACCTCATCGCCCTCTACAGCTCCCTGAAAGGAGGGTGCAGAGAGCTGGGGATGAGTCTCTTGAACCAAGTAACAAGCAATAGGACAACAGATAATGGCTCAAGCTGCACCAGGGAAGGTTTAGGCTAGATGTCAGGAAGCATTTATTTCCAGAAGGGGTTGTTAGGCGTTGGAATGGGCTGCCCAGGCAGGTGGTGGAGTCCCCATCCCTGGAGGTGTTTAAGAGTAGAGCTGACATAGCGCTGAGGGATCTGGTGTAGTTGGGAACTGTCAGTTTGAGATTAATGGCTGGACTAGATGATCTTCAAGGTCTTTTCCAGCCGAGATGATTCTGTGATTCTGGTATGCTGAGATCCCAGTACACACAGAAAGAAAGCCTCACGTCGCTGAATGGGCAGGTGTTTGCACTCCTGCTGAGGTCGAAGCTCACTAGGAGTTGTGATACAGGTGCCACTGCTCCTCTGAGCAGGCAGCAGCACTGTCACACCTGAAGAAGCTCACGGCTGGTTCTGCTTCTGGAAATGCCCAGGTGGCTCAGCTGAACAACTGGGTCTTACTGACTTTCCTGTAGGTACGGTTGACTCTCATTCTGGGAACAGAGGGGTCCATTCCCACCAGAGCTTTTCAAACCTCACTAAAATCTTTCTCTGTTTTTCTCTCTTAACAGCAACGTGCAGTCATAGTATAAGGGAAGAGAGGCATAGAGAACAGAGAAGCATTGTAAGTTATTCATTATCAAGGCAACAAAACATGATGAGTATATTTAGTCATTAAAAACCAGAAAAATAGTCATTATCACATGTAACAAGTTTCACCACACATTTCCTTTCACAGGTGCTTAAACACATGACA
This sequence comes from Athene noctua, assembly GCF_965140245.1. Classification (NCBI taxonomy): domain Eukaryota; kingdom Metazoa; phylum Chordata; class Aves; order Strigiformes; family Strigidae; genus Athene; species Athene noctua. The sequence goes on along the minus strand of NC_134040.1, from coordinate 18,263,054 downwards.
GTTACTGTACCTGCGCAGTAGCCCTCAGTAGTTCCATGGGTTGTCCCCCAGCTTGCAAAAGCAGGCATGTGGTAACTCAGAGTGTCAAAAGGGCAATCCTGAGGAAGTTAGAAGCTTCTTTACAAAGTAGTGTTCCCTTTATCTTCAATCCTTCTTCCCAATTTGAAGAGTGTATTTGGATCAACTCTATTCAGTCATAAACAAGGATTTCTACTTGCTCGAAATAAAGCCATGAGAAGGGAGAAGTGTGTCTAAGTGTCATGCATAGTGCAGACAGGACGTCCACTTCAAAGGTTAGTTCTGAGTAAACTTGTTCCGGATTCTTGCATGCTCTAATCCAGAACGGAGCTACAGGCTCAAACCAATTTATGTTTTTATTATCTCTATACCCACTGGTTTTAATGTTTAGTATTCTGTAGACTTTCACATATTACCATTTTCTACAACAAATTTCTATTCCTGAGGAACTGAAAATAAAAATAGCAGATGTCTCTACTCAAGTATATTGTAATTCCTGTTCTGAAAGCATATAATTCGTTGGGGTTTTTTTTATTTAAACAACCTCCATGTATTCTCTAAGAAAAACAGACTTATGCTGTTTCTTTAAAAAAAAAAAAAAGTTAAACCTTTGATGTGATGGATGCATTGAACATGTCAGGAAGAGTATTATCAAAGGGAGAAGTTTAAAGCCATTCCCTGGGGTATATATGTTTTGATGTCCTACTGTCCTTGTCATACATGAAAGTATTTGGTCTATCCAGAAATTCATTTGACCCAGAAAAAACAAATTGTTCAGAGTTAATAGGGAAAAAACCCACACACAGAACAAGGGCTGGGACTATGATATGCTCAGTATTATACTGCACTCTCTGTTTGAAGTAGATTAAGAAGAAACAGTAACAAGTAATTAAAATGTGTCCCATTGGTCCCGTACTATTATCCAAACACTTCTATAAAAAAAAAAATTTAAAAAAACCCCCGAAACAACACAAAAAAAAAAAAAAAAAAAACACCAAAAACAAAGGACTCTAAATCCCAGGTGTCTTAAATGGGTTTCTTCAGGTATCTAATGGCAGCTTCATTCATATGACACAAGCTTCCTAGGTGACAATATACCTGGAAAACTTTTCTTAAACGGAGAATAAAATTGGTCTAAGGGCAGAATCAGCCTATATTTTTCTGTATGAAAATATAGCCTGTAATACTTGATTCAGATAATAGAAAAATAAAGGTTGCATCAAATGTGATTTTACCAGCTTCCCTAAGATTATATTATATTTTTGTTATTTCTCTGATATTAAATAAATGTTTTTATTTATACTTTTTTAAAAAATGCAAATGTGTCTCTCCAAAGATATCTTATAAAATGCAAGCTCAGAAATTCTTCCCTGAACTTCAGAGTATTTGAAAAAGAGACAACTCAACAGCAAAATTCAGAGCAGCTTCCAGGACAGCTTATGTGTCCTAATAAAGAATATTAAGGAGAGGACTTACTTGCCACATATTTCTGGAAGTCCTGAATCAGTTCTCTTTATAGTTAGCAGTCAGACTTCCACAGACTTTACTATCAGCTGGGTCACAACTTTATTCAGAAATGTCACTTGCTTAATGCCTATTCTGCCATAAACTTCAGGAAATCTTACAGCAAGGTGCAGTGAAACTCAGTGACTTGAGGTTAAAACTGAGGGCAGCTAGACTCTTAGCAGGGAACTAGCAATAAACTTTTTAAAAAGCACTTTGCTTATGTATAAGTGAACAGCATTTCTGGCAAACCAACAATTAGCCAAGGTTAAGAAGTATTACCAGTTCAGTGATCTCAGAATCATTTTCTTAAAATAGCAGAACAGAAAGTGGAGAGCCAGCTTACCTCATGGGCTTCAACAAGCCCTCTTATTTTGTGTTTTGGCAGAATGATGGTACAAGAGAAGAAAACTTAGACCTAAAGTAAATCATGGAGAAGCTCCTAGATGTGATACATCCCATGTCTAAGGAATGATGAATTACAACCCTTTGGAAAGGTCCACTGTAATGAAAAAAGTGACCTTGGATGCTAGTGATGACAGTCTATCCGGGAGTGACTACTCTGATCCAACAGAGAGAACCAGTCTGTTGTAACCTTATCATCCTGAAATTCATGGTTCACTGCCGGAAAGAATTTGAAAGAGACAGAACTGAAAACTTTAAAGTAGTTCCAAACCTATCCCCTGGCTCAGGGCTCCCTGAGCGAGCCCTTGCACATTCTCACATGCTAAAACACAGTTTCAGAGAAGTGGAACCTGACCATTTCAAACAGGTCTTACTTTTGGAATGAACAGCATGAATGAATATTCATAGAAAATTCTACAAGGCCATCACAGATGTGTCCTAGTTTGTTCAAAATACACAGTGACCCTTTAGACAGACTCTTTCTCATACCATAAATGGTCTGGTACTATGTGGAGAAGTCCTACATTACAAACAGATTTATTAGCATATGTACAAAACCAACATTCACACGAAAATATTTATTTTAAATATAGTGAAGCTTGACTTATTAAAGTGATTAATTCTTTTTATCACATTTCTTGTATGTACAGAATATAGCTTAGCAACAAACTTGAACATGAGGCACATGGCTAAAAAGTTGAAAATTGTGGTAATGTAAGAGTATATGGTTGAATTGTTTGATAATAAAATGTTCCGACATAGTATAAAATGCAAATTGTGTGTTGTGGCCTTAAATTGTTCCAGTTCATTTCCCTTGCTGTGAGCATTCATTACAACTAATCATTGCAACAGGTTTTTATTATTCATAATTACTTTTTCAAATTGCAATGATGGTAAATTTTGAAAGTTCTGATCATCACCTGTCACCATTCATGCTTGTCAGATCTTTTCTATACAGAATATTTTGCATATTCGCCATTATTAATATATTTGTGGGCTGTTATTATTCAAATCTAGTAAGGATCTTTTAAAGGAAATGCAATACTGTTTCTTAAATACATCCTTTTAGAAAAAAATTACTGACTGATGCTGATCCTAACTCAGAAAATGAAATGAAATGCCACTAATTAAATGTATAGTTTACTCCTTGCACTCAGTCAGGCTCATGAAGGCACCTACAGTTAGACAGAAACTACTTTACTGTTATTATCATACAGGCAGCAAGACATTTTAAAGGCCAATTTGTAAAATGAAAAGGTTGAAAACATAAAACATTCCTTCCCAGCAAAAATGGAGAATGAGAGAAACGGCAAAAGAGAGGAAGAAAACTGCCTACAGAGCTATAAGCAACAAAATGCTTTACAGAACCAACACTCAATAACTCAAGCTCATCAATCTGTTCCCATTTTATGAGGTAGCTGTACATGTCATATAGCTGTTTCATCAGACAGAATAAACACAGAGGTTTTAACTGTTGGAACTGCCACTATTCTGCAGTTGCATTTGGTTTGCTACTTCTGGATAAGCCAAAATACAAAGTCAGTACTTCCCTCAGAAGGGACTCTGATTTACTCTTTCCAGAACAGCAAATACAGCTGGATATTTTCATAAAAGATCACAAAATAGTTTAGGTGACCTGAACTGGCAGATGAAGCAAGTGTACAGAAATAAAAGAAATAAACCTAACCAACAGTAGTACGTTGATTTACTGTGTCATTCAATGCCATCAGAAGTTCTGAATCCATTTTCTCCTTGTAGCAGTGACACAAAGTGCAATAATGATGGTACCGTCCTAACACATACTATGGTCAATAGAGAAAAGGGAAGAATATACTACATATCAGGAACTACAGGGGGTACTAATATTTCACAAGTCTCTGAGGAAGTTATTGTGGATTGAAGCTCACTAAATATGCTTACTATTCACAGTGCAGATTACATGACAGACAAAAGAAAGCAATTACAAATTTCACTTTTTCACAGAGCTCGTGCATAAAATATGACACCAGCACAGTTACGGTAAATCTTTCAAAACCATTTGGACAGAACACAGTTTGGCCACTTTAAAAGAAAATAGCTGCACATGTGTTAATAAAACTATTGTACTTCTGACACGAAAAACAGAAGATAAGGAGGTTAGCAGTCATGGTTGACTAAATAAAGCCTTCGACAGAACTTGACATTCGATGATCCAACTTGAAAGGTTATGGAACACATTCCAGGCTGATTAAATGGGTCAGAGCTTTTCCTATGGACCATAGCCAGCAGGTTAAAGTCAATTGTGTCCCCTCCAATTGGCAAGCGATTAATGGAGATGTCTCCCTGGGGCACTAAATTGGGACCTTTACTCTTTCTACTAATGATTAATGACCTGGTATTATACAATGCAGCAATAAAGAATAAGCACGTGATGCTCCCCTCACGCAATCTTTTCTAAATCACTGCATTAGAGGTCTCAAACTTCAAGAAGATAACATAAAATAACCAGTTGGGCATGATTTTAAGAAGTAGTAGCCAGTAAGAACAGTACCCTCTGTTCTTGGCCAAGCAACACAATACACTTATTGCATTAATTTACTTTCTTTACACATTACAGATGAGATCAGGATCTGAACTTTTGCTTCCTATTTCTAGGAGCAATATATTAGAACAGTATGCAAATGTAATTAGGAATAGGTGAAAATATTCCTATATTTTTTTCCTATTAAAAATCAAACTTGAAAAAATCAAGCTAAATCTCTATCAGGAAATATCTTAAGACATCTTTAAGGAGAATTTTCATCACTTAAAGACACTGTGGTCCAGACATCAGGACCATTTTTGAAAATTCACAACCCATAAATTGGTCACACTTCAGAAGATGCAGTGATAGATAAATGAAATCTTACGGTTAAGAAAAGAGAGCTGAAGACAGCCAGATTATATGTTGCAAATAGAAACTAGCAGCAGTATTTTAGGAGATAATCAAATATTAATTGAAAGAAGGCAGAAGAATCTGATTTGCACAATTATCTGAAAGAAGTTTGTTAAGCAGGTTCTTCACTAATTTTGTTCATAGTTAACTGTATCTTCATTTGTCATGATGCAAGTAAAACATGCCTTTATTCCCTTAAGCTCCCTTCAAACTTCTAGTTAGTTTTAAAAGCTAAATTCTGTCGGGGTTTTGGTGTCTATTTTTATTACTAGAAATTGAATTTCAATGCAATTTTTCAAATAAAGCAAGCTATATTGAGAAAAGCTTCACACAAAATCAGTTTGAGACTTGATGTGTGTTAAAAGGACATCAGATTTAACTATGTTCATCAGTTTGGGGAGAGATGGGAGGATGAGCTCATGGGTGACCCTGAGCTAATGTCCCCACTTTTTTGGGCAGATCAAAATGAAATCACCAGATAAAATTTGTGGAAAACTTCATCAGAAGAAAGAAAATGGGAAAAATTACATGGTAAAGCTGATTGTGGTAAGATATGTTTTTCAAAATGAGATGTGACCCAAAAGGAAACATTTAGCTAGGTAAAAAAATCAAAAAAATCAAACATTAAGATTGTAAAAGATTAATGGATAGGTCTGCATAGAGTTGTGAACAGTGAATTATTATCAAAAAATTATGTTTCTAATGAGGAATATATGGGATAGGTTCTCAGATTTATATTAATTGATATATTTTTCAATGAACAATAAAAAGAAACACCACATCACTGCGATAACATTGGAAAAAATTTAGTGAGTGAGAAAATGCAAAGACCAAAGAGATGTGGTCACTGTTGCAATTCCTGGTCTTGCAAGTTCACTGGAAATGCCATATCATATTTGAAAGTTTTTTCCTAAATGATGTGTCTACTTCACACATGTCATAATCTGAAAAATCCCTGCAGTCAGGAGGTTAGATTAGGTGCTGACAGTTGTCCTTTGCAGCATCACAGTCTGTGAATCTCTAAATCTATTTATTTATTTCCATTTGTAGAGTTGTACTTAACAACAAATGAAAAGTTTTGAGTTTATGTCATGAGGTTACTATGTGAAATATTGAGAAGATAGGAAACATCATTAGTAGGTTAAAGCTCAGGCTTTTAATACAGCCACCTGATAAAATATAAGAAGGTAAAACTATATTAAATTAAAACATGATAATTAATTTGGTATAGCACATTTCCTGTTCTTAGAAGCATAGAAATTATGGTTGGAAGGGACCTATGGTGGCCCTCTTGCTCAGAGCAAGACAACTTAAATATCTCAAAGTGCAGTCTGCTGGTGTTGCCCCTTATGTCATCTAGTGCTACTGAGTATGACTGCCAGCTTTGTGACTGCCTTTCAAGCAGCCGTAAACTCTTAGCTCACCCCTTAACCTCCTTGCTACCTGGCCTTATCACTACTTAGATATTTGTCAAACTCTAAAAACAATGCTGTGAAATACTGCAATCCATGTACCAGTGAAAAAGGACACTTTATTATTTTCCTTAGGAATGAAGAAAATACTTGGCTTGCACCTTTACTGTTCTAGGGTGTATCACCAAGATAGCATACATCTCAAGCCTTTTCGAAAACAAAAAAGTATCCTTCCAAAGTTGCCATGGCAAACTTTTCTGGTTCGTTTGAAGTGTCAGACTGCTCTGAGGTAAAAGCATTTCTTGTTATCTGCTTCATGGTCTAAATGTCCAGTAATCTGGGAATCTAAATATGCCCTTAGATGCAAGAGTACAATACAAAGGTTATGTATGTGTAACATGCATATTGAAGCTCTCAAAGGAAACATTTAGTAGCCTTTAAGGTTCTTTCACACTCTTAGCATCCCTCTTCAAATGATCTCTTCTACCTTCTATGCCACATCTCACTGCAGAATGGCAAAAGTAGGAAGATGTATGGCAGAAAATCCCTGCAATAGAATTAAACCTAACTAGTATCCCTCTCTATTGTCAAAGTACTGAATGAATATTGAAAAGGTACATCTAGAATATTCTTCAAACTAAGACTGAAACTTCAGTGGGTGTCTGATATTAATCTTCAGCCATCTTAGAAGATTTCTTGAAAGCTAGAAATCCAGGAATTGCCAGCTGCAAGCTGCATGTTGTAATCAATGGCGGGGGGGGGGGGGGGGGGGGGGGGGGGGGGAAGAAAAAAAAAGAAAGAAACAAAAAACCCTACCTAGGAAGTAGCTCATCTATTTCATCGCTATTTTTGACTGGTATATTACTTGGAACTAAGATAATTCATTTGAATGAACAGAGTTTTACATCTAATATGCATATTCAACCATGATGAATTGGATGGCATTTTTTGAGTATTCTAGCCATAACATCTATCTTGAAGGCAGCTCTAAATTACTGTTGTTCCAGATCATTTCATGCCTGGACTGTAGGAGAGAACATGCAATCTAAGATAAACATAGGCCAAAGATTTAAAGTATCATTGTGCAACATCTTATACTGCTCAGGTAATGAATGTATAACATCTTAATGAATTAATAACATCTTAGACTGCTCAGGTAGTGAAGTCTGTGAGGCACAAGTGACTGCATGAGACAAACACAGTGCTACAGTCTAAGCTAAGGCTGCTAAATGAAAATTAAATAAAACTGAATGATTACTTAAAATGAACATACAGTAACTTTTTCTCTGTAACTTCATGTAGAATAAGTTATTAGATCTTCCTATTTTAAAATATTGTTTATTGTGTGCTATTGGATAGAGCAGTGGGAAGATAACACAGAGATACCATAAAATATCCAAGATAGCCTTGAAAGATGACCATTATTAGTCTTTAAGATCCTGTATTGTCTAATGATGAAAGCACATTTATTTTGCCAGTGCTGCAAGTTATGCATTGCATAAATGAACATCAGTTTTGGCCTTGCTGTCTGCACCAACAATGACCAGGCCTGATAAGAACCTTCACTAAAAAACTCACAGGACAATACACAGATTGGCAAGCAAATTGTGCAGGGTGATGCGGACAAGAGAGACCTTGTAATCAAGAAACCAGGACTGAAAGGAGGCTACTCCAAGTGTATGCACAGAAATAAGGAAATGCAGATAGGACAGCATGATGGGGAATGTGTTCACACTTTTCCTGGGAAATCAGCATGAGTGGAGCCCATCTGTACACTAATGCACACAGCATGGGCAGTGAACAGGAGGAATCAGAGGTCTGCATGAGATTACAGGGCTATAATCTCTTTGGGATCACAGAGACGTGGTGGGATGGCTCACACAGCTGGAATGCTGCCATAGCTGGACACAGGCCCTTTAGAAAAAACAGGACAGAATTGCAAGGATGGGCAGTTGCCTTTTATATGACAGAGCATCAGGGATGCATTGCGCCCTGCCTAGGAATTGGTAATGAGCCAGCTGAGAGCTTATGGCCCAGGGTTAAACTGTGGACCCACAAGAGCGATGTGATGAGTGTCTGCTACTGTAGTGTATTAGTTGACAATATAAGGTAGTAGTTTTCCTGACAAACCTTGCCCATATGTATATTTAGACCACATAACACTCTTACTGCTTTGAGTCTCTGGCATCCGTTCAGAATACTATTAGGCATTAACAGCTTGGCTATCATGGAATGGTTTATTTTTTCAAGAAATTTAGTTTTTGTCTTGATAATGAATGAACCAATTGTTGAAATCTTACTTTTTGTTTGAGGTGCTTGACCCAGACCTGGAACAGGTTGCCCAGAGAGGTTGTGGCTGCCCCTTCCCTGGCAGTGTTCAAGGCCAGGTTGGACGGGGCTTTGAGCAACCTGGTCTAGTGGAAGGTGTCCCTGCCCATGGCAGGGGGGTTGGAACTAGATGACCTTTAAAGTCCCTTCCAGTCCAAACCGTTCTATGATTCTATGAAAATTATAATTTTCTGAACATGTACCAATAAATCTGCCAGCAAACAAACCCAATTTTTGTTGCGTTAAAGTAGACAATGAACAAGACAACCAGCAAAGTCCACCAAAAACAAAGGCTAAAAGGTACAAGGAGTTACATGCCAAAGATGATTAATTAGAAATCTATAAAAAATGTGAACTGGGAAAGGAAAACTAGGATTTTATTTCTTAGGCTAGGTTAAGCAACATGGGTAGACAATCTAGAATGTTAATCTTATGACCAAATCTGGAGTTTAAGTCCACTTGAACACAAGGAAATTTGCCTGCCTCTTTAGATTCAGTAAAGCGAGACGCTGAAGTTAAGATGAGTCTACATGATATGAGAATTAAACGAACTAGCCCCAGATACTCTAGTTTATCTAACCTCTTTGTGGGGTACTTGAAGGATGCATTATTCTTAATTTTTTCTGTTTCACAATGGCAAAATAAACCTTCAAGTTTACCTATGCTTGTTTGTCATTTAATAAGCTTTCAAGTATCACCTTAAATCACAGAATCAGAGAATCATCTAGGTTGTAAAGGACCTTGAAGATCATCTAGTCCAACCGTTAACCTAACATTGGCAGTTCTCAACTACACCAGATCCCTCAGCGCTATGTCAACACTACTCTTAAACACCTCCAGGGATGGGGACTACACCACCTGCCTGGGAAGCCCATTCCAACGCCTAACAACCCCTTCTGTAAAGAAATGCTTCCTAATATCCAGTCTAAACCTTCCCTGGTGCAATTTGAGGCCATTACCTCTTGTCTTATTGCTTATTACTTGGTTCAAGAGACTCATCCCCAGCTCTCTGCACCCTCCTTTCAGGGAGCTGTAGAGGGCGATGAGGTCTCCCCTCAGCCTCCTCTTCTCCAGACTAAACACCCCCAGTTCCCTCAGCCGCTCCTCGTACGACCTGTGCTCCAGAGCCTGCACCAGCTTCGTTGCCCTTCTCTGGACACGCTCGAGTCATTCAATGTCCTTTTTGTAGTGAGGGGCCCAAAACTGAACACAGGAATCGAGGGGCGGCCTCACCAGTGCCGAGTACAGGGTAAGATCCCTTCCCTGTCCCTTCTGGCCACGCTATTGCCGACACAAGCCAGGATGCCATTGGCCTTCTTGGCCACCTGGGCACACTGCTGGCTCCTGTTCAGTCAGCTGTCGGTCAGCAGCCCCAGGTCCCTCTCTGACTGGCAGCTCTCCAGCCACTCCTCCCCAAGCCTGTAGTGCTGCTGGGGGTTGTTGTGGCCTAAGGGCAGCCCCCGGCATTTGGCCTCATTGAAACTCCTCCAGTTGGCCTCAGCCCATGGCTCCAGTCTGTCCAGGTCTCTCTGCAGAGCCTCCCTACCCTCGAGCAGATCAACACTCCCACCCACCTGGGTGTCATCTGCAAACTGACTGAGGGTGCACTCGATCCCCTCATCTAGATCATCAATAAAGATGTGAAACAGGAGTGGCCCCAACACCGAGCCCTGGGGGACACCACTCGTGACCGGCTGCCAACTGGATTTAACTCTGTTCACCACAACTCTTTGGGCCCAAACATCCAGACAGTTTTTTACCCAGCAAAGCGTGTGCCCATCCAAGCCTCCAGCAGCCAGTTTCACCAGGAGAATGTTGTGGGAAACGGTGTCAAAGGCCTTAATAAAGTCAAGGTAAACAACATCCACAGCCTTTCACTCGTCTGATAAGCAGGTTGCCCTGTCGTAGAAGGAGATCAGGTTTGTCAAGCAGGACCTGCCTTTCATAAACCCATGCTGACTGGGCCTGAGCATCTGGTTGTCCTGCCTGTGTTGTGTGATGGTACTCAGGATGAGCTGCTCCATCAGTTTCCCGGGCACTGAGTCAAGCTGACAGGCCTGTAATTTCCCGGATCATCCTTCCAACCCTTCTTATAGATGGGTGTCACTTTGCCCAATTTCCAATCTGTCAGGACCATTAAGCACTAAATACAAACAAATCAGCAAATTATCATGTTAAATTTGGAGCAATTGCTTTCAACCTGTACTCATTTTGAAATTTGCTGCTTCTGCTGCAGACACAAAGTGCTTGTGTGTATAATTCTAACAATTACTCCAACAGAGATTTTTTTTCTCACTGTAAGCCCTTGCTTGTTTAAAAAAACCAAAACACTCAAACAATAAAACCTTCATAGAGTTTTCTTAAGAGATAGATTAAAATGAGCTTTGTTATGTCTAACCATTGACTTCATTGTCTGTCCCTAATTTCTCACCAGCTGTGGCTAGCAATAGCTTATACGTTTTGGCTTTGCACATGAATTTCCCTTTTTCAAAGCAAACTGAAGATATAAATATAATTTCATACAGTCAGGGTTCAAGATTTTAGCCTGCTTTCTGAAAGATGTTGCCTATGTAAATAAATACTCTTCATGTGTGGCTTTTATCCTCCCTACGCAGTATATACACAGACTAAATACTTGATTTGACTCATTTCATGCAGGCAACACAACTTTTCTTGAAAACAGCCTGAAGTAAAATTTAGAGTCTTTATATGCTTTCAAGGAAGATGAGATGTTACAGGTGCTCTGGAGAAACAATTAAGGAAGAAATTGTGACTAAGTGTTTAGCCAAGTTAAATGAATACAAACAACAGAAAGGGTGAGCAGGATGTCCAGAGGTTAAGACAGCACTGCACCCTGAAGGCTGGTGAGACCTTTATTACAGTATTTATTATGTTTATTACAGTAACCAGTTTTTGATAGCTGAGGTTGTGGACTCCATTCTCTAACCTGCTGAAAGGGAGATTTTGCTGAGACACTTTGTTAGCAGCCACGACGACAACTGATCCACTACCACCTCTTTAAATCATCATTAGATATCCACTGTAGTAGTTCAAACAAAGCAGAGGTTCTTCCAAATATATTGTAAAGAAATGAAACATGAGAAGTCAATGCTTACTCAACCAGAGATATTTCATTTAAGAAACTTAGGTATTTATATCCCAATTTTTACTTGGTTCATGAAGATGCTAACATGGTGGGCATTTTTCTTATTACAGTACCGCATTCTGCCAGCTTCCATCGGGCCCTGATGTGGCATAGCTCTATCTATCATGCCTCATGGCATGTGACAGAATGTGACTGGACAGTGGATCTGGCAATGTTGCAAATAACAGTAACAATGTGTTTAATCCACTGAGGGTCAACATTAAAAGTTCAGGTGAACAGTAAAATTTCAGATTCTTATCCAAAGCTACTTGAAAGTTATAAAAATATGATTTTGGGTTTGTGCTCCTTCTTCAGATCCCATGTCAGCAATATTTCTTTCAAATTAGTCTCCAAAATAGTCAAATTCTTACCCTGAAGTCATAGAAATTACTTATAAAGTATTTCTGTGAAATAAAAATAGACTTGCACCTCCACCTGTTTTATCTTCTTCTAAGCTTTTTTTTTTTCTTCCCTGAACCACAGTTTGCTGATACACTGCTCAGCTCTATGTCCTCAACAGATACAGTATTTTGTGCTCAGCCCAGCTACTGTACTCAGATCTTTAGGGTCTGCCTGGATCAGATGCATTGTCCAGATATTGCTGCAACAACCAACCTCTCACCCGTTCAGAGAGCTGAGTATCACAACATTTTGACCAGCTAGAAATGGTCTTAGTCATTACTCAGTTTCCAATTTAGATTTCTATCATATTGCCCCTTTTAACTTCCATCACTGCTATCTCTGTACTGCCCCAGCCACACTACCTCTTCGTAACACAAAGAGCAGGAACCAAACCCAGGACCCAAAATGAGTGGCATATTGTGTCAACACAGAATACAGAACTGCCTAGCAGTGAATCTAAATGACTGTGAGTTTGTAAAGGGTAGCCAGACGAGTAACCCACAGAGAATGCACACAATATAATTCTGGTTCTGCCTACAGCAAAATGTCAGCTGCTCTAATTGTGGCACATCCCAGCAAATATTGAAGGTGAGATGATAAATACAGATCAGCTTGACATCAGCTGTCACAAGGAAAACAAATGAACTTACAGTGATGGGGAAGGTAGAGAATACCAATAGCACAGCCAAACTGAAGGGTAAAGAGTCAGATCTTGCCTAGTTATTTTAATTGATGATTAGACAGAAATATCATGTTTAAAGAAGGGCATATAAGGCACTCTGAAACAACTACAGCATATGTCTACTGAGCCTAGAAACCTGTCTCTGAAAATGAGGTAAATATATAGTGATATCTCTCCAGCATATGCTCACAGCCTCCAACAGACAGTTAAATTATATGTCATGTAATTAAAATACATGGGATCTGTATTTCCAACCTTTGGTCTCATTTATAAAGCAGCAGTTCTTGGTGTCTCCAGCTGTGGTTTCAGTAGCTATATTGGCTTACTCTAATGTTACCCACTCCTATCTTTGCACCATATTATTTTTTCAGTTCTAGCAGAACCACTTCTATGCCTCTGTGGGAGTAAATCTGGAAATTATTCTGGCTTAAAGTTTACTTGAAGAAAAAAGAGAGAGGGAGAGAGAGAAAAGTGTTTTCAAAGCCAAGTCAGTTCGCTGCAAGCTGACAGTGTGGGTGCACACACATTTGTGCCAGCACAGCTAAGAGACCCATTCATCACAGCATGATGAACAAGCAGTTGAGAATGTTTCTACCTCTTGTGATTGTTGACAAAATCTTGACAATGGAGGCAAAGAGGCTAAAGTATGTTATTTTTAAAATGTTCCCCTTACAGACTGGGAGATGCCAGCTCACTTGCAGAACAGGAGCTGTTGCAGGAACTGGAAGTCCCAGTGAAGGAGGCAGTTTCAAAAAGGGAATCCTTAAAACAAAAGCTGCTCAAGTAATTCCTTACTGAAAATTGAAATGAGCACTTGTAACTGTGGACCATTCTCATAGCAGCTGGTCTGGAACCACTTTTCTTACTTTTTATCAAAATTTTCAGCCATCTTTACCCTGTCTTTTCCTCACAGTTGCTGAATACTGCCTCAGTCATAAACCAGACACAAAGCAGGTATACTGCAGCACTCAAGCTGTGCCTGTTTTCAGTCTGTAGTTTTCAATTTTTCATACAATAAGTGAGTACCCTTTCCTACTGAGATGCTTTCAGTTATAAATGCCTCCATTGTAGAGGGTGCTCTGGAGGGAACTGCTTCAGATAATGCAATGCTGAAAGGCAGGGGAACATTTTTCCTAATTGGACTCTTGAGTTTGGAAAAATCTTTCTTTACTGGCTGGAGGAAATACTTCAGACTGAATGTCAGGACAAGAGTTGATATATAAGAAAGGGAGATGGAAGGAATCTAAGGTAGAGCCTAATTTATGATTCAAATAAAACTTTTTTGATTGATTGCATTCAGTCTGTTTCTGTGCTTAGTTGAAACTCCCTTAAACAGTCCTGTATCCTTCATTAGCAAAGATTTTAGAAATATGCCTCTCTCTCTTATCTTTGGTGTTCAAATGACTGTAAGCATTCTTCAGTGTAAGAATACTGGTCCATATTAATTCCTGGTTTAGTACTGTGGTTTTGTGCCAGAGATCATTTTGATCCATTATGTATAGCATAACAAAAGGAGCACTGCAGAAGGAAAGAAGATGTAAAGAGCCTAATGAAGACTTGCACCAAGTGCAAAGGATAAAAACAGTTTGGTAAAAAAGAAAAAGGAAGGAAGAAGATCTTGAGACAATGTGTAGAGATGTGCAGGGCAATAACCCCATTGTTAGAACAGTAAAGGACCATTCTTTCATTTGAAACACGTGGCAAAAACCTGAGAAAGATAAGCTAACAAAGTTCAAGAAAAGATGGCATTTCTCCTCTTTTACAAAAAATAATATGCACAAGATAGTAGAACTAACATCGAATATAACACGAATATAACATATTTGCTCCTTATAATTGCTTTGTGCCTTTACATATGGGAGGGCTGTGTCAATTCCAAACTTCACTGAATGCTCTCTAACTAAGTATAAGAAAATAACCCCAGAAGTCTCTATTTCTGTGACCACCAGTCTTAGGAAAACTCAGAAGTCTGTTGGCACCTGCCTGCAAATTCCCTAAACATCTAAATGACATACCCAGATATGCAAATATTCCTGTTTGTTTACATCCTGTACAAATGAGGACTAAGTAGTCCACACAAGTTAACTTGGAAGAGAGAGAATGGCAGAGGCAAAATACATTGACAGAGATTAATTAGTGAATGATATAGTACAGAGAATAATAATACTGACTCCCTGTATTTCTTGCATTAAAAGAATGAGGGACCCCTTAAGTGAGAGTATTGTGTATCAACCAAATCACAATTCATATAGTTCAGTTGCAGGATTCTTTGTTACAAGATGTAGAGGCCAAAAGGGCAAACTAACTCAAACCAGGGTTAGGCAAAGTCATGGATTATTTTACATTTAATGGTGGTTATTAAATACAACCTTTGAAAGACAATATTCCAGACTGGTAGAAGTATACCACAGAAGGATCACTCTATATTGCTAACCATTACTGGTCTAGGTGGAGACAATATACTGGGGGAACAGCTCATATGTTGGGGGATGTAATCCTTTTGATTATTTTTTAATTTGATGATTAGTCTATTGTGATGGTAAACACTGACAGCAAACCCCTGACAATAGTCAGGAAATCCTTCCAAGATTTTTACTTCTAGGTAAATGATCTAAACATTAGTAATACATATATGTACATGTATGTATGCATATATACAGTGGGAAACAGCATCACCTATAGTTTGGGCATCTCTTTAAAAGAAGGGCACACTACACCGATTCAGGACGCTGAGTTTCCCATTTGGCAACACTGTGTGAAGACTGGAATTATAAAAAATATTCTCTTGCAAAGTATGCAGAGAGCCCATACATATATCACAAAACTTGCCATTTTAAAAACTAAGAAAATTTTAAACAGGTAACTTCTTTGAGCCTTATGTTCTTTTCAGGTGACTGCATCTTTGAATTTGCTTTCTGACTATGCATTTTGAATTGTCTTCTACATAATGTTCATTTCTCCAACCTTATTATCATTTTGTTCCTTTTTTTCCCCCAATCTTATTTCTGTTCTGGTTGCTGTCTTATGCATGTGTAAAGCTCTTTTTTACTTTTCTTAATAGTGTTTTGCAGTGCAAGGAGAATAATTAAAATCACTCCTGTTGTCAAACATAGGAAGTTTTTTGTTTGCTCTTCATATGAGATTATTTCTGTCCAAACCAATTTGGAGTAGTTGCTCTAATAATAACATGCATATAGACATTAAACATAATGTATATATTGAATTGCTTCTATCTACTAATTTCATACAAATCATATTGGTCACATTCTTTTCTTTATTGTAACCTTGGTGAAACTTCACCAAAATCAACATCTTTATTTTCCAGCTAATTATTCCTACACAGACTGTATTTGGTGCAAGAACATACCCAGTGAATAACTATTAGTATTGCTGTGTCACACAATATTATCATTATTCAGGTTCCATAACTGACACACACTAGTGGACAATGCATATGGCTTTATTATTATTTCACCCTGACCAAATACTAATAAACAGCTGATAACTGGACAGAATTATGCAAACTTTCTGTCAAAAATTAAAGGCTAGTTAGTGGAAATTGAGTAAAATGTTCATCAGCTTCAAACCTAAAGTAAGTGAGGCCAAAAGGAGGCTGGACATATGGGAGAAATTTGACTGTCCTGTGGGTCATAAATAATGAGCTGAAATAATTGGTTAAAGAAACCTTAAAGCAACCAGTTTCAAGGTTCTCCATCTGGAAACCAAGAATGCAAGCTATACCTCAAGAATGGTTAAAATCATCTTGGAAAACAGTGATTCAAAGGAAGACATGTGGGTCACTGTAGATAATTACATCAGCATAGCTGTCAGAGCAATCTATGGCAAAGAAAGCTAATGCAACACTTATGAGCATAACCTGAAGAACATCAGGTAGAAGTAGGGAAAGTTTTACCTCTGATACAATTAAGCAGAGGAAAATACCTATATGTTCAGTTTTGTGGTCCACATTTGAATAATGATGTGGAAAATACCAGTGAGAGATCCATGAGGAGCAGAGGCCATGATGATGAGCAGAAAACAAGCATTTCGTAATGTGGTTTATGAAGTCAATGTAGTAAGATAGGGAAGACAATGGCATTCTAACATTGTTCCTGAAAATATAGAAAGAAAATTTTGAATATTTTAGCCAAATTACATTGGTATTAACTTGTCTAAAGTTACTGACGTTTTCTGGGAATTAAATTTGCCCAATTCTTTTGATACAGATGGACCTTAAAGACATATTTCATGGAGATCAATATTTCACAAAGATGTAAGACTTTATCAAAATGTGAACATTTAAGACTCTGAGCAGTGTGCAGTCAACAATGTAGTTATATGATCACTCACTAATGGACGTGAAGACATACGAGTGTGCTAAGATGTTGAGAGAACCCCTATTTTTCATGTGATGTGCATCTACAAAGAATGACACAGAAAAAAAAAAAAAAAAAAAGAAGAGACAAAATAGATTTTTCCAAATAAGTGCTAAATAGAAAGCAGAGAAGAAAGCAACCACTGCAGAAAGTCTGGGTTGGGAACTCTGCTGTGCTGTTTGTGAACCAGTCACCTTACTGAGAAGAGGTCTAGAAAATTCCAAATACCCTTTAATCCTATATTTTTCAAAAATCTATGGGTGTCTAGAACAGCAAAATAAAGATGCAATTGAGTATAAAGAGTGGTCATGGTGTCTCTTATTAGCCTTTTTGCTTCATGCAACAACAGTGACAGCACCAAAAAGACTGTGGTTCATATTAGTGAACATTTGCAGTAAATAGACAGGTATCTAGACTTGACAGATCAAATAGAGAAACCCAGTGACAGAGCACAAAAAGAATCAGCTAAATACAGGCTGGAGAATAAAGATCCTAAAATTATCAAATTGCATAGCAGTTCTATAATGCTCTATAATAACAGATAAACAAATGCAATACAAGAGGACCATTTCCAAAGGTACTCTGCATGCTATTTACTTCAATAGCACAATAATTAAGGCAGGTGACCTACCCCTTTCCCTTAGTATTGACCTAGAGCTGTCATTTGTCAGTATCCATGTACTTGTATAAGACGTTTTTAATGTCAACCCTAGCAGTATTCAGGAAATCACTGAAAAACTTACAATCCTTTGCAGTAGACTTGTCATACTGAAGTGCTACTCTTAGAAATTGAACCTGAAGGCATGCCTAGAAACCCCTGGCTTGATTAAGCACCAGAACATCTTCAACATCAATGAGAAGAGTGGAACTAGAGACACTGAGAACAAAGAGTTCAAAGTTACATTTTATTCTGTTTTAAAATGTGCTCACACATCCTTTTTGCAAATGTACACATATCACATGTGCAGTTGTGCATCTTAGATATGCAGCTGTGACACAAATGTACTGTCTGGTCTTCTACCTATGTATAATTCACAAGCATCTGATTAAATGCTCTGAATCCATAGTGCCGTGACCAGCAGAATCATGGCTTGTGAATTCACTAATAAAAAATAAAAATAAATATACTTTATAAATGTAATCTTTTAAGTCTTTCAGTCTTTCAAAATCAAAACTTAGCACTCCAAAAGAGGTATCACAATCATCAGCAGTGTGCCACACTGACACTTGAAATATGTATACTGATTCTGAATTATCTGTACACTCTATGCTGTTTTGGAATTTAATATTTTTAAATGTTTAATCTTGACATCTTTCTGGATCAAATTGCCTACAATTATCCACAAGCATTACTTCACATTTTTTCTAGACATTTTTTTCTTAAACTGTTGTTTAAAGGACTGCACTCTCTGATGAGACATGAGCACTGACAAAATCATTTGCATAGCAGTGGTGCCACACAGAAGATGATTTTGGGAAACTTTATTATCTTATACAATCAACTTTGCAATTAAATATTATCTCAAGAGAAATTTGGAATCCAAAGAACAGCAAGGAACAGAATAAATCCAGCAGTCATAACCAGACTGTAGTTCAAGAAGTTTGCCTCTTGCTAATGGGACAGCATTGATGTAAGTGAGGTTTCCCAAAAGAAAACTCTCTGCTAGTATTTTAAGACCACACCTACTCACACAAATAGCACTTATTGGCATTCTGTAAGTTAAATTTCAGAAATATATTGACACTGATCAGTCTTCCTCTTGATTTTCCATGAGAATTGAGTTCAAACTGCCCTTGAAAATCTCCCCCTATGTCAGGAAACTTTATGTTCACTGCACTGTTTAAGTAATGAAAAACAGACCCATAGCTGTACTATCTTTGGCTGTGATCCTGTCAGATTCCTTAAGGTGAGCTATGTCAGGCATTGAAGAGGAGACCTCTTCAAAGCAAAACAAGATAGTGCAGGAGGTGGTGCTGGTAACTTAATAACTGACATACTTCCCTCCGAGCCACTGCCGAGCTGAAGACTCCATGGCCCGATGTGGTGCTAGGGGTACTGTCAAGAATCCTGTCTTTCAAATTCAATGTGAATCAAAATCTATGGCTAGTCCCCCTCCCTACAGTAATAGCTTTAAAAATCTGGGGGCTGTCAGGAGAGGGAAGGAACCAGTTACCAACAAGAACAAAGGAGGACCTGTGCTTTTCCAGATTAGGGAACAGATTTCATGAGTGTGTATTCATCTTTATCTGATGGGACTCCATATGAAATGTGTAAGTCTGAAGGCACAGGAATTTTACAAAGTGTAAAATGTCCTTAAATACAGTGATCTATTGGTAATAGTAGTCATTCTGCAGTAGAACCACTATATTTCTTTTCTATTTATTTATTTATTTATTTACGAAAATAATTCAGTCTATGCTGGAGATTCATTCCTACATATTCACCTTATTTATATGGCTTCTCTAGTACATTTGCCCATTCTTGGGGTATTTTTTTTTTTCTACTTTTTTTGTTCTGAATGTAATCTGGCTTGTTAGGAGTAAAATATTAGAAAAATGTACACCCTAAAAAGGTTTGTGACCTAGACAATTTTCAACACAACAGTTTCACAGAGTTCAGCTGTAACGGCCCTTGCAGAACGGCCATTGCAGATAATAGCTTGGAAGCATAGCAAACCCTAGTGGCATGCATAAGAAATCATTGCTACAAAGTGTTCATGACTTAGATGCCCTCAACCCTTTTCTACTAACTGATGTAAGAAACTGATCCTCATTTATTCCTCATGTGACCACTTCAGTGAACAACGACACAGATGGCAGCCTGGATGGAAAAACAATACCTTTTAATTTCTTTTACAAAGTCCACCAAGCTGTTCAGAATCCTGGAGACTAGGAGAGATCTCAAGAAGCCTGCAAATATGAAGACTTGCAGACATGTAGTTAGAAAGTGAAAAGTTCAGTCAAGAAAGGCCCAGTACTCTTAGATACAGCACACGTGCCACCTTTAAAAACTTGCTATATTTTTAAGAAATACATTATAGTATGTTTCTAGCATCATAGTAGCTAGATTAACACAGGGTACCATAGACAATAGAGGGAAAAGAGCTTCTTCTACTGAGAAAGCTCCATGTCCAGTGGAAGACAATGCCCCTTTGTCTTACTTATATCACCAGTCTTCAGACTGGAGCCATTTCTAATGTGGTTTAAACAACTTGTCATTAGGAATTCACTAGCATAGCTATATTCATGGATAACACATTCATCTATTAAAGGCATATGTAAATATCACAAATGTTTTCCTAAGTGGTCTACTGTTGTTTTAGCTAAAGGTAGTTAGCACTTCAAAGTAATGCAGAGTCTGGCTTTTGGAACATTTGTAATAAAGTCTTTCCTTTTCAACTTCCTATAGTATGCTTTTCCTGAACCACAAACAAGCAGTATGAATGAAACAGTGGTGATAGATGCACTAAACTTTGCTATGGAATTGTCAGTCTTTTTGTTTTTCCCAGTGTCTCTTCTTTGCATATGGGTCCCAACTGTGTATTGAGCGGAAAATTATTCCTACCTAGAGAGCTAGGCCTATCAGCTTTCTAAATTGTTTCTTATAACTGTTTTCTTTCCCCTGCCCTCAAGAGAGCCTAACAAGCCATGCACTCTCATCACATGGTGATTACAATTAGTGTATGACTGGAAATGCAGTATGAGTGTTCTGTGTTAAGCAAATCTTCTATTGAAAACTAGAAGAAAATTTCTCTTCCAAATATTAAAAATAAGCAAAATCATAGTAGACTAATTGATAGCAGTTTTGGTCCTTCCTGCAGTTAGCTAATTCACTCCTGATTCTTATCTTGTGAAAGGTACAGTCTCTTTCGTTCAACAATTTTTAATCTGACACAGTGATGTTTCTGGTTTTAATGGACTTGCATTTTATTGGAAACACAAGGAAACAAATTTTGTCTGAATGATAAAGAGATGGAAAAAATGCCAATGAAGTATTGAATCTGAAAGCACATTTTCTAAATTTCCCTTCTGAATATAAAGATTTGGAACACAGATGAGTTTTGTATCTTTTGAACTGCTCTTTGAGCACCGCTGCTTCTGGACTACACATGCTGGTGCCAGTGTTCCGGGCATTTATGGGCTCTTGCTCTTCTTACTGTAGTATTTTTAGTCATTCCTTAATTTCCCTTTGTCCTCTTCTCTGTAACAGTTGAGAGGACACAGGGTTTGTATTATATTTCTTAAAATTTGAAGGATAGAAAAGGTAGAGTAGAAACCATTTGAAATTATGTCTTTAGCATTTTTAACACTATATACTTTGGATGCAAATATTTACAAGTCAAATGTACTATCATACTAATACTTTTCTTGTGCTATAACTGAGAAATGGTCCTCACAACAAAGTTAACCTCTCAATATACTCTCCAGATACTGAGATAAAAATCTTTTTGTATTCACTCCACATCAATCTACTAATCTCCAAAACCCAAGTCTCACTTACATTAAAAATATAAATATAGCTTTGGAAGATTCAGGTCCACAGATGTTTCCAGAGAAAACTAAACGTAACTTAATGTGAATGAAAGAAAGATTAGGCCTTCCAATTTCAATAAAAAACAATTAATTATTACATTTCCTAGGGTGTCAGTCAGCTGTGACTTTTATTTATCTGTTCACTTTATTAATACATTAGAGGAGAAAACCCAGTATTTTCCTTCCAATAAATCTATCCATTTGACAAAGATTTTATATCACTGGTTGACTACTCAGCATGCCTGCCTTTTGTTAACATCATTGACAGAGGAATAGACACACGTCTGGGGTACCCAACTGTGTATTATCTACACTACAAATCACCCGTCTTCACTCGTTAGCTCCTGCACTGAAACACACAAGGGTGCTCAGGTGTTCATATAACCAAGGCATGAATTCTTAAAACTGTTTTTACTTAAACTGACTGGTGAACTATCATGGGTGAATGGGAAAGTAAAAATAAGAACCGGTGCATTTGAAACAAAAGTTGACACTTTAATAAAAACAAAGATTGAAAACCTAGCCACAGTGCTGTTGTTCCATATCTGGAGTCACAGAGGAGGCAGAATGTGAGCTGACAACTTCACTCCATTTATGCTTAAGGGTAGAGGACAACCTCCTCTAATTTTGACATTTTTTGTTTCTATCATCTTGGGGAAGCTCTGTAGGACTTTGGATGTGTCTCTATCTTCCAACGTATTTGTTTCTCATTTTTAAAATATGGTGCATTGAAAATCCATCCTGTAACTCCAGTAACTGTATTGACACCACCATTCCCTCTTAAGAGTTCAAGAACAGTTGAAAAAAACACTATTCACTTTCTGTTTCACTAATAACAATGGTGTGTGCCTTTTCTAACTAGTGTACAGCATAGGTAAATAACAATTTATGATCATCTTACAAGCCTTGATTTCATATGTGATATTCAAACACACAGGTTAGGTTTACTGAATTAACCAAATAACTTGTTAGGTAATTGCCTTCTGGTACTTCTTCCTTACAAACCCTGTATCCTATAATTTCTCAAATAATTGTAAATGATCAATAATAATAGAGCTCCTATCACTCCCCATAGTAGTTAATCAATGACTGAATTAGATACGGTTGAACAACATACAGCATAACTGCATTTGATGGTATCCTATTTGCAACTGAAAAGTTACAAAGAACTTTCTTCAAGCCTCTTTGTAATCTTTATAATATTTGGAAGTTTTTCTATCAAGGTCAATGACAATAAAATCAAGTCCAGTAGATTTTAAAAATAATGTATTTAATGTGCTGAAAACCAGAATATAGATGTACACCTGATAACTTGGAGACTTAATGAATAAAAGAACAACTCCAATGTCTCATATATAACACAGACATAAAGCAATTCTGGTTTTCTGTGAATTTCAAGTGAGTTCTCCCTGGGCCGCAGTGGAAACTGAGAGGAAGCTTAGAGAATTGCCCAAGCAAATCGATTCTGTTTGGGAACTACCTTTCTCTACCTGTAAAGAGCAGCTCTTAGAAACACAGCTATAAGCTCTTTTCCTCCATAAAAATGACATACAAAGAAAATCACACTATGATATTTTATTAGCTTAAATCCTTCTTCATCTGAGAATTTAGGTTTTCCTGGATGTCATCTACAAAGCAACACTAAAACACCAAAGCATATGTTTAACCTTAAGCATGTATGCAGTTCTGATGAGGCCTTCCAGATCACTTAAATTGGTTAAACTTAAGTAACTGCCTAACAGCTTCATTAGAGGAAAGTCAAAAGAATACATTTCCTTTATTTCTGATAGTTTGCCACACAGATGAAGAAAAAAACAAAAAAAAACAAAAAACAACAGAAAATAATAATCTGCATATAACCATATAAATCTGGGAAGATTAATTCAGAGCAAGTTTTTTTAATTCATAGTTTGATACTGACAATATTTCAGTTGGTTTCTGCCTTTCAAACTCTAACAGTCCAGTTAAAGTTTCTGTTTCTTTCTTTGCTTGTTTTCAAAAAATTCTTTAAACTGGTTATACAATTGTCATGAGTTTACATTTTCACACAAACTCATGCATACACATCCCTGTTTGCAATCTGCAAGTGTTGTGTATGGATTGAAATCACACACTGTACCTTGCACAGAATGGCAGAGGGACAGTGGTTACTTGCCATGCGGTTCTTCAATACTTTCTCTGTCCTTTTCAACATGTATCTATAGGCCTTGTTTGTTGGATGGTATTCAAATCCTCATTGTGGACCAAATCACTCATTTTCTCAGGGGCTTTTCAGTCAGGGTCTCAGTACTCTAAAATCTGAATACTTTCCAAACCTTAATTAATGTATTGTTGCACAATCCTGTGAGAAAAGAGGATTATACTCTCCACTTATCAAATAGACAAGTGAGAAAATATAAGGTAAAAGCATCCATTACATCAAATGCCTATTCTAATATACATATACCTGATTTTCTCACAGTACTGAAGCTTAGATAGCATCATACATTTTTAAGCTAGAAGCCCCTTCGATTTAGCTGTAACTGAGAGTACAAGATAGAATGTTTTCAAAACAAACACATGTTCTAGAAAATGAAAATTAATATGTGAGGATTTTTCTTTAATTGGCTCATTTGGCATTGCAAAAATTCAGAGATAGTTAGAAATATTTTTTTTTTTTCATGGCAGCATATTCATTTGCTTCAACAGTGAAGATTTACTTTCTGTTCCACTGGATTTCTCCTTCAGTCATGAAGGACTGAATCTACAATCTAAGCATTTCTGCAGCAAATCAGGCAGACATACAGATAACAGTTCCTCTCACTTCATGAGTTTTATTAAGCTGCAAAGAATCTTTATCCAGTGAGACAGGTGGAAAAAGTTAATTATTAAGTCAATTGATGATGATACAATACATATGACCTGTGTAAAAGTTTGGACAGTTAGAGGAGCTCTCTATGTGATACATACTGTAATGGAATAGATTTTCATTTCAAATCCATCAAAAGGTGTCTTGCACGCACTAAAGATGGATTTCCTTGATAGCAAATGCTAATAAGTAATCCTGTCACAAGATTTCATCAAATAAATGCAATTAAATGACATTATCAAGCACTTACGAAATATAGGTCATGTAGAAGTTCTAATTTATTGCAATTTAAATTTCTGATTTCATTGCTGTCTGACTTTGCACAGGTTTCACTGTCTAAACAAATAGCAAAATAGGTGAGGCAAGGGAGAAGACAGTAGAGTTGTGTCTATTAATTGCCTAGATAAATTCGAAACAAATCACTACCAGTAAATATGCAGGGGTTGTATTAATTAATTGCTCTGAATGGCTTTTGTATGTTCTTTTTGCTGAGCAGAAAGTGTTTTTGTTTGTTTGGGAGCGTGAAGAGGAGGAAAGCACTGTTCTCTGACCAAGAAGAAAAGACCCACTGATGTAGGAACAGAACAAAATGATAATGCAGGACAAAATTCAGGCCAATCGCAAATCTAGTGATTCCAGCTGTGTTATATTAGACGCACTGTTACAAACCACATCCTCAGAATATTACAATACTTAGGTTGTAAGAAAAAAGATATTCTAATTTCATATACCTGGAAAATAGCCACCAAAGAAAATATTACTATACAGACCTACTAAATCTCATAACTCAGACAGCAATTGGTACCAGAACTCCACAAAACTGAGGGTTTTTCCATTTAATTTCTTGGTTGTTTTTTGTTTTTGTTTTTAATTTGTTCCTAACGTTGGGAAATATTTTTTATAAATAAACTATCACTGAAACAGTAAAAAAGAAGAAATGGGCGGAATATTTTATTTCTTCCTTTCAAACTGGCAACTTTACCACAGATCCTGATATTTTTCTCAGGCTGAATCAGAAAATAAAAAGTAATCTCTATGGCCATTACCAGGATATATTACAAAATTAGTTCATTTGAATCATGAAAATTATTTGCATGTTAAACCAAAAGCAAATTATGTGGCTTTTCTCTGAAGTACTGTAGCAATTTTTCACAAACAACATAATTTTCATTAGACTGACAGGGTGGAAGGATTTGTATATTTACAGTTTGTGGTACAAGTACAAATATTGTAAATGTGTACAGTTCAGTAATCCACGTCTACTGACCTTGTCATTCTGATTCCACTGAGAAAGAGGGAATGGTATTTTCACATCTTTTATTTACTCACAGTCTGAAATTAGTTCTATGGCCTATGGGTTCCCTGAAGCTACTTCTGTGATTCACTGAATTGCTTCTGCTGCGTTATTGCTCATTAGAAATGAAATAACTGCCAACAACAGTTGCTTTCTGACCGATACTGCAGGCCAGATATACTTATATTAAAACATGTTACAAGAGGTTTGTTCAGAATAAAATGGATATAACAATGTTTAACTAGCCATTATGGAGGAGAGCAAGCTGCATTCAAGCTGTATTTAATTCCATGCTCAGGAAAAGGTTACAATTTAGGTTTAAAACCATTTTTATTAACCGTGTCACCGTTATTTGCCTCTATGTTACTAGAAGATTAAACTACTTCAGCCTGAAGCAATTTTGAGCTATACTTAAATAAGAATGTAATTTACAGCTGCTCTTTAGAAAACATTTTAAAATCAAAGTGATCAAGAAGGTAGCAAATTAGAGCATATCAATGCTACGGGATCCAAGATGTTCCTAAACTCTCAGCCAAGGTGCACACTCAGCCACATTCCAGCTCTGTGTTAGGATGAGACCTGAACATGAAAGCCAGAAAGAGGAGCACAGCTCCCAAGATGGACAGCCATGCAATTACCATTACAGAAGCACATTCACCTCGCTGCACATGACGGCAGAAAAACATTCTGAATAAAATCTCTCAATGGTAGTAAATCAGAAAAATATTTAAACTTTTGCTTAAGCAACAAGTAAAGGCTGCATAAAAAGTTTTTTCCAGATCAAGAATTCTACTGGTATTTACACAAATTTCCGTTACATCTGTGCTAATGATTTGATTTTTTCATTGTCATGGACTTTCCAATGTAATTGGAATTGAAATTGGAATGTCATTGTCCGTTTCCTTGACAGGATGGTGTATTTCTTATCTTTTTTGTATCAGCTTATAGAATTTAAACTTTGTGTGCTGCCTGTTGTAAACATGTTTGTAATAACAGTAATAATAGCTATTTGGTTAAATTCATTTTTAGCACTCTGGAGCTCTTAGTATCTTCTGTGCACTCACGGATAAATAAAATAGTACGGGATGCATCTGCTATTTTTAATAATCATTTATATAACCGTTTATACATACAAAGTAGCGGGCAAACACTGAGTGATCTTTACCCCTTTGCAATACTATCTTCACTCTAATTAACATTTTCACAAGTCACAGAGCACCAAAATAATGCAAAGATGTCTAAGACCGTAATCTTTGGAGCCAAATACTTTTCTGCTTGTATCCGCACTTGTGGAGATTGCATGCCAGGCTGACACTGTACATTCTGATCACTTTGAAGTGAAATCCTAGCAAAATATTTCATGTCACTCCAAATTGAGAAAGACAATACAGCTTTCTTGAATCAGTGTGGTCATTTTCCAATGTTAATAGAATTCTCATTTCTGTAACACATAACCCTTACCCACACAGCCCCTTAAATTCCAAATTATTTCATGACAAATTTGACATACTGAGTTTTATAAGGCTAACACAATTTTAAATGCAAAAGAAGTAATTGCAACATGCACTGCGATCATTTTTAGAAGCACTCACCACAACCACAGCTGGTTAGCTCTTGTCCTGCTTACAAAGAGCTTTATTTTTAAAATTTAATCCAACAATCATGGAAAATATCAATAGACAGTAATATTAGTACATGGCATTACATTAGTATATAATACATTTCTGTCACATTTGCTTCTCAGTGATAGTAAATCCACCAACACCATCAAAATGAAGCTAATATTAAGATATTATCAGTTTACAGACATTAAATTTTAAAACATCTAAACCTGGAAGAAAAAAGTTGTCATTAAGAATCTATTGGCCACTGAAAGTTAACTATCTATATCACACTGATAAATACAATAATCACATTTGTGAAATGTCACTGCATGATTAGATATCAAAAGCAAAAGTATTAGAATAACTACAAATAGAAAGGTTTAGGGTTGTTTTTCCCAAGGTTTAAAACTATTTTATGTTCCCTAGTGACTTATAACTTTAACTGTATATGAAAGAAGAGGAAAAGTTAGACTTCCAACACATAATAAAAATTCGATATTCTAAAGAAAAATTACTCATGGCATTTTTGGCAAAACTATGAGCACATTCTATAGTATTGAATCAAAGGTTTTATCATATGGTTCACTAAAAAAGTGAATGAACAAAGACTATATTTGGAAAAATCATTTATAGAAGTTTATATATTCCCAAGATTTCAGCAGTAATAAAGGTCTTCTCTATTAAAAAACTGCTTTGTTTAAATGAAAATGTCTATGGTGGCAATTGTCACAAGAATCCATCAGATCTTACTCTCAATTCATTAGCTAAAAGACTAATTTACAAGAGTCATATTATTTTATGACTGATTATTCATTACTTCCATATACTGAAAAGCAACACCCTGGAGAAATATTTGTTAACATACTGGCCCATCAATCCTCCACCATGCCTGGTCATTGCAGAGCATTGTATAAAGGTCCTCCTTTGTGCTCCAGCTCTCCTGCTTTCATCCTGAAGATCTGAAAGCCACATAAAATTAAGGATCAACTCATTACCCTCAAGACCTTCTACACAGATCTTAAACAGCTATGGAGCTTTTCTCCCCTTTGTCAGCTTTGTCACTTGTAGAAAGTGACATAAAGGTCTTTTTAAACACCTCAGCTTTCTGGTGGGTAAACTTAACATATAGTAAGACAAACTGTAAAGTCAAATTATAGCAGTGAGACGAGATTCATGGTTGCCAGAAAACTTGCAGAAGTCTAAAGAAAGGTTCTGAAGGAATCAGAAATCAATACAATAATGTTCACACTCTAACCACTTTAGTTTGTTATCCCACAAACAGCAAGTCAACTCCAAGCCCTGTCCATGACACAATCTCCAAATAAGACTGGAAGAAGATATGGTTACATGGTTCTTTGTCAGGACAATATAATGTATTACAATAAGTTACATATAAATTAGCAAGTTTTCAGTGACCATTTCTTCATTATTCCACTAATGAAATTATGTATAAAAAGCCCAACTTTCTAGGCAGCTTAGAAACCTTTGTTTTGACATTTTAAACATGTCATTAGAATTAGGCCTACCCCAACACCTCTGCTACTGATTATTAACAGCCAAATGCTTGCCAATGAGACAAGTGAAGGAGAAATGTTATGTTGTGGAGGAAACTTTTCCAAACTCCCAAAGAAATCACACAAGAAGGAATGCCTGAAGTAGACATTAAGATATGGTAATTTCTTAGCAGTCTGAAGGAAAGGTCACTTCAGAAGGGCCATGCAGGACAAATAATGGAATATCACAGTAAAGTATTCTAATGGCATTGAGGATCTTCACCAAAACTTTGTTGGAAAGTCCAAGGGAATTACAAAATTTAAAAACTATCTGTTTTTTTAACCGGTTTGATTTTCAGGTAAATCCTCACTGAAATGCATCTTATTTCACAGTATGGGTATTGACCTGTAAAGGTAAAAGGTAAACGTGATATGGCAGCAAAAAACACGTGCCTGCTTTGTGCCAGAAGGCACCAAAGTATTAATTCCTTTGTTCTTTCTTTTTTAGCCCTGTATCTTCTCCCATATAGGAGAAAATAGACCTTCTGATAAGGAAGAGTTGTAAGGGAATTGGTAAGTTGTAAAAGAAGAAAATAGACCCGAGGTACTCAGCTTCAGAGCTAGGGTTGTAGACCTAGAAAAATAAGTTTGGGTCACACTTCCGTGCAGGCAAGGGTTTGGATCAAACAACATGCATAGAGCCACATTACTGTTAGGTCAATAACAATGCTGAGATCCACTGCACCACATTTATGAATGTTTAATTATTTGTAAAAATACTTTATCCACAAAATTCTCAGTTCTTTCTTCTTCTTACTGAACTAAAATGACTCTAGACACCATATCTGCAATTATATAGGTGTGTTAATACAATGACAGACATAGATTCTTCAAATTTTTACTAGAAATGTATGGTACACTTTAAATAATGTTTCTGCATCAGCTGTTTAATTCAAGCATCACCAGCACCATATATCTTCCTCTTCAGGAGTGAAGAAACAAAGTAAGTTAGGCACATTGGAAATAAAGCAGGAGGGGTCCAAAATATGTCCAAAGTGGATAATCAGTAGTAAAGTTTCTGGTTTCATTCTCATCTGAATTTAAAATCAAAATCCATTTGCTTTTCAAATTCTCCAAGTTATTTAAGTAAAAAGACTAAATACATGCTCTCAGTTTTTTATGAGTGGAAAGAGAACTAGAAAAAACCAACATCTCTTCTCCTCATCTTGGAAATTCCACTTCATCTTTTAAACCAGTAAAAAAAAAAAAATTGGTATTCCTTCATCTGAATAAAAGGTATTTTGCTGTAAAATGGCAGACATTGATGATAA
The DNA here is from genome assembly GCF_965140245.1 of Athene noctua. Taxonomy (NCBI): domain Eukaryota; kingdom Metazoa; phylum Chordata; class Aves; order Strigiformes; family Strigidae; genus Athene; species Athene noctua. The sequence continues at coordinate 18,232,766 of NC_134040.1, read as the reverse complement.
ATTTAGGAACAGGCAGGCAGAAAACTGAGATTCTATTGACATATGCAGATAACAAGGATAGAAAAGGAAGAAACACCCCCAGTTAGTATGTTTCAACAATTTGGATATACAAAACAGATAATACTTTGCACAGTGCAGCTACCACAGCAGACACATTCTCATTCAGCATGTAGTAACAGCCCTGTTAGCCCTGGTCTAAAGCGCATTAGCACCCTGAGAACAAATGGGACTTGCACCTCCCTTTTCTCATTGCCCTGTGCCTGCCATTTCCTCAGCAAACTACTCGATCTACTGTCCTTCAAACCCACCCTTGTTTCCAACGTATTGTATGGAGGAAAGAAGGGGTTAGTAAAGATAGAGGAAATTTCTCCAGTAACCAGACAGCACTCTAGAGCTTAAGTATCAAGCTGAATGTTCACATTCTAGATTTGGATGAACTGATAAATTCTCACATCTCCAACTGGATTTAGTTCTGTAGATAGAAAATAGCTGCCTGTTTAAATTCTAGTGAACCATGTTTTTATAAAACAAATTCTGCTATTTTTTTGAGTTATGCTACCAAAATACATGAATAACTGCCTTTGTTCTAGTCCATAGTAATAAAAAGGTTTGCAGAATTATTTTCTCCATATATCTTGGCATAGTACCTGCATCCCCCTGGGCAATAGCACAGCAAATGCTGGACACTTAAATCATCACAGAAACAGTGAAACTGAATGGTGATTTCAATACCTGAAGAGTGGGGGGGTTTAATCTCCAGGAGGTGGAAGAGTGTCTGAATGTACCACACCTGGACTGTGGGAAGTTTCCAGTAAAGACATTGGAAACATCTCTGTAGTTAGTAATAAGTGTGGGTGGGTGAGGTGCCTGTGATGGTATTGGGAGGCAGTTTGAACACCAAGGGAGAAACACCTCCATTCATGTATATATGATTTCATTTACGTAATAAACAGGAAAATAAGCAGAACATTCTGAAGATATTCATCACTATGGCAGTGGCAAAGTACTTTCTAGTTCATGTTACCAGAGATTGCATGAATAAGACCTGATAAATAAGCAACCACAAAACTTTATGCCAAAGTCCTGAATTGTTTAAAATATTTTTGTCCAGGAGACAAGTCAAATCATCTAAGAAAAAGTCAGTCACATATACTATATGCATGAGTTCTAGTAAAATAAGCAAATACTTTGGGACAGAGTGGGCAGGGGGGTTGGAAACAATTCTATCTTTGTCAAAACCAGGAAATACAATTTTTTGGGTATATAATTGTTCAGCATAAAACACGTTTTGCTCCTTGGAGTCCTAGGTATACTGAGCTTTGCAATATTACATGAGAACACTTGGTTTCTCTGTGTATATGTGTGTTGACTTCCTTATGTTTATAAAAATCTTTCCTATAGATGACCTACAGGACAATGAAACAGAGTACAGAACAGCAATAGGTCTCCAAATCATTTAAATTACATAAATTGTGAGAACATAAACAGATCTCCTTTGAAACCATAATAAAATCATATGCTTGATTTTACTTCATTTACTTAATTGGATTAAAACAGCAGTTTAAAGTGAAGAACGTTTATTTGGCATCTGATTAAGTATAATTACTTGGAAGCACATTTCTTTTAAAATTAAATGTAGCTTTTGGCATGATTACAACAATTATTATAAATCTGTGTCCTTAGGTTGTACCTCCAAATCAACAGTTCATCATCATACCTCAGATCTAATTTTGTGCTTCCAAAGATTTGGAGAAATGGAGGAGTAACACTGTGCATTTTCAGCAGCACAAAATGAAAACTTAAATTCAAACACACTTTTGACATAATTTCAAAATTTAACATGTAATTTAATTTCAAAAACACCTAAATTCAAACAGTATTGAAGTTAAGTGTTGTCAGTACAACTATAATACAACTATATATACCATGGATACACTTGTAATACTGTTCACTATCACAGAAAAGAATGTGTTCCTCATCTTTTGTCACAAGAAAATTAAATTATTCAGATAAGCTTATTCATGCAAACAACAGAAGATGTAATTTTAAATAAACAATAGTTGTGGACTAGGTTTTCAAAACAATTTTATTAAATTGTTGCCCATATAAATGCAACTTTCAGAAATTACAATTTTTGTGCAAATGTGGAAAGTAGAAAAGAGTATAAGTCTAGGAAGTGTAATATAAAACCATGAAAACCATCTAAAAAAGATTTTAAGCAACTTTATATAAAAACCAATAACAAAATCTTTTGATCATCAAAAGCAGACAGTTTGCCAAAGACTGTAGGACCAATAGATGTTTGAGGAGCTGTTAAAGAAGATAAGGCCAAAGCGTAACAGTTAAATTAATTCTTCATATTGGTGTTCTCTATAGATGAGATTAGACTGGTTTTCACATAGGAACTTTTTATTGAGGGAGAACTATAGGAATTGTCTGCAATTGGACTCTCAGTCAAAAAAATTCTTAGAATAAATCAATACAATGAAAAGTAACAAATCACCACAACGACATGATATTCACCTACGAGTCAAAGAAAGTCAAATATTAAATTGGCAGATGATTAGTACTACTGCAAATTATTTCAGTGCTGAGAGAATCAACAATAACAAAAGTAAGCCAGTTCTATCAACAGGTCTCAGCTGGAGTAGCAGAAAATATGGACGAGTAAATCTGACTTCTTTATCAGGAAAAAAAAAACAACACAGTGGAACCTAAATTTTAAAAATTTGTAGACTTACAGATATACATGATATAATAAGAAAAGTTAACTCAGCTCTTATAGTGTACTGTGTCTCACAAACCTATTGGAGTGCTTTGAAAAATTCAAGAGCATAGTAGCATGGAAATGTTGTTTGCTGACAATGTACTTGAATTTTCAAAAAGCTTTTAACGAAGTTCCTCACCAAGGGATCTTATAGAGAGTAAATTACTTGGAATAACAATAAAAAAAAAAAGATTCCCTAAGATCCCTAAGATGATTTGTTAAGGGATAAGAAATGAATAATAATTTTTTAAAAATTCTTCTGTGAAGGGAGTTTTCCAGAACAGCCCAACAAGGATGTAGATCTCTCTTCTATTCAGAGTTTATATGTAGAATCCAAGGATGCTGATGAAGAGATGACAAAATTTGCTGATAATGCTAAATTATATAGGGTTACCAAAAAAAAAAAAAAAAAAGCCAGCTGCAACAAGGTTATCATAAGGTTATCATAATGCAGAAAGTTATCATAATAACAAGTGTCTGGACAAGAAAATATCTGATGCATATCAACATCCATTCATACAAAGCAACTATTACTATGATGAGTCTGAATTAGTTATGTCCACTCAGAACAGAGTTTTAGGAGTCTTTATGAATACATGTATACAGGCTTCAGCTCAATACTTATAAGAGATCATGAAAGCAGCAGAATGGTAGACATAGGTGGAAAATGAATACAGAATAAATCTTGTTGAATATTGAATGCACTTCTACTTCCCAACATCTGAAAATGGACTCTGGAGAAGTAGAGAAGATACAGAAAAGTGAACCCAGGATGAAAAGAGTCATTATTTAATGAGGAGAGATGAAAAAAGACTAGGTGGAAAAGAAACACCCATGAGATTAAATGATGAAATTTTATAAAATGTTGACTGGAATAAAGAAAGTACACAGAGGACTGTTCCCTAGTTCCCACCATGAAGGAACTTAAGAGACTTAGTTATCAAGTGGCAGGCTTAAAGCAAACAAAAGGAAACACTTTTCACAAAGCACATAATTAAATTGTAGAACTCATAGCTACAGGATGTTGGAGATGTCAAAAGCTTAGGTGGGTTAACAAGCAATTAGAACAACTCATAGAAGAAAAAATTTCATCAAAGGCTATTCTGTAACACACACAAAAGTTTCCCACTCAGAAAGTCCCTGAGCTATGGTTTGACAGAAGTTAGAAGCAGTAACATGAAAAGTTTTACTTTCTACTTGTCCTGTTCTGCTATTCTTTCCCAAAGCTTTAGCTACTGGCCACTGCCAAAATACTGGTCTACTTAAATCTTTATATGTGTTCTTATATTTATGCTCATCACTTTGTTTCACAGGGAGTTTGCCTTTGATCTATGAGATAATCACTTGATAAGCAGTAAAATTACTAAAATAAGAGCAATGATTACTCTGCAAATTTTTTTATTTTTTTTTTTCCTACAGACGCTTGGTGAAGCAGTCTTTTACCCACATTAAATGTCTATCCTAATTTGCAAGGAACACCATTATCATTTGTGTCAGTCTCAAGACAGCTTTATCTAACAATCTGTATAAAACAGGGGTTATTGCCCCTGCAGCCTGTAACCTATATTTTCCTGCAATCTGCTTCTAGTTGCAACTCCAGACACGGACTCCTTGTTTTACAATGCAACAGTTTTGATCAGTCTGGTAACTCCAGCTGATAAGCTTGAGTTTATAGAAAGACAGCTGCTCTGAGTGAGCGGCCCCTGACTCCTGAAGAGCATTCAGGAATACTGTATTCACGTGCTTCCCGAGCCGACTGTAATCAGTTGAGCCTTATTAGGACCTTATTAGATATTTCTCTCTTGAGCTCAATAAATTATCATTTTTGGCATTAAAAAATAAAGCTATAAAGCTCTACAGTTGGCATTTAAGAAAACAGCTAATGTCACCTGGTATTGTTAGGCTTCCACAGATTTCCCAGGAGAGGTTGCAGTTAATGAAATTCACAATTAATTTGCATACAATTCACAAAAGACCACTTTTGGTATGAATTTCTAAACACTTTATCAGTACTTGTTTAGCAACAAGCATTATGAAAGAGTATGATTCCTAAGGTTTTCCTCAGATGTTAGACCAAAGCTACCTTAATACTAGGGTAGCATTACATAGCATGGGCCAGTGTTCAGTTGATATAAATCAGGAATAATTCACATTACAGAACTACACCATTTGCACTTAGAGAGGATGTAACTTACAGTCATTAGCCTGACAATACATGTTAAAATTAATCATTTTATATTTGATCATGTGATTAATGAAGGTATGGTTACCCAGATGCTTTGAATCTATTTCTTCCCAGAAGGATATTATAACACATCTTGCTAAAGTAGCATACCAGAGCTCTTAAATCAATACAAACCTGACAATGTGGAACATTTGAAGGAAGCTGCTATCTCAAGCAGCACTGAGGCACTGACTAGAAATAAAACTCAGATTGCTTACCTGGTTTGTTCTCAGGTGAATGGTTTCGGGAAATCCAGTCTGTACCATTGCAAACATTGACTTTGCAGACTTGGCCTCTTTAGCAATACATACAAAGAGCACATTGCAGCTCTGCCTTGTTATCTATGCTGATCTGAAAACTGTTTCTGGTGCCATTTAAGTTGCTTTAAGTTGCTAAGACTTTCTGCAATGCACTGGTATTAATTTATTTACAGTCTTGTCTCATTTTCCTTCATTTAATTGCTTCTATCTGTTCTAGAACTAAAACTTTATCTACGTCAATACTTGATTTTCTGGACTTCAGGCACTAGAGTCCAAAGAGACATGTAGGTGTTCTCTTAGTTTTAAGAGTGTGCTACTAAGTGAAGGGAATAAAAACAAATAATCCAGAGCCTATACCCTCTAAAGCAACTGTATTTTAAGCAATTAAATTATACATGTTTATAAATGACATGTGAATGAAACCCACTGCCATCTTTACTATTATTTTTTAACTATAGCGGTAAAGACAAAAAGTCTTGTAAATCTCTACTAGAACAGCTACAACCTATACTGGTAGATTGCCAAGGGCAGGGTCCGATACAGAGAGATACCAATTTGCAGAATTTATGTACACCAGTTTGTATATGCATGTGAACATATAAGAAGCCACAAATTTAATACATCATCTCCAGAAAGTGATGTCTCTAAAAGTGCTTAATGTCGTTTAAAATGAAACAGCATAATGACAGCAGCAAAAAGTACAAATGAAAAATAGTTGATATCAATCTCCCATTGAGTGAGATCTATGCTAGTACACACGAACAGCAGGGATCACTGACACAGTGAAAACCTTCCTGATCTCATGTAAACAGAATTGGAACCAGAGCATCTTCTACTATGGCAATAAACTCCAGAAAGAAAGTCTGAGTCATGCCATATGTTAGACAAACTGTTTCTGCTTAGAGGTACTACCTTTGCCCTGCTGAAACTGAAAATCCACTGAGAAATGAAATTCACATACACCTGAGTATGATAGCAAATGATTTTTGTGATCAACATGAAAAGGTCTGCTGGCAGCCAGGCTCTATCTAGTCATTAATTTCTCTCCAGTCACTGTTTCTGATGACTTTCCCTAACTATTAAATATGTAAATACTATAAAACTTCTGGTCTAGACAGTTATATTGATAGCCATTATCAGGGAAAAGGCAAAAATCTCATTTCATCTAGTCTAATGTTATCTAAATAAAACTGAGAGCAGAACTTCAGCAGGTAGTAGCCAGCATACCTCCAGTGAATTCATGTTAATTTATTTGACATTCCCTAAATTTTTTTCTCTGTGAAATACACAGCATCTAAATGTTAAAAAATAAAATAAAATTACATATATCAGAATGTCATTTTAACTTTTTTATTACTTGGAAAAAATGTTGACTTAGACTTCCAATTTCTTCTGAAGTTTGTTTTTACTACTTACATTCATTCAATTTTATTGTTTGACACACTGTCGCTTCTATTTATAATAACACTCAGTTTTAAGCACATCTGAATATTACTGTTCATCAAATTTGGGTTGCATTTGAACCTATGTGTGAACAAAAAAACTGGTTTAAAATAATAATTATTAATTTGTACCATAAATTATTTATATAAGTCTTACAAGTATAAAAAATTTACCGTCCATACATTCAGATTTACATCTAAGAAACAGTCCAGCTGGAAACCAACAGGGTTTTATATAACATCAGGGATATGGTGAGCACACATAGTGCCCTTAGTTTCGATCCTGAAAATGTTTGTTAAAGTACATTTTCCTACTGACGAACCATACTTTCAAAGTGCTACGTATCATGAACAAGTAAATCAAATAAGTGAGATAAAGGTGACAATGAAGAAGACAAATACAAAATGACAATAAAAAATACAATTTCTTAGAACAGATTGGATATTCCAGTAAGAACACTTCAGACTTGAGAGACAGCTCTTTCTATGAAGACCACTCTCTACTTTCTGTGAGGTGGTCACCTGATTTTTATTCAATGTAGGAATCTCTTCAATGTGCAAAATAAAGTCAGAATTTCTCTGGGAAGAGCAGTAGATTCATGCTCAATACATCAAGTACCAGAGTCAGCATACCTTCAGCAACCAAACTTCCCTTAGAAGAGCTCTAGGCAAAGCAGCGTATCAGCTGCCTGTTGATGTCTATTTCTTATTTAACATCTCTTCTTTCCTCTCACTCCCATAACATAGGGATAGATATCACTGTTTTACACACCATGTGTGCATGCTTATCTACATCAGTCTTGCAAAGAAGTGTTTTTGGCTCCCTGGATAACTGGTCTTCCCAGAGATATGAGCTATCCACAAATAACCGGCAGTATGATTACTACATGTGTCAAAATTTCTAGGAAGTCTTACTGAACACTGAATATCCTTGGGGAAACAGTTTAATATCAGACGTTGCTTTATCTAACTTGCACCTTCCTTTACAATCCTTTCAGAAATACAAGTGACATGTAAAGTATTACAAATCAGAAAAAAAAAAAAATCTCCATAAATTGAGGACTTCCTGCTACCTTCTCTATTTCCTGCATATTTCTATGCCACCCCAGAGAAAGCCTGGATCTAAAGTGAGTATAAAGAATATTGTGTGTAATTTTTACTTTTTTGCAATTATACATAATTTTGGATTGTCTGGTTCATTAGCCGTTGGTCTTGCCTTTTTCTCCTTCAATATGCAGGGCAATTTTTAGGCTGAAACCTGCACTGAGGATATGCAGAACCTGAACTACGCTACAGTGGGTTGAGTTCAAGATATCCAGCACGGTTAAGATAGCCAGGTTAGCAAGGAGATTAAAAGTTTACAAGCAGTGCACAAAAATGCAAGCATAATAATAGCAATGTTTTTTGCATAGTGCTCATACAGAGCTCATTTGTAGGCTGCAGACAAATGTTCATCTAGCAAGAGCAGTGACAATTGAAAATATTAGCAACCCCAAGAGTTTCTTCCTGTCTCTTCCCAAGAGGCTGCTAGTTCTGCAGCCTGTTGGCAGAATGGGTCATATGAGAACTCCATATGGAATCACAGTAGTACATCAGCTGATGAAGGCTGTTTGAAAAGAGAACTGACTACCTGAAGTAGGTAAAGCAAAGCTCTCAGACCCCTTTGTCTGGCAGAGCTTTGGGAATAGAAACTTCCACCTATCGGATTCTAGGTTTGGAGAGCTGAGCTTAGTAACATCCTCATTCAGCACTGCTAGATCTAGAGGAGGTCTGCTTGTGACCCTACTTAGACTGGATGGTCTAAATTATTTAGAGGCTTTCTTTTTTTGGTACCACAAAGCCACAAAAAAAAAAAAAAAAAAAAAAAAAAAGCAGCCTGTGAATGATTAAAAAGTAAAAAGGTACTACTTTTTCTTTATTTAACCACATTTAAAATGGGAGGAGGGGTGATGTTTAGATGTATGCCTTTTTGCCCCTTCATGATATGAAAAGAAAGCTTAAAGATTTTTTCTTTTCTCTCTTCTTTTAAAACGAGAAAACTCAGTCTTTGCCTTTAGAATATTCTGTGACTAGAAGGAATAGTAAAACAATGGGTTTATAGAAGTCAAGAATATGACCAGAGAAAAGAAAGCATTTTCAGTGCAAAAGCTAATATTTTAATATTTCTGATAAAAGTGTTTACTAAAGCTTAAAAAGCTTTTCCTTCTTAAGACTTATCTGAAGGCACATAGCAGGTTAAAGACTTCATAAAAGTTTCTAGCAAAATTATATAAGATTTTCAATATTACCATTAAATGTATGTAACAACATTAAAAAAACAAAACCAACACATGTGTGTTTTTACAAATTCTTTGTAAATCACACAGACTTAATCTCTTGTTCCAGATCTCCTTCATTATCCAGCCTCCACAATAAATGCCAAAATATTCTAAGGAATTTGCTTAACATCATTTGGCCAGTGCTTGTTATCACATTATAAAACTAAAGTATCTCAGGGAAAACCAGCTTCTTTTACAGTAGTATGAATTGTACTAGTCTTAAAGTTATTTTATACTTAACCTTCAAGCCATCATGCACTAAGATATAAACCAATCATCACTGACAGAGATTAACAAGAAATTTCCTCTACCAGCAGAATATTTCATAAGTGCTCACTGCAGGGTTTCTTGCACTTTCCTCTAAAGCATCTGGTAATGGCCATTGTCAGATGGAATAATAGCATGAGAAAGCTGTTAGTCTGTTCTGGAATGGCTCCTCTTGTGCGCTAAAGCTTTTGTCCCTGATCTTCCTGTACCTTCTCCCTGCAGTCTGAAAGAAGCAATGCATATATCTTCACAACTATTACCAGTTAACTAGTGAAATCTTTCTCTTATTCTTGCATACTTTGATAAAAATGCAGCACATGCCATCACAAAGGATCATAATTCATCTTAGCTATCACATGCAAACTCTGGATATTCTTAGAGTGTTTTAAATCAGGAAGTTTAATGTAAGATTAATCTTCCAAGTGTTCCTGAAATTTTTACTGTTCCCAGAAAGAAGACATTATGTAAACCATTTCTTCCACTGAGAGAACAGAAGCAAATAAACAAAATTAACAAGAAGAATGACCTACAAAGGCTCATAAACTTTTGATTTCCACATCTTCAGCAGATACCTGAATCAATAATTAACATTCTTTTAGAGCAGTTGTCCACACCATTAGCTTCTTTAGGAATGAACTAGTTACTTGAGGTCTTTTTTCTGACTAACCATATTTTGAATTAGCGATATGGAACGCACAGAGAGCAAGACAGAGCCTCATCTAAAAATCTTATAATTTAAAGATTATAAGGATGTTTGTGTACCTCTAAGAGTGACATTCCTCTTGTTTTCTGGTTCTGATTTGATGGGAAATCCTGAGAAGTACCATGAGGAAAACTACAATTCAAAGATACCCTATACAGAGATACACATTATACATAGATGTGTATCTATGTATTCATGTATATCTATGACTGTTTCTGAATGTAGTTTTATATTTCTGTGACTGAAATAGATGTACATCAAAAGACCAGATTTGATGGAAGATATAAAGCAAAACCATTTTCTTACCTGTTGCTGTTCAGTTCCTAGTTTACTGATGATATTTAACGTGTATCAATTACTGAAATTCCCATACTAAAATATTCCAGCAATACATTTTTTAAAAACATGAAAAATTAGGAATTCATTAGTCACAGTCCAACAAGTTTGTTGTTCTGATTGCATGCAGACACTAAGTGTTTTTTTTAAGAGACCTGTCTGGGAAAACTTATTTTGCATTCTTAGTAATATGAAAAAAACGGTATCTTAGATTCTACCGTAGTAAACACTGGCATCTATAGAGGAACTAACACTGCCACTGACATCTGAAACTAATTATGATATTACAATGAGAGTACAAAAAAGATTAGTCAGCAGTAGCTACAAGAGACCTCAGCTGTGTTTTGTGCTTCTTGATGCTGATTTGCTATCTAAGTGATAATGGAAACCCCAATTTCACAGGAAGAACTAATAGGATAAAATGATAACACTTGTTTGGTGAGGTTCTGAGTCCAGTATAATTTTCTGGGTTTAAAATCTGAGCTGAGATTTTAGTATAGTTAGGGTTCTTTTCTTGTATATACACTGGATTCCAATGACTTATCAGAACCATGAAACTGGTGTTAACAGGTAGCTTGTTACTAGATCCCTTTCTGTACCTTCCCCAAATGCATCAATTTTTGCACATATGAAGCATAAAATAAAATGATCTGGAAAGGACAAAGTCAAGAGCAGATACTGTCACTTTCCTAACATCCAACCCACTGTATTAAAAATATTAACCCTGTGGAGTCATTCTATAGTGCATCAAAGGACTTTATATTCAGTTTGAATATAATCTGGGGAACTTATAAAAGTGTTATATATGTGTCATTTATGCCAATCAACCTGACATGGCTCTCTTTCACTGCAATTTATTAAAATGCATTGGGATTATGCAATAATCATACACTCTGGATACATTTAAACTATAAATCAAGATATCAGCCATGGAAATTTCTCAGATGTTTTTACATGATATGGATGATACTAGAGACAAGTGATAAATTGCTCAAATAATATCCTTTATATTTTTACAGTTAGAACCATATGGTAATAGAAATGTCCACAATCTAAAAAAAACCAAAAACCTGGGCATCAACATTGTCACTTTGCAAGTTAAAAATTCAGTGTAAATTCTTAAAGTTCACTATTTTAGAGCTCTCCAGACAATGGATTTTTAAAGTCGTTTACTCTGTATTGTTTATTGCATAACTGTGTTTCCTCCTTGCAAGGGGAAATAAACCTCCTCTACTCACAAAAAAAAAAAAAAAAAAAATTCTTCCACCTATACTCAGTGCATTAGCACTTGTAGCTATTTTTGAAGTGAAACATGAGACAGGAAGATTTCTGTTTGTTCTAAAAATGTACTTGGGGAATTTTCAAAATCCCTCAGCTTTGGCCTAAATTCATTGGATGTCAATGGCAAAACTCACTGATGTCAATAACAGCTTTAATTCATATCATTAAAAAAAGAGAAAAGCCTATAAAGTCACTGTACAAAAAAAATTACTGCCTTTAAAACAATTACTTTTAAAATCATAAATATGTAGATCTTTTCGGTTTGTGTCTTAGATCATTTACCAATCTGTTTCCCAAGTGTTTTTGCCCATAGTCCTCAGGGCTAAAAAAAATATTTTAAATGAAAACTGAGATTTCTGCATATTTGTATAAACCAAAGAGGTGAGTCATAACAGAAACACACAACATTCTGATTGTCATGCCAAAAAACTAAGTGCCAGCCTTTCTTCTCTGAACAGAGAGGTCAGCCAACACCAAGCCTTCTTAAAAATCCCACCTTGATGAACTATGTTCTAAAAGAGAAGATGTTTTCAAAAGTGTCAGGCAAAAGTATCTTGGATTCTCCACTGTACAGAAGTAAAGGTCCAGCTGCATGTGAAAATGAAAGTTCTTTAATACTTATCAAACTTTCTTCAGGACGGCATCCATGGGAAATATTTTTATTAATATTTTGTGTGAATTTCAGAAAATGTATATGCCTTCTCCACATTTGTTAGTCTACTAAAACAACATAGGCTGATGCCAATTATTTTGAAGAAATAAATATATGTTTCAAATCAGCATTTCCAATAGGGTAATACATGTGTCAGAAAAATAGCAGTATTACCAGTAATGGAGAATAGAATGGATTAAAAATACACAAGACAGCTGAAACACAAAAACAGCCTTCACATAATTTCCCGTGTTTTTCAAAATTAAATGGAAATTTGGATCAGAAGTGCCATATTAGAGCTGCGCAAATAAACAAAGTTGAGGATAAGCTTTTTTAACCATATGTGCAGTTCTGTTAAAAAACTTTCAGGTTTGAATGGGAATTCTGCCATCTCGTGGTCACAGTTTTTTGTACAATACTCCATTCGACAAATGTTGAATATAAATACATATAGCTTTTGCAGACTCGTTTAAAATAAATTTATGCTTTAGCAGCTGTAGGATTACTTGATAAATCTGAAATATTACCTAGTCATACTAGTACCCTTCAGATCAGTGAAATTTTGCACAGCACATTATATATAAAGATAATTTTATCCTTCTTGCATGTTTATTCTACACATTTAGAGGATATATGTAATTTTTATTTATTTAACGTTCACTACTTGAAAGGCTTTCACTGCACTTTTCTATGAATTCCATGAGACGTACCTCAGTCTTATGTATGTTTAGCCATTATATATCATTTGCTAGCATGCAGGATGCAGACTTCCAAGCCTTCTTCTCTGTGAGAAGAAGTCTCTGTTTTGAGATACAGTAAGTGATGATGGTTATAGCCTATGAGTTCAAACTGCAGTAGGATTTGGGAATTACCATTCACTGTTTTGATATAAGGGCAATATGTTTCAGTACTGCTCCAAGGGAACATACAGTCATAAATAACGTCTGTGTAGGATGATGAACAGAAACATCTGGTGATTCTCCTGCTGTTCACCATGACAGTCTCGTGACAGTTTTTTTTTAAATGACCACTTAAAGTTCTGAAGTAAAAAGCTAGAAGTCAGTCATCACCTTTAAAATAAAGGTTTTTGAACTTGCTCAGCCACTCAGATTTCACGCATTAAGTTCATCCCAGAGAAGACTGAAGTTCTTTAGAGCAGCAATTTTCCATTCCATCTATCTGTTCTCCAAAACTCTCCTTTCCACCACCTGCTCCCCTAAATACACTCACCCCAATAGTAACCACCTTCCTGACACCCCAAGAATTTCTTACTCTGGCAGATTTCCTTTCCTGTCTCTTTGACCACCTCTTTCTCAGCAGTTCACTTCCACCCTTTCACAGCCTATGTCTTTCTTCTTGCTCTTTATGCCTCCTTTTTACATTTACTCTCTTTGCATTTCCCCCAGATTCCTGAAATGGTGAATGAGCAACTGCAAGTGTGAGGCAGAATAAGGCATGAATTAGTGGGTGACTGAGTTGAACAGGAAAGAGACAGGATGGTGAATGAAATAAAACCATGTATGTGGGTGATTGTTAGTAAAAAGTAAAGCAAGTATGTGGGTGGATGAGGAATGAACAATAGTAGCTAAGCTGAAGGAGAGAAGCAAAGAAAACTTAAGGAACACTGTGAAGAAAAAGGACAAAAACCCAAACCTACTCGAGAAGGTTTTGATGGAAAACTTGGGAAAGGGAAGAGAGAGGATTCAAAGTAAATGGAATAAAAGCCTGTAAAACACAAAAAGCCACAAGGCCCAAATAAAAATAATAACAAATGGCTTGAACTAGGAAATACTACAGTAATACAAACCATATTAAATAGAAGATAAAGAAAGAAAACCAGAAAATTAATGACATGTTCACATCTTTCTTTAGAATAATTTAGTTTCTATATTAAAAGGCAGGAAACTGAAAAGGAATGAGGATTTAGTCAGGAAGGTGATGAGGGAAACCTTTTCATTCCTCATCTCACAACTCAGCTTCTTATACCCCTCCACATGAGCATTTCTATCTCCCTCCAAATAAACCCTACACCACAGACCAAGTCCATTCTTGGCACGTATCCTCATTATTCATTTGAAAATCTGGTCACTTCATGTTCAGCACTGCTCTTGTAACTCTCCAAACACCATTTCTTTCAGCTAATTCTTTGGTGTTTCTTCCTCCTCATATATCAGACAAAATAATCAATTTTCTGTTGGGTAGATGCTGTTCTTGAATCTTTATATTCTCATTGTTTTTCTATTGCTTTTAATGCAATTCTTAAAGGAATAATTTACCCTGTGCTTTAAACTGACATGAAAAGAAACTGAAAAGAATGTCCAGACAGATTTCATTTCATTTTTTTGTACCTTTATCTGTGAACAGAAGCGTCAAACAGGAAAAAGCTAGGAGGGTTTTTTTTCCTAAATAGATATGATCTACTAGATAGATCTGGATGTACATCCACAGACTCACATGCACATAGAGAAAATCTGGTGACTGAAAACATTTCTCTACTTTGCTACCATAGGTTGTGACCAGTTATCTCCAGTAATGGTATCATGATAACAAATTGGCGTAGGCTTCAAAACACTCTGCACAATCCTGCCCATGACCTTTGGGTAATTATTCAATATCTGTGTAGCTACTCTACCATCATCACTCACACTAGCTGAGAATAAGCAAATTTAGATATCTTCTGCACATGTTGTAATTACTATGTGACTAGGACAAAGACAAATTTCTAGGCTTCTTTAAAAACAAAATCCCATTTAAGAAAGGCAAAGAATTTAACCAAATTATTATTTCACCTGGATGTGAAGACAAATACTGAAAAAACAAGCTTTGTTTACAGTCCACCCTAGCCTTCTACAGGTCATGATGGATTTTTCTTCAATTTGACATGTGGATAGAGAAACCATTCAATAAAAACCCTGCATTGGCATCGAGTGAAGTGGCAGAAATTTCAACCTGTAAGATAAACTCAAAATAAAGAATAAACTGGAAAAAGCAAAATTTTCCTTGTTTATGTGTTAGTGAAAATCAATAATGCCACACAGTCATAAAATACTTTGTGGAAAATCAATTTCCTAAAACTAATATTTATAAAACAGTTTCTAGAATGATTATTAAAAATTCCAAACAAGCTAACCTCAGGGTTAGCTGTAAAACATATGCAGAACAATTCAGACTAAATATTCTTACCACATCAGATTATTAAAGACTAGCATTAGCATTTGTACTAAAAATAAGCTAAATTATGAATGCATGCTCAGATGAGGTAAAAATGTTGCTTTCAAATTGTGTCTTATGAGGTTATGCTGTTGAATGACCAACTCTAAACATCCTCTACTTTAAGAACATCATGTCAAGCCTATCATTTGCTAAATGTGCCTATTAGAGTAAACATATTCAGTTACATGCTTTAGATACTGCAGTGGGGTGAAGAACAGATTTCAAAATAACAGTACAGGCATATCGGCCAAACTACTTCAGACACCTTGGAACATCTTTTGAAGGAAAATAGAGAATCTAGGAAAATAGCAGAATCTGTGAGCTAAAACATTGAATCTATATATTGCCTTATACTAAATCAAGCCAGAAACTTATCCTGGATTAGAAATTGTTACGAGAATCAGTGAAAAAAAAAAAAAAAATCACTTATTTACTATGATAATTTTTTTAATACAAGACTTGTCTCTTCTCTCCATTATAAAACGTTCATGAGTGTTTAGTATCTGTACGCTTTGAATCATCTTTGTGGATAAAAGTGCAACTGGCTATTTATGCAATAATATCTAATGACAGGACATGTTAGGGAATCACATCTAATTTAGACAGTAATCTTGTTCAATGCTGTCTGCTTAATATCAAAAATTGAAGCTAAGCCAGAGGTTATTATGTCTAGTTCACTGAAGAGAGAAGTGCCATTAAAATTAAGAGATATCAGTTCTTTTCCTGGCCATGCTACTGAGTCAATCTTTGGGCTTGAGCAAATAATTTTTATATATATGAATGGATGGATGCATATGTTTGTGCATACACAAAATGTGAATACAGAGTGCAAAATGTGAACACTTCTCTTTAGCATGCTGAATGATTTTTTAAAACCCTTTCAAAATAGATCTCAAAGCACAAAGTATTCCAAGGAATATAATACATTACTCATCAGTTACTTTTTTTTTTTTCTCCCCATACTACCTTATGGGGCATAGTGGTGCTTGAAAGTCAGTACAAAATTTGTGTGCTACATTATAATGAATGCTGAAGGAGTCCCAAAGGAATTAATTCACTCAACTCCCAAATATTTCAGGAATCCAGAATATAGTCAGGCAACAGGTGTAGAATAGATTGGCAGTGAACTGAAGAGCTAGATTTGCATAGATAGGTACCTCACAAACATGAAAGCTAGCACATCTTTTGTTTGTTCATACCCAAGTTATAGATTTGAACAGCTTCAAGTTCAGGTCATTTGTGACTACTCTTTTACATACACAAACACTATCTGAAAATTTGGTTTCTTAATTTGCACTTTAGGAAGTATATCTCTGTGTGTGTGTTTACAGAAGAAACCCAGAAGTCTTACTCTGAAATAAAGATTTCAGAGCACAGTAATTTGTTGCTTAAATTTTCAATAAATACTGACACTGATTTGCATCTGAACAGAGGAAAAGTTAACCAAATGTGACTCAGCAGTAGAAAGGTTATTCTTTTTTTTTCCCCAGTTGTATTTTTGTGGCCTTCCCTGGAGCCTATAAATAAAACAGAACAGTGGCTCTGCTTTGGAAAGTGAAAAATCAGATTTTGAGAAGGACTCCAGATCAATAGACTGCTATTTTGTAGACAAAGCCTGGAATATTTGCCCCAGAAGGCCAATATATAACTTTAGACAGAACTCCCAAGTTTTATTTTCTTTATACTTAAAACATTTATGCATATACATGATACTGGCACCTTTAAAAGCATTAAGTATAATGTCTCTCCGTATGGATTAGGAACATGATGGTGATGCTCTTCAGTGAAATAACAGAAAGTTTCATGTTCTTAGAGAATAAAGTTCCATACAAACATTCATTGTTATGAATACCCACAGCATTAAAACAATGAGTAGCATAATATCCATCAAACAAGTCACACAAGGAGAAGCAGAGAAATAACTATGATTTAGACAGTTTTTGTGTCCAGAGATAAAACAGAAAATAAACCAAAATTAGAATCCACAGATTCCAAGTGCTATATGCAAACTCCACCCCTCACAAAGCACTTCTGAATGAGAGAAGTCTTGTCTCCAGAACAAGCCTTCTTTCCAGAACACCACAGGCTAATAAACCTCTATTAAAAAGGAGATAAATTTCAGTGAGGCATCCAAATCTTTAACACTGTCAGAGAACAAGTGCTTCCATGAGCTTTAGTCTTACTGCAAAGGTTTCCACTATGACCTCTTCAGACCATAGCACTTGGAGAAGAAAAGTGACTTTTTGTGTTACTGTACTAGTTGATTTTGCCTCTAAATGCTTTATCCTTGGTGTAAGGATGTGGTTCAGGACTCCCTCAGTTAAAAGGAACAAAACAGAGAATTTTAATCTTTGTTGGGGCTGCTTAGAACTATTAGAAAATAAATAACACAATAAAAAAGGCATCTATGATTGCGATGAATTAACAGGTGTTTTAAAGCATTCTTAGCATCTCAAAATTTCAAGCTGCTGATCACTATGGCTGTGTCTTTATTCTAGTTACGGTCTACAAGTGAAGGGGCATAAGATTAAAGATGTTGGAAGGATCAGTAATAAGCTAGAAAAACATTATTTGATCTCTAGAAAATGTGTGTCCACATCCTATCCAAATCTTTACTTCTTTGAAACTTCTCATTACCATATGGAGGGGAGAGTATCTAAAGTGAATTCTGAGATTCTGAGAACCAGAAAACTAAAAATAACAACGAATATTATTTTACTTAGGTATCAGCTGTGTTTGTTGGTCTCATTAAAGACTTCATCCAGGTTGTCTCCCCCAGCACTGATATATCAGGTGTTATATCTGTTGCCACTGGTATATGAGGCATTAATGTGTAGTAAGTAATACACAAGAATGATTGGAACTCTGGATATGTATCTTTAGCTTTATTTTAATTAAAGTGCATTGACAATGGAGTGAGCTATCTTTCACATTCGTACTATTATTGACATTGTGATACTGCAGTCCTGTGGGCATTTTTAGCATGTACAGATGGGTCAAGTGCTTCCATTGACAGACTTTTTAAGTATTCTTTACAAACATGACCAAAAAAAAAGTAAGAGAAAGTTTGGATTTTCACCATTACAGATGACGTGCGGAATTCTTGTATCAAGATACATGTTCTGATATGAGAAGCCCCATCATCATGATCTGAATACAAGCTAAATGACAAGGGTAACTGAACCTCAGGGCTTACACAGATCATACCCTGCAAGCAGATGTTAAAGTTCACTTCATAGCCAGTACTACCAAGCAGCAAAGCAAGTGTTATGCCATCATTTGATGCATGAGATGCTAGATTTGTAGCTAGTCAAAGAACAGAATTCCCTCAGACGTGCTGTACAACCTTGTCATTATCTAAGGAAAGACATTTTGAAAATGTATTTTTCCTTCCCTTATTCTTATGCCAGATGGACCTATAATTCTTTTTAGTAAATTCCTTGTTCTTATATTTCTGTATATCAAATGAGCAGAGTAGAAGCCTTGTCCATTTTGTTCAGTTACTGACCCAGGCTTTTGTCATGAGTTCTACTTGCATTATTTATTATAATTAATTGTTACACTTCATTGACTATTGAGAAATTTGATCCAAGGACATGCATAATCCTTTAAATTCATATATCTTGATATTACAAGGATCATAAACCTTAAATTAGGAAAGGATGGACTAATGCACATAAATTGCTCTCGTGTACTTTAGGAAAAGCATTAATTGTCTATACCAGGGTGATGGTGTATTTCTGATATCTGTCTACCTGCCACTGATGTCCTTGCTCCTAGCATAAATTAAACAGAACTGTTTATTCCTATAGTTGTTATAATTATGAACCAGCCCATGCAAGAAATCATTTCAGTATATTTATTATGCAAAAATTAGAGAACTTGCTCAAGAAGGCTAGGAACAGCAAAGATTCTAATTAAGTTCCTACTCTTAAGACAGGAAATTCCTTTATTTAGTTTTCCCTTAGTAGAATCATTTGAGGAATATAAAATGATCAGTTCTACTCCACTGTTCTATAACTATACTATCATTAAAAAACCTTCCCAGTTTCAGCAGAAAAAACAGAAATACAGTAGTCTTGAGTTCTCAGTTTTTTTCATTCAGTATTCACAGGTTTAGCCAAGCAGTGCTGCTTACAATGTGCAATAAAAACAACAGGAGAGACAGTGCTGCTGAAACCATTTAAAGCTGTACTTATTTATAGTTGGGCTTCAGCTGAGCCTCCAACTGCCTGCAAGCTTTCTTGAGGATTTGCAGCTGAGAAGCCAGCTCTTACCTGCAGAACACACAGATCTTAGGGATGTGATAGTGAAAGATCACAGCTTTAAAGGCAGGTCATTTTTGTCAACTCGCTTTTAAACTTTCTTATCCAAGATGATGTTGTCAGTTTTTCAAGAAGGATCTTCTTTGGCTTCCAACCCTGCTAGGCAGAGTGTTATATTCTTATTATTTTTTCTCTGGAAAACAAGTTTCTCGCTAGTTTTTCACTCCATTTCAAAAGATATGAGGCAGAAACCCTAAGGAATGTAAAGGAATAGTTTTTCCCAATACTGTGCAAGACAATAAAGTAGCCAAGAGACGCACAGGTCGATTTCAAACAGTGTTACATGTCAGTGGAGCTCTTATTGGAATACTAGCTGGGCATAATGATTCTTAGAAATTTCTTTAGTTCTGCTTGGAAAAAAAATCATTATAGCTTCTCACTGATTTTATTAAATTTACAAAGTACTGTTTTCCTAAGAAAGGTTAATCAATTAAATAATTTACAAAGCTGCCTCCTCAAGAACTCTCCTCCAAATTAAATAGGGATCTGAGCTAATCACACCACCTCTTTCAAATAAATCTGGCTATATAAGTAAGGCTCGCAGTGTCCTTTAGATGTTAGAAAACTAATGCTGTCTTCTGACAGGACATGACAGGCCTTTGTGCGTTAATGGGTCACCTACAGATGCCCTGCTGCAGTCCCCATGCAGTTTGTTACCTAAGGACTGTGTCTGTTGAAAAGATCCTAATTGCTCTCAACTGCCAGGGCTTAGGAAGTTCACCAGGATGTGCATCAAATCCATCTCTAAGTGGACAGACTCAAGCTGCCTCCATTAGGCCCCCAAGTGGAATAAAATACCTCCAGGACCCCTTGGCTAGCTCAGGTACCAGAGGCAGGGTGGCATCGCTCATACACCTTTCTGCCAGAGCTAATCTGATGGGAATTGTTCCTTCTTAGCTGTGTTAATCCACATGTTACTCCGTATGTTCCTGAAAACCTTTTTTTTTTTTTTTTCTTTTTTGTCAGTGCAGACAGGAGAAAAGAATAATTCCAGGCAAATAAAAGCTTTCCCCTATATTTTGGTATTTATATTCTCCTTGAAAAACATTAGTCGGCACAAAAGGAAAGATATTTTTACAATACTGATTTTAATTTGCTATTCTGTCTCTCTCACTTATCTAAACACACTACTTTGAGATACTGTCCTCTAACATCAGAGATCAATAGACTCTTCATATCTTAAAAGCTATCAAGTAATACTTCAGTGATTAGGGGACTGATTCTGCTCACTATTGTGCTGTTGTCAATCTGGAATAATTGAACTGAAACCAATGAATTTATACTGTTGTAAGTAAGTGAGATCATGATCCAGTCACCTACCTAATGTGATTCACTTTGCTTCCCAATCCTATAAGAAAAAAAAAAAAAAAAAAAAAAGGGGGGGGGGATAAAAAGCTTTCAAAAAATTATCGCTTTTCTCTTTTGAACACATTAATTTTAAGAACTTTTTTTTTTACCAGCAGCTGAGTTTCATCAACATTGCATGTTTTATTTATAGCTTGTACATCAGAACATGTCTTTCCACAGAACAAAGAGCCTCAGCAGAGTAATCTCACCTCTCTACCGTTCAACACATGCATACATATGTAAGTATATATGGCATTTCTACATGTATACAGATACGTCTACACGCACAGAGACATAACACACATATACACATACATAAGCATGCATTAAGAGATAAGCATCCCCATATGAATACCTGTTGTAGAAGACAATGAATGTATATCAAATATATTTGCTCTTCTCTATTTCCTTCCATCTTTTTGAATACTTTTTTCCCCTCTTCTGGAGCTCCAAGCAAAGTTTAAAAGTTTCTTTGTACACAGGATTTTGCTGCCCATTATTTACAAGAGAGCATTTTCATATTTAAGCAAATCCCCTTCTTTCTTAGACTTCCAGATAACTTTTAATAAATAATTGTCTAAAAAGGCATTGCTGGGAAATATCCAATCATCTCATATTAAAAGGGAAAGCTGTAAGTGGAGATTTTTTATTTTAGACATTCCAAAGAAAGATAAGGTTGTGAGTCAGAAGAGAGGAGACATGTTGTCTGGTTAGCTAAGCATTGAAGAAATAGAAACTAGACTTCATATTATCTCAGGCAGGTCAGTTCCTTAGCCCCTTGAGCATCTTTTTATTACCCAACCACCTCATCATTTTACTTACAACTTTACTTATAACTCTTATTCATCACTATTAATTAGAAAAAAAACCAGATAATTCTGGCAAGTCCTTAAGCACCCACCATGTTGCCTGCAATAATCTGGTTTTTGCCTCAAACAATTGGCTCTAGAGCTATGCAAGATAAAGAAGGAAAAGTTGTTCAACACTTTACTCCAAAAGGGCCTATATTTGACTGATCAAATCTAGAACCTCTGTCTCCCTGCTCTCAACTTCCAATATGGATAATAAGGTAAAATGCAATACAGAATGGACACCTGCTTCTCCCCGCCACCCCCTGCTCAGTTTCAGTTCATCTGCCCAAAAGTCAATGAGTAGAACATGTGAGATTTAAGGATGTTTCCATGGGGCAGCCATCTGTTTTATGTTTTATTCTTTTCAGAATACAATATTATATTTCAGCTTTATGTGCATTGGTTCAGATTTATAACATTTTATGTAACTGTGACCCATAATGATGAATATCACAGATGATGATAGGCTCGTTAAGCACATCTCATTTTAGTCAAACTGCAAGTGGCATTTTGTTTATATGGTTCATTTCGCCAACAAATTAGATTTCAAATTGATTGCTTTCTGAAATGACTTTGTTCATCAATTTCTAGACTAGGCAATTACAAAGACTATACTAGTAATTAATAAGCCTCTGTATCAACAATGTTTTTAAACTGCTTGGCAGTAGTAGTGAAGTTTAAAGCAATTCAGATGTGAATTTTTAGGGTCTATAAGAGCTGCCCAGAATCTGATGAAAGAATACCTCACGGACATATTTTTTCATAGTGTGAAGTTAAAAGCTTAATACCTTTTACTGACATAAGACCCTCTTTTCCTCTTAGCCTTAGGAGAAGGGAGGAAAAAAAAGTAATTACCCCTAATTTGTGAAATATTCAAATACGAAACTCATTGTTAAGTATTTCAGTCATAAGTAAGAAGATTGACATGAGTTAGATTTAAGTTTTCATTTGCCAGAGACTTGGTGAACGACATTAGTCAAAAGCCTAAGCTTTGTTTACAGGTCAAAATCTAACTCAGAAGGAACTAGTGCAAGGTAAACAAACTTGGGCAGAATGCTGCAGTAAAGTCAGCATTCTGCTTCTGATCCCTCTGCCAGGAAAAGAGCCTTTGAATGTACCTTAGAAAACACAAGTGATTTGAGCAAAGCCAGCTATGAACCTCATGTTAGAGGTTAACCTTATGTTAAATACAGAGTGAACTTTATTTAATCAGTGTTTCTGTTCTTAATATGTTAAACAAGGAAAACAGCTTTTACTACCTTACAAGACTGATGTAAGAAAAGTAAATGGTAGTGAGGCTATCAGACATCATAACAATGTGCTCCATCTAATCAATGTAAGATTCATGTTAAGTCTTCCCATGACAGCTGTTACTGGTTTTGGCTAGGACAGAGTTAATTGTATTCACAGTACCTCATATAGTGCTATGTTTTCGATCTGTGACCAAAACAGTGTTAATAATACAGGGGTGTTTAGTTACTGCTGAGTAGTCCTTACACGGAGTCAAGGCCTTTTCTTCTCATTCCACCCCACCAGCGAGTAGGCTGAGGGTGAACAAAAATTTGGGAGGGGACACAGCTGGGACAACTGACCCAACTGACCAAAGGGATATTCCACACCATATGAAGTCATGCTCAGCATGTAAAGCTGAGGGAAGCAGGAGGAAGTGGGGGAAGGTTTTGGAGTGATGGCATTTTGTCTTCCCAAGTAACTGTTACATGTGAGGGAGCCCTGCTTTCCTAGAGGTGGCTGAACACCTGCCTGCTGATGGAAAGTGGTGAATGAATTTTTTGTTTTGGTTGTTTGTGCATATGGCTTTTGCTTTACCTATTAAACTGTCCTTACCTGAAGACATGAGTTTTCTCACTTTTGCCCTTCCAATTCTATGCCCCATCCCACCAGGGGGGAGTGAGTGAGCGGCTGTATGGGGCTTAGCTGCCAGTCAGAGTTAACCCGTAACACAGGACAAGTCTAGCCTAAGCCACAGAGTGTTTTTTTCTCTATCTTCACAAAGTTAAAATCTTCCCTGATGTGCATCAAGATGTCAAAATGTCTTCATGGGAGTCTCCATGTGTAATACTTCTTCAGTGATGACCAATATCACCTTCTCTGTTGTGGGACCAGGTAGACTGTCTTGCATGATGTTTCTAGGGCAGGTACTCCACTGCATGAGACATGCCAGTTCAGAATGAATTATACCAGGTTTCTGTCCAAATGCCTAGATGATTTCTAAATTAAAAGTGTGAAGGGCTATTAACCCTGGACATAAAGCAAAGCCTTTGGGATTTGGGATAAAAATTAGGAAGGGAAATGTAAAGCATCAGTTTTCTCACCATTTAACAGAAGAGCAGATATTAACCATCAGCATTGCTAAAAATGAATGTAAACAGTTCATGTCCTTGCAAGCTCTGAATATCAGGCAGTGGCAGCAAACTATTAAGCTGGCTCACAGTGTGCATCCTTGAATAACTAAAATGTCAGAGCATGGAGAAGAGCCAGCACATGATGAAAATAGAAATAAAATTTTAAAAGACTGTAAGAATTGTAAAGGCCTGAGGTGAGCAACGAGGTGAGGAAGTAAACCAGCAATAGCTCTAGCCTAATACACACTAAAAAAAGTAATAAAAATAAAGAAGCCAGCAGAAAATGGATGGCTCAGATGTCCAGAAACTGCAAAGAGTAAAGACAACTGAAATGCACACATTTGCATCTCTGATGCTATTGAAGGGGTTTAAACTTGGATATTGAAGACTACATTCCCAGCAACACTGTCAAAATCTGTTTAAAAGGGGTGATTTATTATAAACAAATATTATTAATCCTAGTCTATTATATCCCACTTTCTCTCTGCACCAGAATTTTCTGTTGTATTCAACAGCAATGGAACAGCACATATACCAAAATTATCTGCTGATTTTTCAAACTCCTTCTGCTAAACATTGGTGTTTAGCCTGCTTTAAGATATAGAGACAGCCCAAGCCCCTTTCACAGCTGCTGTTCCAGGAAAAGAAATGTCATTTTGCTGACCATTGTTCTGACTTCTATAGTCCTCAGTTTCATTTAAAAAGTCAGTCACAGTATGCATTAATATAACTACCTGAGATATCTGTCGAGCCTTCAACTTCTTCTTTTTTCTAGGAAGCATGTTTTGAATCCTTCCTAAATAATTAATCAAAAGTCAACCAATGGATTTCTCACCAATAACCTGCCTTAAATTTTGTTCCAGACTTGACCTTCAAGTAGATTTGCACCTGATACTAGATATTGTCTCTACATTAATAAGTTATAATAAACTACATCATCTTTGTCAGCCATAGATATGATCCCCAATGTTTAATGTATGAAACACTACGGACTAACAAGAGAAATCAAGATCAGTTATTATCATCATGCAAAAAATATAACACAGTTCTTCAGTCTTAACTTAAAAGGACAATTTCTGCTTAAAACCAGAATACTTTTCCCTCATTAGTAATGACATTTCAGGTTTATTCAAACTAAACCCATGAATATTACAGCAAGTATTACCAAAAAATATATATTCCACTTGGCCTTAATCGCTTGGGTCATGTGGAAGACATAAACCAGATTATGAATAAGATGAGTCCAGTTTTCACTTAGATGAGAATGTATTTCCTACATCAGAAAAGTTTATTTTACTTGCTGTATTAGCTGTTTAAATAGAATCTGTGCATATACTGTAATGAACCCACAATACACTGAGGAATTAAAGGCTCAGAGTACTGGAATTAAAGGTTCCATTATTTTTCAGGTAATTTATTTTGCATCACTGTATTATAAGATTGAGGACAGATGCTTTGGCCCTTTGCCTCAATGCTGCAGACGGTTCACCTTATTTATGTGAGTACTTCCTATAAATCCAACAAGTCCCAGGGGTATAGTCAAATGCACATAATATTGCCGGATCAGGGCCCTCATCTTGATTTGCTATGCTCACTGGATGCAATTCCTTTCCTGTTGCTATCAGGCTCCTTTTTTGTTAATCATCTTTCCAGATGATTACTCCAGCTTTTCAAGTCCATCTCTGTGTGGGGCCACATATACACCTAGCAGGTAACTCCTACCTATTTCTGCCTCATTCTGTAAGCTTGATGTTTCAATACATCCAATACAGTTCTCTACCTGGAACTCACATTTCCTGAAAGACCCAAGCTATTTCCTCCTGATCTCACCTGGTTTGATTGTTCCTACTCTTATACAAAATATAGACAAAGATTTTAATTTGACAATATTTTATCTGAAAAGAGAGATTTCTATGACTACATTAACAAGGACTACAACAAATTTTAGACACAATAGTGTCATTGTTTATCTTTTTGCTTTAGCAAGACTTTTCAAAGTCCTTTTAATGACTCTGAAAATTTATGACATTGGCTTGTTTGGGCATCTGGGGAGCCTGGGAGGTAGGCAATAAAAAAGAAGTAAAAAGTTGTATGCTATTTCTAATCCAATTCCTTCATGCATATAGTCCTTCCCTTCTTTTATCTGGTATTTCCATGCTTGATAGTGTTTCTAGCCACTTCTGAGGACAGTATTACTGGAAATAACAGAGAGATGCATTGTGTATATTCTGTCTGTGCTCTATAAGAATTTCATACACCATTTAATTGTTACAAAGATTCAAGAGGGTCAATGTATTTTTCTTAAAGTTAAGAAACTGAATTTTTTTTCACTCTTGTTGATGGTTCCATCGTGTTGGCAGAGTAGTCCATCTGGCAGTAGGAAACTGTCACAGATTTCATTTTTATTGCACTGTATTAGCATCAAAGTCACATATTTTTCACTTAGTAAAGGAATAAGGAAGAACTAAATTTGTTTTAACCTTGGAAATGTCTGTAGAATTTCTGGCTAGGTAAATCAGCCACTGTTTGCCATCCTTCCATGCAATATTAAACTGAGACCATGAATATTTAGAGGTATTTAATTTACCCAATAACTCTTCTCACAAACATAATGCAATAGTCCCTGTATCCTGGTCATATTCAAATAGAACGATTTCCTCTTTTTATTTACTGAATTCCAGTCCATGGCTGCATTTTGTCCAAACCCAATGCATTTCATCTATATATTGTATTACCGCTGTTACATCAACTTACAAATGCTGCACTTAAGATTTTCTCAGGTAAAATTAATAAGTCACTTGAAGGGAAATCATTAGTTACCTTATGTACTATCCAAACTGATTTTCCCCTAGAAAAGTGCATAGGTATGGAAAGGAAATAATTTCATCAACAGGGTTTATAAAGATGAACATTCTGACCATTCCTGTGCTTTTGGAGCACAAGATCAGAAAGACATGAAATTCATATGTAGCCATGTGACAGTCTGGGTGAAGGGGAGTGTCATGGTTTAACCCCAGCTGGCAGCTAAGCCCCATACAGCTGCTCACTCACTCCCCCCTGGTGGGATGGGGCATAGAATTGGAAGGGTAAAAGTGAGAAAACTCATGTCTTCAGGTAAGGACAGTTTAATAGGTAAAGCAAAAGCCATATGCGCAAACAACCAAAACAAAAAATTCATTCACCACTTTCCATCAGCAGACTGGTGTTCAGCCACCTCTAGGAAAGCAGGGCTCCCTCACATGTAACGGTTACTTGGGAAGACAAAATGCCATCACTCCAAAACCTTCCCCCACTTCCTCCTGCTTCCCTCAGCTTTACATGCTGAGCATGACTTCATATGGTGTGGAATATCCCTTTGGTCAGTTGGGTCAGTTGTCCCAGCTGTGTCCCCTCCCAAATTTTTGTTCACCCTCAGCCTACTCGCTGGTGGAGTGGGATGAGAAGCAGAAAAGGCCTTGATTCTGTGTAAGGACTACTCAGCAGTAGCTAAACACCCTATATTATCAACACTTTTGGTCACAAATCCAAAACATAACTTCATAGTAGCTACTATGAAAAAAATTAACTGTCCAGACAAAACCAGCACAGGCAGACATGCTGGAAGACAAAGGGAACCTGTTAACCTTTTTGTTCTTGCTTTTTCAACAACAAAGAAGACTGTTGAAAGAATCAACTCAGGCTGTAGGTTTGTCTTGAAAGTTATTGGCAACTAAAACCAGTTTTGTTTCTGTACCTTCTTTACAAAACAGTCTTTTTTGGGTAAACTTGTAATTGACTACTGAAGGATAAAGAGATTAATGTTTTAGACCACTGACATCCCCAGGAGCTGTCAAATACTCTGGTTCTCAGCCCATAATTCAGCTTTCATGCCACACAGGGTGTTGGATGCTCAGGCTTAGTGTATTAATATTGCCTCAGAATATGAAAAAATATTCCAAGATTACCAAAACCAACCAGCCAAAAAACCCCAAATAAACCATGATTTAAAGTTAAGTTGTTAAATTCTTTTTTCTTGCACTGAAGTGATGGACTGATTTTCAGAAACGCTGGAGTATGTACCTTTTTTGGACAGGGTACTACTTCTAAACATATTTTGAAACTTTCACAGAAAACTAAATCATGATTTAAGAGACTGTTTGGAGACAGACTGTGTTTCGTATTTTGGAGACAGACTGTGTTTAGTATTCTAGACATTTTGATTTATGTCTCTCTTTTTCCAGTATTCAGGGAAAACTACTGTTTCATCTACCTATATCTTAAAGCTGTGTTCCCTCTGGTAAAATATTTAATCTATATTTTTTATTCCAGAAAATCTTTTTTCATTATTTATAATTATTAAAAAAATCTAGAATCTATTAAACAGATTGAATGAGTCTTGAAATTAAATTGGTATCAAATCCCTTAAAATTACAATGACATATCAAAATCTTCCAGACAGATATAGGTAAAGAACTTATATCTGAGTTTACAGATGCTTTGAAGATGTAAGGCTGACTACAGTCTAGACACCATAAGAGATACTGAATATGAAAAGCAGACATCAATTCTGTTCAGAAACTAGGTTTGGTAGATACCTAGTATATATGAGCTGGAACACTTCAATAATGAAAACAGAGGCATCAGCATTTCGACTGAAACAAAGTTGATAGATTGCAGAAATAAGCATCCTAGTGGCTTTTTTCATCATACAACTCTAACATTCCATGAAGGAACAAATTAGCATTCTTGAGCTGTTCCTCCCCAGTAAATACTAAATACACGTCTTAGGATTTATTGATTGCAACCGTTTCACAGGGTAAGTATGCTTTGCAGTGTGCCCAGCAGTCTTAGTTTTGATTGATCCAGTCTGGGGGACATATTGAAGTACACTGTAGGTTTATCTTTGGCTATGCACCCAGCTTTCATTTTCTGTTTGTATTTGGAACATGGCCTAAGTGCAGAAAATACTTGCTTTACAGTCTAGACAGAGCCAATATCAGTACTTTCTGAAAATAAACACAATTATTTTATTTCCACTCAAATCTGCAGTTTTGCAAAGAACTCCCAATCATATATACTAGGAGGAGATCTCTGACAGCAATCAGCTTTGATCTTGTAGGAAAAGGTATTGGAGGTGTATGCTGAAGCTAAGCAAATTCAAAATAAAGTGTTTCTTTTTTGAAGGTCCCAGTGGTATTTATCCTTTGGAATGCCTTAGATAGGAAACTGAGATTTCTTTATCAGCTGAAAGCCTTTCCTCAAGACTAAACATCTTTCCAAAAGATAAGCAGTCTCACAGAGATAACTTGAATTTGATGTTTCCTGGGAGAGTTTCTATTGTCTGTGTAATGCCAGACAGAGGCAGGGTTATGGCACAAGTACCTTTGGCTCCAAGTTTACAATAGTATGAAGAACATCTCCAAGAACTGTGGACAAGTGATCATGGTCAAAATTTCAGTTTCTCTCATTTCTTTTTCTTTCAGTGACTCCTAACTCTGCAGAATGCAATGTGCTCCAAGAACTTTAAGAATGTGCAAGCAGCTCTTAAACATTTTGCTTTTTCTGAGCCTGGAAGAACTATTAACTGGCTAAGACAAAAATTGTCCTATTCAACATCAAACTTAACAAAGCAATGACATTGTAGTTATTGCTCAAGACATATGTGGCATATTCAAAACTCTCCTCTGTTACGTAAGTATTTTGAACCTGCACATGGAGAGAAGCCAGTTCTTTAGAAAATATCTACACCGCAGACTTTTTCTCACTACTTTCCATTTACTGTATTTTATTTTATTAATATGGTAGTTACCATTATAGTTCAAACACATCTTGTGAGTGCTTGACAGATTAACACAGTATTATTATTACTCAGATTATATATATCATGAGCCTACATATTGACTGAGTAGACAGGGAGTTTACATGACTAATTTTAAGTAGATGTCTTTAATATGTGGGACAGCCAATGACTCCAATTGCTACCAATTAAAATATTATTGTGAGAATAAACAAGAATTACGGGGAATTGTTTGGTTTTTTTCTGAACATGCATACTGAGGACCCACACTTGCTCTTTTATTGTGTGCTGAAACTCTTTATGCCTCTTCCGTATTGAAAAAGCTGGTATTTGGAAAATGTATTTTCCTCTTGTATTTTTTTTCTAACATTTTAGCTAGCTTTGATATGCAAAATATTTTAAATCTAAATAATTTAAATCTTCTTAGACTCTAATAGGAAAGCAAAAGGTTAATTAAGGACATATTTAATGCAGTATTGTCCACTTAATACATTTAGAAATGTTTGGCTGGTTTTCTTTTTAACACCAGGTTCTGAACTCATGAGATTATCTGAGCTCATTTTTTATTTTTGATGCTTTTACTTGACAAAGAATTACTTGCAAAGATGACTTTCCCAGCTCCCAAAAAAAAACCCTAAAAAACCCCAAATAAAATATTTTTTACTTTTAAATTACCAAAATTTAATTCACTCTGAATTTTGAAGCACTTGGCTCATAATTCTGATGCTTCTGTTGGTCATGTGTTATACAGTGATTTCTGCAAGGCATAAATACGGTTATTGCAGGATTCTTGGTCTAGAACTCACATGAATATAAAGGAGAAACTCTTGAACAAGAAGGGAAAACAGTTTTAGAAAAAAAGTTAACATTGAAGGAAGAGGAATGTGCCCCATCTAGAAAGAGAAGGAAGAAGGGAATTAAACAAAGAACGATGCCTGCGACTAAATGGCACTAAATGAACTGAATAGCATATTGTGAGCCCTTATCCCTCCCCATAAGATCAGAATAGCTCATGTGTGGTATAAAAAGTCAACTGCATTAGAAGATACCTGATTTCATATCATTGAGTTCCATAATAATAGAGCCTGATCAGTTTCAAACACAGTTTTTATCTTTCCAGGCTTTTGTTTGTTTTTTTTCTTCTTTTTCCGTAAGACCACTGTGTCATTTATTCATCCTCTTTCCACAGTATTTATTGCCACACACCCCAAATTTATAAAAAGCATTTTTCCAACCATTGAAAATTTTGCCTCTTAGCTGAAAAATAGTAACATGATCAAATCAGCTTTAGGAGTGAAAAACTACATGGGAAAATGGAAGAAAGTTAAATTGTCATGTTAAAAAATTGACACAGTGCTGGACTGTTCCCTGTCTGACAGCAAAAGGCCATGAGCACTGCAGTGGACAATGAATGGTCTCAGTGCTCATGCAAGAGTGTTTTTTACTAGATCACAAATTATACTATGGACACTAAGTTTCCTGAAGCAACCTTTGATCCAAACATTTCCTTAGTCCAATCTATTGTAATGTGTTTAACCTAACTTATTTGTGGTCCATGAGAAATGCAGAACATTAATCACGTCTCCTTTTAGTTTTCTTTGTAATTATAAGACGCTTGGTTTTGCTCTTTCACACACCATTGCAAATCAGAACTAAGTTTACTGAATTAGATGGAATCCACTGGAACAAACTGGTGTAAGTAAGTGAAGAATCAGGTTCTTTATACTTTAATTCATTGTTCCTTCTTTCATTCCTTTCCTTCCCACCATCATTATTTTAACACAGAGGTAACTAAGGTCAGTATGTTTTGCTTTCAGCCATGGTCAACATGGTTACATCTTTGTTATAGTTATAGTGAATGAGACAGATCAAAAAACTCTAAATCAGCTGGAGAATAGCTAAAACTTGCTTAAACAACAGCTGAGAAACACTTTGCACACACCATTTGACTTAAATTCAACCCTGCCTCCATAATGGATGAAGAAATGCAGCTTTCTGCTGAACAACAGAAGTAGTGGGAAGTATTTACCAGCACAGATTATGATGATAAATGGAGTACCATGTTCATTTATGAAAGCTCAGACTTTCTAATAAATTCTTTCAACCAGACAGCAAACACGGAAATTCTCAACTTGAAAAGAAACAATTTTTTTCCCAAGAAAATGCGGATGACAACTGAAAGTTGCTGTTTCTTTTACCTAGAACCACTACCACAACTCTAGGAAATCTGAAGTACTTCTAGATAATAATGCTTTAAGCTCACTTTATATCTCAAGAGATGCTCTTATCCACACACACATAAGAAAATGAAATAAACATTCAGGGGAAACTTTTCCCTGACATTTTGGACAAAGTGAAATCAGTACACAGGGCAAATGGTGGTCAGGTCACAGCATGTTCATACATACCATGTGAGTAGAAGTAATTAGCTGATACAGGCTGAGCTATGGTTTCTTTTTTAAATCCTGAATTACTATTTAAAACAGTTAATAACAGAAAGGCGAAAAACCACCCATTGACTAGTCTCCATTTCAGATGCAAGTGCTAGTAATCTCACACTAAATATTTGCTTGATGTGATGTTCAGGTGGTTCAGAAACTACCCTTTCATTCATTGTCATAAATCAAAACAAAGGATCTTCAAAGAGCCTTGAGTCTACTGCAAATGCCCAGTAAAATTTCCTGTAGAGTATTCCTGGCTTTCAGAAATATATCTGCATGATATTTTTCAGGAGAATAATGGAATGCACAACTCTATGAGAGTTATAAAGCAAAGCCATTTATTTTTCCAATTGTACATACTTATGCTCTCACCAAAGCTCTTATTTCCTAAGCAAATCAGCAATTAGACAGTTATCAACCTTTTCTCCTATCAGCATAAGACCACTCTAACACACGCTGTGCAAACCAATCAACTTCTTGTTCACGCGCTGTTCATGTGGCTGTAACTTCTCACAGTTCAGTACTTTTCCACAGTTGCAGCTGTCCGTTGTTTTTCCCTGCCACCTTATCACAACTCAGCAGTTTCTTATCTTTCTTCCAAGGCCTGTTTCTCATCAAAGCCCAGCTGCTTCTCAGGGGCTGCACAGAGCTGACAGGCCAATGTCGACCTGCCTGTCTCCCACAATATATCTCACAAGATATGCTTAGCACCATACATAGACATTCTTCTCAAATCCGACTAATTCTTCTACAAAATATAACAATACAAGAATGAGATGACAGACTTAAGCATGGATTTCCCTTATTTTTCAGATTAATATTATTTAAGATTTTTAGGAAATATCTACTCTAGGGTAGAACATTTACAGTCTGTGATAGTTTCTAGATTTGTAACAAGTATCTCATAAGTGTAAGAGCCAAATAGATATTCCTTCCCAAAGAGATGTTCCAGCTGGTCAGATTCAAGTACATTTGCTGTTTAAAGTAGGGAATTGATGTTGCTAGAGCTATATCATGCAGTAGGCAAATCAAAGACTTTCTCCTATGGTGAGAATATTTGGCATTTTTCATATGTATAGTTACAATTCAATGATAGAAGAGTGATATTTTTTTTTTCCTGTATGTTTCATTACACACCTTCAGTGCACAGCAAAGTATGCTGAAAGCACCTCCAGCGATCTTGGATTCACTGTGTACAGGAACTTCATGATTAGTATAACTCCTGGCTTTTGTTAGCATTTATGATGCTTTGCTTGTCAGTAAAATTACACTGCTAGAAGATCTACTATACATCTTTGCCTTGGGACCTGGGAAACAAGTTCAGGGAGTTTCCAAACACAATTCAAAGGGTCTTAAAGTCTGTTTGCTTAGCATCTGAATATAATCATGCAGTTAGAATTCTCATTCAATTTGCAATTTCACCTAAAACATTACAAAGAGAAACTGTTTCTGTTTCCTATCTAGTTTACTTGTCTTCTGTGCAATGTTTTATATTGAGAGAGCAGCTATTTGATGATAGAATATTAATTATATTTCTCTTTTGTAATAATGTCTAGGATACACCTGGACAAGACATAAGACAAAAAAATAGAAAAAGAAAATGGCTCAAAATGAAAACTGACTCTTCTGACTAATTTATAAGATAAAGTCTGCAAAAACAAAGAACTTCTAAATTTTACCTTCAGGCCAGGCATCTTATTGTAACAAAACACCCAAATTTGGTTGACTACGGTTAGGTTGGTTTTACCTATTGGAGGGGAAATGCTGCCAGACAATTATCATAGATAAAAGAAAGAATATTCTGCTTGGATTGTTTTGGGGTTTTTTCCAAATTAGACCTCTCACTTCATAGATTTATCTAAACAGAGAATCATTCCTTTTCCTTCCTGTTCACAATGCCCTAATTCCCTGCTGGATTCTGATACTCAATTTCAACTCTATTTGCATTTGTGCCTATGCAAAAATATGCTTATTTTGTGTGGAAGATCAGCACACTTGTGATGTATGATAGACCTACATATTCACCCATGAGTGAAAATGCACAAAACACACTGCTTCTGTCAAAAATGTAAAGAGGAACAAGACGTCATTTTATGGTGGTCAAGTCCTCAAAATCTAGACCCTCCTTAAAGTGGTAAGATTCTTGTTTGGTTTTCTGTTATCATTTCACCATCTGGAATGGGAAGAATTAGCAGGAGGCAAAGTTCAGGACGTTGCTCTTTTTCATCTTCCAACATTGTTACATCATTCTAGGTCTGAATGCATACTAGCACTGGCCTGCTCCATCAGGGAAAGTCTTTAGGGAAAAAAATCTTTATCATGGCAGATCCTGCATTCTGATGACTACATTAATACTTGAGGACTCTATAATCTGCCAAACACCAAAACCATTTCAATAATGAGTAGCTGAGGTCAACAGATTTCAAAATAGAATTGAAATTCCACTCTAAATCCTGGAAGATCTTATTAAGTGACCATAACAAATTTGCCATAGGTGAGGATTTTCAACCATAATTAGATTATTTTCTGAAAAATAACAGGAAACGAGAAAAATATTCTCATTCACTGTACATTGTCAGTCTGTATGCAATCAATAAATGGAATTTTATGGCCTGGTATGTATCAGGACAGACTAGACACCTAAAATGGCCCTAAAACATTCAGAATTTACACAGATTTCCATTGCCTCCCCTCATCTGTCCAACACTCCCTCATACACCCATTTATTAGCTAAAGACAGCACAATATATATAGAAGTACTAGAAAAAAAGCACATTAAAACACTTAATTTCCATTATACAGATCATAATTTGTCGGTATATTCTCAATTTTAAAGCACCTGGGTACCATCTAAAATAGAAATATTCCTGCAAACAAAGTGACCATGAAGGAGGCTTCCACCCTCACCCTTAGCACACTCTAATGACTCTGTGCCTGTGCCATGAATTTTCCCTGAAAGGATCTGCAGTATTCTTTAACCAAAGCATACTAAAGTTCAGCTTTTTATAGAATATTAGTTAATTTCTGTATTGTTTTAATTTATTTAAGGACACATAGACATTGTTTTCCTTTCTTTAAGTATCTATAGATGTTGAGTGATGAACTGAATGACTGCAAGAATTACAAAAAAAAAATTGAATTCCTCGATTTTCTCTTGTTGACATTTTGCAGTGAGGTTGAATGCTACACTGCATAAGTATCAGTGTCAAAAGCTATAGAGATACGTCCCATTTTATGTGTCAGAAGTGTGTAACTATCTTCCCCTTGTGTGAATGTGTATTTTCTCATTCTTCCATTTGCTAAAAAAAAAATCCATTTATGAAATTCCTTTTCTATCCCCTATAGTAGGATATAGATCTACCATTTCACCCTTGTGACACTAGGCTTGAATTTTCCAGGTCTCCGACAAAGCATTTTTCTTGACAGGCCAAGGCTTCTGTCAGTAGTCCATCAGAGCATCATGTTAAAGGGTAAAAACCTATCATAGATCTGAAAAACTTTTAATTTAACTTTGCATTCATAGGAAACGGGAAACAACGTTTAACATACAGAAGGGTCTACAGGTTTCATCAGAAGTGTGCTGATTGTTTTTCAGACATAGAGTACTGCAGTGTCTGGGTGCCAACATAAATTCCTAAATAAATAACTTCTAATGGTTTAGTCTGCATGTTAGCTTAAAAGGAAACTGTTCACCTTTTCCAAAAGACATAGCAGCTGCATGGAGTTTAACAGCAAGTGAAACAGATTATATGCAAATCCAGAAATATGTTACTGTGATTTTAATCCTCTTTTCTTTGTTTCATGCAGCTGCAGTTTTAGGCAATATGATGAAGCAAATGGGCCATGTCAGATTTGGTAACAACAATAAAATATTTTAAAAATATTTATGGTAAATTATTCAAATGTTCTTCTTCCATCAGATGTTTAGAACATTAACATATTTCAAATTCTAAATAGTTGCAAATACTTGGGATGACAAATTATTCATTAAAGGGAGTGAGGTCATCTGAATGTTATTAATTATGAGATGGATATAGAAACATACATCTTCATATGACTATTCTTCAATTATTGACCCTAACCCTGAGTAGGGCTGAGAACCTTCAACTCATCTATTTTACTGAAAGCTAAAGCACAGTGAGTAATCATGACTGCAATTGTTTCCAGAAGAAGAGTCTGTTCCAGTTAGACGACATGTTCCCTTTAGACTTGCCTGTGCAAGGACATGTTCAGTATTTCTTGCAAGAAATACTGAAATAAACTGAATTGCAACATTCTCCACAAATAACTTTTGAAATACCTTGCATTCTCATCATTATTTAGCTATGGGTCAAGAAAGACAAAACAATTGCTACATATAAAAAGTCTTGTTATTCAAGACTCCACTCTGTAAAAGATTATGGCCAAGCCATGTGTTGCGGGTTGGACAAGATCCACCTTAACACACTATACACAGAGAGGTTTATATCCTGCCTTTCTCTTCCTGAACTTACAACCTTCCTATGGACTGGACTAAGCAACCAGAAAACAGTTACATATGAAGCCTGCTAAGGTTCCTCTGTCCATCTGATGGCCAACTTAGGAGGTTCAGCTCCTTCCACACTGTCACTCACTCCACCAGCTTATGGTGCAAAGCAAGCAGCAGCCATCCACCTCACAGGCAGGGGGACGAACTGACCCAAAGGGGACAGCTGCCATGATCTCTCAGCATTTTGATCTGTCCAGACTAAGGTTTAACCACAGGGAAGAGAATGAACCTTCCACCTCTCTAGAAAGGTTTCCTGGGATGGAGGTTGAAATCTGACATGGTGTCTAGTTGATGGAAGCTGACAGGTTGAAATATCACATGAGCTTTCTCCTTCTTTGACTTTTCCATCTTTTTCTATAGTTGGCACTAGTGTTCAATGCTTACAACAGGACTGTCAGTCTTTTATTTGTTTGAAGAGGGGACTGTATGTTTCTTTTTCCTTCCTTTCTCTGTTTACTTAGTCCTTTTTCTCAGTGTTATTACTCCATCTGGCTGTGAGTTTATGCTATTACTCTCTCCTACAGAAACCTGTAGGACTGTAGACTGAAATGAATTGGGAAAACCCCTCCAACCCACCCAAAAAGAAAATCCAACTCCTCAGAGGTATTAGTTTTTTAATTCAATATTTTTCAAGCAGTATAATAATTTCAAAAATCAGTGATATACAGATGCTAGATATAAGCTAGCGAATCCATCCCTGTCTTTCAGATACATAAGTCAGTTCATAGAAATCACTTCCTCACTTGTTGTTAGAGGATTCTCAAGCACAGGAGGATTCCCACAACCCAGTCTTAACATGTGTTTCTAGTCATATGGTGGATAATGACCCTGAAGGGCTCTGACATGTTCCTGTAAGGCCCCCGAAGGCCAGGTGGCCCACTTTACTGTATGTTCATAAGCCAGCAAGGGCACAGAGCTCAGCTTGGGCTATAAGAAACACATGTTTATTCCAGTAGTTAATGTAAAGCTGGTTCAGAAAACATGAGCTGCAGCCATGCGGTATAGGTATAATCACAAAAAGTAGCATTCTTCATAAAATTCATATTGTTGCAAAAACAAAAAAAATCCACACTCCTCACTCTATCAGGTGAGAGCAGATAGCACAGGAGCATCAGCTTCTCTTTAATGCAGCAATAGACAGTGTATTGGCAACATCATGCTATTAACATGGTTCTAAGTGTGTATCCCCAGTAACAACTCTCATAACTCACTGGCATTATGAATAAATTCTGGAATGAGAATGCAAATGAAGAATGGACAGAAAGCTGGGGTTTTTAAAGGCACTACTCAAAAATTAAATAATTACCATAAATCCTTCAAGGGTGTTCAGTAGAAAACAAACTACTGGTATAGCAATACTTTCCTTCACAACAGTTTATTAAAAGTTTAAGTGTTCATTTCAGTATACATAAATATTTATGTGTCAGTTAAGGAAAATCCTGTATAGAGGCGAAACTCTGCAATGCTGAAGATTAAGAAGATGTTTTGTTTGTTTTTTTTCAAACAGACAGGAATCCACAGACTCATGGAAGTGACATTTCCTGAGCTGTATGCCACAGAAAAAGTCCAGCAGGCAAATGTAGAAACCAAATGTGAAATTTCTCCCACAGATGAAAGAATGGAAAAAAGAGCAGAACCATATTAGCATCTTTTGTGACAGTCATGGAGGTAGGAGAAATAATACTCATGTTGGTTTCACTCAGAACTGATTTTCAGACACGAGACTGGTGAGATTTGATCTTGCAGAGCTGTGACACTCAGTATGAGTATAATGATGTGTTTCATAATATTAACAGTATAATGAATGAAATGTAGTAAAGTTTAAATGACAAATGAAAACCCATATGCCAAAAAGCACACAGTACAGAGGAACACACAGTCCTTACTATGGAAGACAATAGTCCTTACTGTAATAGAAGAATATAATACTACACAAAAGGGTTGCAGAGAGAAGAACTACACCTGACACATGACCAGGGGCATGTATATAATTGCTTGAAATTGTAGTTTTGTTTTTACATACTTCTTAAGGATTTATTGTGACATTTCTGAATTATTTTTTTAACAATTTTTTTATAGATGTCCAAATTTTAACTCACAGTCCCTATTTGGGAAGCAGCAGTGTTGAAATGTTTTAAAAAATCTTATAACCTGATGATGTTTCAAGAATTTAAGGAAAGTTACATGTAGTCCAATGTTAGTCTGATCAGTAAAGATGGTAAACTGTAGCAGTACCTAACTTCACACAATGAATCAGTCTGGACAATGAAAGAAAGTGTTTGTTCAGTCCATCTTCATACTCTAGGTAAGGGTCTCTTACTGTGTGTGTGAAGCAAATTGGAGAGATCTGCTGAATTGAATCAATGCCTTGTACTGATGCATGCATTGATAAAAATGGCAATGGAGCAATGGGGGTTTGGGGGACTTCTTTTCTTCCACTTTTATTAAGAGGATGAATAAAAACTCTTGGATATATCTGGCAATACTGGAATAACTTCCAGTTTTATTTCAGCAGGAAAATTTTCAAAGGAAGTCTCATGTAGTGGTCAGAATGAATAGCAGGAACTAGGATACTTACATTCTATTCTCATGATGAGGACACCTGATGCAAGCCAACCTTTCCTGGTTTTTAAAAAAGTTGCCAACACATGATACAACTCCAGAGAAATCCAGTACAAATTTCCATTTTCTCTCTGCTTGCTCATTTCTCACTGTTTTAGCCTTCTCCTTTGTATACAGTTGTGGGACACTCTGCTCCTAAGCTTTGCCTTAGCTTTGGTTCATCTGTTCAATGGTATAGGTGATGAAATAAGGTATACAAAGAGTAATTAATATTTATTGAGTACTCCAAAATGCTTTGTATGAATTTGAAAAGACCCTCTGATATAAGGAAAACAAAATTGTCATGGAGAAAATTTTGGCACTAGTGCACAGGCAGCTGATGATGACATCTTTACCTTGACTGAGTTGGAGTACTTAATGAAAAACTTCCAGTGAAATTTAGGTAACACTTCATGATATCTTCCAAACTACCCTCATTGTTCACTTGAGAAAAATCATGATTCTCTGACCAGAAACATATGTCATCTACAAATGAGTAAAGAACATTGGAAACCAAACCTGATACAGATATAGTACCTGAATTGCAGTAGTATAGCTGAGCATACAGTGAGGCTTGTGTTCTATGTTTTAGATATTCCTGAGAGGACCAAATTGTTGGACTCCGTGATCCTTATGGGTCCCTTCCAACTTGAGATATTCTATGATTCTATAAAGCTGGAATATTAAAAAAACTTTGCAAATTTCTAAACATTAAGCAAAGACAATCGTTTTCAAGATGGGTGGATATTTT
The DNA here is from genome assembly GCF_965140245.1 of Athene noctua. Lineage (NCBI taxonomy): Eukaryota > Metazoa > Chordata > Aves > Strigiformes > Strigidae > Athene > Athene noctua. The sequence goes on along the minus strand of NC_134040.1, from coordinate 18,192,320 downwards.
CATTTAACTTAATTTTATTTCACATAATAGGTTAGGTCCTCCTAGAAAGAAGTGCTTAATTCAGTAGCCCCAGCACCCAATGCAGAGCTGAAATGGAGCCCCTGGGCCCACAGGCAGTGGGTGTGAATAAAGGTCCCAGGTGTGGGTGGCAGGGCCATGAGGCCCATTAGTGCCCTTAGGGTCCTCACAATAACTATATCTTATTCAGATTCACAATATTACAATTTCACTATAAAAAGCATTAAAAGAGCAAATAGAAAGAAAAAGAAGCAGCAATTCACTCAACATTACCACTGTTGCACAGAGTCACCCCATGTTTCTGAAACCCAGACAGATTCAGATTCAGATGGCCTCCGCAACAAAGCAGTTGCTCCCTTGCTTTCTATGTCCAAAGTGTTTATACAAACCTTTAATGAACTTTGCTTTTCTTCTGTTACAGAACATCCGCTAACATTTTTCAGGCACTCTTTATAGAATTCTCTAAAGGTCAAGTGTGATTCTGCTGAAATTCATCGTGTCATCATGTGATATTGATCACAGAATATTAACTCTTCGATTTTGGTTGACTGTAAGGGGTGTGAGAGAACTGAAAGAGCTATTTTCTTGTTTTCTCTCAAAGTGAGGATTCCTTTTGTAGGAATTGGATGGAAAATTCTTGGAGGAAAACCCTGTGAAAGATCCCACCTCTGTCAGATTCTAGAAATCTAGTACTATATTACCTCCAGTAATTTCCCTAGTTCCTGGGAACTGGTTCATTATTTCACATTTTGGCACACAAATACAGACTGTAACAATTCTTTAAGATAAATCTTGCACCAGAGTTGAAGGCTAGTAACTGTATTCATGGCAGAGGACTAAACACTCTAATAATTCACTGAAGTACTGAAACACCCATTTAGTATGACTTTAGGTATTAGCTCACAAAAGCATCATAACTCAGTTTACAAGGCCAACTGTATCTCTCTGAAATCAGAGATCTGTTATGACATCACCCAGATACTCTGACCCACTTCATATTTCAGCAAAGCAACTCAAAAAGTCATCAGCTAATCAAACTTGAATCTTACATCAAAACTTGAAATTGTTTCACAACAGGATTTTTTAGAGAAGAAATAGAATTGCTTAAGGTCTCTTTCTTCTTTTTTAACTTCACAAAAAGTGAATCTATGTATTTCATGACCATTGATGCTAAATAGTATACACAAATATTTTCAGATTTTTTTTAAGGTATTTTACAGCCAAAATCTAAAACTGCTTAGGGAATTTATCCTGTCAAATCCAAAGTACTGACTCATTCTCTAATACAGCATGAATAACAATTTATTGTGGACCTGTTCTAGATCCAAACATCATCTCATAAGGACAATTCCAGTGTGTACTTCAACAATATTACTGGATGGTCTGTTGCATATTGACAGAAATGAAATCAGAAAGGATCAAGGGTTTTTAGAAAAATAAACAAATTAAGAGTATGGTAAGAGCATGCGATAGCTGGTAATATTTTTGTGCTTACTCATAACATAGAATATGAAAAAAAATGTAAGGAATATGACAGAAAAGTTAGAAAAGTACAAGTTACAATTATAAACAGAGCCAGAGGACTTTCTTTGAAGGCATGGTGGTTTCCATTTTTTTTTAATATAAACTATGGTAACTATATGGACTTCCATATAACAGATTTACACTAGAAGATAAATTCATCCATTGTCTAGATTTCTACCATAAAACAAACACAATTGTCATGAAAATAACAAAAATAAGATCCCTCACAGGAGTTAATTACTTCTTGGCTAAAATTTTAAGACTGTCCTACTGGAAAGACTAAGAATAGTTCTATATATGCCAGAAACTTCTTTAGCCTGTATTGTAGGCCAGAGGCTTTTCCTTTAGATAAAGTCAATGTAGAACAGGATTGGTGAAGAGTCAAAGTGGAAGGCACTGAAAGCACATGATTGTTTCCACCAGTACATTTCCCCAGTTCCTCTGAAACAAAAGATCTTCAGCCCTGTCCAACTGCGATCAGCTACCATAGTGGAATACTGTCAGCAGAGAGGACACCAGGAGCCCAGTTACTGCAGACACAGAAATGGTGGCTAGGCCCAGGAAATAGCCTAGAAGGAAGGGAATTGCCTTATGTATAAAGGTATGCACAACTTGAACTTTGGATATCTGGCATTTCAATGAGCTAGTTAATGCCATAATTGCCAAAAAAACCACAAACCATAATGCACAAATCAGCAGAATTAAGGGAATTGTCATGAAGAGCAGGTAGCAAAGGTTGCAACTGTTTGAAAAATGCTGTCCAAGGCAAAGAACCAGGATCTGCATCTTTGTGACAAAGCTAGTGCATGTTTAAAACAAATCAAGTTAACACAACTGTTGTAAGACCATCTAGAGGTTGTTACCATGGTTCTTTAGGTATAATTCTTAGGGCATCCTTTTCACTCTGCTGCATTTTTCCACTGTGATGAGATCTCCTCAGCTGCTGTTTTAATGGGGTTAAGGTTAAGCTTGCTTTCATCACTGATCTATAATTAGGATGGTTGTTATTCTATAGTTTCTGTCAAGCCATATGGTTATCTAATGCTAACAAGACCTGCAGTGCTTCAGATTGTGTATATTGCTTTCTGTCTGGCTTCTGGTTTCCTCATTTTCTGCAGCATTTCTTGGGTTGTCTATATAAGGAAGGAAAAGGAAATCAAAGTCTGTGTTTATTGTGCTTCCTGGAGATTAATATTCCCCTATGAATAGGTTTGAAACTACTTCAGCCATGCTCGTCTTGTTTTTTCTGCAAAACAATATACTCTAAGAGCTACAAGGAAAACTCTTCAAACTTGCTTCTGTGTATTTGTCAGAACACTATTTGTTTTATTTTATTGAGTTACACCAAGGGAGTACCAGTTAACACTCCTCAATTGATATTGCCACTACAAGAGGGTTTTTTCTTCTTTTATTTCCCAGGGTTGTTTTTTTTTGTTGTTTATTTGTTTCCAGTATTACCCAGAAGGAGTTAGGCATCACAAAAAGGAGAGATACTTCCTAATCCAAAAATTACAAGATGAACAAGAGGTGAGAAAGGAGGTACGGAGAGGTCAAGGCCCTGTCATGGTAATTCAGTGTTTAGTAACACAGTGGTTTGGCTTTTCGGGAAGGGAAACTCACCACACGTTTTGACATTCTGGTTTCTGCCAACGTTGGCAAGGTTTCACACTGAGAGAACAGGCAGTTTCATATAGGGCTTTATTCACCACCAAAAAACACAATTGTTGACATTTTATAATAAATTTTCTGTTTCTTAGAAATTAGCTTTTCTCATTTTGCTCTAATACTCTGGTTTACTTCCTGTTTCCTTTAGGTCCAGTTTTTATTGTTTCACTGCAGCAGTTTCAGTGCCAATGTCAACATAAGAGAGGAGCATTTCCAGTTTATGACAGGTCATGCTTCCAGTGCTTCTAGCTGGAAGCTGAACCAGTGGGCCAGTCCAGATGTTTTTGCAATGAAAGCATTGATTGAAGAAAGAAAACAGACATCTTGAACATTAATGGGAGCCTGGAAAGCAAACACCTCACATGAGAAATAACCCAGAAAACGACACCATTACAGAACACAAACCGATTCATGGTATCTCAGAGAAAGAAGAATTGGCACTAACCATGCATAAGGTTAAACCATTCTGAATTTGGTAGCCATCTAACACTGAGCAATAAAATTGAAGATTGGGTGGAATATAAAAACAGAAAGGGGAAAAGGGCAATCTTAAGTAGAAAACCTTTTGCAACACATGAGACTGGATGCACAGCTACATAAAGAGCTGTCCCAGTGCAGATGTCATTAAGATTTCATTTCACTGATTACAGTTAATAAGTTTTTGATTCATCATGAAAAAGATAAATTTATAGGAATGCATACAAAAGCAGTTCGGTTTAACAGCTTTTTGCTGGTTCTTTACATGTTCAGAGAATTAAAGGAGAGTAACAGAAATTAGTTCCCACTGAATTTCAGTGAACGGTGACTCTGTATACTCTTTAAAAAAAAATCTTCCAGCACAGACCTCAGCTTTTTTGTTCCTCCTGTCCACATTGCTTTTATTTTTAGGAAGATTGATTAGAATAAGCATATAAATGTGCAATCATTATGCTCTACAGTACAGAGCTTCCCTCCATCACCTCTCCTCCAAGTGCTTTGATTTAGACATCAATTTTAGGTACTTCCTTTGCTCACCTCCTACCCCATAGTGCAGTAACAGATAATACATTTATCCTTGCAAGTAAAGCAGTATTTATCTTTCCATTTCCACAAATGGAGAACTCAGGAATAGAGGGATTAAGGTACATATCCTCAGCACAGGCTGAGATGCCTAGCTGTTGGCACTGCATTCTTTGAGGATTTAAAAGTATCCAAGGCCACACAGTATGAAAGGAACTGAACTTGATCTTCTGAAGTCCAGGCTAGAATCTCTACCTTTCATCAAACTTCCTTCTTAAGTCCTGACTTTAGGCTCAGAAGTTTTAATAGTTATGTTAAGAGCTGCAAAGCAGAATAGCACCTAATCCTCCATGTCACAAAGGGGACTTTCTCCACAAGACTACAGTCGACTGTATCTGAGAATTGTTTGGCCTCTGGAAAACACTGGATTGATGGATTTCATCTCTCCACATTTCATAGAGAGCCCACATAAAATATTGTCCATCAGAAACATATTTTTAATATAAAAAAATCAAAAAGAGAACCTTAAAAATCAGTGTTTTCACATCAAAATACAGTAAGTAAGAATTAGATACCATTCTTTCGTGAAGTCAAAGTGTTTTACCTCTTTATACCAATTTAGTAGTTGAGATATTATGGCTGTTGATAACAAGGCCAATGAACAATAAGTAATCAAATGCTTGAACAGATTCACAAATAAAAACATAATTGAGGACATTTAACAATAATCTGACAAGTATATCACCCAACAGCATTTGCACTGTGAAACAAGGAATAATTCAGTTTGAGTGTGCCTCTAATCAGCCTTCTGCTTGTGTGGAAGACCCCTTCACTGGAGATTAGAATAATGTAAATTATAGTATCACTGCCGCTAAATTTACCCTTACTTTAATTTGAAGAGAACAAGTTTAACTGTTTCTAAAAAAGCTATTAAAAATCCTCCAAATTACTGAGCGCCATCTACCGTTTCATTAACCCAATACACTAGCTGTGTTTTGGAGCTGCATAGTTGAAGCAAGATTTTATTCAGCAACTTAAAGCAGAAATTCAGAATTTGGGATTCATTTAAAAATTGCATTGTATTCTCTCCAAAACTAAGTGCTCATTTTTTCAAGCATAGAATGAGTTTTATAAGCATTAAAAAACAAAATCATTAGAGACAAAAATAATAAAAACTTAAGTTTAACATCAGAGTTAGTCTTTAAACCAAATATTTTAGTAGGGAGATAACACAGATCACTAACCTGTCTCATATCACTAAATAAATTTAAATATTGGGTACTGGCTACACTTGGGGGAAAAAAGGGAAAAAAAAAAAATCAACCCACCAGACATTAAGCTAAAAATGGTTGTATTCTAATGGTTAGGAATATGCGGAGATTTTTTTAAAAAATGGAGGTAATAACTTAGTTGCCTAGGCACAGTGTGACATCAGATGTATAGTCCAGATAGGCTCCTACCTCCCTGAATAACTAATTTACAAGTACTCTTCACGTTGTAGTGAATTTGCATAATGAAAGAGATTAGACAAATTTCAAGACTGATGAAATATATGGACTCTCTTGCATCTGCAGTTTCCTCTTTTGCGTTCTTGCTTGCAAACTGTTCATAGAATTGCTGTGTCTATTCATGAAGTGAGGAGGAATGTAGGAGAGAAAAAAACAAAACAAAATAAATGCCACTAGGCTTACTGGACATGCAAGCTGTCATTTGCCTGCCTGTTCTAGCAGCTCAATATGACTTTGATAATCTGCATAGCCAGAAAACCATCTGTGATGGGCAGCATTCACTGCTCTGCACTCTTTGGCTTACTAGTGCATAAATCTGAGGAAATTACATGTTAGGGGGGGAAAAAAAAAAAAAAGATTAAAAAATTATACTGTATCCTAGAAATATCACATGCTTTCATTGCTTTTCATTTCCTAGTTCAGGCAGGTTTCATCTCTTGTCCTAAAGTGGAGACATTTACTCACAGCCAATAGTCTTAGCTCTGAAGTCAATAAAGAGATGTAGACACTTCTAAAGAGTAGTCCATCTCATACCAAGAGCAGCCCTCTCAGGCTTCCATGAAGACTCCTTCTGAACAGTGTTAGCCTCTTCCAGACTGCAGTTATTCTGAGACCGCTCAGGTGACTTTAAATGGCACCATATTGCAAAGTGTAGAAGCCTCAGATAAATACACTGACATGAAGAAGACCCAGGAGTAGACCAGAAGAAGTTAAAATCTTTCTTTGAGAAGGAAAACTCCTCTCCAATTTCTCAGTTCTTTCCACCATCCTCACCCCAGAAGTTTTTCCATAGCAGTTTTGGAGGGAGGAGTCTGCATACACCAATACTCTACAATGGAACAGAGTGTGGGTATGGTAAGAACTGCAAAGTTCACACAGGTGATACAGTAGTGGCAGCGTGACATGGCTGAGAGGCAGTCTTTGTCAGCAAAAAGCTGCACAAACAGGCTCACGCTAGTCTATGAAGGTTAACACCACTACTTAACAACTGGTGGTGGTGCTAGCTTATACCCCTCTGCATTATGGACCATTCATTGCATCTGATGATCACTCAGTCTTGTAGTCACATAGCACTCCAGTCTGTCCCTCACTTCTGAGAAGCACTAGATGGGAACTGCAGAGGTTTACCAGACTGTCACGTTCTGAGGAGAGAAATAGCAGAGTTTGTGTTACCCTGTAATTTGTAACATTTCATTTTAAGGCATAACACAATTGCCAATGTTCAAGCTGAGCCTTCAACTGTAACTGTGAATTTGGACTTCAAGCTGGGTAATTATTCAACCATCACTTTGCATGAACACAAGTTTTATGTATGAAATGGAAAGCACACTAAATGCAGTATTACTGTCCCCAAGCCTTAAGTGTTCATGACTCAGACCTCCCATGAGCTATGACTAATCTAGAAACTAATGTGGTTTTTTTCTTTTATATGTACAAGTAATTTATTTTTTCCATCTACCTTTTGAATTATCAAGAGATCAATCAGTACACAGCATGTTTCTGCCTTTGGCTTTTGCACTGGGCAGAAGATTCCCAGAGGTGTTCTGCACTGGCTGAAATCCCAAACAGCTGGGACCTGAGAGGCTCCAAAGACTCAGTAAGGGTAATTTGAACTTCCATGCTGACCTCTTGATCTTTCAGCTTTGCCTAGCCAGATGGCTTAGATGTGGACAGGTAAGAAAAGGGGTCCTTAACAGCTGGGAAATATTTTAACTCCAGGGCATCATGAGACACAGTGGTGGCTACTGGCCAGTAATGGTTCAGGCTGTGAAAGGCAAGACTAACTGGGGTGTAGGAGGAAGGCTGCTACAGCTCCTGAACTCTACATGGACATCTTCAGAGTCTTGGCAGTTGCCAAGTGAAGAAAAAAACACAGTGGGATCTGGAGAACCATTTCAAAATCTCATTGGAGGTCATCTGACTCTTCAAACCAGCCTACTGATTTCCTGCATTAGTCTATCCAAATAAAAGCATCAAGCTCGCTACTGTCACCACTTCAAATTGTTCAGAAATGTAAGAGACTGCATTTCCCTAGAACTCCACAAAAAGCAGAACTTTTTTTTTTTTTGAGAGATAAATTGAAGACATCAGAGAATCTTGCTCTGAACTGAGATGTTTTGATAGAAGAAACACATGACTGCACTGTCTACCAAACCTCATTCACAGCACCAGATATTTCTCAGATCGAAGGGAACATTCCAAACCCAAAAGCATGTCAAAGAGAAGACATGTAGCCTTCCTCCATACAGCTGGATGGAGAATAAAAGCCATTCCCATACTACTGGGCAACCCTCACTATAGAGGTCTATGCTGAATAGCTATTACTTACAGTGGAAATTACTACCACTGATAATGCTAGCACAGTCAAATAGACAATTATAAATATATAATCTCCATTTGTGGACCTGTGTAGTTTAGAATGAGAATGCTTCTTACCATTTAACCTCCTAGAAACATAGTGTAAGAGAAAACCCAAACCAGTACTTTATACTGGTACAGAGTCCAACTGCTTCACTATGTAACAAATGTCCTTTTAGGTGAAGCTTCAATTCTAAGGATAGTCCAAACAATGGAGATAATGTTTTACAGAATACAGCCACCTCAAAAGCCAGAGAAATAATATCCCCAATTTGTCCACGATGGTAAATTATTAGATGAACAGTAACGCCCTCAAGACAATGTAGTTGCTCCAAGCAGTGCATTTCCATATAGCTCTCAAACAGCCTCAGTCATGTAACCATTTGCTAGTCAAGTTAGTGGCCTGAAATACAGTAGAATCATAGAATAGTTTGGGTTTGAAGGGACCTTTAAAGATCATCTTGTCCAACCACTCTGCAATGAGCAGGGACATCTCCAACTAGAACAGATTGCACAGACCCCCATCCAGCCTGAACTTGAATGTTTCCAGGGAGGGGGCATCTACCACCTCTCTGGGCAACCTGTTCCAGTGCCTCACCATCCTCATTGTAAAAAATTTCTTCCTTATATCTAGCCTAAATCTACCTTCATTTAGATTAAAACTATTACCCATTGTCCTATCGCAACATGCCCTGCTAAAAAGTTTGTCCTCATCTTTCTTATAAGCCCCCCTTAAGTACTGAAGGCCACTGCATTTCTTATGTGGGTAGCTCATCCAGTTAACCTGAAGTAGCTTTCTGCTAGTATTTATTCTCTGCACCTCCAGTTTATAAATCAAACTTCTGTCCCTTTTCATGTTTATCCCATCCTCCCTCTTGCTCATGTTTCAGGTTCTCACCTAATCCCTTTAACTTTGCCTAAAAAGACACAAATAAGGGGTTCAAAGAGGAAATGCTCTATAAATCCTCCATGGTTATTTAATCATTTCACTAACAGAAGAGTTAAAACCTTATTATGATAAAGTATAGCCAGAGTAGTCACACTAATGACAGTACAAGTTTTGGGGGACAATCAGGGTTTTGGGTTTTTTATGGAAACAGTTTATCCAAAATGTCAAAGCTATTGCAGCAATGTTTGGTTTTGTCATCAGTCAACTTTATTAATGCAATAAATTTAAACTGAAATATCAGACTTTAAGATACCCAAAATTTGACAAGTCTACTCTGAAGTTTCTTGGATTTATGATCTTGGTTGATGACAAAGCCAAATGTACTGTAATATATTTTACCTTGAACTGCAGTCTCAATTCTAAATCTATTTTTCAATCTAAGAGTCTTCCCCTTCCTTTCTCTCAGATTCTCCCTGAAAGCTTATAGAAATAAAACATATAAAGATCAGGAGTCATATTCTTCCACATCTTCTATGTGAAGCACATGCTCTCACACAATTTCAGAAGTAGGGATGTTATTTAAATAAATCTTTCTCTACAGGGAAATGAATAAAATGTAAATAATGTTTACTGATACAAACTTGAACAATGGACTAAGGAAATAACCTTGAAAAAATTAACAACCATAGAAAAAATTGCTATGATGAGCATTTGTTCCTGGTGACAAGCTTTCATACCACTTAGATGCCTCATATATTTCGTGATCTCTATTATGACTTTCTTCCCTAGTTCATGTTTTGTTTCATGCTCTTTGATTTTCATCCTTTCTACTGTGACAAAAGAAATTTGACATTACTGTATTGTTTTGTAGCTAATATATTAATACATGGTGCCTTTATTTGCATAAATTTAATCAAATCCATGAATGACAATGAAGCAGCAGGAAGCTTAAAACACTTGTTTAAGTCTAATTGGCACACAGAGGATTCCCTTAGTATGAAAACAACTTCCTGACAAGGAACAAAACAATTGATAGATTTTTTTTTTTTTTTTTTGTATCAGAATCCTTTTTGCCACAAAAGGTAATGTTTCTTCCATATGGATTTCAGTTCCAGCACATTCCTGGTGGAGCTATCCAACTTCTACATGGCAGCAATCAACAAAGTATTAAGAAAGCATTTGTAAAACGCTATAGTTACAGTGCAAAATGTTTCCACCATCAGAATGAATTGTCTTAAGTGCTGTTCAGTTTTAGTTGATGAAACTGCAGCTTTTGACAAGACAATAAATATTCTTAGGAGTATGTTTCATGTGCTGACACACAGAAATATGAAAGTATTGAAGTATGTCCCAATATTTGACCTGCATGTGGAAACAACATCAGTTAATATTCTAAATAGTAGGGTTAGCTGTTGTTTAAACATCTCCTTCTAAGTTAGTTGGTTAAAGATATGACTATTACAAAATGCTTAAAAATGTTGTGTATTTTATACACATACACAAGAACACATAAAATAGTATAAAATAGTCATCATTAATCATAAATTATACTTGTGCAATTCCTATCACAGAGTCTAAGTCTAGTCATTAAACACATGAAATAAGTTAAGAAAAATCTACAAAGCAATCCAAAGCATGCCTGCTGACATGGCATTTTCTCATAATAGAAATCTGTGATGGCACTTTAGGTTTAATATTTTACATAAGAGATGCTAGAAAGAATAAAAACACAAAAAACCACAATTATTCCCTTCTTATTAGGGATATCTCATTCATCTATGCAGATTTTACTGCATAGAAAACAGAGACAAAATAGTCTGTGAGCACGTTGTCCTCCCACATCAAGCAGTCAGTCTTAGACAGGTGCTCTCCCAGGATGGACCGATGGCACAGAGGGCAGTCACATGGAAAAATGTGGTTGATTGGGACAGCTTTGCCCAACTTGGTCGCCACAGTAAAAGATGCTCAATAACTGCCACTTTGAGGTGGGGTAAAACTGGGATTGCACCAGGTACTGAGCTAATCGCTCCCCAGAGAAGGTGCAGTTCCCTTCCCTGAACCCCATGGGGCAGAGCCATGGGCCGCCCCTGGTGACCACCCTGCATCACCCAGCCTGCAGCTCTGGTGCAAGGAGACTCCTGAGACAGCACCATCCTGCATGTGACAGCCTTACCATATTGCTGGGGTCACCTCTCAGACAGCTGCCACTACGTTTGGGAGAAATCCTGCCCCTGACCCCGAGCACACCCTGAGGGCACTTACCACACAGCCAAGACAAGCCTGGCACTGCTGGGGGGCTCTGAATGTGCAGGTACCCCTCATCATGTGGCTGAGGAAAGAAAACTGTCTGAGATGTGTTTAGCCAACAGCTGATGACAAGCATTTAAAAACTGAAACAGTTCATGCACGCCTAAAGGCTACATCAGTGAGTTTCTAGACCTAAGCCAACAAGGCTTAAATCAAAACCTGAAAATCCCCCAAATTTACCCTTGAGAAGCCAAGGGAGCAGAAATGGCTGGCAGCTTCTTGTGGGGCAGGAGTGGGAGCTGTCAGGTGCTCCCTCTCCGGGGCCCATCCCGCCACACCAGGAGGGAGCTGGGCAGGCTGGAGACCATGACCAGGCCATCAGGCAAGACCATGGTGATGGCTGGGCCAAGGCCCAGCTGGGGCAGGGGCCTGCGGGTGTACATGTGCCCCCGGCTCAACAGGGCCATGGCCAGGCAGATCGCGGGAAGCTGGAGACTGGTCCCGCTGTGGCATCACTGAGGCAGGGCCTGACAGCCGCAGAGGCAGCTGAAATGGCGTCCTGGGCAGTGGGCAGGGTATGGAGAGCCCCGGGGGAGATGACAGGGACAGTCAGGGATGGCAGAGAAATGCTAAAACCAGGCACACATTCAAACATTTCTTCAAAGACATGCCAGTTTCTTAAATCTGTGTCAACAGTCTGGACCATGTCAGTATTTTGAAACATGCTAAACTCAAGCTTTCTCTCCAAGTAATGCCTTGCTTCCCTCTCAGTCACAGTACACCTCTGGAGAGCCATACCTCCCCTCAGAGGGGTTACAAAGCAGATTTAATTGTTGGCAAGTAACGAATAGCTGAGTGATTTAATTCCAGGTGTTGTTGAGCAGGCTAACTCCAAAAAGATGTTTTTTCAGAGGTTACAATTGTTCAAAGATTACAATTATATGTGCATTTATAATGAAACAAGTATCCTGCAAGGAACAAATTTATGCTGAAATTTGTCTGTGATACCAGTTGTTTCTCAGTTCAAATCTTTGTATCTGGCAGCAAGTTCTGAGTGGTGCAAAAACTGCTGTCTTTGTTTATTTACAGTTCACATTTTATGTCTTATTTAAAAGTGGCACAACAGGACAGCAAAGAAAAAGCTACTTTGTTTACTTCATCCTAGGTCAGGTAGACCCTTTAGAGAGTGTCTACCCCACAAGCAACTAAGCATGCTAAGGTGAGAGAACCTGCCCTGATGGCAGACAGAAAAAGGCTGAGGGTAAGAGTAGTAGTTTCTCTGAGTGTACCAGAGAACTTTCTTGTAAGCAGAGCAAACCCAGGATCAAGAGAAGACAGAAAGAAGGAAACTTTCCCAGGGCCCCAGACGGGGCTGTATATAGTTTGCTACAACCAAGGAAGTCAGAGAAAGATGTTGAACTATAAAGTCAGACCAGAGGGAAAAAAAAATACACTCGACCAGGAGTGAGCAGAGCAGAGCAGAGAAAGGATTTACTTTTAAAACAGAAGTTTTGAACTTTTCCACTCAAAAGATGCAATCTGTCTTTAGTGTAAGATATTTCACCATTGAAGTTCAGATGCCTGCATTTGATATCTTTTAATATACTTACTTTAAGCTAAAGCTGGAACTGACTTCTGGGTATTGCCAAAGTCCTATATCAGGATACCAGACAACAGAATATTCAGCAAGCAAGACAAATATGATCTGCCTTCTAACAGATGAGCTTTGCTGAGGCATATACAGATAGGGAAAAGTGAGCAGTGGTGCAACATCTTGCTTAACAGAATCTCACCAGTCCATGTCCTGAGAGTCTTCGGCTCTGCAGAGGGCAATGAAGAATCAGTTCCTTTAAGTCCAAAATGTTAAGAAGTTCAAAGTGATCGCTGGACTTCTGTTCTTGTCATCTTTTGTAGCTTTGGCCGTTCTTTATACAAAACTGGCATCACTTCCACTGACATAATTTGTCATGCTCTAGCTGCAGCTTCCAGATACTAAGGTCTTTATGCATTTGCACCTCTGAATTGTGGGCCTTTATTTCAAAATTTCACCTTAGGGTATATAAAAAATGCATTTATTTAAGATTCTAAAAAAACCACCAAAACTTCACTGAACAAAATGGGTAAATCAAATAATATATGAGGTGTTTTAAAACTAATTTTACATGTGCTGCTTAAGTCCCACACTTTGATAGTTTTGCTAGTAGGTGCAACTGATTACTTCAGACTCCACTTCTTGACTCCATAAAAGTCATTGATCTGTGGCAAAACTTATGCTAAGGAGCCAAAATTATGCATCTGCACAGAGAATAGAAAAGTTAACCCACCAAATATTTCTTAGAATTTACTGGGCTATAACCCAAATAGCAATTACAAAATGACAAATGTGACTATAAGCAGGGCTGAAATTCAAAATAAGTAATGAGATTTTGAACACCATGATTCCCTTGGATACCTAACACTTCCAAAAGCTGCAAAATGAAGTAGCTAGTACATTTGTAACTGAATAGAGCAATTTGCATTCAGAAGTAGTTTAACGTATAATACTTATTCATCAAAACCAGAAATCTTTTGAAAGCTTAAACATTGACTGGTCTATGAATCTGTATGAATTACAATATTTAAAGAATTTCATTCTGTATAATGGAATAAGATTAAGTAAAAGAGCTTGCCATTTTCAGGCCCTTTAATAATAATACTTACTGCTTATCTATTATTTTTGTTCACATAACACTTGTAGGAAGAGATTGTACTCAAAACAAAATAGATTGGAACAGGAAACCAAATTTCTCTGTTAATAAGGAATTCTTAATTTCTTCTCTGGCAAATGTCTGACAAAGTAGAGCAAAATATAAAACAACCCAACTTATTGAAGAGTTCTGCAAAGGGGCTTCAGCCAGGTTTCATTTATTTTTCCAGCCATGTTTCTTCTCATCTGAAAGCTGAACATGTGCCCAATTCTGCAGCTGCAGTCACAATGGTAAATACTTTTGTATTGGAAGATTCATTCTATTCATCTGTAAGTGAAGCATAGCACATATGTAACAATTCTCTTTGGTGGATTGTTAACTGTTGAGATTGAACTCGAGAAATGTAGTCACAGAGGCACAAGCTTCATTTGCATAGTAAAAAAACACATGTTTTTTGATTTGCAGTTTCCCACCAGAATATCTATCAACAGTCCCTGTCCTCACTCAGAGATTCATGTCTGGTAGCCAGACTATGGCAGACTGAGATGCTTACATGCTCTAGTCACAGTCTTCAGGACTGCCTACAGATGCAAGCTCCATAAGAGAAATACTAAGAATCTGACCCTCCTCTTTATCTATAGACCCAACAACTGTTGGACTGCCTAGAGAATGGGAATTCAAATGGTACCTGTGTGACACCATGAATTCTCTGACTCTCTGCTCCCCCACAGCGGTCACAGGAACCAGAGAAAGCTTGAACCATATTTTCATTACACAATCTGAGATGAGAGGGGTGGTAAACTGTCCTTTTATCTAACACCAGAACTACTTTATAGACATAATGCATTGGCAAAACACTAGCAGCACAGACATAGGTTCTATCTGCCAAACCACACACTTTAATCCATATGGCTTATTCTAGCCACAGAGAAGAGAAACAAGCTATGCAGGGCCAACATAGATACAGCCAAAGTATGGATGAGAAAAATTTGCCAGACGTGCAATAAACAAAGCATCACAAAATTTTAGAAAATGCACACTCTACAGCAGGAGATGTTAATGAAGAGTTGTAGACCTTTAAAACACTTTGTTAAATCTGCACAAGTAACAAGTCAGATTTTGCCACAGCATTTTAACAAAGGGCTTTTTATGCCTTAGCCATGTCAGTTAGATGCCTCTGTAGCACTGTTAGCAGAGATCTGTAGAAATCTGAATGCTGATTATGCAAATCTCCTAGAATAATGCAAAACTCCTTCAATAAAGATCATATTCAATCTTTAGCCAAAATACGGCACATACTGTTCCCAGTGTTCCTCTCCCATGAATCATTTCAGAGATTAAACTCTTGGATTTTATTATGGACCTTACGAAATTTGTTGGGTTTACTCAATCGTCAGTGCTGGATTCCCTCAAATGTTAGATCTTCCAAGGTAAAACATGAACACCTGAAACCTAATGGTTATGAAACCTGAGAGTTAATTTACCAGCTGTGGTAGGTGCACCCACCCCGACAAAAACAGGGCTTCCTGGCTGTTGATTCTTTTTTCCTGCTCCTGTTCTCAGGTTTTTATGGTAATTTGGGCCCTCAGCCAACAGGACCTGATATTAACCACAGATCAGATTTGGCTCAGGTGTAAATGGAGTCCCCTCTGGAGCAGCATGCCTGTGGTTGATGACTTTCACCTTGGGTTGGGATGCTATCCAAAGAAACTCGTTGAGGTTGAGAGCTCTCACTTTTCAGGTGTATGACTGAATATTTTGGATCGTTGTTAAATCCTAAGAATTTCTTGAATTGACCGTGCAGTAATAGTTTTCTCTCTTATGGGCATTTGGATCTGTTGTTTATTAATGATTGCCGTAGTGCCAATTGATTGAACTTAAAATAAAGCTCACTTTAGTTATTCTGTTTATGCTGAGAGTCTCCACAACATCAGGGATGTGTAAGGGATTTTTTTTCTCTTCTTCTTTTTTTTCTTAAAAAAAAGAAGAAATATATAAGGGAAAAAATGTAATTAATTTTTAGAGACCAACATCACAGGAAATATCTTTACAACCAAATAAAATTATATCATTACAAATTATTAAATTGGTTGAAATTTCAAAACTTCCTTTTAAATGGGAAAGTGCTTTGAGAGCATTCCCTCATCTTCTCCTGCCTCTTATTTGAAGAGGATGCTAAATGTGAGGAACAAGGTACAAAAATTTAAGAAGCTAAAGCTGCAGGTGATGACCTGATCCTTTAAGGTTAGTCCTTAGAAAGAAAATGACAACTTTTGTTTAAATTTGTCATTCAAAATGCAGAAAATAAATTTCATTAAAATATATGATTCCATCTTCCCCCAAACATTTGATTCAATTTATCTGATTTGTCATTTGAGACTTTTTGTAGAAAAAGAAAGGGGAAAAAAAAACAGTCTTTTTTTGCCAACAAGCTATACAACCATAGGAAAGTGTCTTCAATGTAAACAAGTATTACACTTCCCTTGGTGATGATACGTGAAGACAGGATGCAACCTGCCTTTCAGATCACCAGCTGAGTGGATCAAGAGCAACTTTTTTTTTCCTTTGGTATCCCCTGCTGCTTGCTTTCTGTCCCATTCCCTGAAAATCTAACTGGTGTAATGGGAACCCTTTAGAAATGATCCATTCTCTGAGCACCAGGAGCAGCCCCTATAGGATCCCTTAGCCTTCTGGATGTCTGGCTTTGAGCCCAGTTTCAAAAACCCAAAGTGTCAACATAAGCCAAACTTTCAGGATTTTGTATTCATCCAGCACTCCTATGGCCTCATTAAACACCATCTTCAAGTCCAAAAAAGCATTATTCCTTCAAACAAAAAAAACCCAAACTACCCAGTGAAACAAAAAACAACCACTGTTTAATCTTAAGAATTGCATCGGTTCCTCCCAATGAATCTTTTTCAAGAGAAGTCGGTATTTGCCCTGGTTGTATAGTCTGCTTTATTTTAGTAGATCTCAACAGAGATTTGCAGGGAGACTTCTTCAATGAAAGCTCAGCAAATTCAGTAGCCCAAATGGGATGTACTTTCCAATTAAGGATTAACATACTTAACATGAGGTTGTCGATTTCAATTGGCATGACTCAAACTGAAATGTCAACCCACTTGCCATCTGGTTTATACATATCTAGTCTGGAAAGCAGCAATGAAACAGCTGAAAGACTGCTACCATAGAAACAGTACACATACAATAAACGTTACCTCAAGATCTTTTAAATTCTTACAAAGTATTGTACCAATAACCTCGTAGTCTGAGTTTGCCTCTTTGGACAGAGACAAGTTTAGAAAACTCTTAATCTGAAATGCAGTACATTCAGGCAACTAAGCTGCAGAAGAAAGAGAATGATTTTTCCAGGACCTGAAATAAAAGCATTCTAACTAATAAGTCCAGAGGCAAAAATTAGTGCATTAGTCATATATTTTAATTTGTTACAAAGATTAAACAGGCCAAGAGAATCTGCTAGACTACTTTAAAGGGGGAAGTTAACCTTCATTAAGCACTATTTCATACACATTCCATTTAAATACAATACAAGAATAATGCATAAGAAAGAATTGCCAACATTTCTATCAAGAAACAAGTTTTCTATCTATTGCGATACATTGCATAGATCATAATGCACTAACCTGAGCCAAAACCTGTCATTAACTCAATTTGCTGAACAGGATTGTCTAGAGCTCCACTGTTGGCTTATTCACCTCACTATGTCCAGCTCCCAGAATCACCAATTTTTTTAAGAGATATTAAGAATTAAAGAATATCAAAGAAATTAAGATTGGAAGGTAAGGAATAATGTATTTTAGATACTGGGGAATGAGGAAGGAAGCAAAACAGCTCAATGCCTTTCAGATAAGCACACAGACTTTATGCAAACTAAGTGCTCTGCTGTGCAGTACTAGAGCACAGAACACGTGCACAGCTTTCTACTGACCTAGGGTGCTCTCCAGCATACATGAAGAATTACAGCAGCTAAATAAAATTTTGGGGTTTTGAGAGAGAATTTCATCCATTGTTATCACAGGTCTCAAATTCTTAGATGACTCAACATCTTGTGGTGACAAAATTTGGAGCTGGGGGGGAGTGAAAGCAAAGAACAGAAGAGTTCTTGAACCTTGAATCAGAGTCTTCCAACACACTCCTGCCCCATTTATAAGCAAAATTCAGTTGCCAGAACTCCTATCCTATCACACTGTTACACATGGGCACAAATTTTCCTCTTTCTTCTGTTAGTTATTCCTTCCCTTTGTATTTAGGAATCACAGCAATCTTTCAACCACACAGTACTAAGAATCATGTACAACTGACTATGCCAACACCAATTCTGTCAAATCATCACTTTTCAGATGGCCTCCATGCTGAGGACTAAATGCGAAGCAGGCACTCCTTACTCCCTGGCATACTACTTCCTTTCTGGCAATAGTTCTTGTTTATTTTTTGACTTGATATTATTAACAGCCTGAGAAAAATATTTTTAGTGTTGGAGGGTTAAAGTTTGTTCTAAGCTTTACCATTTGAAAGTTTTAGTCCTTGATGACTCAAATTCATGTATCATTACTGTCACTTTTTGTAGATTAGTGTGTTCAGTATAAGAACTGAATCAGAAGTTGATGTCTTCAGTTCAAAAATTTTATCACTATATCAACAAAAAAAAGGATGTTGGATGTATGGGAAGAAAAAAAAATTAACATTTACATTTAAACATTAGGAACTCCAAAATTATAGTAAGAGTATTCCCAAACAAATACCACTGGTTTATGTTGTAGTAAAGGTACTAGTAAATTAGAACATCTTATTTTTAAAGATATCACTGTCCCTAAAGTCTTCTCCCAAGTTTAAGATATTAATGAACTAAGCAAGTAACTTTATGGATTGAAGGCTTCAGTGGGATTTGGACAGAGAACAGATTATCAGTCACAGAAGACAGATGTTACAGGGAAATCCAATACCCATAATTAAGACAGGATCATATCCTGGAAATAAAATTCACAGCTAACATTGGAAACAATAGATAGAAATCAGAAGCACATTTTCCCTTGATAAGAGATTGTTAACTAACAAACAAAATCAACACCTAAATTTTAGTATTCTACCAAACTGCACAGAACTCTACTGAAGTCAATGGAAATTCATCACAAAGACCTCAGCCCTGCATTATTAGAGTCAGCTGAAGTTACGTTTTCAATCCGTGCAAGATCAGTCTGCAGGAAATCACAGGATGTGTCAGAGACATTGAAGTTATTGGTAAAACCGAAGACAGTCTGGTCCCTTGGCACTGGAAGTCAGAAACCAAATGCCTGAACTTTCTAAAATAAAATTCAAAGAACTTCCAGAAACTTAAACCACCTATTTGAATTAACTAAACCCTGCAATGAACTAGCATTCACATTCTCAGAAAATTCCAGATAACATGCACCAGCGACATTGTTTCTGTCAAGCCAGCATGCTCAAACTTTAGTCAACCAGATGGGTGTGTAAACTCCAGAATTGAAAACCTGCCAGGGATATTCTGAATTTAGGAGTGTAACATAAATTCATAGCCAGAGGAAAACTCAGTTTTCCTGGAGAAGTTCTTCAGTCCTCCCAGGTCCGAAGAATCACAAATTATGTATTTTTTCAAGACTACAGTTTTTAGTGAAGATATTTTTATTTATTACTATTACTGATACAAAGCCAGATCTAATAGGCGAGATGAGGGAGTAAACCATTTTGTCTTTTTCAGTTGTTGCTTGCCCTTTGGCCACAAGATAGCAGTGTTTTCCAATTCTTGCTGTTTGGAACCTCTTCAGCAAAGCCAAGGCAATTCCCACTTGAGAGCTGCATTTAGAGGGAATGGGTATGGAAAATGATGCTAATCATACAATCCCTACCTTCCTGTACTCCCCCAAATATGTTTAGGTATCTATCATTGCAGGAGTTTATCACAGTTCATTGTAGCAGAGGAGCAGTTAAAAGGAAAGCCTTTTAGTAAACATTACAAAAGTAACTTCAGAGGAACATGTTCACTGAGAAATACTTCTGACCTCTCCCATGTTCCTTCTTCTCTTTTTCAGTCTTATGTTCATGATTTCCCTCAAAAGTTCAATCACAAAAGCTGGTTCAACAAATCCTATCGAAAGAAAAGCACCAGAAAGTTTTTACTGTAACTGAGAGATCAAATTAATCAGGAAATAGCCCGTGTGCATTTCTAGTATAGGCACTGACTCAGGAAAATAGGAAGGTGAGCGCTCTCTTTTCCCCTGTCTCATCTGTCTTTTCTTCTCTTTAAAATAAATAAATAAATAAATAAAATTTAAAAGTATGCACAGAGAAGTTAAAGACCTTTCAAATGCCTAGAAGCATCATATACATACTACCGTATGCCCCCACTGGGTATTTATTCTGCTCGGTTCTTAGGGATCTAAATATGCAACTCCTTCCAATGGTAGAGCTGTGCTTTGGGGAGGCTGATTACTACAATAGCAGGGGTAGTCATAGTGCCTAACTTGAGGCATAGACTCTCAAGAACCAATCTGATATTTAAAAAAGACAGTTCCAAATAGAAAAATCAGAGCATCTGCTTTAGATTCAAATTCCATATCACCCTACAGAGAAGTATCTCTTACTCTTCTTCCATTCACTATAAAAAAAGGAGTACAGTTATCAGACTGAGGCTAAATGCGTAAGCAGCATAAACTCTTTCCTCCTCTTAGATCAAGACTTGAAGAGTTTCAGTAGTTGTGTATGAATTTCTGGAAATCTTCTTAAAGCTCTAGAGACCTGATTTTCAGGAGCAAGCAGTGCTTACAGATGCCATACAAAGATCACTGTTAACTCTGGAACTAGAAGTTACAAAACCCCTTCAATGAGCAACCTCAGTATTTCCTTTTGAGGCTGTTCCCTTTGCATAAATTATTAAACATTTTCCAGACCAGGGACTGGAACCCAGGTGTCTTAACCCACAGGCTAAAATGTTATTCACATTTCAGAGTGTCTGCTTTAATGAACATTGAAGTATTGTGTGCAAAATGGAAAAGTACCACAGAGGAGAAGCTTGAGGAGATACACTGTGGATAGTTTATAGCCCAGGGACTACAACGCTTACATGAGAAAGCACATTCAAATTCACTTTCATTTTATACCTACTTCCCCAAATTCGTGGAGATGCTAAGGAGGAGTAACCAAGATAACCTGTGTTAACTGGCCTTTTTTTTGTTTTTCTTACAAGTTTCTCTAACAAAATACTACATTTTGGCAAATATAACATTTGACACAAAGGGTGATTCCAGCCTATTTATTTAAATGTAAAGGAGCATGTACCACAGACCACAAGTGTGCTTTTGATAATCATGACCACTCAAACTAATAGAAATGGTCTGATTTAAATAAAATAATTTCAGATAAAATCTTCATACTGTATTTAATGATCTGTACAGAATAATTTCCTTATACATTCCTAATATATATTACTATAAGATGTAAAAAATTAAGACATAGTGAAGCAAATACATATTAGGACTGCATATTAAATAAAACCTTACTAAATATGGCAAAAAAACACACACAGTGAAAGGATAATTTCTACTTGTTCCAAAACTGAAGTCAGGCTGAAAGAAGAAAGGAGAACTCAGATTTTTATTTGTAATGTTTATACATTGCTAAGGAAACCATATACAAGAATCTAAATGTACAACATTCCCAAGATCAAGTTTAAGATTATACAAATATATGTAAATATTTTGATACTTACAAAGCATTATAAAACAGTACTTTTGTTTTTACATCAATCTAATCCAGTTGATGGTTTCAATTTATAACAAAGAAATCCATTCCTGTGTGTAACCACTTAAAAAAAGTAACATTTCACAGGCCTTTTCTTTCATATTTCTAGTTTAAGAGTCTTTTATTACATAACTGAAGACTTAAAATATTTGTTAACCCTATTGAGCATTTGGAGAGGAAAAAGGCAGTACATGGAGAGTTAATCCTTTTTCCAGCTGAGACACAAGTGACTGCATAATTAGTTACACCCATGCTTTCACTTGTGCATGTGATTGGAAACAACTGGCTCTCCCATTTCACCAATAGAAGGCTTCCACATTAATTTATAATGCAAACAAGTATGTGTGAGAGCAAAAGAGTGTGTGTGAGACCATGATCATTCATTCCTTCATGCTAGATTTGTTACACATGCAGCCGTTAATAGATCTTTGCTATTTGTTCTCCTTTATTCTAATTGAAATTCTTTACATTAAAAAATATTTTAGGATTTAATTACTTTAATTCTACACTGCATCTTACAATTTTTAAGTTTAGGTTAACAAAAGAAAAAAATTGCCATTTGGAAATCTACTCAGGCTGTCATTTTTTGCCAAATACTTTCTGTTGTGATTCCAAGCAGTTCCTAACAGCAAGCTAAAGGCAGAACCAAGTGTAAGTTAGCTACTGTAAACAACAGTTTAATAATACTTTGAAGATGCAATATCTTAAGTTAGCAGTACAATGGCTTTTAAGCTGTTGCTGTCTTGAAACAGTTTCTTTGAAACAAGAGCAAAATGTCATACCTGGGAAAGTCACAAACACAAAAGCAGCAAGAGACTCTAGGGAAGAAGCAAACAATAAATGTTCTTTAGGTTCCTGCCATACAATAGTTGCTCATTGTTTATCATTATTTATTATTGTGTAAATGTCCCCTCTTTGGGAAGGACTACAACTAGCACAATAGAGCCAGATCTGTCATGGGGTACCATTATCCATTCTTAATAAACAACAACTGCTAA
This sequence comes from Athene noctua, assembly GCF_965140245.1. Lineage (NCBI taxonomy): Eukaryota > Metazoa > Chordata > Aves > Strigiformes > Strigidae > Athene > Athene noctua. The sequence continues at coordinate 18,169,651 of NC_134040.1, read as the reverse complement.
GCAAACTAAGCATGAACTCCCTCTCCACAGTTATATCAATCAAACTGACAGCAGATAGGTACAAGAAATTCTGCCTCTCTGTCTGCAGGGAAAGAGAACAGGTACTAATTTCCAAGTATCCCTTTACCTGATTTTTATCAGCAGCTACAGAATATTTAAAGGTATTCTTTGTTCCTCAAAAGTCACAAATTGTCACTGATCCCTGTACAGACTTTCACTGACACTGATGACAATGCTTTACAGAGAAAGATGATACTATATATTTTTAATTACTGCCGTACCACTTTTGCTTTTCTATGATTTTAAAGGCCAATTGCAGAGTATGCAGGAACTTTTTTCCTTTTACTGGTTAATTTTCTTTCTAATATCCTTTTAGTGTATTGCCATAAAACACTTCAAATCACTTTTTCTCTTCTATTTCTTTATATCTAAAGTGGTAGGTGATAAGTTATTTTTGCCTTATTCTCTGCTCTGGTTCAGATATTAAGCAGTTCACCCTAAAACAATTTACTTTCTTTTTTCATGTTGTATGTTCTACCGTCATTTTTTTACTAAAAGGCTTGCCTCCAACAAAGTGCAGAAACCATTCTCCTTTCCATTTCACAATGGGTGACCTTGATATGATTTTATCAGTGGGTGTTACACATTACAATCCTAACCATCTAACTTTCACCTTCTAGAGACTTGAGGCTCTTCACTAAATGTTATGGTTTCATCCCTGGGCTTGGGCCCCTTAAAGCTAGTCGTGGTAAGACTGAAGCAGTAATTCTATAATGGAGAATCTGTAGCTGCACTTTGAACTTATGGACTTCCCACCATAGCACATCTATGTTGTGCCAGTGCAGATGTTTACAGAGCTGTTCTCCAAGTCAAAAAATTATATTAAATCCATACAGATAGATAGATAGATACCTGTGCATATACCCACAATGATATGATGAAGACAGGCAGATCTTCCTTACAATAGCATCGCTTTCAAAGCTTTCATATCCCAAATAGTGGAACTACAACCTCATCATTGATACATCTTAAATCATTTAGGATCTGGATGTAACATTCAAGACACCAGACCTGTGGAGTCTTTGAAGCACAGTGTGGATCACACCTATCCCAAATTTAGACTGAAGTTGAGAGTCTCAGAACTCTATGTTTAGAAAGACATTTCTGTGTATTACCTTATCTGACAAATACTTCTTAGAGAAATTAGTCCTACTCCCATCCCTATTGGGCCAATATATATTCAAAATAATTCCACTGGGAAAGGTCTAATCTTGCAAACTTTTGCAAGTGTTTAATTTATTTCTGAGAGCAGTCCCACTGCAATCAATGGGAGTATTCATAGTAAAGTTAAATGCATGCAAAAAGAGTTTACTCTGGAAAAATGGCATTCCAAAGCAGTTTTTTAAACCATTTTGCTTAATTCATGTTTAATCAGAGGCTGTGCTTAAACTGTTACTGTGATTTTTCTAATAGCTGCATGCATGGACAAGGCCTCTATTTTGTAACTTTTGATGTATAACGCTGTGTCGCTGGACAATGGGGAAGCTTTCTGCAAGCATGTGGTTCAGCTGCTCAAAACAATTTTCCTGGGCTAGCTGTGCTATTCTGTTGTATTCCATTACATAATGCTGGATCACCCCAACACGTTTCTGTCAGTCTTAAAAGCTCAAAGAGAACCAGAGGAATGATGTGCATTTGAGCAGGCAAACACTGCACCTCATGGAAGCCTCTTTCTAGAGGAAAAGCTGAGATTCCCAAGCAAAACTATAATAGTTAATGCCTCTAAAAAGATTTCTTTCTTTTTATTTTTAAGAAAACATTGCAGAGAAAATATAATAGCCTTTCACAGATGTTTATTTCCTCAAGAAATATTTTACAGCTCCCTCCATTATCAACAAATGTGGAACTATTTTTGTCAGCCTGAGTTTATTGACAGTTTAAGACTCATACCAATAACACTGTGAGTCACAAATTGGAAATAATGTTCTTTTTCCTTTTTATCCTTTGAAAAGTATGTTTTCAGAAAAGTATGCTTTCTTTTAAGTCAGTTGACAGAATTAAAAAGCAGTCTAGTGGCAATTTCAATCCGCTTTTAAGAGAAAAGTGTTTTGGAACCTAGGGGGTTGTCTTCAGTGCAGTGCTCAAACTACTGTCACAGCCGAGATGTGTCATGCCAAGAGCAGCCAGCGCAGAGCCTGCTCCTGCCCCAATCTGAGGAGGCCCCCAGAAAACACTTTGCCAGCAGCAAAACCTGCACTGATAAGACAACCTGCTCCTGACTGCTCCTGTGTGGATATGAGAAGCATCTTGGAGAAGTGTCTGCTCAGACTGTACCTGTATTAGTCTGCCGACTCATAAATCAGCTGTAAGTCAAATGCCACAGGGACAAGTCGTGGTGCTGAAAGGAAGGACTTCCTCTACCACAGAAATAAGGTTCAGAGGAAATATTAGATTTCAGTGGCCTGTTTCTTCATGCAAGGTAGCTTAGCCATGTCCACCAGTTTTAATCAAAGTGTCGCAGCAGCACCAGCATCTCCAGTTGAAGGCAGATGATTACTGTGCATATGGATGGTTGCTGAGGGTGAAGCCTAAAGCCCCAGGGACATTGTCTCTGCTCAGACACACATACCAATAAAAAATACAAATGTCCAGAGATTTCAGGTAACTGTGTTGACCCAATAAATACTTTGCAGGAAAAAAAAGAAATTAATTTCATTCTTTTTTCAAATAATTGTCTTCATTTACATTACATTTTGTAATCTTATAAAGGATACTATATCCCTCGTGAAAAGTTGGTCTCAGCTTTGCAGAACTTTTGTCCTCTTCTGCTGTTTCCCCCTCATATCTTCCTATTATTCCAATGATATCAATGTGGTGAAGTTGTATTTAATGTGCATAATATAGATCTTTCTCCTATCTCTGTTACGAGTTCAAAAATAATCCAATAACAGTTCTTGGTTTTTGTTGTTGATCTCTATTTCTCTTGCAGTTTATATTGGAAAAGGATAGAATACAAAAAACTGAATAAAAATACTCAAGATAACAAAAATCTTTGCTTCATTAATATTCTGAATTTCTCTTTCCACAGCTGCAACCAACATTTTTAATCCCAGAGAGCTATTTCAGTACAAAGTGCAGTAATTAGCTCATAAATGATCAGAAACAGATCTGTGCCCGGTGTTTTAGCCTTTAAAATAGTGGGGAAGAAGTGAGGTTTTTAAATACCATTTTTGCAAGCCTGCTGAGGAAAGATTTTTTGCTTATTTTTAAGGGCAAATTTCCCATACTGTGTGGTTTGTCTGTTTATGTTATTTTAAAAAGTTCAGGGGAATGGTAATGTGTGAAATAATCCTTACCAAGAAAGCAATTCCGCTAAAACATATATTTAAATTAGATCTGTTTACTATCTTTTACTCCCCTTCAATTGAAGCCAGACCCCCAACTTAGCTTCACTGTAATTCAGATTTAAAACAATTTAAACAACCTTTCCATGTTCTGAAGACTACGTCAAATGAGACACACACAAAGTATGTTAAAAGAAAAATGAAGCTGCAGCATTAAGCAAACAACTAGAAATTCCAGATTTAGATTCATGTGAAAAATTCATTTCACCTCCCTTTTGAATAGGCATTAAAATAGATTTTTGATTACTTGATTACATATTATTCCTCCCTAGTCCCAACACCTTCCTCAGGACACCATGCTGCAGGGACCAGAAAAGTGCATCACTGTGTCTCTTTTCTCCAAACTGTTCCAATCTCTGATCCCACCCTGGCAGATAATTGATTCTCTCACTTGCTCTCATTACAGACTTTCCTTCCACTCTCACTAAGCTTCTTGCCCTCATCGCCTTGTCCCATGAGGTCTTTTGTCTCAAAACCATAAAAATCAAGCAGCTGCTCTGAACTGCTTGACAGCAGAATGAGACAGAAAGTTCCCAATTCCAATGTCTGGCCTCAGATGACTATGCAGCATCATAGGTTGATCCAATTTTTCAGTTTGACCAGGTTGCCAAGGTGTCCAGATGAGTTTTGGATGTGTCTGAAGCCAGTCTGCTTCAGTGTTTGAACCAGCTCAATGTGACAGGTTTTTTTCCTCATATCTAATAAGAATTTTCCATGTTACAATTTATATCCACTGAGCCTCTTTCTTTTCTTTTTACTCAGGTGGTCCCAAACTTGATTTTCCTCTAGCACGGGTAGTACTTCACTCCTCCAGAGTATGCTAGACTGCCACAGGGACACAGAAGGCCTGAAAGACAGCTTTACCTGTAAAAATCAGTGACAGAAAGCATGGACTACTTTGGCTTTTTTTCATGTCCTTTTCCACAAGGATCCCCCATTTTTCTTGGTCTTCCATTTGTTGCTGCTGTACTGGGGGGTGGGGGGGTGTGACCTTGTCTGGTTGCCAGGTGCCCACCAAGGCATTCCATCACTCCCCATCCTCAGCTGGACAGTGGGAGAAAAATACAACGAAAGGCTCATGGGTCCAGATATAGGGACAGGGAGATCATTCGGCAACAATAAAAATTTAATTTATTACCAAACAAAAGGTAATGAGAAATAAAACCAAATCTTAAAACAGCTTTCTCTCCACCTCTCCTTTCTTCCTGGGCTCAACTTCACTCCCGAGTTTCTCTACATCATAGAATCACAGAATAATTCAGGTTGGAAAAGACCCTTGGGATCACTGAGTTCAACCATCAGCCCTACTCTACAAAGTTCTCCCCCACACCATTTCCCCCAACATCTCATCTAAACAACCCTTAAACACATCCAGGGCTGGTGACTCCACCACCTCCCTGGGCAGCCTGTTCCACTGTCTGACCACTCTTTCTGCGAAAAATTTTTTCCTAATGTCCAGTTTAAACCTCCCCTGTTGGAGTTTAAAGCCATTTCCTCTTGTTCTGTCACTAATCACCTGTGAGAAGAGACCAGCACCAACCTCTCTACAATGTCCTTTCAGGCAGTTGCAGAGAGTGATGAGGTCTCCCCTCAGCCTCCTCTTCCTCAAACTGAGCAGTCCCAGCTCCTTCAGTCGCTCCTCAAAGGATCTGTTCTCCAGGCCCTTCACCAGCTTTGTTGCCCTCCTCTGCACTCGCTCCAGCACATCGAGATCTCTCTCGTATTGAGGTGCCCAAAACTGGACACAATACTCCAGGTGTGGCCTCACCAGTGCAGAGCACAGGGACACTATCACCTCCCTACTTCTGCTGGTCACACTGTTTCTAATACAAGCCAGGATGCCGTTACCATTCCTCCTGCCCCAAGTGGCACAGGGGGACAAGGAATAGGAGCTACAGTCAGTTCATCACAAGTTGTCTCTGCAGCTTCTTCCTCCTCACTCTCTTCCCCTGCTCCAGTGTGGGGTCCCACCTATGGGAGACAGTCCTTCACAAACTTCTCCAACATGAGTCCCTCCCATGGGCTCCAGTTCTTCACAAGATGCTCCAGTGTGGGTCCTTTCCACGGGATGCAATCTTTCAGGAACAGACTGCCCAGCGTGGTCCCCCATAGGGTCACAAGTCCTGCCAGCAAACCTGCTCCAGGGTGGACTCCTCTTCATGGGGTCACAGGTCCTGCCAGGATCCTGCTCCAGCATGGGATTCCCACAGGGTCACAGTCTCTTTTGGCACATACCCCTGCTCTGGCATGGGGTCCTGCCCGGGCTGCAGGTGGAGATCTTCTCCACTGTGGACCTCCATGGGCTGCAGGAGGACAACCTGCCTCACCATGGGATGTACCACGACCTGCAGGGGAATCTCTGCTGCGGCACCTGGAGCACCTCCTCCCCTCCTTCTTCACTGACCTTGGTGTCTGCAGAGTTGTTTCTCTCACATATTCTCATTCCTCTCTTTCAGATGCTGTTGTGCAGCAGTTTTTTCCCCTTCTAACATATGTTATCACAGAAGCACTACACCACCTTCACTGATGGGCTCAGCCTTGGCCAGTGGTGGGTCTGTCCTGGAGCCAGCTGGCATTGGCTCTATCAGACATAGGTGAAGCTTCTAGCAGCTTCTCATGGAAGCTCCCTCACTACCAAAACCTTGCCAAGCAAACACAATGCATGTATCTACAGAAGACTGTCTTGTTACTGTCCTCATCCCTCACCAGTTTCACTTTCATCTGAGCTTTGGCTTTTGCAGTTTCATCCCTATGTCTCCAGGCAATATATTTCTTCTGGTAGTCTGTAGTCTATTCAATATTCCTGTCTGAGTTTAAGCTTAATCAGGAATCTCCTATTCAGCCAGTCTGGGACGTTGCTTATTTCCTGCACATTGCAATGCTGTCTTGTGCTCTGAAGTGCTTGTGGCTTTCCCTGAAGATCAGCCAGCTATCCTGGACTCCAGTAGTTACCTTCCCCCTGGCTCCCTCTAGGCAATGAGATCGTATCTTAGTTTCAGAACAAGCCAGAGTCTTGTGTCCTATAACTCAATGTCATTATCAAGTTGTTCACCTTCCTCACTTCCCTCATGACCTTAAACTTTACCATCTCATGACAGCCCAGACTACTTGATCAGTTCTTCTGATTCACGAGTAACAGGTCCATCAGAGTCCCTCCTCTATTAAGCTTGTCCACCAACTCCATCAAAAATTATCCTTGAAGCACCCCAGAAATCTCCTGAATTGCTGCACCCTGTAACATTACTTTTCCAGTATGTGTCAGGATGGCTGAAGTCCCTTAGGAAAACTAGGCCTTCTTCCAGTCCTTTAAACAAAATTTCACCAACTTTCTCCTGATTTTGTATCTGTAGATAATGACCAGCATGATATGCTCGTTATGGGGCTCTGCTCTGATGCTGACACATGAACTCTTAACCAGCCTTTCCACAGACAGGTTCTGTGCGTTCAGGCTTCTCCTTTATAATCTCTATAACCATCCTGTCCTTTAAAGGGGAATGAAAGGGGAGATTGGAAGGGGAGAGGCGGGGAATGACATGACCTTCCCAAAGAACCTGTATCTGTCCACTGCAGTGCTCCAGTGGGCTATCTCACCACACCTCTTTCACCCCAGTGAGGTCACAGTTCTGCACATCAGCATCTCATTCCTCCTGCTTGTTTCCCATGCTGCATGCATTCATGTACAAACACTTGGGAGGCCTCCAAGCACACTGCTTTCTCAGGAGAACTGAGAGAGCCTCCCACTTATGCTATCCCTCATCTAGTACTCTCTATTCTTTTCACTGCTTCTCTTCAGATTTTAGTCTCCATTCCCTAGAAAGCCTGGTTAAAAGTTCATAGAATCACGGAATGGTTTGGGTTGGAAGGGACCTTAAAGATCATCTAGTTCCAACCCCCTGCCATGGGCAGGGACACCTTCCACTAGGCCAGGTTGCCCAAAGCCCCGTCCAACCTGGCCTTGAACACTGCCAGGGAGGGGGCACCCACCGCCATTCTGGGCAACCTGTGCTAGTATCTCACCACACTCATAGTGAAGAACTTCTTCTTTACATCTAATCTAAATCTACTATCTTTCAGCTGAAAGCCATTGCCCCTTGTCCTATTACTACACGACCTTGTAAAAAGTCTCTCCCCATCTTTCCTGTAGGCCCTATTTAGGTACTGGAAGGCTGGTATAAGGTCTGCCTGGAGCCTTCTCCTCTCCAGGCTGAACAACGCCAACTCTCTCAGCCTGTCCACATAGGGCAGATGCTCCAGCCCTCTGAGCACCTTCATGGCCCTCCTTTAGACTTGCTCCAACGGGTCCATGTATTCTTATATTGGGGGCTCCAGGTGCAGTCTCAAGAGAGTGGAGGAGAGGTGGAGAATCACCTCCCTTGACCTGCTGGTCAAGTTTCTTTTGATGCAGACCAGGATGCAGTTGACTTTCTGGGCTGCAAGCACACATTGCCAGCTCATGTCCAGCTTTTCATCCACCAGTACCTCCAAGTCCTTCTCCTCAGGCCTGCTGTCAATCGTTTTCCTCACTAGGCTAACAAGACTGCTGGCAAAGGGGCTTTGCAACTCTTTGTCAAACGGATGCCTTCTCTCCCCAGCAGTCCTCATTCCTATGTGCAACACCAGCTGGGCAGCAAGGTATTTACTGACAGGATGTGTTTGCTCCTGCTCGGGCAAGTCCTTCCTCTTGACACTCAAGATCAAGGAGAACATCACCTAGACTGTTATCACCCTTGCCCTGGTCAGGATTTCCCTTGTCAGTGTCATAGGTGATCACATGGCTGAGCAGCAAAGGACAGTAACTCCAAGGGATAGAGAAAGCCCAGCAGTGTCTCTGTAACGTCCAGATCTGGACCCCAGGCAAGCAGCAGATCTTCTAAAATAGCAAGTCTTGGGTATTTCAATCCCCTGCAGAAGGGTACCTGTGGTCATCACCACCGGTCATTACTTCCTCTTAAAGGCAGTAGTTCTGAGCCACAGCTTAGACTCAGATGGCTCCTCTGACAAAGTGAGCTGTTCCACAAAAGAAGGCAAGCCAGGAGCTACAGGTGACTGCAAGGAAGACAGGAACAGAGACAAGGGGCACAGCCCCCCCCCCCCAAAAAAAAAAATAAAATCAAAACCAGAGCACATTTGATGAGGGTAGCCTGGTTCAACCCACAGTTCAGTGAAATTTGTACTGACATGACAAATCCAAGGTCAAGACAGAAAGTGAAAGCAGAGTCAGAAAGGTACAGGAGTGGGCAAAGTAGTTCAGTGTGCTGGTTTTGGCTAGGATAGAGTTCCTTTTCTTCATAGTAGTTAGTATGGGACTATGATTTGGGTTTGTGCTGGAAATAGTGTTGATAATGCAGAGGTGTTGTAGTTACTGCTGAGCCATGCTTACACAGAGTCAAGGCCTTTTCTGCTTCTCACCCCACCAGCGAGTAGGCTGGGGTGCACAAGAAATTAAGGAGGGGACACAGCTGGGGCAGCTGATCCCAACTGACCAAAGGGATATCCCAGACTGTATGACACCATTCTCAGCATATAAAGCTGGGGGAAGCAGAAGGAAGTGGGGGAAGGTTTTGGAGTGATGGCATTTGTCTTCCCAAGTAACCATTACATGTGAGGAAGCCCTGCTTTTCTGGAGATGGCTGAATCCCTGCCTGTCAATGGGAAGCGGTGAAAAAATTCCTTGTTTTGTTTCGCTTGCACACACAGCTTTTGCTTTACCTATTAAACTGTCCTTATCTGAACACACAAATTTTCTCACTTTTACTCTTCCAATTCTCCTCCCCATCCCACAGAGGGGGAGTAACCAAGTGGATGGTGGTGTTTAGTTGCCGACTGCGGTTAAACCATGACACTTAGGCAAGGACTAAGGGCAAAGCCCTGAGCTTAATGGCATTCCCCCAGACCAAAAGGTAAACTTCACATTTTAAGGCTACAGATGAGGCTGGCCAGGGCAATTATAGCCTGTTATACTCAGGGCCTTGACAAGAAGACAACAGAGTGACATTTTAGTTTTCAAAATCCCAAATATTAATATCATGTCAATGGGAAGTTTTTGAAAGGAAGTCTTGGAGACAGGATTCCTCTGTCCACAAAAAGTTCTGATCATAACAGGTATAATCTGTGACCCCCCTCTTTTTTCTTCTTCCCTTTCTTCCTCCTGAAAATATGAATTTACACTGAAACCCTTCTCTATTTCTCCTCAGAGTGCTTTCTGGAGCCCATTTTCTTATCTACATGTCTACAATGGCAAGCTAATTTTACATAGGCTATCACACTGTCATCTAAAATACTGAAATTGTTGAAATCAAGTGCCAGCTAATGTCAACCTGGGCTGGGTTTCAGCTGATGCTGAGGTTAAAATAATCATAGACTCCAGTTTCTGTCTTTCCTTTTGCAGAAAGGTACCCACCAACTGGTGGTGCAGTGGTAGGTGACTCTGTAAATGAAGGAGGCTAGAATAATCCAGTTCTAAAGCAAAGCTAAACAGCCATCATTACCCTTTCTTGTTCTCTTAGAAAGCACAAGCTTTGTAAACAGCACTGATTTCACCTCACTGAAGATTTCCCCACGTTGGACAATCAGACAAACTGTTATAACCACCCCTGTAGATATAAGACTACCTTGTAGAAGCTGGTTTAAAGCTGCTACACACGTTAGCCAATACATAGCATATCCAGGAAGTCTCTCACTGGTTTTCTTGAACCAGTACCAGCAATGACAGCATGTCATAGTCTGATAGCAACCCCATTCTCAGTCATTAACCAAAAGAAGATTTGTTTCTTAATGCATTTGCAGGAGTTTGATGGAATTAGATATCTAAGCAAAATTATTTCAATAATTTAACTATATATAGTAATAGTAAATTAAAGAAATACCATACCATAACTAAAAGATAGTGTGCTTAAAAGCCATAGCATGGAGATGGTTTTAAGACCACTCCTTTTTTTTGTTACCAACAAAATAAGCAAGGCCAAAATTACTTCTAGGCAATCATGTCTGTGGATTTAGAGCATATCCCTCTATTACATTTCCTCAAGTCTTAAAGTGCAAATAAAGTTTCAAAGAACAAACTTTTCATAGAAGTATTGTCAATCAAAGACCCAAATCAACACATTAAGTTTATCATTTGAACTATAAATATATCAAGGCTACTGTTGATCTGTGAGGATAACTTCAGGTGACAGAATTATGCTAAGGGTCTTATACTACAGAAATTGTTTTGCTCCTCAGTCAAGTAAGTTAAAGAAGAAATAAAGTCTTTCCCATTGCACCCTAAGGTAGAGAATAATCATTTCCCATGTAGGATTCATAGTGCCTCTTGTAATTCTTCAACCATCTAAGAGAAATCCAATAGAGGAAAGGTCTTTTGAAAGAAAATTCAAATATCAGAAGTTACATTATTCCAGTCACCAAACTCATTAAATGAGAGGAATTAAAACTTTTCCTAATCACACTTGTTTTTCTAATAAACATTTTAATAGAAATGTGAAGAGCTTTATCTCAGATGCTCTACCCAAAAAAAGTAGCCTAATAATCCCACTAAGATCCTTCCATTAGAGAGAAGGTAAGAAAATCGATATTCATTCATCTTTTCTGAAGAGAAAAGGTTGAACCATGCACTGAACTATAACTCAGAGTCAAAACTATTTGGCCTGATCATGATTTGCTATGTATTTAGTATAATGAGGAGCTGAAACCCATCTGTGCATTGCCCTTTGTAATCCTTGATGCAGTCCCCATAGAAGGTATCACAGAAATACAAATATGCATGTTTGCCCATTTGCTTTCTAATTACATGGACAGACTTGAATCCTGTTGATCTGACAAGAATGTTTGCATATAAGGCTACATGTATGGCTGCCATGATCTTAAACCCACTCGCAATTAAAGATATTCAGAGTAAATGAGTAAACAGATTCTTAGAGTAAATGACAACCCAAAATTGGATTTACACACAAAAGAGCACTTCCTGGTGAAGGCAAATAGATTATACTGTAGGTGATGTTGAAGGGAGCAAACAGTTGAGGTTGGTAATAGGGTTATGGCAAAAGCAGTTGTCTTTTCCTAAGAAGTAATCAGTATACTCCTTTGTGCCATATTACTATAGAATGTAATGCCTTTAGCAGTTCTTGTTACAAGGGTTATGACCACACAACAGCAAATACTGTTAAGACACAAAGTGGACATTCAAAAAAGATCTTTATTGAGCTAAAATTTGCACTGAAAAACTAATAATAAATAAAAGTAAAATAAAATATATAAATGACAGAAATTACCTAAAGAATTCAAGCCTGCTCTTTAGTAAGTTATATACCATAACAACACTTGAAATGGATCCATCCAGATGGGTGATCCTCATTAAGACTGGAACTAACCCCATTTTATAGGATCAACATAAGACAAGATAAATTTTGTGTTTAATAGTATTGAAGTGATCTACAAGACCTTGTATTAGTTCATTTTATGGACAGAAAATTCATTTCTTATCTTTCAGAACAAGTAAGCCTCCGGCATATCCAAAAATAGATCCTGGATTTCTACTGGTTTTTTCCAGATCTTGCCTCACTGATCACCAAGATGATAAATTATAACATTCACTTGTATCAAATCTAAAAAAAAAAAAAAAAAAAAAAACAAACAAACCCCAACAGCAACATTTCTCAGTGTTTTTCATTCAATACTAACTTCTGAAGACTGAAGTCACTAATGGACTCTGGTTACAGGTCTATCTAATTTCATTTTTTAAATTAATAGTACCAAGGTCACCTGTCAGTACTGCCTGAAACTAGAACATTTCCTTTTTAACAACCATACACTGTATATGATTCAGTGTGCTAAAGAAATTACTCTTTTGTCAATTATTAACTTACCTGTTCTGTGGCATATGTTATCATCTGGCACAGATCTATTTTTTCCGTTAATATTTCATTTCCTTTGAGATCTGTTCATTTCAGTTTGTTCTAAAAGAAACTGAGTTAAAATGCAAGAGTTTGAAATGTCATAGGAAGGTTTAAAAGCATGAACCACAGTTTGTGCACACTTAATATTATAGTTGCTTTCAGCATGAATTAAAGGTATTTTTATCTTCAGACTCCAAAAGAAAAATAGGAAAATCAATTCCTCTCATTTAAGTAGTCGTGCAGAGTATTTAGATTTTTGCACACCTCAAGTCTGACTTTGGTGTATAAAATCAGAGAATTACATTTGAGCCTACATCCATTTCAGAAACAAAACTTTGGGCACTGAAATATTTTGAGAAAATATTTTCCTGGGACTGTTTAGCAACTTATTGCTAACGTACTTTGTAAGAGCTTCTCAGTTAAATAAATTATAAAAAAGTAGTCTACACAGTAATGGAACAGTAAACTAAGTAAATGTTCCCAGAAGAACCAAGCATAATGTAAAATATTAAATAAACATAACATTAGAAACTTGGTTATTGAAGTGTATTTTGGCTCTTACTGATCTGTATTTTCCTTTTATGTCTTTTAGAAATGCTGGAACAGTTTGAATCATTTTGTTTTCAAGGTCAAGCTCAGATAAAGTGTGAACCCTCCCTAAGAGCATGTTGTAATATGTTCTTAGTTGTTTCACAAAGCTATCAGCTTCTGAGTTTCCTTCTTCAATCTACACATTGCCACGTGGCCTTATTTTTTTGGCATGACAACTATTCATATTTGTAAAATCACAGATTTCTCATAATATCTTTTTATATATTCCTCCTAAATGGCAATTCTGAAATTCAACCTGTTTAGTAGAAATGAATCTGAAAGATGTATAAAGCTAAATAAAGCACTTTTGCTTAGTCCTGTTTTAATTTACTAGAAAATACATCCTAAATGACCATATAGCATCACTCTGATAGGAAAATTTTAAAAGTTATATGACACAGCAACAGAGCAAGGTAGAGAAGGAAGGGGATATACTCTTTATTCTTCCAGGCTGCACCACAATATTAATAGCAACCACAGCATGCCTGCTGATTCTGCAGACATTTGAGAAAAGGACAGAAACAGAGGAAGTGGTAGAAAATGTTGTGCATTGAACTGTCCTATTATTTCGTAGTTCAAATTAGATGTTTTGATGGTTATAGCTACACAGTATATAAGGTTAGTGCCGCTTCATAAGGGCTTCCAGTGGGAAGTGATCAGAGGTTGTGTCAAATCTATCTGTCCTCACAGTTATCACAGGAAGAAATAGAACAATACCAGGAAGAACACCAATAAATTCTTATCAGTAACCTTCCACCTTCATGGATGGCATTTTATAGATATGGTGTTCTATGTACTCTCATACAGGTATAAAAATTAAAATTAAATATTTTAAAGAATTTAAAAATTATAGAAAAATTATCCATTAATTAAATGATTCAATAATTCCCTTTGTCAAGGGAAAAGCAAAACAGACATTACAGTATTTCCTTCTATCCCTCTTTCTCCTAAAAATACTTTCCCCTCATGTGAGCCTGAAAACATCTTATAAGCCGCCATGGCAGAAAAGGCTCAAACCAGAAGGTGTACATATAAATGTGAAACAGTGGATTGGTCAAAAAATGTCTTTTCTGCTCTAAGATAATAAATATTAAACTATATTGCTGAAGTATTTTAATTTTCTCATCTTAACTGCTCCTAAATACCCAGTCTTTCTACCCCTTCAAAATTAAGACCTGTAATATACATTATCCTTTTGGTTGTTATAATTAGGTGTTTTAAAATTAATTAAGCTGATAGTATAAGATTCATGATTGAAGTTTCAATAAAGCTCAACAACTTTAGCTCTATTAGGCTGCATGTATCTCTGCAGCCATTTAACACGATTACATTTTTGACCAAAAAAAATACAACAGGAGCAAACAAATGGAATTGTACTGTTTCTGTGTGCATTCATTAAGTTCAAATTCCATACATAAATTTAATGCAGTTCAAGTGCAATTCCACTAAAAGTGATTTTATTTCCTCAAAAGTTCACTCAGAAAATTATGTTGGATTGTGCTACATTATCCAAGGATTATAGGTGCAATTCTAACCTTCCAAGTGTAAAATTTACAAAAGTAGGTATCAAACCCATGCATGATGAAGAGTTTGAAAAATGTTCTTAGGAACTGTAGCATCAAGGTCAAGCAAGGGTACCAGGGAAGACTGGCTTTCAATTTAAGTAAATTCCAGACTGCTATGAAACAAGTAAGTAGAGGATATCTTTCACAAAATTACTGTATGATCCTGACTGGTGACTGATTATAACATCCCTTATCCTCAAAGCTATCCCTATTCCAAAAGGCTTCCATCCATTCAAGAATGCCTAACTTCATATGATGCCCATTATCCCCAGCTTTCACTGACATCACTGCAAAGGTGGATGTCTGCTGTTTGGACTGATACTATACTGTGGTATTACGTAAGCAATCAGATTCACAGCTCTCGTCACCCACTTCTCTTGTATTACCCACTGTAAGGCAGGGTACAGCAGATACCAGTACATGGAGAGAGCACATGCTTTCAACGTTTTCAACTACAATGCAGAACATGAATGATGTTTGTGTCTTACACATAAGCTGTTTGTTGCTGAAGACTTGCAGTCCTCTAGGATGCACAGTTCACCTGAGTAATATTTCCATAGTTATTTTTTTCAGAGCAACTGGCATATGCAAACCAGTCTATTGCCTGTTATTCAGGTGAAAATTTGGACCAGTCACTGAAGAGATAAAAAAACTATGCTGTTTGGCCTTTGTTTTAGCATTTAAACGAGTGTAGAGAACAGATTCTTCCCTACTCCAAGAACCTAGTTCTATATCTGTTGTGGTGTGATATTAGCTATATCTCAGCAAGTAGCAACTGTGATATTATTATTTTTAAGGTTAAATATATTCAAGTTGTATTTGCAAAGTGCTGAGAACCTGTAAAGTCACTTCAATACAGAGATGCATCATCATTCCAGTAATGCACAAGCCCCAGGGAACAGCAGCATGTGCATAGCTTTTAGCCCATGCAAAGCCCCACTGAAGTCCTAAGAAAAAAAGCTTCTGAAATCAAAAGGACTATCCAAGTTGTTAAAATGAAGCCTGACACAGCTAGGCGTACTGTGGAAACAGGTCCTGCAGCAAGGCACTGCCATTCATCCCATTCCCATTCATCATACTGCCTTCATTTCATATAGTGTGGATGAAATGGAGACCAGTGCTCCACTGACAGATAGACCTCATGTCCTACCTCAGTCTTCATAGTCTACTGCATAAGCCTCAGCACATATGTGTAATCTATAGCCACTCTCTGGTCTTAGTATAGAAAGAGAGAGAACAAAAAGACCCTGGCCATAAATACCATTAAAGGAAAAAATTAAAAGGCAATTATCTTATGCAAAGGATGAATTAGACTGTTAACTTGCTCTCCTGTGTTAAGCGTGGAAAACTATTACCAGTTTTGACTTTTCCCATCTGTTCTACTCCAAGCTTGCCGAAAGGCTGATATTCTGACAGCAATCTGAAGCACGGTTTTGCCAACTGTTTCTTTTTGAAAGTCCATGTTCCATATGTTCTTATTATGCTTCTTTTTATTGCCTTGAAATTACACAACTAGGAAGGGAAAAAGTTCACTGTTTTGTACAATTATATTAAATATATTAAAAACAAGTTTGTGGAAGAGATCATCAGAATATGCTTCTCTCTTTTCCCATGAGTTACACCCTTGTCTTGGTTACATCCTTGTCTTGTCATAGTTTAGATTCCTGTCACTTATAATGACTGTCTGTTAAATTTCACATACAGTATGTTTGATATATATATTGCATACGCTCTCTAAAAAATTTAATTATTTAGAACAAGGTATGCAGTAGAGTAGGACCACAGGTGGGGTTTATCTCTTCTCTTTCAAACAAGAGATTTAAATATGTATCGACTGTCAGAAATTAAGAAGAAATATGTCTGTTATTTACACACAGAGAGCATTTCCACCAGCAGTCCTAAAATATTATCACCTTGCAAGCAGTTGGGCTTTATCACAAGACTTTGAAAAGCAAAAATCTTTAATTATAACCTCATGATAACCTTACAATCCTATCTAATAGAAAGAATGATCATAAATTCTATGCAGCCCTGAAATCATTAATGTTGACACATTAATACTGATTTTACGTCCACTGAGTTCTCATAAACTCAGGGTAAATCTCTACAATTATCATCTATAGCAGTATAAAGTAGAAGTAACTGAATAAACCACCTAAGGAAACCACTGTAGTTTCATATCCATTTACAACAGTCTGACTGACATGAGGTGCAAAATAAGACACTAATCAAAAATGAAACTGTTGGAAGGGGGTTTTGGTGTGACAGGATACTAATAACAGCAGGCACAATCTTAGCCTTATCGATAAAGGAATTTCTGTGGAAGTGGTGTGTTTTGTTTGCTCACCTGATTGGATAAAAAAAAAAGCTTTTTGGCATGCAACTCCTTCTCTGAGTCTGAAATGGAAGCATCAGCCTCCAAAGCACAGGCAGGGACTCTGAAGATCACCTAGTACAACATTCTGCTCCAAGCAGAACTACAGTCAGCACGCGATCAGGTAAGCCAGGGCTTGGTCTATGCAAACCTCAAACACCTCCAGAGATGGAGATTCCATAACTTTTCTGGTAAGCTTGTTCTAGTACGGCATCTCCCTGCTAGTGAAAATTTTGATGTCTGAGATACATATGTGCCATTTCCCTTGCTACATAAACTGTCCTACCAAGAAGAACCTGGCTCCATCATCTTCATATCTACCCTTGAAATAGTTGTAAGCAGATGTTATATTGTTCCTTAGTCTCCTTTCCACCAGACTAACAAACCCAGATCCTTCTGCTTTTCTTCAGAGATGTTCTTCATGCACCAGAGCATATTGGTAGCCCATCAGTTGGATCCTCTCTCATTTCTTTATGTTTGATGAACTTTTCCTGAGTGGCCTTGCCCATGACAAGTAAAGAGAATAATACATGTTCTGTCTGGTGGCCATTTCCTCAAAATTCATCCCAGTACACTGTTTGAACAGTTTATTCCCAGTGAGAGCATGCTGCTGGCTCATACAGCCTGACATCACCTGTAACATCCCAGTACTTTTCTGCAGATCCCTCAGCCAGTCACTTCCCAGTCAGCACAGGGTAATTCTGCCCATGAAACAGAACTTTCCACTTTTCCATGTCAAAGCTTACAGGATTTCTGTAGGCATAATCCTCAGATTTATTCAAGTGTCTCCAGACTGAGGTATTGCTGTTGTCAGTCAGCTGCTTTCCCATTACAGACTTGCTGAGGGTACATTCTTGTGTCATCATTCATAACACAGTTGAAGATCATTAAACAATATCAGTCCCAGGGTATTGTGGTCATTACTGACCACCAGCCAGATCTCAAATTATTGCCCTTCAAACTTGTTCCAGCCAATTTTCTTCTAACAGACCCATCATCCAGCCCACACTTCCTTAGTTTACAAAGAAAAATGCTGTGGAAGATGGTGTACAAAACCTCATGAAAGTCAAGATATATCACACTGATCCCTCTTCTCTCATGCACAGAACCAGTCATATCATTAAAGAAGGCAGTCATCTTGGTCAAGCATAGAATCACAGAATGATTTGGGTTGGAAGGGACCTTAAAGATCACCAAGTTCCAACCCCCCTGCCGTGGGCAGGGACACCTTCCACTAGACCAGGTTGCTCAAAGCCCCGTACAACCTGGCCTTGAGCACTGCCAGGGAGGGGGCAGCCACAACCTCTCTGGGCAACCTGTGCCAGTATCTCACCACCCTCACAGTGAAGAATTTCTCCCTTACCTCTAATCTAAATCTACCCTCTGTCAGTTTAACACTGTTATCCTTCATCCTATCACTGCCTATGCCATGGCAAATCTAGGTTGAGTTTCTTGATTATGTCTTTGCTCTTCAGGTGTTTCGGACTGAATTCCAGTAGCTGCATGGTTTTTCCAGGGAATGAGATTTCTAGGGCCTCACAATTGCTGTAACATAATCACCTTAACCTATTAAGTTATTGTCCCATCCCAGCCAACAGTCTTATCACTTCTCTGCTTGAAAATGTTCCCCTTTGCTTCACAGGTACCAATCCTGTCACCTTGTCTCTCAGATTGTCTAATTCTTTAATGAAAATACATTAAATTAAAAGCAAAATGAAAAATTTTGTTCCAATTTCAAACTTGGAAGAAAGATTAACATGACTTAAAAAATATTTTACAGCTGTACCAAGTGATTCTAATAGACATATCTTTGTTCTAAAAAAATAATCTCATTTACTTTTATTATCACAGGTATAACAACAATAATACTATTAAAAGATAAATACCCTGAAGCACTAATTCACACTTTGAAGCAGGAGAATTAGTTCCAGGTTGTTAACTAGTCTTTAGGTTGTTAGTTATAAACAAGCAGTCAAAATCTGTCATCATTATAATTATTCTATCAGTAATACTTTATTTGTCATAAAATAGCATTTGGAGTTGCAAGCCTTACAATCTTTTTTCATACAGGTAACTGAAAGCTTTAAGAGAAACTACCTGGTATATATTTCCTTTCAAAGAGTATTTCATTCCATTAAATCACTAGCTAATTTCTGAGTCTTTTGTGCAAGTCAGAAATCATCAGAACGATCACCCTCAAAATGAGTTTCAAGGTTTGCTTAAGCTGCTCTAAACCTCTGGCCCCATCTTGCCTTCCTGCCCTGCTACTGTTTGGGCTGTGGTGATTCTGGGGTGAACCAGCTCAGCTGACTTGTCCAAATAAAAACATTTTGCTGGGAAAATCATCTTCCAGTCAGATCAAGAAACTAATACAATTCACCATAAAACAGCTGAAGATAATGCCAAGGAAAAAGTCGGCAAGTGTAACCGCACTCCTTTTAGAAGTAATATAGTCTTAGAAGTCATCTCTGACACGTATGTCTCTCAAGGCATTTGTGAAAATATTCTGTTAACAGTAAGCTTGAAACTGATGTCACCAATAACTCTGTTTACACTAACGGAAATCTGCAGTTTCTTTCCTGAAGGGAAAGAACTAAGCAATGTCAATAGCCTTCATTTGTACTTCTTTACATGTTCTTTATTTTGATGGATTTAAAGTGATTGAGTGACTACTTCCTCACTTCCATTTACCCAGTTATGACATGTATTACCTTAACTGCACACAAAATTCACAGAAATCATAGACAGAGGAAATGAAAGGCTCAGGAAACAAGGACTCCAAGATATAATATGCACACACACATATAACCTGGACTGTAGATGAGCTGAAGGGTAGTGTTTTGTTCTTAAACCAGACAATCCATTTCGTTTATGATTGGCTATAATGCTGATTATGATCTGATTAACAGACAATTTCATGATGAGCACATTATTCAAATTTATAGTAATTTGTTTGTAATGTGGGCTATCAGAAAGCTTTGCTCTTAATTATGCTGATGCTTTAATTGTATAGTTCTACAATGCTGATTAGAATTGTCAGTTTGTGAATATAATTATTGCAAATTAATGCTAAGTATATAGTAATGTTCTTCGTGACATGAGCTGTGTTCTCCCTCTTGATTTTACTGTATTTAATTATTGTTAATATATTCTTTATTAGAAGCAGATGTGCTGTTCAATAGAAGCATTCTTGTACTGTGTCCCTGCACCTATCGCAGCAATCCAGACTATGGCAATGAGTTAGGATTGCACTGACGTTCTGCACGTAGTTACTGGTTTAAATCCAATGCAATGTAGTTGGCTGCAGTGGGCGTGTTCTGGATTTGAAGGAATATTCTGAGCCGAACAGCAAACAGGCAACTATCTTATTGATGCACTTGGTATATGTTCAGAAGACCAAGTGTTAAACAGTAACTACAGTAAGACCCTCTGCCCCAATCTAACTTTACAATATCAGTATTTGTCTGGAGCCAATTTCATCTGACCTTACTCTGAAAGCATTTATTTAACCTGAGTATTTAAGTTCATTGCCTTCTTATCTGCACTAAGCTGAAATGAAAGACTCTGTTCAGATACTGTGACAATTAGGTGACTGCTGATACCAACCACTACAAAAACTTGCTAGCACTATCCCTTGCAGTGCTACAGGCTAGGCTCTATTTTCCTTTTTAAAAAGTATGGTATGTAAGGAATCTAAACTAACTACAGAAGAGTAGTTAATTTGTCAACAAGTCCCAGGGAGATGTTTCCCTCAAAAAGGAGAGATAAGCCATCATGACTGACAAGTCTGAGGACTGAGGACTGGCTTTCTCCATCTCATATTTGTATCTGCTATACCTTAACATCACCATCCAACAGCTCTACCTGTGAAACCAACAGAAGTGGCCTCTGAGATGCCACAAGGAGCCTGCCCACCTGCACTGTCAAATCATTGAGATCCTGGCCCAAGGCTGAGTACAAAGGATGTGACACAATATCCTCAATAATTTAAAGATCAGGTAAGTCTTGTTAGTGAGAGGGAATAGCTTCCAACTAGACTTCTTCCAAAGACCCTTACTGTGGAAAGTCACAGAGAAAACATTGGTAACACGTACTTGTTTCTTGACAGCTACAGCATCACAGGGTGCTTCCTTCTCTGAAAGCACTGTTTTTTATCCTTGGGAGCAGTCTTTACCAGCTTTCATCTGCCCCAGATGGCAGGTATCCATGTCCCTGTGCTAGCACAAATATTTCAGCAGAACATAATCTTTCTCAAACACATTAAGTTGCTTTCTACAAATAAGCAATCAGTTTAGCGTGTGCTTATACTCTTGGATGTGGAACACCGTGGGTTAGCCCCACCCACACTCCAAATGGGCTGGATGCAGGACACCTCATGTCCAAAAGCCATTTAGCTGCATTAATGCAGGACTACTCCTGAGCTAATAAGACCTGCTGAGAGTCCCAATATTAGTACAATTATGTTTTCACAGCATGTTGTTTTTCTTTTCGTCTAAAATATTAGATCACACAGGCTGACGATTTCATTATTTACTTCAGAAACAAAGTAGAGTTTAATATGTAGAGAGAGAGTTTATCAGAAACAGAAGCTTAAATAGCCCATATAAATCTTCTCCAAAGTGGTAATAATGGATTTAGCAGCTACGTGGTAAACAAAGAATTAAGGATTTCATTCCACTAGTCTTTTATTTGTCTTTAAACTGACATGCAACATAATTTTGCTGTTCACCGTAACAAACCTTAGTTGATAGACTTCTTCCTAGTATTTTATTCCAAAGAATTAATGTTTGCATTTAATATCATACTGTCATTATCTTGTTTCCTCCACAGTGAGAAGAGTTGTCTGTTTTCTGCAGGTGCAGAGGACCAGCTAACTACACAAGAGCCCCCCCTTATCTTTCCTATCAGCATACACAATGATCACTAGTTATTACGCATAATTACATGGTTGCATGTATTAAATGTTGTTGTATTTCATGACAGCATGTTTTAACAGTTAGGAACTTACATCTCAAAACTCTTATAAGTATTTTAGTCACATTTTGAAAAGCAGCATCTTTTTCCTGGAATGAAATGTGGTTTTAGCACAATTTAGCTAATGAACAATATGAAAACATAATTAAATACATGCAGAAAAACCATGTTTTTCTCTTTTTTTTTTTCCCCGTGTGTTACCATCTGTTTCACTGGTAACCTAGAAACTAGATTTACCAGCTGCTAGCTACCTGAAGGCTTGGGAGGAGCAGAGAGGGGAAAAAAAGGTTAGTACTCAGTATTTGTTTTAACACAATATGTTATAGGTGCACTAGAGCTAGTATTCTAAAGTTATACAGCTGTATACAAAACACAAATTCAAAAGAGCATAAGCAGAATTATTTTTAATGAAGATTACCAAAGCAATATTGATTTTAAGAGGGATTACAAGTCTGAGGCCCAGGCAGTACAAAAGTTGAGATGCAACTTGCTTTCTCCATCTATATAAAATGGAAGGTTGCTTCCCATGTTTATTTGTCAATACCAGGAAATTCTGAGTTAAGACTACACTTAAAAGAAAATGAAGTATTTGAAAATGTATAAGCACCAAGCAAAATATCCTAAAAACTAAGAAAAATGAGCCAAAGAACCACGAGGGTTTTTATCTATTAATAACCCCAGAATTTCAACCAGCATTTACAATCAGTAAAAGTAGTTAAAGATACTCACTACTCCCAGCAGCTGGCACAAGTCATTGGTCTCTTAACATGGCAGTGTGAAAAGAAACATTACGAACGTTAGGTTCATTTACTCTATTGACTGCAAAGTAAATCTACTGAGTAGTGGAAGGATTAGATAGAGTAGATTACTGGGAGAAACCGGCCAAGATGAATGCAAATAAAGATAGATATAAGAAACCTTGGATAGCAAGCAGTCTTCATTTTGGCAGTGAAAAGTAATGTTTTGGAGTCATTGTTATATTACTGTGAGACTGAAATACGCAGTTGTGATTTCTAAAACGTGTTAAAAGGCAATGATAACCGTGTTCTTCAGGATGACTCTTCAGGACAGGGAAGATGTAGTAACTTGTAGACACTTTTAAAAAACCCTGCTTTGTTTTTTGTCATCTTTCCAGTACTTCAGTATTTTAAATTTGTGTTGGGTTTATCTCAAGACTAGAAATATCCTAAATAAGAAAAGAAATTGATTCAGGTCAATCAGTAGCATCACTATGTGAGGAAAAGTATCAGAGGGGAATGAGCAATATCAGGGGCTGAATTCATATAGGTACCTTAGTGAATTACTGTATGCCAAGTAAACTTAATTTCAGAAATCAGTAGCCAAAAACATTTTCATGCTAAAGGACAAAGCATTCATTAAAGTAACCTTAAATATTTGAGAAAGAGAGGAAAGGTTCTCTGTGGAATTAGAATCAAGTTTAAACAAAGAAATCTGCCTTAATCTAACAAGGCAACATCTCTCCAAGAAATTAAGTGACAATGTTATTGCAATGTAAAGTGGCAAAATAATTAAAAGGGGGGTGGGGGGTGGAACCCTGCAGGCCTTGCAACAATGAATATTGCCATATCTCTGTATTTTCACTGCCAGTGCTGGGTGTGCTCAAGGCATCAAGTCTGCAGAAAAGGTCAAAGGATTAACAGGTATTTAAGGGAGTATAACAGAACTAAAGTGGCAGCTTCCATGGCAACAGCCAGAAAAATAAATAAATAAATAGATAGATAAATAAATACAGCAAAGTACATTATCAAGTAAAGAAATACAGCTCTAACTCACTCTAACAAGTAAGAAGTAGGTCTGGGATATAGGGATGTACAAGTTGCATAAATAACCCAGGAATGACCAGTAACAACTTTTCCAGATAAAGGAGGGAAACTAAGATAATGA
Source organism: Athene noctua (assembly GCF_965140245.1). NCBI lineage: Eukaryota > Metazoa > Chordata > Aves > Strigiformes > Strigidae > Athene > Athene noctua. The sequence continues at coordinate 18,145,947 of NC_134040.1, read as the reverse complement.
TTCTGTCCATGTGCTTTGCCTTTTCTCAAAATTTGTGGCAATGAAGAAGTGTTCTTTCAGTAGGATAACCAATTCTGGTTGAGGTGAAGGTTATCCCTTGGTTTTAATCATCATGTCCCAGGTCATGTATCTTGTTTAGATAGAGAGAAGTAAACAAATGTCAAACTGCAGTACAGCACAACATTTACAACAATCTTCTAATCAGATTGGGTTTTATTATACTACATAGAATTTGGGGAATATCAGGGTAAAATAGTCGACCTAGAATTCCCTGAAAGCATTCTCAAAAATCCAGCTTATTGCAATAAGTACTACCAAGAGACTTTTCAGAACACGATGGGTGAAACTGTAGAAAATGCAACCCCTGAAAATGAACACCTTCATCGTGATCTCTGTTTAATGTAATGAGAGAACTTTACATGTTCTTATACTCTAACATTTCATTTTAAACTAAGTATTTCTAAACATAACAATGTACATTTAAAACTAAAAATAATTTCTCTTGCATGTATATATAATTTATTGATTGAAAACACATTTCTCCCTTTCTTTTTTCTGTTCTTTAATCTCTCTAGCCTTGGAACAGATTGTACAGAGTCCGGATAAGATTATATTACAATGCAACTGTAAACTGACACCTTAAAAAATGGGAACACTGCCAAGTTATTCACAATTAATAAAACTAAGAGTTCACCAAATGTTTTCCTTTAAATTGAGAAAAGTATTGAATTACATACCAGTTTTATTATCTATAAATATTTATGCAAGATTAACTGTTCAGTTTTATATTTCAGGAAGCAAAAATTGCAAAGGGCCAACTGCTGAAAATGCAGAAAGTCTCAGAATACAGAGCAAAGTAGATTGTAGAAGAGTTTGTAGGCCTTAAAACTGTAGTGAGTTCCTTAAATAGAGAGGAATGACCTATTTTAAAGTGAATATTAAGGCAAGTTAAAAGTAGAATCGAACCCTCAAAACTAATCTATATTCAATTAATCAAACCCTGAAAACTAATCTATATTCAATTCTTAATATATATTCATCTATTTATAAAGACACACACAAATAGAAGAACAACTCTCAAATCTGCTCATTTAAGTTATTTTAATATTATTATATTTGGTAGTTGGCATTACTTATTCATTTAAACTTCATTTAAATTTGGGATGAAGATGTTACAACACCAAAATTCTGCTCCCAAAAATGTTACTGACTTGCTGCTAAAGGCAAAGAAATCTTCCGGTTAGCATCACAGATATTTCGTCTCAAATACATTTTAATTTCTTATGGGTTTGTTTTCAAAAATGTTCATGAAATTTTCATCATGAATCTCAAGAAAAGTGAATTTTCATTAGATGCATTCAAAAACATGTAGGATAAATGTACTGTTCTTTTCCTACAAACATATTCAGCATATCTGGATTATAAGATTTACCTCTATCTAACCAGAAATCTAAGGAAATAATTTGTGACTGTCGTGACCAGTCCTGTAAAGAAGAGACAGAACTCAAATTCCAAGCAGTAAACCAAACTTATTAGAATTGTGAGAGCGTATTATTAAAGAAACAAAAAAAAAAAAAAAAAAAGGAAAAGAACATATTTACAAATACTGACTGTTCACATATTTTTCAACATGGGAGAGCAAAATCCTATGTGCAATTGTGTACTTGTTCACCTCAGAAATTTGTCTGCGGGAATGTTTTAAAAGTATAAAATGTCTATTAAAATAACTTTTCCTCCTAAATATAAAGACATCTATGAATATCTATAGGAAAGCATCCTAAATGTGGGTTCAGCTGTGTCTACAAATATTTTGCAAATTTCAAAATGTAGTAATTTGGAATTCATCTTCATGTCTTAATTTCTTAACTACAAAAATACTTAAACCCATTTCAGAGAGCTGTGGAACATCTTTCATTTGCATTTGGGCCTCCATCGGCAGCAGACATCATTGTTCAAGGGAAACATATCTCAGTCATTATAAAGAGTTTATGTTACAGCCAAGTCACCGGAAAAGCTGACATGTAACTTATTTCAGTTACCTAATCTAATCAATTAAATACTCAAAAAAAAATTTATTATTTATAGAAAACAACAATAAAGCTGGGAATGCTTTCCTAAATATATCAAGTCATATCAGAATTTTAACTTCTTTGGATTCCCAATAATTTTAACTGTTCAGACTTCAAATCACAAAACGAACACCCTGAACATAATGTGAAAGTATTAGGAAATGTTTTGGAAAGGCTGATCAGCTAAGAACTGCAAATTTTGTGTGCAACAAGAAGGGTTTTGCCAGCTAAAGTAAAAGACATTCAGCTAGTTTTTCAGATAGCAAAACACATTAAAGCATTTAATCAAAAATATACATGCTGATAATAATAAGAGCCTAAATAATTTCACACCTAGACAAAGAGGTAGGCCTTCTGTATTTTCTCTAATTTCTGTGCTTTTCCCACTTCTATGCTTTTATATCTTTCGCTCTTTTTTTCTTTCACTGTGAGTCTGAGTGAATGATTCATTCCGAATAATTTACATGAGCTATTCATATTTTTGCTGCATGCTGGTATCCACCAGCAGATTGTAATTTATTTGTCCTTTTAAACTAGCCATGTTTTTGCAAGTTGTTGGGTATTTTGTCTTTTAGTGGTTTTTTTTCTGTAAAAGTAGATCACAAAACTGTGAGTATTGGACACTTAAAATTTCAAAATTCAAACTGTTTTGCTTAGTTGCTATGCCACAAAAAAAGAAAGAAAAAGGCTGTTGTTTCTATTTTTGGAACTTAAAAGTATAATCATTTAGTGGCTTGAAGAAAAACTTTTTGGAAAAGGAAGTGCTTAGAAAAAACTGCAAAGAAGTAGGATACAGGGAACATTACAAAAAAATTAACCATTATCTTTCTAGGCTACATTGACATATCCCAGGTAACTCAAAAAATTGCAATAAATATGAGTGGAAGAGATTGCAGACTGTCATCTATCTACTTCAGCTTTTTTAGTCTTTGGGTTGCAAATGTTTGATGGTTTTCTTTTAAAATGGATTGTGAAAAGCAAAATAACAAAAGCCATTCAACTGTTATTATACTTAGAATTGTTATGCAGAGATGTGAAAAAGTCAAAAACCACATACAAATCCTCTACAAGCAATTCAGAGATTCCTTCTAGACAAACTTTTCCATAAAATTAAATGTACACATATATATAAAAATAGCTATATAAACATATTTAAAATACATATAAAAAAGAAAAATAATTTTTAACATAAATCCTAACCTAAAGCATCTCACAGTTCAGTTTAAACCCATTATTTGTTGCTTGCCCACGGTGGCTGACCTGAAACCAGAAAGCCCTAAGCTGAGCCACAGACCTCGCCTTCCCACGGAGCTGCTTCGTGAATGCCAGTTCCATTTAGCAGCTGTAGGGTCAGGGGGAAATGTGTGGTTTTGGAAACACAGTATGTCAGTGTTTCCAAAACATTTTCCTGGAAATTTTTTTGCTGAAGAAATTTTTCTTAAAAAAATGGATTTGTTCCAATTTGAAACTAAGCCAAAACAAAAAGAAAAAAAAAAAAAAATCTGTGAACTGTAAAGCCTGCTATTCAGCCAGCCCTATTGCTGTGGCATACCGTTTTTTTCCAAACACTCTGGTGCCACCATGGTCTGATTCCTATTGTTCCTTTCCCTTGAGTCTTCCTGTTTCATTCAACAAGACTTTTTCTTCCTCTTGCTACACTTGAAGTTTCATACTAGGCAGCTTTCTATTCTCTTAACCACTCCCTGCTGCCCTTGTTGTTCTTTGGTGTCTTGTGTTTTGTAAACTAACCTCAACCTCACTGGGGAGAAAAGCAGAAGACTGCAAGATCATCAGTGAGGACTGATTTATTTTTATCTGTGTCTTCCTTTACCTGTCTGGAGAAAAGCAGCCCCTATCCCCCTTTGTTGAAGTGCCACATAAGCCCCTACTTATCATAAAGTTTATTATTATTACACAGGATTTCATGCTCTCACTTTTTCACCAGGGGTTTTTGGAATCCCTGTACTGCATGAGGAAAGATTAAGTCCCAATGACAATAATAAATGATGGATATTTTGGATATGACATATCCGACTTCAGAATCATCCATAAACCTTCCCAAATGATGCAAATCCTGCAGTAAAATCATGATAATTGCTAATACCATTATTTTCCTATCTGCCAAAAGTCACTTTTCCTGAAACAATTATGGTAATTAAGCTCAAGCTTTTATCCTGAAATGAAATCACCAGAGCAATGCTACAGTCTGAAATGGGTGCACATAGTGCAACTATGACAAACTTAAACAGGATAAGGCAAAAAGATGTTCCTGTCTAAGTAGACAGCAAAGAAGACAGATCATCAAATTATTGAGCCTTACTGTCATCTGAATTCACATAAAGTAGGAATTCTTTTTTTTATTCTATTTCAAATATATTACAGGGATGGTTTTTAGTGACAGGTAGGGCACGTAAGTTCCTTCTGTTGCTTTCAAAACTCCAGCCCACTTTTCTCTCTCTATCTCAAGCAAAAAGCTATAGAATACAGAGCGGAGTGGATCTGAAAATAACAATCTCAGGAGCAGACAACAATGGACACTGTTTTACATGATACATACCCTTAGACGGATGAATTTTAGCTTGTGGACAGACAAGGAGACTCCAATGTGAAATTACCAGTTCAAAATGACAGTACATATGATTCAAGACAATGTTTTATATATTTTGTTATACTTCATAACACAGTCAACTAGAAACCATCAGTCAACTTTCAGCTAAAAATCATTTTGCTCAAAACACTAGAAATCTGCAGCAGATGTTAAGCTTCTGCCCATGTAAGTGTCTTGTTCTGCTGGCTGCAATTCCTGTAGTCAGATGGCTCTCTTTCAACTCCATTCATACATTCCAGCAGGTCATACTTTGTGAAGCCTCTAACAACTAATTAAAGTTTTATTTCAGACCTCTAATAGCTCAATCAATAATTTAAGGAGAAAAGAAAACATTTCTGGGAAAGCATTAGCATAAGATTCACTGAAGCTGTATCACTCCTTCTGGCCATATTTAATTTCAGTAAGATGAACAAAGAGAAAATACAGTGTAGCCCAATGCCACACAATTTGTGTTGCAGTGTCAGTTTTGCATCTTGGAACACTTCTAAATAGCTTTTCTGCTAAAGCAATAATCAATTAGTACTAAAGCACATCTGTAGCAAAACAAGATATTCTCCTTGAAATTGGATCAAAATTACGTTTTGCAAATGTTATCTCATTCCAGTACCACTTTGATTTGAATACTACAATTAAGGAACTTACAAACTTCACTTCCAAATTCCACTGAATCAGGGATACAAGGTTACAAAAATTTTGAAATAGTAATCTCCAGAGGGAATCTTGGACTTCTAAACTTTCTTGCTTTAACTCATATATCATTAACATTTCTGGGCTGAAGGAACCTTTGTACTGATGTCTGATTGCCAGGAAATTATTTGGATTTTTTCTTTTTTCTGAAGGCAAAACCTAGTTAAGCATTCAGAAGTGCATGTGATTGTGGACAACAGAAAAAAAAAAAAAAAAACCAACACAAAAAAACCAGTTAAATTAACTAAAAAAAACATAGGAAAAAAATTGGATAAGCAATGCGCCCAGGTACATTTATTAGGTGGGAAAAATATCACAGAAAAGCTGTCTGAAATGGCCTCTGTTACTACAATATAGAAGTCTAAAATTGATAACCATAAAAGAAATCTATAAGCAGCTGCTTAAAATACTAAAGAAGTATAATGATTTAGTAAAAAAGAAACTGGTGAGATTATAGACTGGTGAATACTTTCTTGAAAAAAGGGGTAAAGAGGAATCATACATTCAGTGAAGGTCTCTGCCAAGCCCCAGTTTTAGATTCAGGCACTGCATCTGTATGTGGAAACACATGTTGGACTCCAAAATGTTTCACTCTGGTTTGCCTTGCATTATCTCAGCCAAGGGGAAAGGCACCATCTTTCAGTCTTCAAAAAGGTGGGAGAGATCCCCTAAACCCAATGCATTCAACTACAGTTGAGGGAGGAAATCTCTGGTCTTCTCTCCCATTGTACCAGTAATAAAAAAGAGGAAATTACCTTGATAAGAAAATGAATAGCCATACTTAAAGAAGTCTAGAGAGCCAGCCAGGAGTCCCCCACTCCTGCTTGTGGAGCAGAGTTATTTCCAACCTGATTATGCCTGGCAGCAGTGTGCTGTGTGATTTGGACAGATCATTAGAAGTTAAGACAGTGAGCTCATCTGCTTGTGGTGTATTGAACAGGCTGGCTTCGCAGGATCTGTAATTGGCAAAGGGGAGGATCTCGAGGAAAAACCTCTGCTGTAACCTAAATTTTCTGATCTTTGAGGCCTCATATGTCCAAGGATTCTAGCTGCCCATGAAAGTTATCTACCATATGTTTTTGTACATGGAAATAATAAGTTCATAATGTACTCTGAGTTGTATAAACAATTGAAGTTTTTTGTGTTCAGGGTTTTTTAAAAATATACTCCAAAATGTCTTTCTCCTCCAGCTTTGCTTCCAAGTTTCTTGTTTCCTGGATCTGTTTTTCCTCTGGGCAAAGGAACCAGACTATTGGCCCTAGCCATTCTTTAGATCACCATGTAATCTGGAATGCACAACATCCTACTGAGGATTATACAGGAGATATTAATCACACAGGTCTTAAACTTATTTCTCTGATATTCTTTCTTTCTTTTTTTTTTTTTTTAAACAAACTGAAGAGTTCTGCCATCATTTATGATTATTTGGCATTGCTATTGGAAAGAAATGGGATGTTGGCAGATCCTATATGTAAATAGACTTTTCCAACACAATGACACTTGAAATCCTGATTTACTCAAGAGAATAATCAATTCTCTGTTAAAGCAGCTTCTATGTGAATAAAAGATCCTCAGAGTTTAACATCATTCATATTTCACCATCATTTGGAATTTTAGTGCAACACAACAATAAAGAAACTAAGGCAAATTAAGACAAGTACCATTTTCACAGCAGAGTTTGCATGTATATATTAAGAAATTTTTAAAAATAAGTGTATAAACTGTATGTAGGTCATCAGTATACTGAGGTTCATTTCAATAATAGCATTGCAAGGAACAGTGTTTAAATTCCATGTAAAAAGATGGACTTTGTTAATCCAAATTTAGCCAGTTTGTCATCCAAGAATTTTATCAAAATCTGCTTCTTTCAAAACTCCTGCTCACTTCAAAAAAAAAAAAAAGTATAGAAAGCCTCAAATACTTCCTCTTATTGAAAAAGTAATTTCTGTTTCCTTACAGATCCTGAAGCATAGTCTGACTTTGCACTTCTGCAAGTGTCTTTGATACAAAGATGATCAGAAAGCCACCAGGAGCAAGGTGTTTAACCTGTCTTCCCATAGATGTCTGTCTGAGATAACACAAAAAAAAGTACAGAGCTCTAAAGCACACATCCTGTAGCTTCATAGATTTGCTGTTTCTTTCTTTAAAAAAGAACAAAACAAAACAAGACAAAACAAAGAGGTTTAAGGTTTTCAACAGTGTCTCTGCATCACATTTACCAGCTTTCATCGGAAAAAGAACTAAGTCATGAACACTTAGTAGTTTCTGCTTCAGGAGCAGTTAATTATAGTTGCATCGCTACTGAGGCATACCAAGTGTGGAGCAATATTCTATGGATATTTTTGGCCTTTGACCTCGGCAATTTAATAAATGTCCACACCTTGCTGAAAAATATCTAAGTTAGGATCCTAACTTGATTGTTGTTATAAATAACCCAGGTAGTTCTTTGATACAAGCAGTGTAAACCAATCCATTTACCCTTAAACTTTACAAAGAGTATTGTTTCATATATTGACAATAAAAAATAAGATTGTTAGGAATTAATGTAAAAGGCAACTTCTTAGCCTTTATGCTTTTTTTTTTTTTTAAACTTGTATACCTGAAAAGCACTAATTCTCTTCTATCTAATAATAATGTCTTCTGTTGGTTGGTTCTCGACTTCCCAGTATATCTCATTTTGCAGAAGATAGGGGTCATCAAAACCCCACATACCACAACTGTTAGCCATGGAAATTTTTCCAGCTTCACCATGATGGCCTAGGCTTCATAATGGTTTCTTCTGGTTCAGCTCTTAGTAAACAAAAAGCCATTCCATTTGCCTGAGGGAGCTGAGCACATACAATAGTTTCTCAGAGATCTCTGAAGCCACCATGAAATTCTTTTGCTCAGCAACATTAACTTACATAGCAAAAAAGATCTGAACTTTTAGGTCTTATATATGTCAGAAAACTTAAAAAATTAATGTTGGGTGTGTGCTTAAAGCTCAGTAGGCACTCCTGATAATTCCATGTGCAAACATTTCTATTCTGGAACCAGTCCCTTAATTCTAGCTAGCTTAAGTCACTGTAAGATATTTTATTATGTCCATTTTTACATTCCCATGAAATACAGTTATAAAATTTCACTAGCAACAGTCCCTTGAGGTGACTAGCTACAGAAAGATGTATAAATTGGAGATTTTTTTTCAATTACTGCAGTCAAGTTCCAAGGACATAATGCACAATAGGTACTATACAGTGGTCCTCTCTTAAGAAAACACTTTAATTATAGGTTGTTGGCAGAGATCCAAAGGAAAGCTGGCTATCATTACTGGCTGAAGGCTTTCATCTAGTTGAATTCAGTAAAAGGAATGTGAAGCGGACAAAGCAAAGTAATTACCATTATCAGGAGGAAATACAACAATACTAGAGCTGGTCTTTGCTCTCCATAAGAGATGTGCTTTTTCGTTAAGACAACGGTCTTGACCTCTGTGTATTCACACAGCTAGGCTAGAGCATGTGTGAATATTTAGTAACCTTTTCTTTCTTGACAAACAATGCTTAGCAAGACAAACATCATATGTTTGATGTCTCTTGTTAACCATAAATTTGAAGCAAAAGCACCTGCTCTTTAGCACATACACAATTCCTCTGTGAGTCTCACCTATATGCACTTAAGTATCTCATCTTCATGATATTGATAAGGGGAACTTCATCTGTTGTTTCATAATGAAGCAGTTATTTAAGCTGCTATCACATAAAATAAATTGGGTGAGTACTATAACCAAGTCTCCACTATTACTGTGAAATAATAATAACACCCATGTTCAAACTCAAAAAAACCAACCTTATTAGAAAAAATATCAGAAAAAAAAATCCCTAGCAAATTTTAATTTCATGCAGGTGAAATGTTTCTCTCCCTTACCCAGAGAACACACTGCATTTAATCTCCTGTCCCCTATGATACTAACTGTTGAGAAAAGAGATAATTACCATAAAGCTTTGTTGCCATTTAATAAGTGTGCCTCTAGAGCTATAGGGAAATGTTTTGCTGCCTGTGGAAGGACAACATCCTACACACAGTGATTTTATCATCTTTATATACGTATCTCAGTTGCCTTGAAAGGCACATCTCAGAACATCATCCTGCATCTGATGACTGCTGCACCCCCAGCATGGTCACACTTGAAATGCCCAGGCTGAGAATGGTCTGTACAGGTGCACATACAGTCCCTCTCCTTGAAATAACACAATCGTGACCAGGTGCAAAATGTCACAAAATTCCCATTGGTAGCAAGCATGGTACAAAGGACCCTCTCCCAGCACTGGGTGGTTCAGACTCATTTGCAATGCTCTTTTGCTTGGCCCTTGCAAAGACCATGGAATCACACTGATATGTTTTGCTTTCTGAAATAGTTGGTACCTTACACTGAAATTCAGAACAGCAGAAATGTTTTAGCTAATAAGAAAAATGTTGTATTTTATCCCTAATGCTTCCAAATTATATATTTCATTCAGCATATAATCTGGGAAAGACTTTTTTCAGATTGATTTGTTTTGGCACAGAAAGAGATGAAAATATTCTGGGGTGTGTGCATTGCAAAATGCTTCCAACACCTCTTGAAATTTAGCTTTTCACATTACCGAACTACTGACTTCAGCCACCATTAATTGCAAATTGTCCACCATTGTTTTATAACCTGATAAGGAAACACATTTCCTGTCCTTCTGGGAAGAGGCAAATCAATTCAGTACAAGGAACACAGCACTGGCCAACCATTCCTGACGAGACTGAACCTCTTCAGCTTCTTTTGAAAAACAAAACCTGTAACCTTTATTTCAAGAAAATCTGATTAATTTTTCTTTCCTGCTATTTCTTTTATTGCTTATGTAAATTAAGATTTTTAGGAAAGGGATTTTTTTTTTTTTGAAACTGATTTTCGGATTATTATATATGAGAAATAGTTATTTGAAACATTGTGATTCATTACTCTTTTTATAAGCATTTGGAATGCTTTAGTAGAATATAAATACGGACATGTTTTCATTCTCTTTCAGAATAACGGACTTTGGTGGATTCTCAGCATCACCAGGCATCTTTCTTAATTATTTTTCAAGGAGAGGTGAATCATTCTTTTCTGTAAGTTCATGAATTATGTATTGTATTGGATACTATGCTCAGTCATGTGATTATTAATATCTCTCTCACACACACACAGAGAGTTCTTAATCATTCAAGGTTGTCTTTTTTTCCTAGGCAGCTGAATAATTTTTTCTATTCCATCTGAGGTTTTGATCTTCCCTGCAGTAGTTTGAATTGTTCAATACTCCCTTGAGCCTGAAGACAGAGATAGCTATCCAGACAGTTGCTCAGCACCTCTTGGGACTGCTGAGGTTCCCCTGCCCCAATTTCCATTGGTGTCAGTTGTCAGGGAAGTGCTAAATGCTCCCCAGCAAGTGTAAAGCAATTTGAAGGATTGGGCCCCAATATCCAGAGGGCTGGGTGCTTGTGTTATATTTCTGATTAAGACACCAGAGCTGTCCGTCCTTGCAGCAGAAAGTGCTGTATGAAGAGCAACCAGAGATAATCACCAGTCTTGAAGCCCACCCTCTTTTTCAGCTGTCAGCTGGGGTAGCACTGGGAAGCAGAAGTTCCCATTGCTATTTGGATACGCTGAGCAGTAAGGCAAAGCCTCCTTTTCCCCAAGGCCCTCGAGATACCTGGGATGATGCACTCCTGTACTCCTCCAGGAGCATCCACGGGAGTGGCAATACACTGCTGCTGATTCTCCTTGCTCTCACCTTGCCCACACACCATCCAGGCATTTTTTCCATCCAGCTCCATGCCAAATTACAACAATGAACTACATTTATCTCCACGTGTTACTAAATTCTTTGTACTGCTATTGATTGAGCAGGCTTTGGGGCATATTCCAGAAATATAACAAACAGTAAGTATAATCTCTTTTTAAGAATTTGTGTCTAATGCAGTAATATTTAAATGGGTATGGGTGTATCATCTTTATTGGAACTGAAGACTTAAGAAGCAGGGTATAAAAGGAAAAAATTTATTTCTTTGTTCTTTGCATCTCACAATAGCAGTAATGGGCCATTCTGTGAATTTTTTTCAGGAGCAGGATCTCATTCAAAAATTTGATCAATTCTTCATATTTTGAGTCCCAATTTAAAGCTCAGAGTACTAGCATATTTTGCTTACTGGGAGTATAACCCTGCAGATATATATTTATATTAAGGAATATAAAAGAAAATATCATGGAATTTCAGAGAAACCTCATGTAACTAGGAAAATAAAAATCTGTTATGGCAATGGGATTCATTGCTGATTACTAGAGCTGAGTAGATGACAGCTCTGGGGCTTTTCCCCATATTTAAAGATTTTGAAAGTCTTGCTTTCTTTTAAAAACAGACCATAGTAAAAAAAAAAAAAAATCTGGAAAAATTATTTTACATTTATTGAAAAATCATCCATAGATGCAATCTTTTTATTTTATATCAGAATTTTACACCCCACACCATTCACAACACCAAGGTTTGAATATAGGTGCCTCACATTACTAATTTGCTAATCCTCATGCATGGCAGTGAGTGTCGGACTCCCATTCTTGTTTGACTTCAGCAAAATGACATATTGTGACAAACTGAAAATACATCAACTAGCTCTATTAATCAGTATAATGTAGGACAAAGTGAAAGGAACATTTTGATTTATTTATACACTTTGCTGGGCCTTAAATGAACTTCAGAAAAACACGAAAAATGAAAATTAAAATGGTGCCCTTGTACACAGCACTCCACATCGTGGGAAGAGGGGTGAATTGAACCTTCTGCAAAGTGAAGTTCCAAAGGCATTGCTATACATCCTTAACCCACAGCCCTCTTGTGCTAAACACAACCTTAATAAACTAATTGACCAAAGAGCATATAGCTGCACAATCTACCACATTATGAATTTTGTCCCTGTAACAGCAGCAAGATCTGTGGATAGGGAATATATATAAATTTCATACTGACACTGACACGCTTTCCTGAACTCTTGAACCCCAAATCTGTGCCAGAAACCACAGGACATTTCTAAAAATATCACAACGAGTAACATTTGAAGCCTCGATTTCTGCATGGAGAATAAATCTTTCTTCCTAAAAAACACTGACTAGTGTGGATGTTGTTAAACTCTGACAAGAATAACCAGTACAAGATACCAGTGAAATAATGGCATACCATGACAACAGTGTGTCCTGATCTAGCCTCTGGCTTCTCTGGTTCACCTCTGTGCTTGGTAGCTGTTCTGCAGAAAGCCTCATACTAAATCTCTGCAAAAGTTAAAGAACCCCGATGTTATTCAGGCTCTATTTGAAACAGCATTGGTGGACTGAGGAACTCTGTATTTAAGCATTCCAGTCCAGCTGGACTGCCAGAATGAAATATTGACTTAGCCAGCAAATAGGCCATTACAGGGAGCGCCCCAGGCTCTTGCCTGACCAGAATGGGTTCCGATAGCTAAAGCTCTGCTTCTCATTTTGTTTCTGCCCATTGCTTGATCAAGGGCCATTAGAGCTAAGTCTCTGTCTATGTTATCAGTTTATGAAGTGGGCCAGTTAGTTAGGAAATTCATTAAAGACACTGCTATTAAGTGGTTTACCTCTGCTGAGTTTCTGCATTTCTGTTTAGTGTGCTTCCATTCATTTCATTAAATGTACTCTACAAAACTGTGTGTAATGATCACATGGTAAAAATATGGCATGCCATTTAAAAAACAAGATTTCATTAAACAACAATAAATATAAATTTGGAATTCTTGATGTTTTAGTGTAAGCCTAGTATTCAAAGCACCCCTGCACTCAAAAGAAGAATTACCTCGAATAAGGCTAATGGGAAAAAAGGTCAGATCACCCCAGAACTGAGCAAAGACTTCACTTGGAAGAAGGTTGACTTGCCAGACTTCCACATTGCCAGCCTCCATTCAGTGTAGCACTGACTGAGACAGCTGGCTGTTTTGAAGCAATAAGAATGTTTCAGTCCTATACGAACATAGTGTTTTCATGAACTGATATCATGCAGGTCACCAATTATTCAGATACTTCAAGGAGTTTTGCATATTTCCTCTTTAAAGAGAAGTGCTATAATTTGAGAGATATTTTCCTCTTAATGGAGGCAAACCACTTGTTAATCTCATGTATGGCATCATCTGCAAATAGCATATTGCTGAACTAAAAGGCTTTAATGTGTTAGACCAGTGGCCAAAGAACCGGTCTCCATGGCAACTCTGTATTAAGTTTCCCTGCTACAACAATTGTGAAGACTATTCAATCACAACTCATTTCAGCTGAATTCTTCTATATTTTTAAATGGCTCTCATAAATATTTCCACTTCCGACATTTTGTCTTAGTTTTAGGAGAAAAGAAAAACATAGGAAAATGAAAGGCCAAATGAAAGGCTGACTTCAGAAAGGTCAATACGAGTCCACTGTACATCCCTGCTCTAAATAAAAAATAAATTAAAAAAAAAAAAAAGCATATGTTAAAATGTTAGATACAGCAGCTACACACAGAGTCCAGGCAGAGTCCATCAGCTATTGCTATGAAGATTTTATCAGATGAGATATTCATCTCTGAACTTTTACTTAGGTAGGGGGCAGATTCTTCTTAAAGAGCAAAAATACTTTTTTCTCTTATCACTGAGTGCCTGTACCCACCTGTGGATAGCAGCTTTCTTATCATGTACAAGCAGAGCCATCTCCCTGGTTGCTCAGTGCCTAGCAGTGGTCAGCAGCTGGATCAGTAAGGGAGTATCTGCAAGGTGGAAACCCCCTGGTTCCAACTACCTTCTGCACAATGCCCCTGCCTAATAGAGGCTTCTCCTAAAAGCTTTTCAAGCCCATTTGTAACTGGATATCTATACACACCACTCCTTCCCAATTGTGGACTCACTAGAACTCTTTGCTGGTCAGTTTTAGAAGCAGTTTGACTGGTGTGGATACTCGTGTATTTGACTTCTGTGCTGCATTACTGCAACATCTAAGCAGGGAAAGAAACCGCATGCTCCTGAGAAACCTCCACCTGATACAAGTGCAACAGCCCACCAGCTGAGGTCACCACGACCATATCACAGCATGGCTCCAATCTCTGCACTGACTCCCCAATCAAAATGGGTAAATGCGTAGTGCATCTGAGCTAATTGGACCCTCTCACGGGGCTGACCTTTACAATCTCTGAGATCACCTGCCTGTGACTACCGCTTTCTGTAGCTGCTCCTTTCCACCAGAACCACAAGCCAATGGTTGTCAGACACACACCAGCCACGATGAGGACAAGACTTTACAGAACACTAAGTAAGATTTTGGAAATAATGTCTGAAGAAAATGAAAGCAGTCACAAGAACTCAATGCTTTCAGAAATTATATTGCCTTCGACATCTCCCACAATCGGTTACCTGAAACTTTAAGAAAATAACTGACTGCTGCCTGTAAAAAAGCAATACATAGAGGAAGAAAAAATTACTTCTGAATATTACCTGAATGGCTCAAACATACAGAAGTAAGCCATTTCAGAAGTAAGACAGGTAAGCCAGCCTATGTAGTTAATAATACAGGTGTATATTATAACCTCCTGCAAAACTCCTGTTGTGATTTCAACCATCCTGTTTCTGAATTTCAGGCTCATATGAGCCCAGAACAACAGCTGAAGCAGGACTTCCAGGTTTTACTTATTTTCTATTACTGAAAATTTCTTATTACTGAAAATACTAAGACAACATTATTTTGGGGGGAATAGAGCCACCACCCCTTCTTATATAGGTGCACACTGCCTGTAATAATGATAATTAATTACTTAAAAGGGTTTACACCTGCTACCACAGCACTAATAATTAATACAAATATTGATGAAATTGAGAGTTACTGTAGTAGATTTAGTTCTGAGGTTAAAACCATATATTCACCTAAATTCATTTAAAACAGGTCACAATGAAAGATCTGAGATTTTTAAATCTATTCCAAGTTTTAACACTTTGCTTCTAAAACACTCAGGCAGGAAAATGGTTTGTGGTTTCATTAAAATACATAGCACATATGCATTTGTGCTTATTAAAAAAACCCACACACTTTAATCTGACCATCTCTAAAGACATAGATTCCAGGCCACATCTATTTATTTTAATGAATTGATACTATGAATCAACAACAGCAATAACATCCTGAAACAACATCAAGCATCACATGAAAGTAAAATCTGAGCTTGACTCATTCTGCTTACCATTACTGATCTTACCAGTCATTATATGTATTTCTCCTTAATTCTTCTTTCCTGTAATATCTTAAGGTTTGACTGCAATGTGGGGGCAAAGTCATTTAAAAACATGAGACACCAAATGAATGTCTACAGGTAAAATGTCTTATAGCAATGAAGTGTCCATTTATTTTAAAGGCAGCAAGGTTTAATGGAACATTACTGAAGCTTTTAATCTTTCCTCAAGATATTTCAGGCCTTTTCTCCAGGGAGCCCTGTCTGCAGGGATCCTGGAGCTAAACTGCAGTCAAGATGCTGTTTCAGAAAGGGTTGAGATAGTTCATGCTTAAATTAAATTGCAGAGCCCTCACAGCAGGAAGTTACAGTTAAAAAAAAAAAAAATAATTAAAAAATCTTTACATAAAAGCCTTTGTCTTTAATCTCTTTCATTAGAAGATTAGAGGTTTAATTACAATAAGTTGTGGCAGGGCCAAGCTCCACTTTCCACTGGAGTTAAAATGGCTTCAGAGAGACCAAAATTTTGCCATAAGCATTGGCCCAATGCATTCCAGTAAGGTTCTTTACCTCAAAATCTCCATAATTTAAAGACATTCCTTCTAATAAGCAGAAATTATCAGCTTGCATCCACTGGCTCTGTAAATATGACTACATTGCTTTTGAATCAGAAGTGAATCACATTCTCAGAAAACAGCCCCACGAAAGACAGTGCAAAAGCTTAATTAAACAGATCCATAATGTGCATTGTATATGAGACGCAGGTACATAAATTGAGCAAAAGCACCTCTTTCTACTTACCAGCTCCTAGGAAGCTAAGGAAGTAGACTGTGCCTACATTAGTGACCTCGGTTAAAGCCCAAAACCTTTCCCAGACACAGAAACACAATTACATGTTCTAATAAGTTGCAAGAATCATCCCTGGCATATTTCTTCTTTGCCAGGTAACAATTTCCCAAATAGTTCCTGGGTGCTGTTCAAAGGTCAGAGCTTTACCAGAGTCATTCCCAGGAGGTACCTCAGAGATGTTTAGCTGCAGGGATATGGGCAGTCCCACTCCCCTTGACTACCGTATCCAGGGCTGTTCTCAAGTACACTTCACTTACTAATACAGATGTGGCCTTTGAGACTATTTAAAGCAGAAGGTTACCATGGCAGGTCATTACACTGAGACAGACTGGTCATCCTGACCACTGCGTAGTGCCAGGTCTCCTGAAGGACTCTTCTTTCTTGCTTCAAGCATAAGAAGACTCTTTAGAAGACCAGGCCCACATGTGTCCTCTTCAGTTCTTGGCCGGGGTCTCTCGGGTCATGTCAATAAACCAGGACTCCACATTCCCATGGGCTCTAGTCAGAGAAAAGTCCAATTTTTTGTGAGAATAGTCTGAAAACTACCCCATTGTGTTTGCAGCTGGGGCCTGAAGCCAGCTAAGTATCATATTCTTCCTTGCAAAGGGTCACTGTTACCCTGACCCTCTTACCTCTACTGCAGAAATATTCCTAATTCCAGAGTTCCCACTTAATTTGGTACGACTATCAGACAGTAAAGTCAGCAACACTTGGTTTTCTATAAAAAAGAACATATGGTGAAAGAGCACTGTAGCACAAATTATAATGTTCAGAGTATTGTATTTTTTAAATAAGCAAGTGAAATACCTCACTTATAGCTAGATGATATAAGGCTTTTCATCATTCTTCATGCTTTTTAAAAATACTATTATAGATGTCTCTTTGGGGTAAATTGTTAGTAAGACACAAGCTGAGTATTCTGTAAGCAGTTTCAAAAAAAAGTTCTTTCTCCTGTGATACAAATTGACTACTTAATCAGCTGAAGTCAACACATCTAGAATATTTACTAAGCTTAATGAACAGTGCTTTTTAGGAACTATATTTTAATCAGTAGGTAGCTCTGAAAGCAATTTGCTACAAAGCTAGTAAATATAATTACACAAATAACTATGATGTGAATTAATACATGATAACATTCACAAATGCAATTTGGATTTGAACGCTACAATATAATTCAAGCACACTGGAAATTACCTAAACTAAGCAAAGCAGTGTATTTTTGCAGCTTCACTTCAATCTCTCTCATCTCCCCCTAAAGCCTTCTGTAATTTGAAAATGCACTTCATGATTAGAATACTGTAAATCACAGTCCTTATATGGTAAAAACAGCACTTCCAAATGCCCTTGTAATTCTTTAGATCATATGCTTAACATTCTAATTTTCTTTTCTGAGGGAGGAATGTCCAAAATAAAAACCTATTTAAAGATTATTGTTCAAAATCCCAAAGTAATTAAGAAAGCAATATAGGACCTCTTATCCTCATGACTGCATGTGTACATATGTGTATATACATATGAATACGTACTCATACGAGACTTTTTAAAGTTATCAAAATACTTGAGTTTTCATACAATGATGAATAAGAGGTTACTATAACGTCTCAGGGCACTGAAGATGCAGAGTATTTTCAGTTCCAGGGGAAGTCAGTGGAGGAAGGAACTTGCACATTTCAAAGAACATGGCCACTTCAAAGGCTATTGCAGTCAGGAGAAATGAAGTTCCACACCTTTTTTTCATACAGCACTTCAAAAATGAAAAAGGAACAAGGGAACCTGAAAGCATTTTCAGATGTTATGGATGAGCTTTTAAGATCCTGAGAAATACTCAGGTTATCTGTTTAACAGGTTTTTTACATCCCTGTGGTAAATACCACGATCAATAAGGAGCAGCTGCACTGCATGTTTACTGGTCATTACACATTTACAGGACACCTCATCTAAAGATCACTAGAGAGTAACTGTCCAAAGTCACATGGTTTTTGGGATGCCTGATGCAGAAGTGCTCTGCCACCTTCCACAGAGCATCTTGTCTCAAGGTAGACCAGAAGGAGGTCAGAAGCCCTGCAGCCATATCAGAGCTGCTTTGGAACTACTGCCTCTCACAGGGGTTACTAATTTGGGCATACTATCATGATACCACCGTTAAATGGCTTCCAAGGCCAAAGTGGACTGTGCTGAAGCACAGGCCAAGTAAATACTTTACTATTCTGCACCATTAAGGTAGACCTATACAGATTTTACTATGTAAAGATTAACGCATACATGCTTTAGCCTTTCCCAACATGTGAACAATCTTCTAATCAGATTTACTGAAATGAGGGTCTTCATTCTGCTGAAAATCTTCCCTTCTCTTCCCAATTAACATCTCAGCGAAAGACATGTTTATAAAAGAGCTTGACAGTAATCCAGACTGAGTCCACTCTAATTTCTGTGTGGGTATATGTGCATAAACAGTCACAGCTCAGATGACATCTAAGTAACAGATCTAGATGACCCTATTTTTACAGCTTGAATTGGTCCAGAGACGAATTTAATTTAAGCTTTATATATTCCTCCCACACACATTCTTACTTTGAATTCACTGTTCCCTTTCAGTTTTGTTTAACCAGTAAATACAAATCATAAAATAAAATTAGAGGAATAGAGTATTCTTTGTCCAAAATAATTTTTTTTCATAGCAATAGAATTTAATTAAATTAGATTCTAATCCAGTTAATTAGTGTTCAAACTGTGTGCAGATAGCCCTAAAAAGTATTTGTTCCATAGTCTGGATATCCATTTAAAGGCATATTATAAATCATCTCATTTTGCTTGTCTTCTAACAGTAATAATTATAAAACCAGAGTATATTTTTCTAGCGGCTATTAATACTCTTCAGGAAAAGTAAGAATGATTATCCCCATTTTACAGGTGGGGAAACCTATTTCACATTTCGTTAATGATCCTCTTTTTCTTTGCACTTCATTAAGTCATTCACAGCAGTATAAAGGGAATCTGAAATAGTGCCACGGTAGTATTTGTAGCATGTGCAGTTTTTCATCATTTTGCCCTAGAATGACTAGCTTCAGTGTAGTTGTAGATCAGCTTTGAGGACTGAAATACTGAGGTTTATTAAATGCTATTCACATCTCCATGGGACTAAATAGTACTCATGTAGAAACGCTTCACTGAGTAAAGCCATAAGAAGTCCTTACTAACCTAAGTTTCATGAATGGCAAGGAATGGAATGTCAGCTATTCAATTCATAAGACATCAGAAAGTGAATGAGTGGGAAAACTAACTTATTTTATTCCTCAGAGTACTTTACATTTTTAAATCTACCTCATGAAAAATTCCAAACTCTTAACTTAGTATCTAAGATAACAGATCAGATAGAGGAAGTGTAGTGCTTAGCTGATTAGTCTCTTACAAAAAGTAAAAGGTCTCTCCTAGATTCAACACGTACACAGATATGTATCAATTCCAGGAAACTTTATCTTCAAATAAAGTCTGAATCACAAGATAAACAGGCTGTTCACCAATTGAACTTTGTGGTTATTTTAGCTCTTTCAAACAACCGAAATTGCTACCATAGCCATTGTAACTGCAGCTAGTTTCTGTGTTATTTCTTTGAGTGACAGCTATAAAAAAGTCAGAATGACCTTGAAAACAGAACTAATGTGGGAGCACTGTGGAAAAGAAAAGACACTGAAACTTGCATGGATGGCTCCATGGCAGACATAGTCATGTTTCCATGCTGCTATTTACAGCCTGGGGGTGGGCGACACTAGATTTTTCTTCAAGCTTCACTAACTTTGATGGCCAACAAGATGTAGCAGAAGAGTCAAGTGTTGTGCAGAAAATGTGTGACATCAGTTTCAAGGGAGTGTATTAAGAAATACACCGCAGCCTGCAGGTAGGATGGCAGCACAGACACCTCTGGAGGACCTGGATTTTACAACTCCTGCCAAACTGCCTTAGTGGCTCTGCCCACCTTCAAGTCTGCTCCCACACCTGGCATTCTCAAAATCTGCTTCGCATACCTCTCCAGCAATTCTCTCCTTTATATCAAAAGGTTTTTTAAGAAATAACATGAGGAAATAATACTTACCATTTTCTATTTTAAAATTACATTCTGTATCATCTTTCCTATTTTAGGCGTATCACGTCTTGTTTAGAAGGTAAACTATTTGGGGCAGAGACTGTGTTTATGGTGGTTTTCATACAGTATTTTGCACACCTAGGGCACTTTATACAAAATTCACAAAAGGTTTGTTGTAATATAGACCACAGATATGATGCACTGGTAGGATAGCTGCATATAAAATAAACATCTACTTGTGGTTTTTTTTAATTTACTAAAACTCTAGTTTTGAGATGTCACATTTCATTCTTTCAACATAAGGGTGGCGTGCTTTTTCTTGACAGGGAGAAAATTGGTAATAAAACTATAAGTTTTATTTTTATGTTTTAGTGTCACAATGTGGAAGCCCATATATAATTAGATTATATCTTTTTTTGGCATTTCTTTCCCATTCTAAACATTCTGAAATTGTATACATGCAGACATTTCTGCGTTTGACAATACTTTTCATGCTTTGAGGCTTCCTAATTCGTACCAAAAAATGATTACTCCATAGTCAATATTACAAAAGCTCTGTTGTGGGAAAAGTACAGCTAATTAACTTGAACTTAGGTCATAGAGTGACAACAAACTCCTCTTAGAAAAGGGAGTGCCTTCTATAAAGTCACAATGTAATACAAAGAATGTATTGGCAACAGGAGTGAAAACATTTACCTGTGCGTTTAGTTTCTTGATGCTGTTTCTACAATTATGTGGTGCAGGTACAGTTGCAAACATATAGATTAATGAGCATCATTAGTAAAAATCAACATAGTTATAAAAATCTCAGACAAGTACTGACAGTTTAAATCCAGCTGTTATAGTGCAAGTTGCCTTTCTAGAGCACTTCCCTGAATACATTTATAAACATTATAATTGTAATTATAACATTAGTATTTGTTATGTAATTATCTCTTTGAACTGTAATTTCATATCTTAGGAATTAGTATGACAAATGTTTTACAGAAGAGAAATAATACATGTATTAGCATTTTAGTACTCTACCACATCACTGGTGAAGATTTTAATGCTTCTCTAAGCAGCACAAGAAAAATTTCCACATATTTCCACATAGGACCTCATAAAAGGAAGCAAGAGAGCTTGCTCATACCTGCCATCTGTTCTGCAGCTAGAAAACCTTTTAGTGGACTGAGATACCACCTTCCTTTCTTAACAAATAAGTATATCTCACCAATATAGTATATCATATTAGTATGTCTGGAATTACTCAAAAGAAACTTTAGTTTCTAAGGTCAGTCCCACCTACAATAGACCACTATAATCTCTCCAAACAAGAAAATTTTGGGGTTACAGAAAAACTTTTTTCTGCATGAGGAAAGTAGGAAGAGAAAGGAAAAAAGGAAAAAAGGAAAAAAGGAAAAAAGGAAAAAAGGAAAAAAGGAAAAAAGGAAAAAAGAAAAAGGAAAAAAGGAAAAAAGGAAAAAAGGAAAAAAGGAAAAAAGGAAAAAAGGAAAAAAGGAAAAAAGGAAAAAAGGAAAAAAGGAAAAAAGGAAAAAAGGAAAAAAGGAAAAAAGGAAAAAAGGAAAAAAGGAAAAAAGGAAAAAAGGAAAAAGGAAAAAGGAAAAAGGAAAAAGGAAAAAGGAAAAAGGAAACAGAAAGAAAGAAAGAAAGAAAGAAAGAAAGAAAGAAAGAAAGAAAGAAAGAAAGAAAGAAAGAAAGAAAGAAAGAAAGAAAGAAAGAAAGAAAGAAAGAAAGAAAGAAAGAAAGAAAGAAATTCAGACTGCGACTAAGATGAGCAAGGGTTATATAAGGACCAACAAACATAGAAACAGATTGCAGCAGAAAAAATAAGAGGAGACAATACATTGAAAAGAATGAGAAAGAAGAAAGAAGGAGAAAAATGAGATTTAAAAAAAGGAAAAGACAATGCAGATGATAGCTGGAAAATTACATTTTAAAAGTTAACAGGAAAGAGGGGAAGATATGTACTTTCTGTCGTTTTCCATCTGTTTCATACTCCCTCTTTTATTCTGTTAGTCAAGCATTTAGCCAAAATTCTAGTTGCTGAAAAAAAAAAATGCCTTCCAGTCTCAATTAATTCAGATTTTAAACATTTTTTTACATTTGGTTAAATTGTCATCTTTAAATGGGAAACTGGTAAAAGTGTGCATCACTAATCATGCAAAAAATATTCTGGTTTGAAAAATTTTCCTTCAGATCATAATTCTTCTGCAAAACACTTTCAAATTATTCAGCAAAAAATATTCCATTTTCTAGCTGGTAAGGAAATGAGAAGAGTTTTATATTTAAATTAGTTCTTAATTTTAGTATATAGTACTTATTATTAGTCTTCAGTACTTAATCCCTGCATTCAGTACTTTGGTAAATTATTTTCAGAGAAACTAAAGTCTCTGAGGAGTTGCATTTGGACATCACCCTCTTCCCATTTCATTCTCTTCACCTTCCCACCCACTCTAACTCTGAAACTCAAACATAAACAGAATTAAACATTTCTTTGCCTTTCACAGGTTTCCACCAGACATTACAAAAATGCCTTTTTTATCCTTTTGCCACTGTTAAGATTAAAAGATCCAAAATAATTTTTTTTTTTTTTCAAATTCATGCCTCTTTCTAAGTCAATTTGTGTTCATATCAGTTGCAAACGTTCAGTAGCACAAGATGTAAGAAGCCCTTAGGGACTATTTATAGACTTACTTATTAACTACATGGTGGTTTGAAGCCACATTTTAACCAAGGTAGCCTAGTTCCAGTTAGTTATTTATTCATATAATTCCAAATCATGTTTGAATTGTACTGAGCAAAATGTCTTAATTAAACTTGTGACAATGAGTTCCATGGGCTAATTTTATACCAGACAAATAACTGTTTTCTATCAGGCTTATTTTTATAGCCTTTTTTATTGTCACTGAATATATTCTTTTCCTTGTTCTATAACAATGCTATGCTCTTGCATAGCAATACTAATCTGTACTGTTATATAAATCCAGTAATTTGTGGCCTCTAATTGGGATATTTATGTAACTATGGACATCTTCATGCAAAATTGTTTCATCATCTTTGATATATTTTCTGTTAAACTCCTGGAAGTGTTATGTGTGAAAGTAGTTTTATCTTTGTTTACTAAAGGAGAACCAAGACACAAAGTTTATGTCTATACCGTGTCAATCCATGTTAGGAAATTGAACAGATTTGCAGCCATTCTCCAGCACTACAGCCCCATAGACCAAAACAGTTTTCAGC
The DNA here is from genome assembly GCF_965140245.1 of Athene noctua. Lineage (NCBI taxonomy): Eukaryota > Metazoa > Chordata > Aves > Strigiformes > Strigidae > Athene > Athene noctua. The sequence continues at coordinate 18,122,172 of NC_134040.1, read as the reverse complement.
TGTATTTTTCAAGAGGGGTCCCACAAAAGCTGATTTTTAGAAACGGTCATCTGCCTGACCTCGCTGCCAAAGCAAACCCCAGAGCTGTTTAGGAAGATGCTGGTTAGCACAGACCAAAAGGACAACAGGGAAGACTCAAAGACTTCAATGAGTTATTTCTCTTTTTTTTTTTCCCTGGCCCTGTTTAAAGTTTGCTCATACAACTTTAGCTGGAAAGAGTAGGTTCTGGTCTTCACCTCAGCCAGAAGGACAGCATTTTATCCATGACTACCAATGCAAGAGAGCTAACTTGAGAGAATAGATTATAAAAAACAGTCTGTTGCTGTTGTTAAGAAAAATTCTGTTTACCCTTGAGACAACAGGCATGAGTCCTGCAAGAAACACCAATGGGCAGCTGGATCTAATTGCTAAAATGGGTGCAAGCAAGAGAATTGGCTGGCAAACGAGGAGAAAGGGAGGGTGTTAGTCCCTTCTCCCTGGTTTAAAAGCCCACCAGTATAGGAAGGGTGAGCTGTTGAAGTGAGAGCAGTTACTTACTGCAGGAGATTAAGTGCTTTGGCAGGAGCCACATCAAGTTCCTTGGTTTTGCGGAGGTTAACACAGCAGAGATGAGTTGCTGCATTCCTCTTTTTTGATGGAAAGAGACATTTTTGAATTATAAACATAAAAAGCTGTAGTATTTGGTAAAATAGCTAGCAGGAAGCAAGATTAGCCTATACCAAACAGTTTTAAACTCATAATAATTACAAACTCTCTTGGTTTTATTCAGATCTTGACTAAAAGTAAATTCAAGTTAAGGGTACACTTTTCCTGTTTTCTTAAAAGCAAAGACAAAACCTAGTTTAAGTGAATCAGTAGCTAGACTGAAATCTGGACCTAGGACCCTAGCCCCTAGGCCACTGATGTTGTGTTAAGCACATATATTCTTCAAATAAATGATTCTGACCATTTGCTGCCTCATGAGGAAGATTTTTTCTTGCCTCTGAGTGTATTTTTATGTTATGTGGGACAGACAGGTAATACTCAGGATATATTAAAACTGAATCCACTCTCATTCCTTTATCATAAAGGTCAAACATTACTCTTATAGGTTAAATGCTTACCTTATAAATGGCAGGAATGATAGGGAGGACTTAACAAACACAACAAATGGAAAATAATGTCAGCAGGACCTGGAGCAGGCCCAACAAAACCAGACTCAAGTTAATTTAGAGTCAATATTGAGCACCCTGCTACACACCAGCTCTTTAGCTGTCAATGATCAGCCATATCATAATCACAGGACTACTCTAGGTAGAAAAGTAACCTCAAAGCTATTTGGTCAGTGAAAAGGGACCTATTAAATTTAGTCATTTTTGGATCACAACATTAAGACAAACTAGAGACTCAAGAAGTTGATCCAAATATTGATCCTTTGTATCTCATTTTAAAATGTCCCCACTCCCATTAAATGTAATGCATGGAGAACATGGAATCTAGACCAAGATCATCTACACAGAGACACATTAACTACAGCTCCAATGAAAAATAAAATAGATATTTCACTTCTGTAGAGAAGCAAGAAGCAGTAGGATAAGTATGGACTTAATCTAAAATCTGTGTTATTAAAAGTTTTGGTATAGACACAGGTCACATTCATTCCCATTCTGGTATTGAGTTTTATTCTGAAATTATTAATTAAAAGAAACAATCTGAAGTAACTTTTCTAAAGCATATGGATAATTTCAATAAACCAATCAATGATTAAAAAGAAAAGACACTTCTACTCTGGTGGTATATGGGCACTATATAGTCACATAAAGTCACAAAGAATGAAAACACATTCCAATTACTTTTTCTTAAGGCTAATTCATTCGAGACACATTTCATTTGGGCTTTCAAAACTAATAAGGCTGTATACCCTGTGCTGCACAACTGGGACTTGGCAATATGCTGTACTGCCATCTGGTTTTGTTTATCATGGATTTTAACTATTAAACATTTATTAAAGACCTTATTGGTTAAGCCATTCCTCAATAATTGTGGTTATTATTTATTAATCGTAATACATCTACATAATTAGTTAGGGCCTCCTTCTGGTATCCTTACTCACACTGAGTAATAATTTACTCCATGATCTCCACCAGTAAAACAAACCACAAATCTGGCTAAAGCTCATCACAAATTTAGGAGGTAAAAACTGGTTTTCCTGTGGCATTTGCACAGTGCGTATTAAGTTAAGCAGTCACAGGCATGCACATGTGCATGTGTGTGTTTCAGTTATCTGAAGAGTTGTGTGAGGTTCTGCTTAGTAATTTCAGTTTAGAGGTATGTTGCTAATTTTTCTGAGGTAGTAAATTGGCAGGAAGGGCAGGTCAAGATCTATCACTGCTAAGGATTTGATCTGTGTTATTAACCCAAATTTTAAAAGACAGGTGATGTTCTGTTTCTTAAGATACTTTATCTGGTATCTTGTTTAATACATACTGTGATCTTTACTTTGTAAAGCCAGCTAAGATTCATGGCATCTTTTCAGATAGAAGGGTACAGTTTTGTATGATTTTGAGACTAAACATTGGATGGACCACTTGGGACGATTCAATCATCCCAAACTGAAGAACACAACCTGACATTAAAATATATCTTAACTAGTTTCAAGGAAAATGTTACTGGGTTCCTCAATAAGGAAATCAGGTATGTCGCCCAAAACCTGTACCAAAGAGTTTGACTTAATATAATCAGAAGCTGACCAGACTTCAAAAGAGCTTTTTCACAGTGCAAGTGAGCCAGTGAAAGTAAAGATAACAATGTATGTGTTTAGGAGGAAAGGAGCCTGACATTGCACAGATAATCAAGGAAGAGATTATTTTGAGAAAACAGCATGTAACACAATTAAGAGCCCTTGAGAAACAAGACATCAGGTCTCTGCTTGCCATTTGTGAATGAGGAAGACATGCCGCAGTCCTAATGAGTTTGATCCAGACAAGAGATTAAACAACCCGTTTTCTTATCTCAGGCTGGAAAAACTGTAAAGGCCAGAACATTTCAACATGTTTACGACATATTGGATTTGTGTTGTCATATATAGATGAGAACCTGGGGCATTAGAAAAAAGGCAAAAGTAAGTTTGTTTTCCTACTTTCTTTCAGTGTTTCTTTCTTTCAATGATGAAAATGATGCTAAGGGTCTTTTTTATTATTAACTGATTTTGTAGTTTTAGCATTGGCTCAGCAATTCCCATTTCAACAGAGCTTACAAAATCCACCCAGAAAACATTTTAAAGGGACAAATATGTAATTGAGCTAGATCTATTTGATTTGTACATATTATTAATATATATGTGACCAGAGACTTAGGAAGAGGTATGAACGCAAAATTGAGCTTGGAGAGGGTTTTCGGTACTCTCTAGGAAGTGCAGCAAGTGGAACTTTGTCTATATGTAGAACTGTGACCCTTGATCAGGGGTTTTTGTAGAAGAAGTATTCTGAAATAGAACAAGGAGATGCTGGGAATAATAGTTTGCCCTTTAAAATGCTCTTCTGTCTCCTGAGGTAAAGAAAAAAAAAAAAGGAAAACTAATTTATTTCACCTGGTCATTATTCAAAACCATTTTATTGTGCTGTATTAAGATTAGAAGCTAGGCTTTTCTATTGCAATTAACACAGATGGCAAAAGCAAAAATAAACAGAGCACTCGAGCACACTTTCAGTATATTTTAATTCATTCTCACCAGACAAAGAATTCTTAATCACAAGCACAAGAAATTTTGTCTTAACAGAGCAGAACACTCCAGTACTCGAAATGAAATAAATTTATGGCATCAGATTAAAAAGTATAGTGTAAAAATATTACAGCAAAACAGAATGAAAACAATTTCTCTCTGACTATCAGTCAGTTCTGATGCAATTCTGTGATATGTATTTCTCTAAGAAGTTTGTTCTCATTAAGCCATCTAACCATGTAAATACCATTGGCCCTTTAGTAAATAGTAAGGAGGATTTCTGGAAGAAAAAATTCTGTTGAACATTATGCACAAATTCATACCATTTTTTCAAGCTTTACTTAAGCATTCTTTGAGCCTTTTATTTTAGTTTCTACAAGCTGTAACAAAGGTCCATTCAGTTACAGGAGAGCTAATAAGGAATTCAACTTTGAAATTCCACTGTAGCCCCTAAAATGGTATCTCACAGTTTAATGACTACATGCAAGCTTAGCAGGTGCTGAGCATCTCTACGGGCAAGATTTATGCAGTCCCATCTTCTCAATAATCTCTCAGGCTTGGCCAATACACTATAACTTTCAGTCAAGCATGCTGGCTAGCATTATTGGTAATGCACTTGGATTTCACTAAATCATATTTTATTTAGTTGAAAAGGACATAAGAATCGAACTGATTCCAGTTCATGGGATTTTTAGCAATCCACAGGGGATAAGGCTGTTTCTTTAGCTTTCAATGCTCAGTGTTTCAATATTACAGCACAGGCAAGAGTGTCTGTCCCATTGCTAAGGTTAATGGTCTGGATTTGACCATACTGGTCTTGCATCCTGATCAGCCATAGGTTCGCAACAGAACTTTGGGCAAGACTCTTTGAATCAGGCTGATTTTTTAACTTCAGATGATGCAAAGTATCCAATCTACGTCATATAACAGGGTTTCCTCCCACTAGTGTAAAGAAAAAGATGTGCATCTCTAGAGAGATATTTATTTGACCCTAAAAGAGATTTCTAAGAGAGGCAGTAGTGGTACTAACTGACCTTGTACTCCTGATGCCTGCAAATGGAGCTTAAGAGTTTAGGATTTTGCTGAGCTCTGGACGGCTAGCATAAGGTAAAATGGATTTATCCATCATAGATGATAATGCCCCTAGACAAGGTGGACACTGCTACTGAAGAAAACAGCCTGGACTATGCAAGTTTTCAAAGAAAGCATGGACCAGTTAGCATGGGCCCAGTGACACAGACTTCAGCATGGACTAGCACCTGAGAGAGAATTCATTGATAACATGTGCAGTCTGTGCTGCTTTCTCCACTAGCAGTGTCCACCTTGTCTAGTTTTTAAAAGCAACCTGTATAAGTTGTCTTGAGCTCCATCTATGTCAGTGACAGCAGTCCAGAAGGTAGTATGAGTACTAACACCATTTAGGGAACGATCTCTGTGCGCTTTAATTCTTCACCTCATGAAAGGAGAGTGGCACTCCCCTTTTTTCAATGCATGTTCCGAATACTAAAATGCAAATAACTTAGAGATAATGACATGCAGTAATTACAGTAATAACATAGCAGTAATAACACTGAAAAAATCTAGTTTTTCTTACAATATTTTTATGTAAAGACATTTTTAAAAAACAAGATTTTGCCCCCTTCCTAAGCATGTTTGTCAAAAAATAAATACAAGCTGTCTAAAATATAAATTAAAAAAAAAAAAAGCATTTACTCTGACAAGATGTTTTTTCACATATAGATATGTTACTTGCTGTATTTATTTTAATTATACTTTTTTTTTTTCTACCGAAGTTTTTATAACACATTATTTAGGGAGCATGCTCCAATATGTCATAACCATTTAATTTGTACAGAAGAAGAGGAAAAAAGGAATACTACAGTAAGTATTGTGTTTGTAGTGAAAATTTGAAACTATGGGATGTTTTTGCAGTCTATTATATAAGAAATTGTTGAAATAGTGTAATTAAAGACTGTATTGTAATGCGTATACACCAGGGGGCAGAGTAAAGGCCACTTCTTGCTGACATTTCCTGGCTTTGAGTGCACAATGCAACAGTACAGTTCAACAGTGAACATAAGGTTTTTTGCATTTAATAGAGTATTTATAATTCAAGTCAGCAGTAGCATCTTCCTAATTGTCTTATTGCCAGTTGTCATCAGATGTTAAGCTAAAGACAGAATGATGTGTAACAGAAATGTGCTGCTGCAGTAAGAATGAACATAAATCGTCCTTTGCCATAACTCAATATCTCAGCAGCCAACCATAAAGCACTTGATTGTGAAATACTCTATCCAGGCCTGTCTCACCAGAGTAAGGATTGCAGGAGTCTTCCCAAAAATAACAATAATTAAAAAAAAAAAAAAAAAGAACAGAAAATAATATGGAGAAAAGTTCAGACTATTCTTGAAGTGTCATTTCATAGCTAGCTTCCAACTCAGAGTGGTCCATAATACTTGGAGTGCCAACCAAAGCATCCCAGTTGATAGAGGATCAATAACCTAAAATGACTGCAGTTGTCAAGACTAATAATTTTAAACCTATATTTTTAAACAAGCTTGGGATAGCCTCATGTTCAAATCAATTAACCTTTTGGCAATTATTTTTAAAATTATGACCCCATTTGGAGAAAAGTTTAAATCAATTTATCTTTCCTCTGTTGAACATTTGTATTTCTAGAAAATTAATGTGAGCTATTTAGGAAAGAAAATAGGAATCTGATTCAAAAGGACTAGCAGAAACCAAAGGAACAATTCCTTAAAGTACTCTTTAAACATTTACATAAAATGTTTGACTACAACTTCTAAAATAACATTTAGAAATTAGTAATTCTCCTAATAAAAATCTCTCTTTCAAAAATGGCTGCCTTAAGTATTGAGGGAATAAAAGAGGAACTGGTTTTAGATGAGAAGCTGAGCTGTGATCTGAAAGTCCCAGTCGTATCCTCCCCATATAGTTGATTAAAACAAAATCTTACATCTGAATGCACTCTATTTAAGGGCTAGAGGTTTAGTGCTCATAGCTCTTTATAAATATTAGTACCTGTTCTTCCATTCTTCTCCTGGATAATGTAAAATTGAATCTGAACAATTAAAGGTGTTTTCTATAGATGTAATATGTTCATTGTGATATCATCTCTTTTTTTCCATTTTTTTCTAAGCTTTTGCTAATGCTAACTGAATGTTCTTGACATGTCATTTCCCCTGTTTGTTAGAAGAACCTGGTCAATTATTTAACTGATATAAATGCTATTTTACTTAATATGAAAGAATATCTCTGCTGTCTACTGTCACGTTGCATCCAGTATCATGTGTGAGAACTGGAAGAGATTTCCTCAGTTCTGCAAATATTTTCTCATGTTTCATTATAAATTATAAATCTAGAATGAAATTCTAAATACGATACAATGCTATCTAGAATAGCATTATAAATTCTATAGGAAACACTAAAAAGATAAGGAACACTTTGTAATGTTTTGCATATGTGTGCATTTACAAAAACTTAGTCCAAATTTGAAACACTAAGTCTGGGGTAACACCCATTAAAATCAATGGTAGTTTATACTTTTTTTTCAATTTCTTTGTAACCAGTCCTATGTGACTTATCCCATTACAACATTGTAAGGTTCACAGAAAGAGTGATCTTTTGTTTCTGTGTTGACATGTTGTTTAAGACTGGCAATTTCTGTCAGAAGATGTAAAAGGGTTACATCAGAATCTCCTGAATGGTGTAAATTATTACCCTGCTGTTCAGACCTCATAATAAATACCGCTGGCTCTCCACTGAGAATGTACTAAACTGAGTAAGGTCTCCACGGGGCACAATTTAGAACAGTAAGGATGTCTGATTCAATAAATTGCTGGTTGATTTAACAAAAGGATGCATGAGATCAGAATGAAAAATTAATTTTGGCTAGGTGAAAACCCATGCATTTCCTTTTTTCAGTCCCCTTACTTTAAATGTACAGCACCCTTACACATATTTTGCCTTTCAAAACTACAAAATTTCATAGATTTCAGAGAAAAGGTCAGGATTACATTACAGCTGAAAGTCTGCACTAACAGTGAGTATACTATGAAGAAAATTAAAACTGTGTGCATGTAAGATTTTTTCTGTCTGTGCAGATTCATAGAAAACAAATCAGGAGGCAGAAGGAAAACTTCTCAGTCCCAAAATCTGTTGTTTTGTTCTGACAACTTCTGCTTGACAGTTTAGAATAGTAATATGAATGGTGTTGAGATTCCATATGCTTAAATCCAAAAATGGAACTTCAAGCAAAAAATTCTTTTGCGTTAAAACCAAGCAACTTTGCTTCCTCCTTCCACCTCAGTTAAGGAAGGCTATGTTTCAGGAGAGGTTCAGCATAAGCTAACATATAGCTTGGTTCTTTTCCTGGAAAGTTCAGGTGACAATTATTTATGCTTCTGCTTCTTTTTGTATATGAGTGTGTGCTTGCGGATTTGTGGGTTTTATCTGAAGACAAACATTTTACACATCATTTTCTTACATCCTATATGGCCCACATATTGAAAAAGTAATCTCAGATAAATCACTAGTGAGAAATGCTGTTGTATGAAATTCAATAGGCAGCACTGCTACTTTTCCTAAACCTGCAGTTTAGGAAGGCAACAAAGGCAAAAAGGCAACAAAGTGAATAGCACTCACAGGACTTGCAGAAATAACAAATATAAAAAAAAAAAAAAAAAGCCTAGGCTGCAGTTTATCAATACATCTCAGCACATGCAAAGTGACACAGCTATTTATAGCAAGCAGTTCTTTTCTGTTTTCCACCAGCTTTTAAGCCAAATAATTATAGTCCATAATCAAAAGTGCTGAACTCTCACAAAGCATGAGTCTAGACCTTAGAAACAAAGTACTCTGCTAGCTTACAGTTCTCCTTACAGCATGGCTTGGTCAGAGGATGTTTTTTACGCTTTTTCCAAAATTGCAGGATAATAATCAAGCCCTGCTCCCTAGAACTTCGGGCCATTCCGCCACCTTTCTGCCATTACATTACGTTTGCCTGGACTGCTGGCTACCAGGGAGGCCCTAGAAAAGCTGAGGCAGCACCATCTCCCCTAAGTGTGCCTTAATACTGTTTGCCGCATTGTATGTGGGAGAGCCCTCTCCATCTGTAACCAATTCTCCAGTCATTTAAGGAACATAGTTAAAACAGAGATTGAGGCGGCAGGGTGGGGGGAAGTGGGGGGAGAAGAATCTATTTCAAGCGCTCAAGTATACTTCTGAATGCACCTTAGGCCTGCTGGGCACCATCCTTCCTCCTGCACCACCGCTGCACAGCTCTACTTTGCAGGGAGGGAATATTGAAAGCAGAAAAGACTTAAATAGCAATTGCTATAGCAATCTCTCCCTGATATCCCACCACCAAGAAGAGAAAGCCTGTGGAAGGCTACGTGGTTCTGTTCCAATCCACAATAACCTCTGAAATGGCAGGTCACAGACAGCCAGTATGGTAGGAGGTCCTCAAGGAGCAACAGAGGAGAAGGAAAAGAGGCACCCAAGTGAATATTTCGTTCTTCCTCCAGCTTTTCTGATATCCAAAAGGACCATAAAGAGCCTGGAATCTCAGATGTGTTCAACTTAGAGACAGATGAAATCATTTTGCTACTGAAAAAAAATAATCAAATAAAATTGTAAACACTCATGGAGAAAAAAAAATCACTGCTGTTTATTCAGAAAGGCTTATGGAATAACATCAATATCTTTCTCATCCTTAAGGACCCCCTGCATTCCTCCCTTAGAAACATTAGCAAGATAAGAAAAAACAATGATTTTTCGAGACAAGAGCCAGCATATTCTTGGCAATTACAGTAAAAGTGGGCAAATTTATTTCAAGTGTACAATGTAATTGTATGATTTCATTGATGATAAATGAGACATTATTTTGTCTGTATAATCAGTTTATATTTAGGCTGTTGATAGAGAGGAAACACAACCTTTTTGTAATGTCATTCACTGAATACATTCATTGAAAAAGAAAATTCTGTCAGTTCCCAGTCCAGATTCTGACAGACCTCTTAAAGTTCAGTACTTTTAAACAATCACAATATTTATTATTAGCAACGCCAAACTGAGAATCAGACTGGCTCTCTCACCGCTCAGTACCTCAGATCTCCTCAAAGGAAAAAAAGAGACAAGCTTCACACATGCCTGAAAGATTAGTGAGTGGGGGAGCCAAGCCTGAAACCTTGTCCTGCAGTCCAGGAGGCTTCAGCAATAACATCACCTCCCTCTGCCAAATCAGGGTGGCAGTCCATTTGAATGTAGTAATAGCCTGCAGGCTATTGCTATGAACAGAATGTTTCAAATACTATTTCAAAGCTTTGTACAAAGGATTACTATTATCTGCATTTTACACACAGGAAACAAAAACCTTTGGAAAGGCGATATTCTCTAAGAATGAGAACAGGAGAAGAATCACCTCCTTAGTTATCCAATACATTTTCTGCTAAGCTAGCAACTTGAAAGCTGCTGGATGCCCACAAAAAAAACGCGAAACAAAACAAAAAAACAAAACCAGTGATTGAATGTTTCAGCAAACAGGCCGTTTGCAGCATATCCAGTGCTGCAGATGGACAAAACTGTACACTTTTCTATATTTAGGACAAAGATGAAGGACCAGTTTTCCAACAAGTGCTAACAGATCCAGCAGCTTTAGTGAATTTGCACTAGTTCACACTGGTGAATTCAACCATCATCTACAAAATTATGATGAGTTAAGTGTTTCTTTATACATAGTTTATCTACAAAAGAGAAAAATTCTTCCCAAAATTCTACATGTTCTAAAGATGAAGTTTTGTTCAAGTATAGTTATCGAGAGTAGAAAATCATGTTTATAGTAAGTGTCTAGAATAAACCTTAGCTTTGGAGAGATAGTGTCTTCTGTAGCAACTTCAAGGAAATCAGCACCTTTCCAGAGACTACAGGTCTAACCTGAGGAAGAAAGCTAACAGTGAAATATTACTTTCTCTTGAAAAATCCTGACAACACAAAACTTTTTTGTGCTGGCGAGGTAATGCTTTAGGTGACCTCATAAGTCTTTTCCACCTCTAGGATCTGTGCTTTTGAGAATTTCCAAGGTAACCAGTACTTGGCCACAGGAGCCAAGAGGAAGCTGAGTATTTTCTTAGTTTCTTTTTTTTTGGGTGGAGTGACCAAGATGTCTCGTTCCTCACTAATGTTCCTATTTTTCCATCTATTGAAATTTTTTTGTATATAGAGAATAGCTTCAGAGTCTATTGACAAACTTAAACCAAAATTAAGATGTTATGCATATTTTCTGCACATCCCTTTAGCACCGAAGCATGTGAACAGTAGTGCTTTTTGTTTCACTCCCTTTCTTCTTTCTGTTTTGCCTGCAAAACACAAGTATGCTTGTGACATTATAGCTACCATAATGGAATATGACAGAACAGAGGCGGGAATGTCATTGTATTTCCATGGTAATAGACAAACAGTGTTTATTACTCGTAGTTTTAGGCTTTCAGTCAAGCATTGGAAGAACTTTTTAGTTCTTTCTCCTTATGCAAACATATTTTAGTGATTTTTGGCTGGCTTCATCCTTGCTGGCTCAATGAGGTGCAAATTAAACAGCAGTTCTGTGGGCCAGGATGGTCTCCTGCTCCACTGAGAAATAAATCACCTTGCGATGACAGATTGCATTTCCGCTGCCACCTTTCCCTCAGTCATGGCAGGGGACGGTACCTTTATATTCAGTCCAGGGAGTGTACGATCATACATTCATGGTCTCCCCACTCCTGAGTCATTCAGGTTTATGAAAGCTTAAAGCAGAGGTGAACTTAGTCCCTTTACTTAGTATGTCTGACAGCAGCATTAAAAACAGTGCTGTAACTTATTACTTAGTACTTGGGCTAAGTTTTAATTGATATACTGTCCAAATAAAGACAGATGCTTATTTAACGTACTGGCATCTTAAGTAATTACTTGAACTTCTGAATTGCCTATAAGTATTGATCCCACTTAAATGGTTTTCTTAAGTGAAATATAAATTATCCTGTAATTACAATTGTCAGGATTTATCATAAGAATCAGCATAGATGGAAGAGCCTTGGAAAAACTGATCTTACTGTAAGGCAGTTGAATTAATTAGCAGGCCAAACAGTGCTTGTGATTCAACTTAGATTCTGTAGCTAATATTCTATTAATATTAATTTCTCTTTTAGAAATGTTCCTGGTTTATTTTCACGAAAGCCAGTAAGGTTAATTATTCGGCATTTAACACCTATAAAGTAAATTCTAGTTTTAAATGTTAACTGGAATGAATTGATACTTTCAGTATCTGTTCTGATCTGAAAAAAATACATAAACAGGAGAAGATATTGAAGCCACAAATATTCTTTTGTTGTCCTTGTTCTTTTGGCTCTTAAGGTAAATTTTGCCTGCATGTATGAAGCAAGCAATGCTACAGTATCACTTATGGTAGAAACATCTAATCACGGGATTGAAAGAAATCTCAGACATTAGGAAGTGTCCATGACCCTAGTCAGAATCAGTTATATATCATGCCTGACCAATTTGACCACTCCAATCTTAAAGTCTTCTAGTGCTGAAGATTCATAACCTACCCTGGACAATCTATTCTGATATTTCAAGGGCCTTGGAAAATCCTCTCTAACACCCCACCTGAACCTCCCTTGCTTTAGATTCATCTTGTTTGAGGCACAGTGAACAGACTACAGAAAACCCCCTTCTTCTCTGCAGTAGCCTTTACATACAGAAGTTTGTTAGCATATCACTCCATGGTCTTCCTTTCAATAGGTTAACATCCCCATATCATTCACTTTTCCCCCATGTATTGTGTTTGTGTGGCAAGGTTTTGGAGGCTACAGGGGTGGCTTCTGTGAGAAAATGCCAGAAGTTGCCCCCATACCAGATACTCCAGGACAGACCCACCACTGGCCAAGGCTGAGCCCATCAGTGACAGTGGTAGCACCTCTGTGATAACATATTTGAGAAGGGGAAAAAACTGCTGCACAACAGCATCTGGAAGAGAGGAGTGAGAATATGTGAGAGAAACAACTCTGCAGACACCAAGGTCAGTGAAGAAGGAGGGGGAGGAGGTGCTCCAGGTGCCGCAGCAGAGATTCCCCTGCAGGCCGTGGTACAGCCCATGGTGAGGCAGGTTGTCTTCCTGCAGCCCATGGAGGTCCACAGTGGAGAAGATCTCTACCCTCAGCCCGGGCAGGACCCCACGCCAGAGCAGGGGGATGTGCCCAAAGGAGTCTGTGACCCCATGGAGAGCCTGTGCTGGAACAGGTTTGCCGGCAGGACCCTATGGGGGACCCACACTGAAGCAGTATCTTCCTGAAGGACTGCACCCTGTGGAAAGAACCAACGCTGGAGCAGCTCATGAAGAACTGCAGCCCATAGGAAGGAAGGTTGGAGAAGTTCATGGAGGACTGTCTCCGTGGGAGGAACCCCACACCAGAGCAGGGGAAGAGAGTAAGGAGGAAGGAGCTGCAGAGACAACTTGTGATGAACTGACTGCAACCCCCACGCTCCATTCACCTGCGCTGCTTGGGGCAGGAGGAAGTAGAGAAACTTGGGAGTGAAGTTGAGCCCAGGAAGAAGGGAGGGGTGGAAGGAAAAGTGTTTTAAGATTTGGTTTTATTTCTCATTATCCTACTCTGATTTGTTTAGCAATAAATTAAATTAATTTTGCTGAGTTAAGTTTGTTTTACCTGTGAAGGTAATTGGTGAGTGATCTCCCTGTCCTTATCTGGACCCACAAACCTTTCGTTATATTTTCCTCCCCCTGTCTAGTTAAGGATGGGGAGGGATAGAGTGGCTTGATGAGCACTTGGTATGCAGCCAAAGTCAACCCACTACACCCCACAACACCTTACAAAGTTTGAAGTCATTGCTCTTTTTTGGACTCTTTCAAATACTCAGCCTCTTTTGTGAAAATAGGTGCCCCAAACTGGGTACAATATGAGGCCCTACCAGATGAGTTAGTTAATATGAGCAGTCATTCTTCAAAGATTTTGTATCTCCCCATCACAGGATTCTTTCTCTCCTTTTCTATGGATTTCGTGAGTAAATAGCTGCCAGTATTGCAGTGCAGTATGTGGGTAACATCTGAAAACACACCATTGATTCAGCATGTGCTGCACTGCAAGCTGTAAACAAATGAGACTAAGTGTTAACTGAAATTTGCATAATAGGCCTAGGAAAGCTTGACCTATCTGAACAATAGATGGCCAACTATGGGATAACAAAATTAATTATATTAAGCCAGAAGAGTAGTAAAACCAGTTTATTAAGACCAAGTAGCAAAGATAAAATCAAGCTCTGTGTAGAACAGAACCTGTGGATGGATGTACTCACAGATGATAGATAACATTCTTGTAGCCTTTTTTCATAATAATGAGGCTAGAAGGCTTGAAACAACCCATTAAAGCAAATGTCCTAAAATTAAGTGGAGTAGTAATCAAAATAAGGAATTAGAAATGTTTCCAATATGAATATCTCTCTAACAAAAGTACAGTCATAACTGAACCAAAAAATACTTCTGTGGCACTGGAGATTTAAACTCCTCAAAGGTGGTTACAATTTAACAAGACTCTGACCCATTTTTCCACAATGAAGTCCTTAAATAACACACACCTGTTCATCATTTGTTGCCTTTTTCTTTTTATTTTTCTTTTTTTTTTTTTTTTCCTGAAAGAAAGATGTGCTAACTTGGCTTCACTTGGAAGCAAAAATTACTTAATGAAAATATATTACAAGAGAGTTATTTTTCTGCTATGAGTCAGTCTCCCATCTCAAAACCTCAACCACAGCAACCAGTCTGAAAGCTAAACCACACAAGTGTATATTCAATTCCAATAAAACACTTAATAAGTCTAAACTGGAAATAAAGCATTGATTGGCTTTTGAGATAACACATTTTGAAGTGTTCAGAAGAGTCTGCATCAAAGAGTGACTGTTCTAAGCTCTTCGAAAACTTTTAAGAATGCAACACATTATATACATTTAAAAATAACAGCAGTCTTACCTTTGCTGAGTTTGGTGGCTTTTCACAGGTCCTTTGCTCTTGATCTTTCTTTCCTTTCACTCCTGCTCGCTGGGAAACCTTGTGGTCACAGTCCCTACTAATGCAAGAGAGGTTTCCCCACTTTTAGCTTCAAGTCCTACCAGGTGCATATTGCAGCTCTGAAAATGTTCCCCTCTGGGAATATTTCAAGGCAATTGCTGTAATAAACTCCGTCTTTCATCAGCTGCTAAAAGGTTTCCACTCTGCCCTCTGCAGCATGTTTACCTCTGTGGAAAGAGCCCACCAGAGTTAGTGTTAAGTGCAGATTTGACTCTGGACTCCCAAACTGAGAGAGTGGCACATGAGTCTGTGAGAACCTTTGGCAATTCCCTATCCAAAGTCTGCTATAAACGAGTGGTAACCCTGCAAGGGAGACGTCAGACAAATTTGTTAGTTTTGACAGCATGGATATGAGTATTCAGATGTTAGATGAGTGCTGGGGGTAACCTGGTCTGCCCTGAGCACCCCATAGTTGTCTGCTCCACAGCTCAAGTCTTGTGGGGAAACACTGCAGTCTGAGGCAGTGCATTATACTGATGTCTCAGATCTCCACCATGACCCCTAATAACTAGTGGTCATGCTCAGCTGCAGCAGTTTGATTTCTGCTAGGAGGCAGGGATTAATCGCTGAATAAATTAGGACTCAGTGTTTTGACACAATGCCAAGAATGATGGGTCCTATCTCTGGCTTCGATGCAGTTCCTTTGTCCTGATCAGCTGCTACTTCAGGCACTGAAATGGCAAACACTGACTGGTGATTTGTCTAGAGTAAGATACTCTAAAGTGTACAACGGATTAAAATGATATTCATCTGACCCTTGAAGGACTCCAAGGCAGGAATAGCAAATCCTTCTTCCTCCCTGTCTTGGAACTTGCACTCCCCCCAGTCTGAGAAAATGACCATTTTGTTTATTAAGAGAAAAGGATGGTTTTCAGCCGGAGAGAGCTTAATGACTTCTTAGACAGATAGCACTATTGACATTTTGTAGGTCATCATTGGTGGAAGTATTAGAAAAATGTTAAGAGGGAACTGTCAATTGGAAGGATACCACAAAGCTTAAAAACAGTACTTATTAGTTCGTAGCAGCTCGTTTACATCAGGGCCAGGAGAGTGAAAAGCCTCTGTAATTACTAACTACAAATGTTTACATTATCCAGGGAATTGCAAATTCCCTTTAATTGCTGATAGCAGTTCAGATACTTGAGGGAAAGGAAGTAAAACACAGGGAATAAGATCAGTTGCTACATCCAGTTCTCACTCTTTCATCCTAGGGGGAAACAAGCTGCTGTGAAAACAGGAGCAGTACAAGGACTATTTAGCTAAAAGCTAAAAACTTTTGAAAAGCTGAAAATAAACCAGCAAGTTATGGTACTAAGCTCATTCGAAAAATTATGACATAGCACCACAGATTTCTTCTGAGTTTATAATTCACCTACATGTAACCAAGTGTTTTGGTCCACAGAATAAGTATACAGGATCACCAGGCAAAATTTCATGTGTGCAGTTAATTTACTTTCCTTGAAAATCCCCTTTGCACATGCAATTAGATCATACTAATGCCATTTGCTTTCTTCTTGTAATCTGCTTGACAGACAAAATCACAGCTATGAACTAATAAAATATCTTGAGAACCTTACAAACCAAAAAATGTGTATCTACTGAAACAAAGTGTTCTGCCTGAGAAAGATAAGCTCCACTTAGAAAAGTATCTTGTATTTTACACATGACAAAACAATACTGAAGCACCTCTGAGCTGTGTCTTGAGGCAAACTAGCATTTAACATCAGTCACCAAAAGCAAGCTGTAAATTTAGTTATGTTTCTTACCAGTACTGAGAATTTTATTATAATATTCATTAACCATTGTTTTTATTTGAGAACTTACATCTACATAACTCATGGAACCCTCGAAAAGATTTGCCAAAGGCAATTAAATCCTGAAAACCTGTTGGCATTAACATCAGCAAATCCCACACTCTAGGTCTAAAGGATTGGTTCGAGGATTCATAGATGTCCTTTACATAGTCATTAGTGTTTCAGGCTGCCAGTTTCTTGTACTAACAAAAATGGCCAGTACAGCCTTTTGTCAAAGTGAACAAAAGCAAAGTGCATTAGGAGGGTAGTTGGGCCAGGCAGTGAAGCATTTGACCTTACACCTTTGTTTTGCTTCTAAAATGGCTTTGCTTTCCCCTGGCATCCAGTCATTGCCTAGGTCAACAGAGCAAATTTTAGAGTGTTTCCTTTATTCTCATAGGGCTCTTTCACTCACAGACCCCCATACATGTATATATATATATATATATATATATAAAGAAAGGGATGATGTGAGAAAATTCCAGATAGCAGAGGAAAAAATGCATGACAAAGATTTTGAGAGGTCTAGGAATAAGTGAAGATGCCATGCTATGAATATAGTAAAAGCCAGGGGAATAATAGAGAGACATTTTGGTCTAGGAAAACAGGAAACCACATCTAGGATATGGACACTTTTTTTCATTTAAAAGAATCATGAGCCAATCATATTTTTTCACTGATGGCAACTACTGGTATGGGATAGGGTGAGCAGCTTGTAGCGTAAGTGAAGTGAGAGGAGGATGCTCCTAAAGGCATATAACTTGACAGAAAGTAATTTTCAGTTTCTATTGCCACGAAATGACCACGTAAGCAGGACTCCTTTTACAGTTCTCCCTTGAACACAAACTTTGTCTAAAGTAAATTCATTGGGTTATGGAGATACTGACATAGTATTCTTGAATCACAGTCCTGGAGAAAAAAAAGTTGACAAATGGAAATGTTAGGTCTTGTGGAGTCTTTTTTCCCCAAAGCAGGTGTGTTAGAGCCCACCACTATACAAGTAACACTGCTCAAAGAAGAGTGTGAGAAGACAAAATGCCATCATGACTTCTAAGTAATTAATGGTATTCATAATCATATGAAGGAATAAATTTTTTTTTTAAATGAAAGCTAAAGAGTCTTCCATGAAATACATAGGATATACCCACAAGGGAGCATGAATACTGATACATTCGTTTTTTAGATATTTTGGTTTTGTTAAAGCTTTCACTGGCACTACAGTTACCAATCTAGAAAGCAAATATTAATAATTTGTCATACAGAATTATAAGATCCTTCCTAAAAAAAAATAAATCTGTTGCAATTTGCACATTTTATATTACCCAAAATCCTTGGGTTAAATGTCAGCACACAAAAAATGAATCCCCCAAAAGACAATGTCTATTAGGTGTAGTTAGAGTGATCCTCACTGTTATATATTTTACATATACTGCCTGTCATCTGCACTTGGAAAAGAAAGATGAATGAAAGTCATTTGAACTTCCATGTCATTTTCCTGTATTGTCTCCACCAGGCTACCAAATTCAATGTGTTGTGAGGATTTATTAGATACATGCTATGCAGTATTGTAACACATGAACAGCATTTTTTGTCAAGATGTGGAGGGCTGCCAAGATAGGCAGGGGCTGGGGCACATGGCATACATAGAGAAGCTGAAGGTGGGTTTGTTCAGCCTAGAGAAGAGGGGACTGAGGGGGAACCTTATTGCTGTCTACCTCATGGGTGATTATAGGGAGGACAGAGCCAAACTCTGCTTGGATAGGCACAATATAAGGATGCAAAGCAAAGGCACAAATCACAGGAGGGACAATCCTATGAGGAAAAAAATATCTCCTAATAAACAAAGTTGAACTCTGGAGCGGGTTGTCCAGACAGGTGTTCTCTGTCCTGGGAGACATCTAAAACTCTCCTGCATATGGCTTCAGGCAACCTGGTCAACTGCAAAGACCTTCTTTGAATATGGAATTGGACCAGATAACCTCAGAGGCCATATTCACCAATGCGGTGATAACTATTCATCCTAGAGAGGTATGGAGCCATTTTTGTAAGAGCAGTAATTTTAGAGGAGGCCACAAAAGTGGGAATATATAAGAGGAAACTGTCTGAGTTTAAAAGACACTAAAAATTACCCTTGTTCATATCTCTTTCAGCATTTAAAAACCAAAAGGGATTCTGAAATTCTGATTTACAAATGAATCACATCTCTGAAGAAGAGTATATAAAGTGAGAAAATAGTTCAAACACTGGTAATCACTGATTTCTCTGGAACATAAAGTACAAGCAGAATTCCCAGCTGGTTAAGGTAGCAAACATGGGGGTGGAGAGAAACACTAATTATACATTAGCTCAGTTAGACTAATTCATGTGGGACTGCATCACATGAATTGATGAAATAAATGTTAGTATATGAAATGATGGAAGAACTAGTAAACATGTAGTTATTGTAAACCCATCTCTGTGATATGTAGCCTGGATTTGTAAATGCTACAGTAAAAGTGAGACTTTAAAAGAGGTAAGATCTGTCCATCCTGCATATATCCTACAATTTGTTTTCAACAGCAATTAAACTGACAGTAAAATCAGCAGAAAAAGAATGTAAACATCAACTGTAAACATAAGTCAGCGCCTAGGAACTTCTGGAAAAGTGAAGTAATGATAACTCTGGGGGACAAAGCATAGTTTAATTATATAGAAAGACAAATTAAGTCAATAAAATCAAGGTATTTGATTATACCAAAAGGGAAATAACTTGGATGTTAAAACAAAAGATAGAGATTCTGCTCCAAATCTTTACTTGGTGTAAATCCTACAGCTCTGGCAAAGTCTTGGGTCGATCATGTCTACATAGATCATACCTATGTAGAACATGCCTAGGGATCCAAACTTCAAGATGTTTATTTTGGGAGAAAGTAAGGTATAGTTCATATTCCTCTTTTCACACTGAATAGTGTTTTGTTCTTCAGAGAGTCCTCATAATTCCATCAAATTATTTGCAAAACAAAATAATATTCATAGTGCTGAAACTTCAAGGTTTAGAAGAAATTAGGAAAAGTGAGCAAACCTGATAGAGGAACATCGGTGGCTTTTATGCCCATAAACAAAGCTCATGCTCCTCTATATCCCTGAGGTCTAAAGGATGTGCTTTCCATACTGTATATCATTCAAAATCTGTTAACACATATCTTTCACCTGGAAAGACAAACACATCTTTCTGCAATTTTGATAAATTCCCTATTTTAAATCAGAGCATATTGTCATAAACAGGTACATTTAGGATAGGCAATATGCATTACTGTGAAAAAGTGCTTGTGTACATGGCCTATGTGATCACACTTAATTTCTAGAACTCACCCTCTGAGAGTGGCTTTAGTCATTTATTTTAGAGTGTATTTACATAAACACAAGTGATCCCACCAGGATCTGTAGGTTAGCACTGAGGACGTCAGCCAGCTTTGGTATTCAATGTGAAAGTTGTTCTCTCCTCCACAATTTCTCCTTTGTGACACTGAATAAGTAACAGACCTGTAGTTTTTGAGGGCCACACACAGAGGTTTTGTGATAATCTTTTGAATTTGATATGAATGATATTTGATTTGAATTTGAAATGTCTTTTAGAAAGACTTTACATTCTGATTTTGAAACTTTGGACAATGGAGAACACATGACATTTTTATTAGATGGCCCAACAATCACTTACCTTCATCTTAAAAACAATAAATCTACATTTAAATAGAAACTGAATTTCAGCTTTTGAAGTAAGCCACTCCATTGCTCTGGGCTTCCTTTTCCACCTTCTGTATTTTGTTCACTTAGCCCAGATTGAACCAACGTGTTTCCTGCAAGCAAAATTCATCTTGAGTGATGCTTCCTTCTCACCCATGATGACATTTATCCCCAAGAAAATAGCTCTTGTACAGGTCCTTGTGCAACACCAGTGCAAACCAAGCTGCTACCTCATCCAAAGAAAAGGCAAGGCAGGGGGCAGATTCTTGCCCACATAGGACTTAGAGTATCTGCTGTGTCTCAGGGGTGGGGAAAAGCATCCCAAGTCATCTGCCTCCACCTTTCTGAGTGAAAGCACAGAGGCATATGGCATACAAAGGCGTGACATGCCATTGCCCCACCAGCACACACAAGAATTTGGAGAGGTGCATTCCTGCATCAAGGGTTATCACCGTGTCCAAGCATGTTTTGGAGGTAGGTGAAGGAGCATCTCCTGCACAGGCAGTGTGCGTGAGAGAACTGGAGGAGGAGGAGGAAGGTGTTCTTCCTCCACAGGGTCAACCTCAACTGCCACATGGCTGTTGCTGCTGCCACGTTAATAAGCAGAGAGGATCCCAGACTCACACTGGGACTGCCACATTTCTTCCTTTACCACTGCTGCACAGCATCTGTTACAGTGTCTGTTACAAATAACATAGCACAGCGTCACCCAAAGAGAAGAAACTGTATTGGTGCTGACTTACAAGTGGAATAAATTGTTATATTTCTTCTCATAACCTGCTATGATTAAAATTCCTACTCAATGTTTTTTCTGCTAACTTGTGTTTATTTAGAAAAAAACACTTAGATGGCTTATATGGGTAGGAATCCTCCCACTTTTAGCACAATACTTTCAATGATTTGCTTTTCTAGCTAGATCTTTTTCCCTTCATTACTCAGGTGAATGTCAAACAACAGTCTTGGCCTGCATACAGCAGATAATGCATGTTGACTCTGCTTCTAACAAATTAATGATGTATCTTTGGTAAGATACCATTTTCTGAATATTCATTTTCTCAGAGGAATTGGATTCTTTCTGCTGATTTCAGCAGCCTTTGTTCTAAACCACCAGCCACCACTATTATATTCTAGTAAACACGACATCCTGAAGCGAGGGTTCAACCAATACTAATAGAATTCTGGCAACACCCAACTGCCTAAAAGAAACCCAGGTTGATACCTGTGATGACAAAACATTTTAAATGTTAGTAAATTAGGACCTTAGCATGGCTGCTACCTATGGAGAAAAATGGCATGTCTAAATAGCTGTAGAAAAAATAGTGGGCGGGAGGAGGGAGAGCTTCACAAGTGATAATTAACATAGCGAACTATATCACAAGCGGTATAGTAGTTTTGTAATAGATCTGAAGTGGAGAAAAAGGTAACACATAAAATCTTCTTAATGAGCATTTAAACACAAAATTCCCAAAGCAAGAACTGAATCAACAAGGGCAAGTCTCACTGAGCCAAATCTTACTGACACCTTGCTATCTCCTAAATTGGGGTGACAAGCTGTCTGCCCCAGGGACTCATGAGCTAATGAAACAGGGGAAACGCACTTAGATATGAGTACAGCCACCAGGTTCTAATCTCTCCCACAGAGTATCTCAGCTGTATAACCCTTAGACTTGCACAGGCTGCCCTAATTCACAGTCTGTTCAAATGCTGCACTTAATGCTTCTTTTGCCTTTGATTTTCAGTTTATAGTAGCTCATAAGGGTATAATAAGTGCTTTACTTAAGTGAAGAGGTATTTAGGTGCTTTGTGACATAGATACATGCTTTAAAGAATTTTCCAAAGCACTCACTCAGGTAACTGCCATCTCTGCTAATAAGCATGAAGCTTTCCAGTATCTTGAGATCTATACATTTCTTTAAGAATCTGAACTATATGCTTGCCGAGATCATTTAATACCACTCATGGTGAGCTATGTTTGAGGAATTAAGCCTCAAACAGACTGTATTTTTTTTTTTGTAGCTGCAACAATACTATGAAGCTGGATGTAATGCTGAAATAAGAGATGCTAACAAACCTCCTGGTGATAAATCTTTTAGGCCAGCTGGTCAGTAAGCCTCATTTTGAGCCCTTCTGCATATTTAGTGACCTCTGAAAAATAATAGAAACAGGACATATTTTGAAAATAAAGACATATACTCACAATAATAGTCTTAGTCCTGCAAACCTTCTTGCAGCCTACCACATCACTGGGCTCCAAAGCAATTGTAAATGGAAACCCTGTCTGTGTATAAGTAAACCTGAATCCTCTTCAGAGAATAATCCTAAAATTCAGTTCATGCCCACTCCTTAGGGACTAATGCTGCAAATAACTGTCTCCCACTATAAGGAAAAGTCTGGCAAACCAAAATGATAATGAAATAATTTTGCAAATTGGACCCATTAGTTACTAGTCCACTGATTCAAACTCCCATGAAGATTCAGCTGAATGGAAGAATGAATAACTTTACCTTGAAAGCTTGTTTTGACCATAGTTGTTTACAAAAGCAAACTTCTAAAGGTACTTCACTTTTTTTTAATCCCTTATAAAAACGATTTATTATTTTTATTTCTATTTCAAATGCTTAAGAACACTCATTATGAAAAGAAATGTAGCTCAGCAGGATCCTCACACAATATGTTGGTTACAATTCTATGGTATTTATTTAAAACTGAGAAAAATGTCCCTGGCATAATGCCAGTATCTTTCACTACTGTCTAAGTCAGCACAGAGTCTGCATAACTGTAGAGGTTAAAAAGGCTAGATTTTGGGTACTTTTACTTGTTTCTTTAATTATTGAGGAGAAAACAGCTGGTCACTAGAGGCTGATAACATTCCTACTGTTAAAGACCTTTTTATCTCCTAGGGTAATGAGAGACTTTACTTTTTATAGAAATAATTATTTCTATATAATGCTAGGATTTTTACATATGTCAAAATTTGTATTAATTTTAATTAAAAACAAGTCAGTATAATACCAATATAGGGTGACTATGCAAAGATGACAAATTACAAATTATTTATAATTAAATATTACATGTGAAGCTAGTTAGACGTATTCATATTTATAATTAACAATAATCTGAAATAGAGGTGTATGAAAACCAAGACCTATTACTGTATAAAGATTATCTTTCTATAAGATCTTGCTCTCTCTTATGAAATTACTCATGTAAAAGCTTATAATTAAATATTACAATATAAAGTAAACAATATGAGTAAATTATGGGTTTTACTTTTAGTACCTTCTTACATTCTTTTTGTTCTGACTGATACATGTCCTGTGGCAAGTAACTGAATTTTTTCAACATTATGATATACAGTTCTCTAATCTGTTGGTAATATGGTAATTGAATAGTTTGTACATGGGTAAGATGTTGTGGCAGTTCATCACCTCTGTAATTTCAAATGTTTTTTATAATGATCTCTGATGTGATTTATGGAGTTATACAGGGAAAATTAATTTAAATATTTGCAAATCTTTTTTTCTATACAAAGTATCTTTTGACAATATTTTTACTTTCAATATTTGTAAAATAATCTCTGAGTTTACTTAAGTGAGATCTAAGTGATATTCCAGATTTCAGAATGTCATGCTATAAGTCAAAGTGTAATGAATTTTTGATAGATTGATGTGAATCTGATTTTCAGAAATGTTGAGTCCGGTCATACCAGTCCAAGCTAATAAGAGCAAAAAAGCCTTTGCTTCTCTAAAATAAATCAATTTGTTATTCAGATGTGCATTTTTAAATTAACATCCATAAATACCTCATAAAAGCTCAAGAATAAATAAAGAACATGATAAATTGAACCAATTCTGTTAGCTAATCTGCAGCATGGACTTGCATTGCTGCTAATAGCAGAAAAAAGATTTTAACATCAAACAGCACCAGGTCTTTTTTTATTTATTTTAGATAACACCACTATTAATAGCTGTCGTGTCACAAGTTAAATGAGTAAACGTGTGCATATACATCTGTGTAAAAATGTACGATAATAAAGACGTAATAATTATGTATGTGCTCATGTACAAAAGGTAAATCTCACTGCCTTTGTTTGAAAGGCAGCACGGCTCCAAACATTTTTGCTTTTGAAGCCTCATAGACTCCTTCCTTTTCTTCATTTCTCACTCCCTCTCTAGGGTGAAGGACATGAGGGCATGTGTATTGCTGACAGGAAAAACCTTGCTTAATGAAAATAAGCTGAGCTAAAGGTTCTAGAAGAAGGATATCTCAACATTGAGATGATATGTATTTGCTTTCTGTGCATTTTAGGACCAAACGGATGAAACACTGGTGCCAGCAACTGGAGTGTAGATAAGGAACAGATCAAGAGCTTTTCGTGTGGAAAGATTGCATTAGCCTAGGGAACAATAGTCTCCAGATACTGCTGAGCCACAGTGTAAAGAGGAAATATAATTTAAACAAGTGAGAGCAGGTATATATTACCGACTGACCTACTGCTATGGTTCTCATTTCTTAACCTTTAAAGAGAAACATCTATTTATTGGAGGACAAAAGTATGGTCCTGGTGTAGAAGAGAACGTGACATATCTCAGCCCACAGTAAAATATGGCTTGTGTTTGCAGAGCGTTCTTCACACAAATGAATATATACACATAATAAGTCTGTCATTATTTTGTTTTCTTCCCTGACTATAATAAAAAAATCAAAACAAAGCCCAAATATTTCTCTGCAAGGATTTTAAATGAATGTTCTACACAAGAGAAGCAATCTTTCCAATTTTGTAAGACATATTACATGAGCACATAAAGGGTGACTGTAGACACCCTTTACTCAGCATTGCATTTTACCATCATAATGGAAATTCTGCCTTTTATTGTAACACTTAGGGCTCATACTACTTCTAAGCAGACTAGAAAGGGCACACTCGTTTCCATGGCTCAGTCCCACATTGCTGCAGAGATCTCTCTATCACAGGCTACCAGCCTGCAGGGAGAGAAACCAGGAAACGGGTCAGCCCGGCTCAGCAGTGTTCAGCTAGGTGGATCCCTAAAAATTGTCCCATGGCAGTTCAGATCACTTTAAAATTTTTGCATGCTGAGGCGCTTATATATTTATATATAAATTTATTCATGAGTTGTTGGAGGTCTCTTACAGGAAAACCCCATGAGTAGATGTAGCTGAAGGAGTGGCTTCTCCCCCCAAAAAAGCAGCCAGGGCCTCCAAACTCACCACAGTCTGAGCAGAAATGCATACTTAGAAGCCAGATGGATCTGCTAAGCTCGGTGGCAGAACAGACCAAAGCCTTGAAATGAATCCAATACAAAGTTTATGACACTATTTTATTAGCATTTTAGAGATAACCTCTTACAGACATTTCTGTAGAAAATGGGTGATTGTACCTCAGTTTTCTCTTTTCATTGTGTTCAGTTTTAATAACACTATCACTACCTCATGTTGTGGGGCATTTCAAGGAAATAGCTGTTATAAAAATAACAAACAAAGTACATTAACCTGGAAACTTTTGACATCAACAAGCCTGCTTGCATGCGTAAGTATTGGGCACCACAGAAAATTTTTAGTTAATATTTCAGCTATCATCAAGGTATCACCTTGAAACAAAAGTCTATGTTACTGAATATTTCTTAAGACATAATTTATTTGTTTGATCTCCATATTATCCTGTAATGACCCCTTTGGAAGGATCTTTCAGCACGATCTGCTACAGAAAAAGCAAGTACATACATGTATATTTTTTCAAATCTTCATATGCATTTAATCCTTTCTCTTGATACAGTAACATAGTCCACAGATAGGATTGATCATGTTCAGAAAGGAGAAAATCCATAACCTCATGAATTTAATATTACATATTTGCATATTGACTGGGAGTAAATAAATAGATGTTTACTGAGTTCTATGCACTATTTAAAATAAATAATTTAACTATATACTATTCTAAAATACTATCCAGGAAACTATATCCATCCTCCTAAGACTCAAAGCACTCCTAGTCTTTGTAAAATTAAAAATATCATGTAAATAATATTTACCTGTACAGTAACCTACCAATTTTTCCATCTTTACAATTACTGGTTTCACAACATGGAAATGATTGACTTCCTGGTCAGAGGTATGATTCAGCACAAGCAAAGATAGGAGAATGTGACCTGAGCAACATGGTTACCTAAAAGTTAATCTTGTTCCCACTGAATGGTTTCACAAACTGCCAGGGAAGAAGGACTACCTATTTGACTTTATGTGCTCCTTTCAAAGATGCAAGCAGAACCTAGTAACTCTTTTCAGATATATACACCTTTCATAAGCCAGATTTTTTTTCAGTGTGTATCACAGATACATCCATACACCATGGAATTACAGAGCTTCTTTACTGGAATCAATGCGGTTAAGAACAAAAGCTGTTTGCAAAGTGACATGTTTGAAAAATAAGACTTTCGGTGTAATTAATAGAGCTGTGAATTAACATCAAGTTATTTTCCTCCTCAAATCAAATTACAGCCTGAGATAACTACATGCTGTTTCCAGAAAATTCCATAAAATACATTTACAGATGTGCATTCCCTATTTAGAGTTTTAGTAGAGTAGCCGTGTCTCATGCCCTTCACTATGTCACAGCCTTAACTTACACCTAAGTTCCAAGAGACACAGTTTCTGTCAGATTATTTTATCTCTCCAAGACATTTAGTAGAAGACTAGCAGCAAAGCCACCAACTCAGCTTTTCTCTTTGTTCCCTCAATCCAGGTATTCCAAAATTAACATAGAACATAGAGGGGAAATAAATAAATAAATAAATAAATAAACCCCCCTGAACCAGTGGAAAAGTCAGCTAAAGCAGATAAGGGGAAATTGTGGTTAAAAGGAAAAAGGTTTAAAACCACCATGTTTATTTTATTCCTTTCTCTCTTACTTGAGACTCAACCTAAGGTATATGTGTGTTCTACAGAGGCCACAGAAGAGTTTGTGTCATACACCCATGTTTATGATTTAAAACATGGAAAACACAAGTTCTATCTCTTTGCTGTTATAACCAAACTTTAATCTCGTGACTGTGGGGCACATTACAACCATGTATACAGAAGCATTATGTGCAGGAATGAAGTACCTCTTATTTCCACTGGGAAATCCGAGGGCAAAGTTTTGTGTTACATCTTTATGTACCCCATCTGACCTGGTACTCCAGGAGTGGGCAGCCCCACTCCCAAAACACCTGCCCTACCTGCAGGGGTAAGTCCCTAAAATTGTCTTGAGTTTGACCTCAAGTCTGCGCAGCCACAGATGATGAAGCCAACAAAAAATATGTTTTTGCAGGATGGTGGTCTGCTGTACAGGCTGGTTGAACTCATCTGACCCTGCAGATGCACAACTGCAATTTCTGATCAAGGAGAAGGGGCCCAAGAACTACAGGAGGAATGGGATTGCCACCTTCAGAGGCAGTCACTGTTAGATGGGGCTACACATGAAACCTGTGCTGAGATATAAGAGCTACCAGGGTATGACACAGTGGAAAGTACCCAAAGCTGGTGCAGGTCTAGGTCTCCAGCCTCATGACCAAAGTGCTGGGAGAGGAAACTACAAGTATAGTTGTGAGGTGTTGAGAGGACCAGATGAAGGCAGCTAGGTCATTTGCTGAGTGGGGATGTGCTTAACATTTAAATGCTTCCCTGAGATACAACCTTAATTAATTTCAGTGATGAAAGACTATGATGGGAAGGGAAGTTGAGGAGGGAAGATGAAGAAAGAAGCTATGATGTTGGGAGAAACAAAAAAAGCCTTTCTATCCCTGATCTTCCTCAACAGGAGAAGGGAGGAAATAATGCACATTTCCTGATTTATTGCCAGTCATTGACTTGGCTGTAATGTTTATTACTCTCTTAATCTGCCACAAATTCTTTTTTTTGACCCCACAGCACACGCATATCATCAGCCAGCAAAAGTCTCTTCTTCCTCCCTTCATGGACCAGAGCAAACAAAGGGACAGTACACACCATGCCATGCCTCTGCCCCACTGTCAAAGCTCTGTGAGGTGGTGTAGCAGAAACATGTGACCTGCCTTCCTTTCTGACATTCACTTTCAAACCATTTGCAACTTTGTGCTGGAATGGCTGTTGTGCCTGAACTTTTTGGAGCAGAAAATGGAGGGTAGGGACAAACACAAGTATGGTTTCCTCTATTCATCTCTCTTTCCCCAAACACCAGCACAGACATCAAAGACAATTGAACCTGTATTGTTTGTAGAATTAGTGTATCCACTACATTTTACTGCTTTAATTATCTGCCTTGTTTTCCTCTGTCTCTGATTCTCCTCCTCACCAGATCAAAGACATTGTCATGTACCATTTGAAATTGCTGGAACAAAAAACACTAGCATACATTTCAGAAAATTATACATTTACTGTATATGTCCCAGCTTTTTAGCATGGGTGACAATGATGTACTTTAGATACAATCGAGAACATCAACAGATTGTATTACAATCTGTCACACATTCTCAGGAGGGAGAAACTGGCAACTCGCTACACTGAAGAACAGTAATCAAGCATCTGGAATATTACAGTGCAAGTAGATTTTATATGATCTGACTAGTTGAAGCAATTTATAATAATGACTTTTTAAAAATGAGCTTGCCAATAAGAGGTGTCTGTAACAAGCTTATGTTCATATTGACACCAGAACACGTAATGCATGTGTCTCTCTGATCAATATTATCTCTCATCTATTTTACTAATGACACTGGTCTAAATTATTTGCACCCAAACCAGATGCAACTTAAAGGAAAAAAAAAAAAATCTCTTGGTGCTAATCAGAAATAATACCCTGTTTTTATAGATGCCTAATGCTCAGGAAGAACTTTAAGAATGCTCAGTAAGCAAAACATTTGTGTTATTTTCTGCACCATTGGCAAGTAAAACATAATAACTGCTTTCTCTCATGTGAGGAAAATGATATATTGAACAATCTGACATAAAAAGAAAGGCTGTCAAAAGATAATCAAAAGGGGAAAAAAAGTCCTCTGGTCTCTATCACTCTGAGCTTGGACCATTATAACAGTTCTTTTATTCAAAGAAAACCAATAAGAAAAGAATCAAGGGAACTGTGAATATGATGTTTAATTCCTGAAAGCACAAGTTATTAATGTTGTAGCTGAGTTGAAAAGCTCAGCATAGCAGCCTACACAGGCAGGGATCCCAGGGCAAAAAAATTCTAAGTTGCTTCTAAGGTTGTATCTGTCGATCAGGAGTACACAAAAAAGAAAGGAGAATGTTAAAGAGAATGCAATGATGTTCTCTCAAGACAAATACTTTAAAAGGGAGGTAAAATCAAATTCAGAAATATCCTATAAAATTATTTGCTTGGTGAGCCCTGAATTGGTCAGGTAGTTGGACTAGATGATCTTGTAGGTTCCTTTCAACTGAAAGATTCTATTTTATTCTATTAAATTTTATTCTATATATTTTATTCTATTCTATAATATAGTTATGCACAACTATATTTATTCAAACTTAAAATTGCTATCTTCCCATTCTGAAAATATGCATGTGAAATGGAGTCTTGAAATAGAAATTTTAGAGTGGTGTTTAAGAAGGATATAGTTTATGATTAAGGTATATAGTTAAGAATTAAGATCTAAGACACTTTAAACCTGGAATACTTATGAAATATATAGTAAGACCAATTAAATAGTTTTGACTTATTGCTAGACTTAAAGCCAGAATAGCTAAACACAGATTTGCAGAGCCTTAAAGCCATGGTCTGACCTAGTTCTCACAACCAATGACACCCGTGCAGCCAGAGGGCTGGAAACAGTAAAGGATATGAACTAAATGAAGAAATCGGACTAGTCATACATCATTCCTGCTCCTTGTCCTCTTCTTTCTACTTCTTGAACCCAAAACAACTTCTCCAGTCAGGCTAGTACTGACCATCCAGACCCACGTGCTGGGCCACAGTAGACACAGGAGGAGAGAGCTGCTATACCTTTCCTTCCTCTCTGGTCCAACAAGTGAAGTTTCCTATCATTTCTGTCAGTCATACATGGCTAAAGCAGAAAACTTACTCAGGGATGCTAATTTCCTTGTGTTTACTCTTGGAAGTGGCAAACCTGGTAATAGACATGCACACACATACACACCACAAGATTACAGACTTTTGGTGTGTCTCAGAGTCAAGAAAAACACCCTCTACAAGGAAATCTTCATGTGAGTGATAGCTCTAGCCCATTCACAATTGTGGGAGGCTCAGGAAAGCAGCTGTTCCTCTTACCAAGGGCCAGCCTTGCATCCAGTGCCTCCTTTTCTTCTGTTCTGTCCCAAATCCTGCAGACCCTTTCACACTCATCTCCCAGCATGTATCTGTTGGTCCATCTTAAAAAATCACTGGATCAGTCCCAAGAATTAGAGCTACAGGAACACTTCTGAATTCCTCTTTTGCCTTTCTTGGAGTTGTCTCAGTGCTGACGAGGCAATTCTAGAGCTAGATACAGTTTTGGAAGCATCGCAGTCTTCAGGGGAAGCCACCATGGTCTTGATTTTGGCCTAGCCTAACCTTATTATTTACTTGAGCTTCATTAGATCCACTTATTGACAAAAGATCCCAAAGAGGCAATGGAAACCCTAAAACCCTTATGAGTTATCAGCCTGAAGTTAGGAAGACTTCAGCCATAACATTGAGTGTAAGGGAACAGCAGAGGCTTAAAGGTCCTGGTGAGACATCCAGGAACAAAGACACACAGGCTCCTTTGTGTCTACACACAAATCCTAAATAGTGGAGAAGGACCTTTCCAGAGCACTTGGAGTTACCCAGAGTAGAGACTCCTATAAAAAAGGGTTAAAATGTGTGCTGTTTAACATCTTTGTCAGCAACATGGACAGTAGGAATTAGTGGAATTCATCAGAAGGGTGATCCAGGAAATTACAGCCCTGTCAGCTGGACTTTGATGCCCGGGAAGCTGATGGAGCAGCTCATCCTGAGTACCATCACACAACACATGAGGGACAACCAGATGATCAGGCCCAGTCAGCATGGGTTTATGAAAGGCAGGTCCTGCCTGACAAACCTGATCTCCTTCTATGACAGGGCAAACTGCTTCATGGATGAGGGAAAGGCTGTGGATGTTGTTTACCTTGACTTTAGTAAGGCCTTTGACACCATTTCCCACAGCATTCTCCTGCTGAAACTGGCTGCTCGAGGCTTGGATGGGCACACGCTTTGCTGGGTAAAAAACTGTCTGGATGTTCGTGCCCAAAGAGTTGTGGTGAACGGAGTTAAATCCAGTTGGCGGCCGGTCACGAGTGGTGTCCCCCAGGGCTCGGTGTTGGGGCCACTCCTATTTCACATCTTTATTGATGATCTGGATGAGGGGATTGAGTGCACCCTCGGTCAGTTTGCAGATGACACCCAGTTGGGTGGGAGTGTTGATCTGCTCGAGGGTAGGGAGGCTCTGCAGAGAGACCTGGACAGACTGGAGCCATGGGCTGAGGCCAACTGGAGGAGTTTCACTAAGGGCAAATGCCGGGGGCTGCCCTTGGGCCACAACAACCCCCAGCAGCGCTACAGGCTTGGGGAGGAGTGGCTGGAGAGCTGCCAGTCAGAGAGGGACCTGGGGTGTTGATTGACAGCCGGCTGAACAGGAGCCAGCAGTGTGCCCAGGTGGCCAAGAAGGCCAATGGCATCCTGGCTTGTGTCAGCAATAGCGTGGCCAGCAGGGACAGGGAAGGGATCTTACCCCTGTACTCGGCACTGGTGAGGCCGCCCCTCGATTCCTGTGTTCAGTTTTGGGCCCCTCACTACAAAAAGGACATTGAATGACTCGAGCGTGTCCAGAGAAGGGCAACGAAGCTGGTGCAGGGTCTGGAGCACAGGTCATACGAGGAGTGGCTGAGGGAACAGGGGGTGTTTAGTCTGGAGAAGAGGAGGCTGAGGGGAGACCTCATCGCCCTCTACAGCTACCTGAAAGGAGGGTGCAGAGAGCTGGGGATGAGACTCTTTAAGGAAGTAACAAGCTATAGGACAAGAGGTAATGGCCTCAAATTGTGCCAGGGAAGGTTTAGACTGGATATTAGGAAGCATTTCTTTACAGGAGGGGGTGTTAGGGGTTGGAATGGGCTGCCCAGGGCAGTGGTGGTGTCCCCATCCCTGGAGGTGTTTAAGAGTAGAGTCAACATAGCGCTGAGGGATATGGTGTAGTTGAGAATGGTCAGTGTTAGGTTAATGGTTGGATTAGATGACCTTCCAGGTCTTTTCCAACCTAGATGATTCTGTGATTCTGTGAAATGTAATAACCCTTGGAGAGAAATGTAAGCAGTGGCACATAGATTAAGTCTGGGGAGACATAGAACAGCTGGGCTGAATGAACAGCAAAGGGAGAAAAGAGAGTCAACACAGCGCTTTTGGGGAAAGCAAACTGTTCATAAAGACTTCAAGAGTATGGCTCCCAGTATGAACAGAGACAGTGTGGATGATTTGGCAAATGCCAAGGGAAGTAGTGAGAGGGATTAGGCAGTGCCTAGGGCATCAGCATCTGATGTGAGCACTACAGAAGAGGTTGGCCCCAGGAAAAGGAATGAGGTGCTGAAGTCCTGGCAGGGCATGATTGCTTTAACATCAAAAGATCGAGTGCTACTATAGCTCATTTCTTTGTTTTTACAGTCTGGAAGGCTCCACAGGGGTAATTCCTGCTCTGCTCTCTTGCCAAGGAGGAAGCCATGCACATATGACCTCTAATAGCTGTTTCTCCCCCACTGTTAGGGAACTGTAGAAGAGCACCTGTCAGGACGGGACATCTGCAGAGGCATAGCTAACCCTGACACATATGTAAAGGAGCCTGACAGCTCCCCAAAAGAAAGACCTTTCTATATGGAGGAAGCCTGAATAGCTTCTTGAAGATCAGAAAGTCACAGAATACATCAAGATGCCACTTCTCCATGGAACAGCTTAAGCATGACCGATAGGTCTGTTTCAACAACAATGTATACAGGCAAAGCTGCTGCTTATCTGCTGCTGTTCTGCTCTTGAAGCATGAGAAACCATAACCAGTTATTTGCATTTATTCAAAGGGGACTAAGAACAAGGACCACGAATGCTGAACTGAAAGATCAAACGGGACAAAAAATGAGAGGAAATCTTGGGCTAAGAGATAAAAAAGCAATACGTAGATCTCTCTCAATACTGAGAACAGTACTAGTAGAGTGAGACCAGTTCTCTTGTTTTGAGACTGGGATCAGAAAGAAGTCAGAAAGGCTACTGAGATGTGATGGCACAGTATGAGGGTCTTCACAATTAAGAAGGGATGAGTAAATAGGGTTCTCCTCTTTGGGAGGAGAAGAAGAGGAGGAAAAGACCACTGGAGCTTGAACGCTATGGCAAAAAGTACAGGGAAAGGTTCCTGACAGCTTTCTGATTAGGTTGTTAATGTCATGTTTCTTACAGCCTTGAACAGATTTTAGTGGACTGAAATGTTGATACTGATTTTGCAATTTCCTGATGGGGTTTTCTGAAGTCAACAAAAATCGGATCACTAAAATACAACAAGTAATTTTAAAATCCAAATCTGCACATTAATTTATGTGAATTTTGTGGCATTTTCTTGTAGATGAAAATGAAAATTAGGGTTGTGTGATTTGATTTGGATCAGGTCTCACTGCTATTAATGGAATTCTGTTGCTCAGTGCACTGGAACCAACTTAAAACTTCCTATCATACCTCAAAATTTACATAAATATTTCCCAAACTATTTCATTAGAGTTTAGAGAAAAAAACACAATCGATAAATGTAAATTCATTTAATTTCATGGTTAGTTCCTTAGTACTCTTTCAGTAAATGTCTTCTAAAATTTTTCTGTATACAATGAATTCTTCACAAATTAAGATTTGACAACAGCCTACTGTTATTTAATATTCACAAAGAAGAGAGAAGCTACTTTTTTAATGTAGAGGTTGCTAAAGTGTCAATATGAAAGACTCAGCTCTATGAATATGTTTGCTGTATGAGTCTTTATGGGAGGGATAGGAAAACCTTCTGACAGAATATTGCTTAAGAAATCAAACAAGGTGTTCTATCTTTTGGTCATTTTATGATATATTACTTCACACAGCAGCAAAGCCAAAAGCAAATTTATTAACATCTATCACATCTTTTTTTTCAAAATTACTTTAGAAATGTGTCTCAGTGTTGGATATTGTAAATTTTTTCCATTATGTGTGAGAGTATAATCAAATAGTAATAAAAGCTCTTTATTTACACAGTAGCTCTACAGTTCTGCTTACACAGGACATTTTCATCCTATTCCACTTTTAACAGTTGCAAACATAATGCTGATTTTGCAGCTGATATAGCAAAGGACAAGTCATGTTCAGCATCATGTCAGCTAGCTGTACTTAACTCATTGAGAATACAGCTTCAATTTGAGTGTGTGATACGATTACTACCAGAACTTATTCTTTTCTATACCACCTGCAAAATCACACCAAGCTCTGTCAGCTAATTTGTGTATTAAAAATTACATTTAAGTAGGATAATATTTGCACTCTCCAGCTAGATTTCTTTTACTCAGACAGGACTTACTCTGTAAAAATGACTTACTGGGTTTCAAAAATTAAACATTTTCTCAACTTTCATGAAAAACATTGAGGTACAGCAAGATACCGTCACAGGTCTGTGAGATGTGAACTTGTGTTATCTTCAGTCAAAATTAATTCTTTCACTTTGCTATATTAGTGCTCTGTATTAATTGAGAATCAAAAAAAATAGAGCTACCTCACTGCTCCCGTTGTATTTCATTGCCAATTCTTCCCTCTCTTCTGACCACATATTCCCACCGGTGTAACTGAATATGCAGTGAGGCTCCTGGCTTTAAAGCTTAGTGCTCCACAAGTCCTCATGGACTTAGTGCTTGTTCTGTCTTCATCCATTGCCCTTCTACATCATCCTGAGGAGTTTGAGCCAAAATCTGTTCCTAGAGACAGGGGGGCAAACCTGAAGCCACCATGCCGTGTGTGCTGGCTCACACTCTCGTTGTCCCCAGCTGCTCCGTTTCAGCTGGTCATCACCCTCGCAGCACACAGGGTCTGGGGGCCTGCGGGGCAGGAACCGGCAATGACTTGCAGGGGCAGTTGTTCATCAGCAAAGCACCCAGATAACTTCGTTAATACCTCTGTGAGTCATAGCAGAACTGCTCCAGAATGCCAGAACAGCAGTGGGATCCATTTAGCTGCTGTAATGGCTAAACCACTTATAACAACTGAATAATTTACCCTTGGTCTTTCTGAAACTAAACTGTGGCTCCTCCCTAAGGATACAAGAATACAGCAAGTATCTGGAGCAGTGGCTCCCAAACACATGAACAGACCACTGTCTAAATATTTTTAAGGAATTTCATATACCCTTCTCATATTCTATATTGGAAACGCTATAGATAGCAACGTTGCCATGGCCAGTGGTTGCATTAGTGGTGTGCAGAGAACACTGACAGTCTATGCTAAATCCTGCTGGAAACATGGTAACAAAATGAAGCTTTCCGAGAAACAAAAGATATTCATTAGGATGTCCCAAAATTCACCTGACAATGAAAATATTCTGCACTAATTGCATACACTAGAACAATGTAATATAGGTATCAAATAGTAATAGCTTTGTCCTTGTTGCAAAAAGAGCTTTTTAAAACAGCAATGGAATCTTTTAGTTATATATATTTAATCAGAAAATGCCTATTAATTTGAATCAGGAAAGAACTGACCTTGGAAAATCTGCAAAACAACATACAAAAACTTCAGAAAACATAAAAATATTTCAAGCCGGAACTTTTAAATTTAAAAACTGAACTGAATTTCCTGAACTAAAAATAAGTTTAGAATATAATTATAATAAAAGAGAAGGTTCAAAAAACTCACAAATAGAGAAGAAATATTTGATGTTATTAAATAAAGCATTTCAATTGACTTGAACTGACTATTTTCCTCATTTTTTGGTTGTGAAGGCTTTTTGAAATTTTGATATTGCGTTTCTTTTTTGCATAGGATACATTTCAGGCTCTAAAAATTGCACAGAAGACAAGCAAACAAATAAAAATCCTTCCTATCCTAAATAAAAATCATTAGTTTAGGAAAAAACTTTATCGCTGTGTCTCCTTGGCTTGGCGGAGGACTACCAAAATGCTTTGTGAAGCTCCATTGTACTGCAGTATTTAGAACAGTCGAGCTTTCCCTGACACTCATTGTTCTGCCTTCACTGTATAAAGCTCTCCAGTTTCTTTGTTTAAGACTGCTTTACAGAAGCAATTATAAAGAATACTATTTTTGTGCTTCAAGTATTCTTCGGTCAATGAAGGTTACAATAACATTTTCTTTTTAACATGGATGCTGAGCAAAAGGCCTAACCTTGCTGCTTCACAGCTCTGGAAACAATTGATCTGCTAGTTCTTTCTGAAAGGATGAAGCTAGCTGAAGTGAATGCAATATCATGCAGCTTAGAGCTACAATCGACCAGCACCTACACTATCTATGCAAGTACCTCAGTGGTCCCCTGCCCTGTGATGCTTAACGTATTTATCTTGTGAACGTGCTAGTGAAGATGGCTAAGTAAGGAAAAGAAACAGAACTACAAGATGATAAAGGACAGACTGACAGAGATAAAAATGCAGATGGACATTTAAGAGGGCCTCTAAGAATGGAAGGTTCCCAGTCTGGTTGATTTCAACAGGAATTAGTGCCTAAAACATTATTTATTAGTACCTAGACCCACAAAAGTTTAATTATTATTTAAATACCTAGCTCCCATGTCTTTCAAAGGGAATTAAAGATTGTGTAGACTATGCTGAGCTGCAGGTTTTCAGTAGACACTAAAACAGGTCTAAACAATTTGCCCAAGATCCATGCCCAAGAGCTACTTTGATCCCACAAATTCCACATGGGAGTGCCCAGCACCAGCTCACTCCTCTACAAGTTTCTTTCTAACATAGAGCTCTGTGGCACATTGTGTTAAGTTAAATTATTTGAAAAGGTTCCCAAAAATAACATGGTCCTAGAATATCACTGGTTTTGGTATGTGATTGCCTGGCTCCTCTATACAAAAGGAACCCAAGAGTTGCAGGCCAGGGCAGATTTGCAACAGGAGAAATCAGACTAAACTGTCAGGAAGACTTGGATGATACACTTACAATGTACACCTGTGTGCATGCTGATTTAGTATAAGATAGCATGGCTGATACTACACAGATAATTTTAACATCTTCTTTACTTAGTGTGATTTTCACAGATTCATATAGAGATCAGCTTTTTTTCTTACACAAAAAGAAGGGAGATGATTTTTTACTGATGTTCTGAGGCCAGCATATAACTTCTATATTTAACAAATTAAAGCAGAGTCTCATTTACAGGTAGACACTAAACCAGTTCTGTATTCAAGGATTTTCCACATCCATCAATACATACATAAAAATGGAAGTTGTCTTGGATTCACTTTGTGAAGTTAATCCAAAATAATAAATACACCATTTACAGTAATTATCAATCTTAAAAGATCACTAGATCTGGGAGTGAAAAGGAGTGTTCTTGTATCAGAGAGTCAAGAACAACTGGGATTTTTGTTTATACAGAGTGTTTTTTTCATCTGGAAAAGTTGTTTAATAAACATCTTGCTAGTGCACTGACAATGACTGCAGTCTCTCCTGATCTCTTCTTGTGGAACATTTTAGCTAAGACTTTCATCCTTTAATACAGAACTTACATTTTTAATGTGATGAAGTGTTTTCTAGCCCATGAGATGTATAGGTAGCGTGTAGCACAGATGATACTGTGGACCCTTCAAACTTGGTATGGTTGCTGAGGGTTACAGAGAATTAGATCTGATGATGCAGGTGACCATTTCCAGCCCTATATTCCTATGCACTTCTCTTTTCGTGTTTGATCTGTATCTTTTCACATCTCTTACTTTTGTGGAAGAGATGGCTCCTCATACAGCACTTTGCTCAATTTTAGGGCTAAAGCACTCATCAGTGAAGAAGGTCTTTATTACAACTACTACAGCTCCTTCTTTTTTTTCCACCTCCTTTTTTTTAGCCCCCACAGTCCACAGGGACAGATCTCACAGCCATGGAAATTAAATCAGTAGCAGTTGATTCAGGACATTTGAATTTAATTCTTCAAAATGCTTGAACAGACTAGCCCTTATCCAGCAATTTATATAAATACCCGCTTAACCTCAAACCTGTTAATAATCAGACTTCAAAGAAAGCTTTACTTTGCATATGAATATAAACTAAGGTTTTAATTTACTTTAGTGAGAGCTGCAAAGTCTAGTGAGAGTACTCTTGTAGCATGATGAAAGCCTGTAGCACTCCTTTAAGTACAGATCTATAAATCTTTTGGTGATCATGCCAAGCCAATCACTAATCTGGTGGTTTAATGGAAAAAGAAAAAAAATCACTCACTTAAACCAGTGAATCTCAGCCTTGGAGTTCAAGACCTAATTGGTTTCCTATATCCTGAACTCTATTAAATTATGTACTCTGTATTTTTCAGATTTTCTGCCTTCTGGAAATGAAAAAAAAAAATATAGCATGAATATAAAATACATGGAACATTGTCAAAGTGTGAGCTATATTTATCTGGTACTTGTGTAGTCATTCCACCTAATTCTTGGCAAAATAGAAAACTACTGGTCAAAATGTATTTTAACAATTAATTTATTAATTTTACCCTGAGAAACATTTCTTTTTGTAACATGTCTTCCCTAAGTACAGATGGGAATTAATAGTCCAGTAGAATATACCTTGATAAGGTTTTTGTATAGCATATATAAGTATAAAGAAAAATATGAGGATGTTCCAGGGAAGCCTTTGGTGATGTAGCACTTCTCCCAGGGCACATATAACCTCTCCCATCCATCAGATTAAAAAATATGTGCTAGCTATATACAAATAAGGCTGCCTCTGCATCCTAGAGAGAAAGCTCTGCCAGAGAGGCTGGTTTTTTTTTGACCCTTTAATCCAAACTTGTGTGAACTTCATGATATAGTCTATTTGAAAGTGTAAGAAATATGTTAGAGTGATGAACTAGTGAAAGATGTCTGTGCATGGTTAGAACAAATGCTATCGGTGTCATGTAGGATACAATTTCTGGTGTGTTCCCAAAGATTTCTATCACCATATTGTTTCTATTCTAAATTGTATTATTAGCTTCCTTAAAGTTGGAAATTACTTGTTACCTATGAAATACCTTTGCAAATAATACACGTCATCCTCAAGAGAACTACTTTTGACAGAAATATGCAGAATTTGTAACTTAAGTTTCATGTTCAGCTTAATTATAACATAAAACATCTAAGGGAAAAATAAGTGTAAGAATATGTCATAAAATTAAAATGCTTTTAAAGGGAAAGTCTTCTCCATAAATTTATATAACTCTTGAGAATAAAGCGATCCACCCTTTCTAAGTGAAATAACAGCAATAACTGTATAGCTCCAGAAATCTCTCCTTATGAATGATTTCTGGTGAAGAAGAAAGGATATCTCATAATATAGACACTCAATAATTTGCTATTAAATTTTCCATAAAATGTTAACTGTAAAAATATCTAATAAAATAAATTTACTTATGCCTTTTTAAAATCATAAGCTAAATCCCTCAAAAGCACTCAAGTCAGTATCTTGAAAGTCCTTCACACAAAGCCTTAAAAAGTTTATGGACCCAATTTCCAAAGAATCTGGAAACAGTCACATTCTTGATGAACTGTACACAAAGGTCTATTTCTGCAGACATGACTACATAATAAAGAAAAACAACAACCAGCTCTCCTGTGTCAGGTGGAAAATTACGTCCTGTTATTTTTTTTAACAAGTATAAAAGCTTTGAACAAACTCACTAACCTCAGAAAACACCACTGTCTTTAATGATATTCTCTCAGCTTCTCTGTTAAGCTTTATATAAAGTTTCCTCTCATTCTCCTCCTACTTGTCTTTTACAGAAATGACATATCTCTTCACACCTTTGCCTACCCATTCTTCCCACAAACACAGTTTTTAATAAAATAAGTCATTAGTATTATTTTACAGACCCAAAGAAGTCATTAGCTTTATCATTCATCAAGAGCCAGTTATGTGCTGGTCTTTGGTAGTTATACCCATTTTCACCTGTTTCTTTTTAGATTTTTCCATTGTATTTATAAACTCCATAAGTAAACTTACATTCAGCAGATTTAAGACTCCTCTTAACACAAACACATACCAAAAATTGTTTAGCTCCACCTTTTCTCCCTTTAGACATCTAATCAGATTAGTTTGGACACAAGGGAGCAGAAGTTCTAAAGAATTCTCCGAGCAAGGATTTTCCTCATTTTCTGAGATCCATGTTGGTATAGGGGTTGCAGGCATGTACTTGCAATCATATCTCAACTCAAGGCTTAGTGTTTGGAGCCAAAAAGACTTCTATTTCCTTACGAATCTGAAATTGTCAGAAACCATTTTTTTCATAAATCACAGAGAGTAAATGAATGTTTTCTAATTTTTACCATCCCCGATCATATAGGAACATGTAGTAATATCCTTCTTCATTCGCAGAGTTCTGCAGCTACTATTTTTTAAAATCTATTGGTCAATGTCCTCAATATAAAGCCTTTGAATTTTCTCCAGAGCTTCTATGCTGGGCTGCAGGACCTGCATCAGGTTTCTGTAGGTCAGGTCTTTTTACAGATATACATGAATTCTTTCAATTTTTTACCTCCACCTCATAGTGTGTGGAAGACCATCCATATAAGGGCTCACTGAAGCGATAAGGCCATTAATTAAATAGTCTGTCATACACTTTGCATTCCCATATGAACCTTAGGCGATATCTCAATTAATGTGAAGTCAGACCCAAACCCGGCAGTATTTCAAGGTGAAACCCACAAGTTCGTCTGCACTGAACCTCCAGAGACTCTGAATGATTAATAATAGTGGTTTTTTTATATAATCTGCAGCAGAGAAATGTCTTGGTTTTCAGCCATCTTAAAAATCACAGAAGCTAAGATCCACCCTATTGTGTCTCTTTTTTT
The DNA here is from genome assembly GCF_965140245.1 of Athene noctua. Lineage (NCBI taxonomy): Eukaryota > Metazoa > Chordata > Aves > Strigiformes > Strigidae > Athene > Athene noctua. The sequence goes on along the minus strand of NC_134040.1, from coordinate 18,080,775 downwards.
TATCATGGTTGCTCTCCCTTGCTGGAAATTATCAAGGTCTTAGGCCCATGTGAGGACTCCTTTAGAGGCCCATACACTCACCAACTGTTCCTCCTGCAGCTGAGCATCCCTTGCAGTAAGAGAAGCCACTGGGAGCCCAATAATACCATATCTTACCCCGTGGCATCCATTTGTCTCTCAGTACCTGGACAGTGTCTCACTGTCAGCACCTGCCAAAGTACCTTCAAACCTGGAAATGTTATAGAAAGCCAATATGGAGGATGCAGTCAATTAAAATGAAGTAAGGATATATCTGCCATTATATCTACTGATATAGTTGGAAAAAAACCAAGAAGCTTTTAGGCACACGGATTGCTTTTCAATTAAAATTGAGATTCTGTGTTATAAATCCATGTAAACATTGTTTGCTGTAACCTGACAAAGACCTTGTCTTTATGAGGATGGATACCATATTTTTGCTCCTAACATTCAACATTTTTAAATATTGAGTAATTCACATTTTAACATTTTAAATGTACTCTTTTTTTTTTTTTTTTTTTTTTTAATTTGCCTGCACTTGCACATACATGATTCTTACAAGTAAAAAAGCCACAGTTAGCTTGGTGTAGCTCACATTTTCCTCTACAGAATTCTACTCCAAAAACCTTAATTACTTTCAGAGTATGTCTTAAACTAGCACTGTATTTTTCCTAAAACTTCCCATAATATTAGACAGGTGCCAGCTAAAAGGAAGAATCGGGAGAAGCTGTAATTTGATAAACAATTATTTTAATGTACTTGTTTTTAACAGATTTCAGTTAATTGAGGCAGAGGAGGATAGCTATGAAGTTGTGATATTGAAATGTGAGAAGTTCTGCATTGTCACATTAAAAATAAAACACAATTTATGTGTTTTATGTAACAGTTCAAAGAACAAGGAAACTATTTTTTTTACTGATATAAACTGAAAAGCTAATATTGCAATTGTGGGAGATTGAGCTTCTGCTAAAGTAAAAAATCGTAATTGGGATCTGGGATATAAAATCTGTGGAGTGAGATTTATCCTAAAATAGTAATTAGAACTTGCCAAGCAAAGTTGTCCAAACCAAAGTAAGGTTTATGCAAGCTAGATGATATTCTGGTGTTATGGAGAACACGAAATACTACAAGAAATGAACCTGGAAGCAGACAAGCAGACATACTTCAAGTGAGTCTTCAAGAGCTGCACTAAAGCCACTTGGCTAAACAATATAAACCAAATTATGATCCAATATTTGAAAGAAGATGTGAGGCAATAAAAGCAAAGAGAAGAAAGCCCTTTAACTCAAAGATCACTTCACAGGCACGAGGCACAGAACTGCAGCAGCAGATGATAATACGAAGGGCCTTGTTGCAAGAGATGTGTTAGTTTTAAATAAGTGCATTGACAGTATGGTGCCAAAAGCAATTACATTAGTTTCAAAAAAGCCTCATGTTTTAAAATATATATTGAAAGCACTTAGAGTTTAAAAAAATACTGTCCAGGTAAACAAACAATATGAACTTAATCTGAGAGTAAATAAACTGAAAAAGATGGAATTTTCAGTAGTACTTCAGGGGAAAGTATCTATTAGTATATTTTTAAATGAACAAGTACATGTTCTGAAAGAAAAGGGGGCTAAAGCTGAGGGATAGTTTAAAACAACTTTCTAGGTGGATATTTTTCTCATCAGACTATAGAATATAGGTAATAGACCAAAAAAATTCACTTTGTCTTAAGGGAAAGGATGCATATCAGAAGAGACTCATCACTCTGGGAATGAAAGAGCAAGCAAAAGAACTGGTAGAATAGTTGCATGTGCTGATCACTGTTAGAGAAAATAAAAATTAAAAAATAATAATAATAAAAATAGACAATGCATTGTTTAAGTTAAATAGTAAAATATATAAATTATGGATATTTTCCTGTACTTCAGAGAGATTTTGTGAGAGAAGGCTAAGGTTTTTTTTTTTTTAATGTAAGAAATACGTTGCATATGTGCTGGTAGCCACCCTCCCAAAAATACCGTGTACACCTGCATATATGTTCAATTTATCTTTTAGTTGACTCTTGCATTGCTATTCCCATTACATTCCATAGCCAACATGCTGAAATTTCAAGAGACACACACATATGGGGGTGTGTGTGGGTGTGTGTACATTTTATCATACAGATGATACTAAGATCCTCACAAGAAATATTTTCATACATGAAAAGTAGAAGAAAAGTATCACCAAAAGATCTGAATGTCTGTGAAAAGGACCGGAATTGCTGGCCTAAAATTATACAGAAATGTAGACTATGTTAGAGAAAAAACTGACACCACAAAAGACACAGGTAAGACTGAAACTATCACCTATATACTCGATTTTCCAGGCTGAAGTCTTCTAAAGTCTTGCCTAAAGTCTCAGTACACTGATGAAGACTCACATACATTACTCTAGAATAGGAGTATTCCTTGAATAAGTCCAGCTAATCAAGCAATCCAGACTCCTCTAAATGACTGTCAAATCTTCAGCATTATTTCCATCTCCATTCGCACATTTTAGCATCACTGATTTCATATTTATTTCTTCATACCATTGCTGAAATGTTGGGAAACATTGAGCCTAATACAAATCTGAGTAATACCTCACGAGGAAATCCACCATTTGATGATGATTCACCATTGGCAAGCACTTGAAATCTGTCATATATCTAATCCTAAATCCATTTATCAAGTGCTTTTTTGCTGTGTTAAAAATTTAATTTTTCACGGGAATATTATTCACTGTACTTATTACAAAAAACTTTATATACTCTATATCTACAGGAAATTTTATGCACCAAACTTTATATTCAATACTATAAAAAAATCAGGCCTTTTTAAAATTATTTATTTCCTTGAAGTACCACTAACTACAATAAATTGCATTCCTGTTCATTGTTTTTAACAGATAATACTTTCCATATTATTTTGCTTGGGTTTGATTTCAGGATTACCAGAATGTATTTACGTAGCTATCTTTTTTGTCCTTTTGAATTACTGGCACAAATGGGATTCATTTTCAACTCTATGGAACTTCTCCGGTATTCGAATGCTTATTAAAATTAACACGAGGAGACTAGATATCTTAGCCAACTCTTTTCAAACTCTAGACTCTAGTTACTGACATCTGCAGTGGTATCAGCTCTAATTCTGTGAGCAGGCTAGAAACTTCTTCCTTGTTCTTATGTAATTCCTGTACATCAACCTTTCCAAATAGGGAATAGGAACAGTCATTGAACATTTCCTGAGTAATTATCTTCAGCCACATCCAATTTCATAATGGCCTATACCATTAGTAGGATCTCCTTTGTTCCCAATGCAATTGAAAAAAAATTTCTATTTCCCTTTTCACTGGCAGCCATGACTTTTTTGCAATTCCTATTTTATTACCAATTTTCTATGCTCTAGATTGAAGCTTATTTCTCTCTCTTTTGCTTCTCTTCAATTTCATAGACTGTTTTTATATTTCTGTTATCTTCATTGCATCACTGAATTAGGGTGAGTTTTTAAGAAAATTAGTCTTTTTCCTGATACATAATCATGACTTTGAAGATCTAATATTTCTCTTGATTTAGTCAAAATGACTACTTTCTAATATCTCTTTCTAAAGAAGCCAAATTTATTAAACCTCTAGTTCAGTCAAATTTATCCATTATAATGAGGTTCAAAATGTTGTTGCTTCATGGTGTATTCATGTGTTATAAAATTACTGCATTTGATTTTAAAATCTCTAACAGTGATTAGAGGTTCTTGCTCCATAAATTATTCTACACTCACTTTAATTATACATTTTCTTACACTTTAAAGTCAGATGTTTTCTCTTTTTATTGAAATATCTTTAATAGATTCTCCTTTGTATCTGTATTTGTTAGCCCTTACAAGGAGTTCTCAACATTATGCTAGAGATAATAGAAGTATGCTTATATGAATTCAAATGGAAAGCAAAGGGAAGAGGGTTGTGTGCAGAACTCAGCGGACACTCTCAGAATTGTCTATTACTGAAAACTGTGTTATCGTATCACAGTTTTCAGACATGGATGCCTAAAGTTAGGCACCAAAATAAAGGATGTAAAAAGAGCTAAGCACAAGTGATAGGATTTTCTTGGAGACACTGATCAGTAACAGAGGAGTTTTATTTTTTCAGGTGCCTAAATATGGTTTTCAAAGCTTATTTTTTAGAATATTAGATTGAAAATTGTAAGCTATCATTATTAAACTGTTCACTTCAAGACTCTAAAATTTGACAAGGACTTGTAAATATTGCATGTTGTTTCCTAAAGGAAAATTAAAACTCATAATGTTGATGGACTTGAAATCCTACATCATCCTACAGGTTGTTACACATCCTTCTCAAAATCATTGCCTTTGTCAGGTTTTGACCTCAACTCTAATTATTCAGGTTTCTTAATGGAGGGGGAACTCAATTCTGTGGAGTACTGATGGGAGTTTTAAGGGAAAAAAAATTCGTACTCAGAAAAAGGGGAAATATGTTTTTAATTGGGCAATGCTCTTCCTCACATCTGAGGGGTGGAGGCAGCAGTTCCATATTTTTGAATGTATTTTTAGTACAACTGAAGAAGCTTTATCATAGATTGTATCTACCTAATGGCTAATTGTCATTAATTTTAAATATAATTTGAGTTACGAATCTTGTACAGAATAGCAGCTCACAAGAACTATGTTCCTTCTTAAGCAGAGAAAAGCAAGAAAAAAAAAGTGTCACTTCACTGACTGTAAAACTGATGTAAAACAGGTAAAAGGAGAATCAGATACCCTATTAACAGATCTTGTACAAAAATAGAATATTTGTTCTAGATGTTCATTACAATTTTATTTCTTGTTTGTATCTTTGAGAAATGTTTCTGAGAGCTCATACTGAGGTAAAAGTTTGTTCATCATTTGCAGGGGAGTACAGTTTTTATTCTTTCTTTACCTCTTGGCTCTGCCAAAAATGATGATCTCACAGAAGACCAGAACCTCAATTTGTTTTTAATAAAAGTGGATATTGTGCAGAGTTTTCTTCTTACTTGTTTATTAAAAACTGAATGCTCTCATAAAAGGTATGATGAAGGCCCCACATGTACTTGTTTTCACCTGCCTGTTTTTAGCTATTAATTTGATTTCATGGAAACAGCATGTCTTTGACAAATATAACACACAATTAAACCCTATGATCTGGTTCTAATGCTTCTTTGCTCTTACATACTTACATTTTATTTCAATTAGTTATTTAGATTTATAAATAAATGGCTTGTCTTCTCCTCTCACCCCAGGCAATCAGATAAACAGAATCTAAGCTTAATTATGCTGTGCTTTCCTCCCTCTGCAAACTCTTTTAATTGTTCCCATTCCAAACTCTAGTGTTATGAGAGCATGGGTAATAAGAAAAATTGGGTTTGCTGTCATATTTTCTAGACATTTCATAAGCTTTTGATTACAGATCCTTGTAAGCATATTAAAGATCTCATTTGATAGAAAAAAAAGGCTGACTTCATACTGAAAGGGACCCAAAATAATAAACTTCTGTACTTCACATTTTAAACATGATTATAGAAATTCTGCTTAGGCTATTTGATGTCAAAGAAGGGCAGGATCATGCTGTGGTTTAGTATAATATAGTTAAAAACTCAGTTAACTACAAGATACAAATGCATAGCAATCCAGACTTCATTAGTTCCACTGTTCATGGAACTACTTATTTAAACACACAGTCAACTGACATTTACCCATATTGTGAATTATTATTGCTATGGATGCAGAACATGCTGGGTCTGACAGAGCTTGCTGGCTCAACCTCAGAAACAACAAAACAGAGATAGATACATTAATCCCAGGACAACTTGCCCAGAAACAGTTCAACTTCTTTCATGTGATACAAAGGCTGAGGTTGTAAACTCAGCAGCCCCAATTTTTCTCCTGGAGAATCATCTCAGTGCCTCAGGATTGCATTCTCAGCACCCTAATTCCAAGAGATCTTCTTAGATGGACACAGCAGTATGTGAACATCAGAATGTGAGCAGGCTTAAGCCCAGCACACAGGTTACCCAGGGGTATGATCAAAAGACATCCAATGCACAGAGTCACCATGTACCTGGAAAAGCCAATATTGAGCTTTGGAGATAACTAAGCTTTAATGAGCCCAAAGTAAATTCAAAATAACTACAAAAACATTTTGCTTTTCAGCCAGACTCATAATACTTATAACATCCAGATTTTTCCACTAGCTAGAGCTTCCTACACACCTTTCTCCAGCATAATCCAGAGTTGACTATGTCCAAAACACAAAAAAACCTTAAAGTACACTACTATGTTTGTTTCTGGATATAGATATTAAAGTCACAAGTAGTGATGTATACTTGACAGAACTATCCACTGTTTATTTCTATTCTGTATTTGTAATGAAGCAGAAGGAGATGTTATATCCCATATGATGTTAAGGATGCAATAAAAGATTACCATCTGTTGACAAAGAAAGATGTGAAGGAGCATTTGCTAAAATTAATTATTTCAGTTCAAGCTGAGTATCTTATATCCAAGATCCTCACAGTAACTAGCTGGGGAGCTCACTGGAACATCCTAGGACTATTCTGAAGGACTGGGGGACTCTTAGTGTAGTTCCAATGTCACACATGGACAAGCTTGAGGGTGAATCAGGGACTACAGGCCAGCAATCTCTCCCTGTGGCACAGAAGGGCTCCCATGCCCAGCTGTACAACGTCTCACATGACCAGTGATGTGTAAGCAGGTGGTTGCGGGTACAAACTGACCCTGGGAGAGGTACAGATGCCTCTGTTGGGATGCTTTGATCCAGCTTCTCACATGCTTCATAGCTCTCACCAGCAAGGGAGTAGCAGCAGGCACATTCCTGCACAAAGTTGATGTCCCGGGAGATAGAAAAAGGCCAAAGCAGAATGCGTGGATCTGTGATGGGAACAACTGGGAGGAAAGTGATCTGAATGAGGGCCTGGGGTCACCTTAGCCCCTGGTAAATCCACCTGCCAATTTGAAAAAGAACTGGAAAACAGTAATGTTGGTCTGGCATTCATCTTTTATTTATTAAAACTCATGCTTCAAGGATTCAGTCAGCCCCTTAATTACAGTAGGAAGATTTCCCTTCCTTTCCTCTGCAACACCCAAATGAGAGATGCATTCAGATGGAGAGAAAGCCTTTTTTTAAGACTTATGGTATCGGTCAACAATAGAGAAGATCAATCTGCTTTCTTTGCTGCAGTCCACTTTCTCAGCATGTCTGACAAAGTATTCAGATCACAAGATCATATCTCCATCACTAGATTTGGAAAGTGTGAACTTCTGCTGCTACTTGCAATAGATCATCCAGGACAACAAATATGCTACTGTTTAGTCTCCTGACATTTGAAATTATTTCCTCTAACAGAAATCTTTGGATTATAGGGGGAGATCAATATGCAATGTAACAGCCTTTGACATACAGAAAGTCACACTAGGTGATTAAATGGTATTCTTTGGCAAGCGGATCTGCTGAAAAATCTAACTTGCATATTTCCTACTTAAAGAAACAGCCAAGAACTTGAATGCAGAAGAAAAATTAAATAAAGACCCGGTTGTGGTGGAGTCATAGGCTCAGAGGTGGAATGAGTGGTCCATAGAATGAATTTCATGGACCACTGAGTCACTAACAGCAGATATTCAATAGAAAGACTAGTTCAACAGGTAATCTTTATGCTGTATAGTAGGCAGATTAAGGAGGATTCAGCTGCCTAAATATAGGTAAAAATTTTAGATGCTCCAGAAATGAGTTATCCACACTTGACTGGCTAGTAGGCTCATACCTTCTGTAGTTGTAGCCAGAAGAGATAGAGAATCTAAAATAAAAAATATGTCTGGACACATTGAATACCAATAGGTAGCAAAAGTCCATTTAACAGTCATAAACTATTTGGGATCTTAAATCTTCCTGTTATTCCCCTGGAAAGAGACTAGATTTTCTGTATGCTAGAAATGAAAAGGTGTATACATCCTCAACATCATTTTTTATTTTTCTCCCATTTGCCCATTTTTTTGGTTCAGTTTCATATTGAAAATCAAATGGCTAAATTTAGAAGATTAAATCTATGTATTGAAAAACTGAAATGGGGCACCTAAATTATGTCAATGATTAAGGTCTGATTTAAAATATTGAGATAAATCTGTCAGACATTAAAGGGAATGGAATTAAAGTGGACCAATACAGCCAAAACAAGGAATCAAACAACTTTTTTTTTTTTTTTTTGGCACGGACTTACGGACTTACATTTGCTTATAGAGCTAAATTTGTTATGAAAGTGTGGTGATACCATACTAATAGGCTAGATTAAAGCAAAAGACAGCATTGCCTTTCTTTTCAAGGATATAGCATGTCCCTACAACCAACCATTCTTCACTGCTCCTGAAAATTTAAAGTACTGGGCTAGTCATAAGGCAACAAAAATAAGCCTCCAGCAGTAAATTATGCTTTTTTTTTTTTTTTTTCAGATTAGCTCCTCTAACAATTCACCCTGAGAAAATAGAGCTGCCATGTATGACAGAACAAAAGCACAATACCATGAACACTGTGTAGGACAGAATCAGAAGGTATGGTTAACTTCAGTCATAATAGGTAACAAAACTTAAGCAGAACTCGCAGGGCCTATCATGCTGCTATCAGAAACTTACAGTAAAACAGTAGAGTAGAGGGGTTTATTAAAGAAGGAAGATATAAGGAAACCCATTCTCTTCTGTATCTGTATCTTATTTCTTCCACTTACAGGGAAGAGGACAGACAAGTCTCAACAAGTCATCAAGTAAAATATTAGCCACTTTTCTACAGCTGTCAGCAGGTCTGTGAGCAGGTAGGGAAAGAACATTTTGTTTCCCTTCATGCCTCCATACCTCACATCTCTTCCTCTACAGATTTGCTGAATAGCAAAGCCTGTTTCTTTCCTCTTTGGACCTCTCAAGTGAGACTTTCCTCCTTCTTTGGTACATCTAGATTTTGGAGGAGAGAAATGTCCCTACTTTTCATTTGCTTTCTCCATTTTCTGCTCTCTGTCTTTAATGTTGCTCCCATCAAGACCCATGGGCTCCCCAGGGAAGAGGAGTTTGTGGAGTTTCTGCTGTGCTTCTAGTACAAAAACTGAGCAACATCTCCTTTATAATCTGTGCCCCACAGTTGCATAAACAAGAGTTTTAAACTGCAAATGCAAACAGGGAATGACACTGTGGATTCAAATAGTCTATATTAGCATATCACATGTAGTACAAATGAACCTAGCAAAAAATCATTTGTTCTAGCCAATATATGCATTAGCTTTCCTTTTTTTCTCCAGCCAAAGTATTTGTCAAAGCAAGAATAACTTTCATCTAAATTGTGACTATGGAAAATAGTTCTCCATATGATACCGTCAACCCTCCCATTAAAATATTAATTAGAAAATTATAGCAGTAAAATCTCAGGTATGTTTTTAATACCTAATTCACATATTTCATGTCCTCTGAACTGTAGTTTACTTTGTAAATATTTGATAATCTAACAAAATATGTACTGCCGGCCTCAGGTCATAGTTCATGCAGATAGCAAAAAGGACTTCGTGCCATTTTATAATGTGACTTCCCTATTTAATTAACTCCTTTAATCTGTTAGTATCAGACATATTTTTTTTTCCTAGCTCTTGTGTTTTTGCTTGTGTGACTAAAAAGCTCTGTATACCATTCAGCACAGGTCAGCTTCCTCCCTCTCTCATAGCAACAAAATCCTGGCTACCTCTGAAGTGGATATGCTAAATGGGAGGGATTTCACATCATCTCTTGTCTCTCTAGCTTGCATGCACAAAATGCCACTGTTCTGCTCAGGTTTTTTTCAGCAACAACCATTTTTTGTATGATGCTATTCAGTTTGCTATTGATGACCACATCTACGCAGTAATAAAAATATACCAGTAATGTAACTACTCTGTTTCATTTTCTTTCCTAATTCAGTAATGTATGATAATGATATTCTTTTCCCAATTTTTTACTTTTCTAGAAGCCATGCTTAAAGAGCATGAACTTTTACAAATCTATTTGCAATTCTTGCTTAAATAAGAAAGCCACATTCTTCTTTGGATGCTTCACTTAGAAAAATACTTGTTGCTCGCAATTTCTTGCACCAATACATTAAGCATTATGTTTAACATTGTAGTGAATTTCTTGTGACACAATTTACAATTTTTGCTAACACAAGGTCCATTCCTGTAACCCTGATTCAAATGACTTCATGGGAATAATCTCACTAATTTCAGTAAACCTGTTTTGTATTGGTGCTGTTCAATATTGTACTCCATCTTGCTGAATCAGACCATAAGCGAAGATATACAAATGTATTCAGCCCTAGGCCACTAAAGTAATGTTTATCCTGCAGCATAAACAGCTCTTATTTTTCACAAAGCTTTAAAGGAATGAACATGGTCAAGATTAAACTATTCTTTTATTATTACATCCATTATTTTCTCATTATCCATTACTAAATTTATTTGGGTGCCCTACAATCAGAGAATGTTTTGTTGCCAAGTTCAGCAGTAAAAGGATTGTTTCTACCAGGCACAACTGAAATATCTCCTGACCAGTTTGAGGAGCCTCTGAGCTCCCTTCTCTTCTAATGAAGCGCCATTACTTAGCAATGTTAAAGCATTTACTAGCTCTTGAAAGCTTTTCTTCAGTGGAACTATTTATGACAGCAGAACTAAAGTGAGTATAAGCATGTGCAGGGTGACAGCTGTGACAAGAGGTTCTGTGAAGAGTGTCGCTAATACAACACCTTACCCCTCGGAGCAAAGGCAACAGTGTGGTACATTGCTGACCAAGCTGCTATGTTAATGGTAGAAGAATAATTGAAGTGAAAGGGGTTTTTGACCTAATTGTAAAAGGAAAAATTAAATATGTTTACCAGTTTGGCGTAGTAACACTGCCCAAATCCATTTAACCTTGTTTGTGTTCAACTACATTACTGCAGTGGTGTTTCTTTTATCTAAGTCAAAATTCTGGTTTACTAGCTTCACTGGAAGGGGAGTATGAGAAACAGAAGGTCTGCCGCAGCTGAAGGGAAAAGGAAAGATCAGGACCTCCAGTGTGACTGCGGTGTGCATTGACTGAATTTTCCTTTCCCTCTCCTTGGACAAATAAGAGTGCTTCTAGTCTAGGTTACCATAGTTTCTCGTTTCCTTAGTAACCCCTTTGAGAGCATTCATGTGTTTGTGTCAGTAGGAAAGGGTGTGAGGGGGTCTAAAATGGAATACAAACCTCTCAAACTCGGAGTAAAAAAAAATCCCAGATTTTCTCCTCGATCAACAAAACAAAACCAAACATAAACCAAGCAAAGTCTGACTGGAAATCAACTTAAATAATTATGACTGAGTATAATTTAAATTATGATGTGACAAAAGGAGAAGTTTGTTCTCAAGTCAGAACCAATTATGGTCTCCAGAGTAAACTTGGAAGTTGAAGAGAAGAAAAGCACACATCCTCAGGATGGGAATTTGAAGTTATGAACTCTGACTTGCAAAGATGCTTTGTGTCTAGAGTTTTGTTGCATGGTAGTTACAAAGAAAGTGATAACCCACTTGAGGTGTAATATTAGCAAAAAAAAAAGGCCAGTAAGAATTATATGTTTTCTAGTAGCTTTATGTAAGTGTAATGGAAATGCTGTCATAATAATACACACAGTAATATTTTGTACAATACTTCCTCCTCCCTTCACCCAATTGGCACTAAATACCAAAATACTGTGTTTTATGAGTTAATGGCTTGATCTTGTTTTTTTAAAATCTGGAGTAATGGATATGGTCCTTAACTACTTAAGAACTTAAATTTATACTTCAATTTAGAAATTTCTTTAAAGACCACTGTTTTTTTACTCGTAGCCTTCACCGACCCTTATTATTGTGCATCTGTCCTGCCCTAGAAAGAAACTTGGCAATAGATTTGTTCTTTTGCTCTTGTTCTTGGAAGAGCCCTTTTGTGTTTGAAAGCTATGCAGAGACTTAACTGAAGCAAGTCTTAGCTAAACAGCATAAAAAATGAATATAAGAAAAAACATCTTTACTCTGAGGGTGGTTGAACACTGGAAAAGGTTGCCCAGAGAGTTTGCAGTTTTCATCCCTGGAGATACTCAAAACCCAACTGGACAGACTGCTGGGCAACCTGCTCTGAGCAAGGGGGTGGCACTACATGTCCAGAGGTCAAACTCTGCACAGCTCCAATTCTGCTGTTCTGTGACTCTGGGATTCTGTGAAGTGTGTAATGGTTGGGAAACTGGCTAAATGCAGATTACTGAGAGAACCAGAAAAAGTCTACAATTCATGTAAGGAGGCACTAGCACATATAAAAATGTTTCACAAATGTAATACTTTTCTAAGTTAATTTATAGCATTTGAGAGTTTAAAGTATAAGTGCCTTTGGGGATATTTACATATCAATAGAGAATAGTAACTATGGCATTGGTGTTAAATAGGTCTAATGTCCTAACAATTTTGGTAATTAGAATTGTAGTAATTTGGTGAGGTTAGAAGATTAGAAATTATGGTTGGAAAAGTTTTATTTTTATATGACAAAAGGTATAGCTCTTGTCCCATACAAATGGGAGAAAGATGGAAAACAAGTGCATAGACAACATGAGACTAATATGAAGGATGAAGTGCTGTTAGCAAGACAACAACATAAACATTTATCTTTTTTTGTTGTTCTTATTGCCCATTCTTGTCCCTAAGCTGTCATTTCCCTGTACTTTTGATGGCTTGCTGTGTTTCTGAAGGCAGTAATGGCAAGTTGTTGATAACACTTTTCTAATTTTTGGCTCCTATGCCAATGTTGTTTCACTTAGAGTAAGATTGCAAAATACATTTGTTGATCTTTGTCTGATGGATTTTCTAAAATGAAAATAGAAAAGAATGACAAAGGTCAGCAATGAATGGTTTAGTTTGTTTCTATGAGCTACTCCTCAGAAGTGATTTGGAGAGAAATTGAAGTTTTGATATACCGTATATAACAGCCTCATTCTATATACAACATATTACATATGCATCTTTAGTAAGGTAAGCAGTTTCGGTAGGTGGCTCCTAATTAGCTATTTGTTACATTTCAGAGGTGATTTATTGATAGGGTTTCTGTTAATTATCAGTAGGAGCTCTGCCCTTCAGTAGATATGTCTCCACTGGCCAGTTTATTGTCCTTAAACTATTCTCTGATCCTTCCTTTGTTTGATGTTTCACTGCCTTGAATCTTGTAGAATATTTACTTCAGCACAAAGAGGACAATCAGAACAGTAATGTTTTGTACCTACATTGCTGAGATGAAATTGTCCACATCAAAAATGTCAGGACGTTTTCCTTCAGATAAATGCCACTAAAAACACTCGGGATCACAGTGCACTGCTTAGAAGTCTTACTCAAACCTCAGTAAAATCAGTGGGAATCTTTCTATTTAATTGAATAAACTTCACATTGGATCCTGAATAGACCTGGCTTATATTATAGTCAAAGAAATCTTTTTCCTTTAAGAGGCAGGAGTGACTCCCTAATCACTTCTAATGCTGTTTTTGAAAAGAAGAAAACTGTAAAGATAAGAGCACAGAATAACAAAGAAATAATTGAAAATACCATTACCACAGTTTACTTCTTAGTTGCTGGCCACAAAATTCAAGATCCATCTCAACGGAAAAAAAACCCAAACCCTACAGTGAGGACTGCAGTTTTTATGTGTCCAGACTCCTGGGAGAATTTTCCTCCTTGTGCTTAAACACTCTGGACTGTAGGGGTTACTTATAATTTGGGCATCATTCTTTGTTTGCAGACTGAAAATACTCATGTATTAAGTATAATGCTTTTAACATAAAATACTAATATAACACATTAGTGCTATAGCCAAGACTAATATTTTTAGAAAGATACTTATTATTACATATTGATAATTTTTCTTCTTAGTAAAGGGGGTTCCTTCCAGATCTTGATGTTTACTATTCAATAAGATCAAACAAACAAATGTTACTATTTTCTTTCTTCTCCTTCCTTTTATTAGCGACTTTCAGGTTTCATATGAAAAAAAATATTAAGCATTCTTTAATAGATAAAAAAGTCACTGAAGTTCTATTCACTGATTAGCAACTAGGTCTCACAATAAAAATACATCTTTTCTAACGCAGAAACATGCATAAACATGATAGTAAGGAATCATTAACTGGATAGCATACATATTACTGTGCCATATATTGTACTCATTGCAGCCACAGAGTAATATATAAAGAATCCAGTACAGCATGTTACTAAAATGCTTTTCTTATATAGATAAGGTTATACTTCAAACATCTTTCTTACAATACTTTTCCATAAAACCTGCAATCAGATGTCTCAGAGGATTAGCAAAGCAATGCCTATATTTTTCAGTTTCAGGTACATGATTCAACTGTCAAAACGGCTGTGGTAATCAGAATTTGTACTATCCAATGGTGTTTAATAGCTCATATAATCCAGGTCACACTCCACTTTCTTGCAGCAGGTGATGTTCCCCCCTTAACAAAAAGAGATATTAACTGGCACACTTGGTGGCATCCTCAAGCTAAAGATCTTGAATAATAGATGCTTAAATGACCTCTCAACATTCGGGGTGCTACGCCAAGCCAGGGTTTAGGCAAAATGATGCAGGAAACTTTTCATTAACACTGTATGGCATCGAAACTTGATCACAAAAATATTACATACCATAAAAAGACCCCAGGGGATAGTCGTCTTTTATACATGACGGTTATTTTTAACAGTTCTTATTCTCGAGTGCTGGGTACCAATACAAGGATAACCTTCAGCTATGAAATCAAAACAGCAATGCTGTGTGATACTGATTTCAGCAGAGACTGTCTGGTAAAGCTCTTGGAGAACTGGTCAGAAAGGTGTCTCATCCTGATTAGACTACTTGCTTCTAGTAACTTTGTAATTTGTTCAGGTTCAGAGGCAAAGAAAGAAATTTATGCTCCATATTTTCACCCCCAGAACCCCCTGGCTTTGTGTACTTTTCTTTTGGAATAAGAAACACCGCATTTCCAAGGTACTATTAAATAGATGCATTGTCAGTAACACTAAGAAAATCCCTACTCTTATACAGTTAATTAGTCTTGTTACATTAATTGAAAACCATTCAGGACTCGGATCTGAATGGAGGGCAATCTGGGAAAGCAGCCAAGCAGGGTTTTAGAGAGCGATGCACAATGCACCTCTCCACAGCCCGCTGGAGGCAACAGACGTTGCCTTCACAGGGCAGCGGATCAGGCTACGCTCCTATTCACCACTGTTGCTGAGGAGCCATGTATTTGTTTTAAGTAATTACATTTAGTAGCGGTTATAATAATGAAAAAGGTGGAAAGGGGCAGCCTTTTAAAGGGCTTTCAGCCATTAAGAAGCAAGGAAGGTTCTTCTTCCAATGACCATGTGTACAGAGAGCAGATTGATAATACCTAAATGCTCTTCAGGAAATAGCTGTACCTTCTTGCAGGTGTTTGCAATGCTCAGAACACATTCTTGCTTCTTTTTTTGTGCCAAGTTTGGTTCTCTGAATAACAATGTTAACAAAATAATGATAGATCATAAATAAAAAAGTAGATCAAATATTCTGTTTACCCATAGAAACTGAACTCTGCAGTGTAGCAAATAGGAAAAATAGGACTAGGACGAAAACATTTTTAAGAACTGGATCACTGAATGTGAAGACATGTTTGCTCAGCTCTTTCTAAGCTTCTATAGAAGATAAAATACAGTAACAAAGTATTTTATGATGACTTGCACTAAAAGGCAAAAATATAGAAGTGTAGAAAATTAGGTACATTTGTATTCTAGTTTATGGAATATTTAATTACAGTGCACTTGTCTTAAGGAAAATAAATGTGTTTACGGTGGGATACCCTTGGCCAAGGACCAAATTCTCACCCAGAGATTCTGTCACTCCCCTTCTTCAACAGGACAGTAGGAAAAAATGAGATGGAAATACTCATGGGCTAGGATAAAGACATGGAGATTGCTTACCAGTTATCATCATGGGAAAAACAAACTCAACTTGGGAAAAATTTAATTTCAGTTAATACCAATTAAAAAAGATTTGGATAGTGACAAAAATTGAAAAGACACCTTCCCCCCTTTTTTCCAGGCTTGACTTCACTCGTTCACTCCACTGTCTCTTACCTTCCCCCAGCCCTGAGTGGTTCGGAGTGGGGAAGGAAACGGCAGGTTGTGGTCAGTCCATAATGGTTCCTCTCTGCCACTCCTTCCTCCTCACACTTTTCCCCAGCATGCGTCCTCCACAGACCACAGTTCCTTCAGGGAATATTCACCTACTCGGGTGTGGGGTCCTCCACAGGCTGCAGATAAATACCTGCTCCAGGACCTGCAGCAGCTTTCCCCCCACTTCCTCTCTGGCCTCGGTGTTTGCAGGGCTGTTTCTCACTCTCTTTCTCTCCAGCCCTCAATCTGTCCAGTATTTTCTTCTCTTTTTAAATACATTTATCTAGAGGCTGCCACACGTGACTGAGGGGCTCAGCCATGCCCTGTGGTGGATCTGCTGGCACCATCTGGAACTGTCTCTCCCCACCACGAGGCAGTCCCAGTCTTCCCTCACCAAGGCCACCCTGCAGGACCCTGGCTGCCAACATCTCACCATGTAAACCCCGTACAGATTTCGGTTCAGAAATTTGATTAAATTTAAATATGAGAAAATACAAATATGTTAGGCAAAGCTCTTGGTAAGGAAAACCTCTTGTATTACCTTTGGAGGTAATAACAAAATACTCCTAAATAGTTGTAGGGTATTTTTTATACTCTTGTGGTTCAAGCTGTTCCAAATTAAATCCAACTGTATGTTGAAAGTTAGTAGTAGCACTTGATTTTCTGACAAATATATAGCTCTTCAAAGGGCAGATCATTTGTTTTTTGGAATATGTTGACAAACTGCTGGAAAAGATTCAACTCTTTTGGGAAATAACACTTCAAAACAGAGGATGGTGTTGATAGTCTGTTTGGAAAAAAAAAAAAATGCATCTGAAGGCTCTCCTCTTTTTATCATACTGTAGTTAGACTAGTAAAGGTATCTTTACTTAAAAATACTGCATTTTTAGATCACTACAGAGTTCATTCCAATGTCCTGAAGACCATCAGGTTTGTAAGATGCTTTAGTGATCAAGACTGTCATTAAATGCTGTATTTCATTGCTATAGTGTATTTGCTCTGTTTTCCCCTCCTTTTTCCTCTCATATGTATGTTACAAATTACTCTAATTCAAGATATCTTACTGTAGCTATCCGTATTCATCCATGTGCATTGTCTTCAAATTTTTGCTACTATGACTTTTTTTATCTACAGGTCATTTTGTGACCTGAGCTCTTTTTGTAATAATGGAAAAAAACTGGGATCAGGGCATGCATTTTGCAAAAATTGATGCTTGAATTATTAAATACAACTCTATTCCCATGTGCAGTGAGAGACAAGTAGAAAATGGAAGTTGTCTATAATTTAATTATAGTACATACAATAATAATCAGTTGTCATTAGGACCCTGATTTTTACTGTGATGTGCAAATAGAGAAATGCCCAGTTCACAACAGTGTTGTGTGGCTTGCAGAGCAGGACTAGGTCCTTTTTTGTGCAAAACTGGACTTTTTATTTATTTCTTTTACTTATTTCTGGTGACAGTTTGTCACTCTAAACTTTTAATTAAGAAGTTAATACATGACATTAACAGGTATTATAACTTAAAGAATCCCTAGTTTACAAATAATTTTTTAAATGCAAATCACAATAGAGGTAGATATTCTAGAAAAGGAGTCAGAAACAGTATTCTTATTTCTAAGTGATTCCTGTTAAAATTGTGAGCTCATGCTGCTATTTTGAAATTAAATGCCATAGTCTCAGCTCTCTAATAATATGAATTTGTTGATTATTACAGATCTTTAAACAGCACTCAGGCACATACTGAAACAGATTAATAAAGCCAACTGGATACAAACTCAAAGCATTAAATTCTGATGCTGTGAAACACTTCAAGAGTAGAACTGTGCTAAGCACTGTACACATATGTAATGAAAGGTCCCTGTCTCAGCCAGCTTACATCCCAAATATAAAAAGATTCTCGTTGACCAGATGAATGCTCAAGTGACACATGGCAAAGGTCATTAACACAATGACATGAAGATATGAAAAATTCAGAGTCTAATTATCATAGCTGTAGAACAGAATAAAGACTGGTAGGAAAGATGTCCACAGTCTGTTGAAGGACAGGTGAAAGTCTACTTGTGGCACTGTGTGGAGATAGACATGCAGCCTGGAAAATACCAGAAATGGTTTTCAAATATATATAGCTTGTACTAAACATCTGGTGCTACTAATGACTAGTTTTTGTGTACATGTTTTGCATATTAATAAATTAATTAACCAATTAAAAAGGCACAAGATGAAAATTATAATCTATAGAATTTTGTCTAAGGAACTGATTAGACATCTGTGAAGGAGACGTGTAAGTCTGATTCAAGTTGCTGGACAGCTGATGCTATGGTTCTGGTGACAATTAAGCAGCAAAACACTCTCAATGCTTTTCAGTTGCCATACAGCCTTTATAAAGAAACCCAAGAGGTGAACAGGTCAGTTTTAGGCCACTTCAGTCAGTCTTTGTGGTTGGCCAAGGCTGAGCAAATCTGCTCCCTATGAGAGTTAGGATTCAAGGTAGACCCTGGGGCAGTGAGCATTAGTCTCTGGCCGAGCCCATGAGCCCTGTAGTGCCTGGCAGGTGAAGGGTAACCAGGTCTAGACGCTTTTTTAGTGGCAGCTGTGGACATAGTCAGTCCCTCTTTTCTACCCCACCACCAAACACAAGGAATCTCTGTAAGAAACATCTTAATGTTCTATATTGTATGTTTTTGTGTTTTGGGGGCTTTTTTTTTTTTTTCCCCAGTTTTCACACTCAGTAGAGTGCCCAGACTTGTACACTGAAAATGGCTACTAGCTCCCATTGAAATTAAGAGATACTACTTTTCAGACCAGCTGAGTTTTCCCATTCAGTTGAAGAACACTGTTCAAGACTACCTGCCAAACATACAAAAACCAAATGTCAGATTCAACACTGCACCCCACTGCTAATATACAATGAAAATCACAATACACTGCTTGCACAGGAGCTTGATTGCTGACAATTTCACAGCCACTTTTGCCACAAGTCACCAACTTTCAGTACAAAAGGGGTTTTTAAGGCCTTAGCTCTCAAACTGATGCCATGAAATGAGACATGCAGCTTTTATGTAATCGAAATAATGAGTTCAGACTGTCATAGTTGCAAGCACATTCTTGAATGCATGACTCAGGTGCACCTTGTGGGCTTATAGAAACCAAAATGTAGA
Organism: Athene noctua; assembly: GCF_965140245.1. Classification (NCBI taxonomy): domain Eukaryota; kingdom Metazoa; phylum Chordata; class Aves; order Strigiformes; family Strigidae; genus Athene; species Athene noctua. The sequence continues at coordinate 18,061,356 of NC_134040.1, read as the reverse complement.
CCAGTTATTTACAGATCTGCCCTGCAGCTGCAGAGTGCTTGGAACTGCCTACCCTAGTGCCAGTGTCACATACCTGAATGACTTTTTACTCTTCCTTACTGGATAAAACTGCTCTGTATCACCACAGAATTTCTCTGCTTATAAGGAAGAAACTATTCACTAGCCAACAGACAAATCTGCAAGCATTTCACTTCCAGAAAAACACACTTTTCAGGATATGGTATCAACAAAAAGCCCAACCTCTTTCATCTAAACATTTGTTCTTACACCTGTCACACAGGACTAAATATAGCCTGTTTCTGTGCTCTGCCACTGTATCTTGCCAGTTTCTGAGTGCACCAAAGTGGTTTTATATTTAAAAGGTTCTATGCAAATTCCAGCTGCTAATGGCACTCATTTTTATGTTCAAAAGGGGTTTACTGCTTTATGTAGATGTTTAATTTCTACTTGTAGTTACTTAAGGTATATTCAGACATCAGATGGCACTTGTCTAAATTTTATATGATACATTCATCCTGTACACCTGTGAAAGATTCTTGAGAAGAATAAGGTACAGCCAACTACCCACAGAAAATGTTAGTTCATGTTAATCAGCCATTATAAAAACACATACATCACTGCTTAAGGTCATAGCCTCCATATATTCAGTCCTTAGAGATTACATCTTCTCAAATAGAATTAGAATTATGGCCTTGTTATTACACACTTCCACAAGCAAAATGAGGTGTTCTGGAAGTACGTTAAGGGAAGCAGGCCTCCCAGTGTTTGGGACAAGACTCACTCACAACCTGTACATGCAAACACTTTTAGGTCAGGCACAAAGTAAATTCATAAGCAAACCCCACTCCACACATGAAGGGGTAACTTTTTCCAGCATAAATGGAACTGAATCTATTGTAGTAAATTCAGCAGAACAAACCTTCAATGAGTCCCACAGAGTAGGAGCAACAGAAAAAAAGCATCTGTGAAGAATTAAATATGCCCAACCTCAAAAACAGAGCACTAACATGGTGTTTAAGGGCGCCTCATCTCACTGTTCCCTGCAGGAAAAGAATCAGACCTTTTGTACCCTTAGTCCTACTCCAGGAGCGTTACAAACTCATGAAAGGGTTGAATCCCTAGTTCAGTCATCCAGATCACTTACACTCATCCTGATACAGCTCAGCTGTTCCCTGGGTGAAGCATTTTCACCAAAGTTCTCACCTCATCCAGATGTTGTCTAGTCACAGCTTTTCAGATCTAGCCTGTATCACCTCACAGACCTTCCTCAGCATCAATTCTGTCCTTTTTTCTCATAAAGTTTAGGCCAGGTGGAAAAGTCTGTCTGTTGTTTTGTTTATAGAAAAAGAGGGTAGAAGAAAAGTTGTCACTACTGCATCCCATAATAAATGCTTCATTTCTTGGCTTCCAGTTGTCTCTACTAAGTCTTTACAATACCTTTAATACTTGATGACCTCTCAGAGAATTATGTTTTTGTTACTCTCTAGATTCTGAACCAGGAAAACTTATATGCAGTTCAAGTTCATGAATATTTTTAAAGAGTGTCCTCACACCCTTCTGGAGCACAGGTTGTCTCCAAAACTGTGTTCAGATCAGGGAAGAGGACTGGAAAACCAATATGACCATCTGATAGTTTATAATCAATATTCTTTATAAACTGACAAGTAACACTGGGCAGAGCAAACAGAAGAAATGCAAAAAGCTTAGAAAACTGAAAGAAAACTCACAAAGAAAAAACCAAAACAAGTTCAAAAGCTGGTTGAGAGTACTTTATCTTCAGGTGCCCAACGTGAAATATATCAGGTACTTCTGATTTTCAGGAAGCCCCAGACTCACTTTCCCAAGACACTCCTATAAGACAAGGCATATTGGGAATTAGTCCATTCAAATTCCTTTGAAAAGTACCAGCCAAAGTTGTTTTGAGTTTTCTTAGTGCTTCAGCTAAACTGACAAGTTGTCAGTTGCTCTTCTGAAAAGATATATTATAGGATGATTTGAGATTGACTTTTCTTGAAACTCAAATCAGGCTCCAGCAATGAATGATATAAAACTGTTAACCTAGAGCTTGTATAACCTGTGTGTAACTATTAACTCGTGTAACAGTTACATCATCCTATTTTGCATCCGCCTTTTTCTATTTTATGCAATTAAAGACAGTGACATGAAAAGACCATTAAATAGGTACAGGACACATAATGATAAAAGGTTTTATAGCCATGATTCTGGGAAGAGTACGTTCCTCACAAAGAAATTACACAACTCATTCTTAGAAGGGCCAATAAAATCTTTATTCCTCTCCTTCCCCACCCTTTCTCATCCACACACACACACACCAGCACACATTTTTATGTTATATTTTGGAGGAAGATATTTTATTACATTTTTTTAGTTTAAGCCTGTTAGTCATTCACCTAGTTTATTCGCTATTCTGTATCTGTGTGAGGCTTTCAACAGCTCATATACATACTGCACATATATAAATATATGTGCATTTCTTCTTTATCTTATCCCTTCATTAGGTATCAGAAAAAAGATTTTAAAATATTTTAGGTCAGGTCTGGAAATATTCACTGCTAGGTCATGCTGTTCTGAACATACTGTTTTCTTAAATGCTACTGGAAATTTGTAGATTATTGCATTGGACTACTGGGATTCCAGTCTCTCCCAAAACTTTTAAAGCATTTGCAATAAATTTCCATAGTTAGAGAGTCATTAGTCTTTTACTCAAAACATGCATTTTTAGAGATAATCCTTTTAATCCATTTTGAAGTTTTTCATTACAGAGAGCACAGGATGATCTAGTAAGGCAGAATGTAAACAGCCAAACTGTACTGTAGATTTTGCTTGGGTCAGAGTCGGCAAGCAGACTTCTAACTGTCACACACTATGTCTTCCTCTGAAGTAATGAATGGATTTTTCTCTCTCAGAGCACCTCAGATCTACAGGGTAATTGCTTTTTAGTTTCTCTCTTACACCCCACCCCCCCCAGAGGAAATAAAAGTCACAAAATAAAAGGGGGTTTCTTCCTCAGAACAATGACAAAACCAAAACCAACAGAATAAATTCAGACATTTCTGTGGCACTTATTCCAACAGCACATACATTTTAAGAAAAATCCAAGAAAGGATTAGTTATTTGGGCAAAGAGTTTCTAATACATGTTAAGTAAAGATACTCTAAAACTTTTAACTGAAAGACCTGGGAAAAAAACTTAAACTCATGGTTTAAACCAATCACTGTTTATTAGAAGTTAGGATGACATTTAATGTATGGGAAAATTTTTTACTGTAGCTGCTTATTGGAGTTTTTGATACTGTCTTCTTCAATCTATACTAATGGCCACTGGTTATTGGAAAAGTCTGGCTAGGGGTTTGATCCATTGTCCAACTGCAATATAGGTTTTCTGTTGTTTATTACATTGATAAAGTACTATATCTTCGCAGACTGAAAAGATAGAAGTGCTATCTAAACAAATTAACAAAGCTGAAAAAAGCTTAAACAGTATTTCTTAGTTACACTATTCGATTAAGTGCGGTACTGGTGAATTCCTCTGAGGTGGCTCGTAAATTTGAGACAAAGACTTTGCCTCCTATAAAGTCTGAAATTTGTAGGTGCCGCCTTCTGTAAATATTAATAATGGAAACAGAGCAAGTGCCACAAGCAAAGGGCACTCAGCCGCTCAGAGCCTTCCCAACAAAACACTCACTACCACATAAGACTCCATATTGCTTGTTCTCAAAGCTTCCTAGAAGATTGAAAATATAAAGGAATTTTTATATAGATACTGCAACAACACATTGATTAAAGACTGCAGTTACTCCTTCATTGCTACTTGCATTCTGGATGTAGCGTTACATTTTTTTCACAGCAGTCAGGAAAGCTTTGGTGTGCTTTTCAGCACTTGCAGTGACTGAGTCAACCCAAACTACATCCATCCCCCAATCAGTCTACTTTAACTGCAGTCCAAAATGTACTCTTCAGCTGTAAACTACTTGAAAGCAGACACATTTAATCTCTTTTACAGATTAAAAAAAAAAAAAAGAGAGAGAAAAAAAATTAACATTTCAATCGCTCTAAAAGACACCACCCTAAATTCTGCTAACAACCTGACAGCCCAGGCAGGTTCCCAGCAAAGATGCCTTGTGCCTCAGTACCCTGAGTAACAAGGACACAGGCTCAGGAATGAAGCACAAACCTGCGAGGAACAACACAGGAGCCATTCCACTTTTTTGCTGCTCTGTCATTTTAAAATATCACACAAGCGTTCACTGTCTCAAAAGGCAGCTTGAAAGAGGCAGAAATTGCCTTGTGTGTATTCTGCTTTTGAATCCAAGGCAGATCAATGATTCTTTATTTATCCTGAATGAAGCAAGGGATGGTTTTTCTCCAAATTCTAGCAAACAATGCTCCTATCACTGAACATGGCACAACATGTATCACACAGAACTGGGAAGGGGCACAGGACAGGAGCAGGTTAGAAATCATCTGCCTTGGTCACACAGGGAGCACAATTACTTAATGATAGCAATTTACCAGTTTTACAGTTTGCAGTGCCAAGGAAATATGGCTTGTGACAGTGGAAACAAATCAAGCCTGAAGTGGTTATTCAGTACAGAAAAATCAGAGGTAGTTCTAACACTGAAAATCATGGAATTTATTTCAGTGCTTAAGGAATGCTTTGGACACCCAGTTTCAAGTAGATTTGCTGGAAAGTATGGGACACCAGTCCTTTTAAATAACCAGAAGTTATGGATTAAACTGCCTTTGCTTCTTCCAGTTATTAACTTGACACTAGATTCTTTCTAATGATTGTTCACCATATGCCATTAGTCTTCCAACTGTGAGAGTTATTTATTTGTGCTGTTTTCCTAAGCAACTCTGCTAATTCCCTACTGAAAGATCATGCATTAGAATAGAGCTATGGAAGCCAGCTGAAGTCTTTCAGTTCATGAGGGGAGGACATTAAGTAAGAAAAGGGTTGTTGAAACCTCTCAAGGCTAGAAAAATATCTTCTCCTTTCCACATTAAACAAGTGCTTTTCAAAATTGTATTATCATCAGATGTAATAACAGGATTTCATAGACAGAAATTTTTTTTTTTTTTTAATAGATAAAGTCACTTAAGAGAAAAAGACGGAAAGGGATTTGGTTTAACAGGTAACGAACGCACAACCGTCTCTCAGGAGTAATGTCATCAGTACACAGGAGGGGAAATCCCAGCTCCATATCTTTTCCCTGTTGTTTATGTACAGCTGCAGGGATGATTTCTTAGAGTTATAGGAAATGAGTTAGAGTCAAAACGTGAAAGAATCAGTAATAAAATTAGGGGGGGGATTTTTGACTAAAAAATTAACTAGCCCAAAAACTAATACACAAAGGTTTTTACAGTCGAATAGCTTTCAGACTGAAAACAACTAGAAATCTATCACTGCTTTCTGACCTACTTTCCATGGTCATGGCTAATTCGATCTTCTTGCCTTTCATATCTCTCTGTCTCTGCCAACAGACAGATGAGCAGTGGAGGAACAGAAGATGCAGGTTGGATTGAGAGGCCGGATCAAGGTAAATCATAGCAAACAAGACATGGGAAGATTTCAGAGTCCTGCTCCCTAAATAAGCAGACAATTACTCTTATTAGGATGAAGTCAAAGAGTATTATTATCACAAATACAGTATGTGTCATAAATCACTAAAAAGTGTTCAAGTAAATGATCTATGCATGGATAACAATGTCTGAAACAATTATTATACCACTTACAGTATCAAATCTAAATTCTATAAAAAATTAATCAAGGCAATTGAATAAACAGTAGATGTGTTGAAAAAAGAAACATCAGAAATAGTGGGGAAAATTAAGTACATTTTCTTCAAGAACTATGATTGTTTTTGTTTAAGAACTATGTGTTTGTTTTGAAACAGAAGCAATTTATAGGATGTGAAATAAGCCAGGAATCCTACATTTCAAGTCAGCTACTTTGAGCTAAACAATGTAAAAGAATGCTTTTCAAGCTAATATTTTGCGCTTTTTTCCCCCTAAGAAACATTTCATATGTCCCCATTTCTATCCTGAGCCCTCCCACATCAACTTTATTCTGATTTCCTAAGTAAATGAAGTTTATGTAAGAGCACTGTCAATTGTCATCCATACTCCATGTCTTCCAATAGCTTTTCACCTCTTTGACCACTTTAAAACAAATTATATGAAGATACAAATTTCTACAAGTGTGTCTGATATTTGACAGCTGTTTGAAGAAGATACAGACCAAAAGCAAGACAGTGTAACTAAATCCAGCAGTTTCCTGTTACCTAGGCAGTATATACATGGACTAAGCCAGCCTCTGCATGAGCTACTACATGTCCAGCCAAACATGGAAGTGATCTAGGAGCTAGAAAAAAAAAAAAAGGGGGGGGGGGGGGGGGAGGACAGGAACATTATCACAGCAGGATGTTCTGTGAGAAGAGACAGAGAGATTTAAGATACTGATCAACTGAAAGCTAGTCTTCACTAGTTTTGTTGTTCACGAGGGTTTTTTCTATCCCTCGAATTTTTCAATATAGCCTCCAAAACAAAGTAGTCATTATTTACACACTCCTAATTAAATATTAATAAATTCTCAGGTGCAAGCTACATGAAAGAGATCCAGAATCTGAACTTCAAATGATTAGGAAGGTTCAAAGAGAAGTACCTGACATCTTGAACCTGAGGATCTTCATCCTCAGACCTCGGCCCAAGTGTAAAACAAACCACTGACTGCACTGATCCATGAAAAGGCAATGATCATGTCTTTCTATGTTTGCTTCTGACAAACACAAACCATGTTGCTTATAGGGATTAACTGCCTTTATGAGGTGCACTGTTTATTCCTCACTGAAAATTATATTGGGACTGAGACAGATGTAAACTAGTAGGAGTGTCAAGTCTGTCAAAGAACGTGCAGATGTCTTCCCAGTCCTGTGTTGTGTATACACCTCTGTAATCTTGTTTTAAGGAATGTGTTGATTTTTTTTTTCAGCCTTAAAAGAGCTAACTGGATTTTGTGCATTTCAGTTATGACCATAGGAACCTACAGGACAACCTCTTACACTGAGATTTCTAGTGAAGCTGTGTACTCCCCACCACCATGAAATAACAGCACCTGCACTATTCTTTATAATTTTGCAGAAATAAGTTTTTATTTGTTTGTTCTTGCCTGCAAATTTCCCATTCAAAAAGTCATCAATATTGAAAATAACAAATATTCCAAAAATGCTGTTCTTTCATTTGCTCTATTCCTTTTACAATCCCTTAGCAAAAAAAAAAACCAAACACAAAAAAAAACCACAAACAAAAAAACCCCATAAAAAAAAAACTTAATAAATTCTTATTTTTCAATAAAGCTTTGAACAAAAATTACTAATTTCAATGACAGATTTTTTTTTAATTGGAATGAACGATGATGAATTTTCAGCCAACTCCAGATGACAAAAAAGAAAGTAAAAACACAGAGGTTACCCAACTCCATGGTTAAGGTTTTATGGACTGTTAAACCTTCACCTATATTAAACGCACTCAGTTTCACAATTTAATAATCACAAATTTGAAAAAAAATCCTTCAGATGACAGAACTAGATATATAATTTTAAATTTTATCTATAATTTTAAAATATAGATGCCTTATTCTGCAGTGTTCTGGTCACACAGAGAACAGGAAAAAGGGTAGTTAATTTCACCACAACTTTCAGTTTCAAGATTGCTAATAAAATTTCTTCCTTTCAATTCAAGAACTGGAGCATTGTTTGTATCGTATAAAGCTGCTAGGGATTTTATTTTTAGTAGATATTTTGACAGAAGATAAAGTAAAAATAGCTGGAAGTAATTTTGCAAATTTATAATTAAAATAATTAACAGTAAGTAAACAATTTACTGTAAAACCTTTTAGAACTGTTTTAATTTTTTTAAAATATTATTTCTTTATACCATAGGCGATTAATACACCTAAAAAGATAGTAAAGTACCAATCATTTAGGTAATGAAACTTCCTAAAGCAGTTAGCTTTTATTTTTTATAAAAGTATGTGGGATATTGATAAAATCCTATTATAGACTAGGGGCTATAATTTCATCTATATTAAGTAACCCAGCTGATACTAAAGGGGGTTTAGTTAGTGTGAGTACAATCTTTCATACACATTTGCAGAATACATACTTGCAACATAGTGTTCTACTTCAAATATGTTTCTAGGAGAGCGGGTTCAAGGGAAAAATATGAAGCATATATAAAGGAAAGAAAGTTCACCTTTGAAAAACCAAAGTCTTTTACACTGCTTCTTAAACCAAAGAGGCTCTAACTTTTACTGTTATTCAGAAACAATAATTATTTTATAGTTTTATACTTCCATACTTTTTTTTTAAGCCTTTGAAGCCCTTTGTAAGAAAAGAAAAAAAATAATTTTCTTGACAACAGGAAGATATTTCTGTTGAGTAGCAAAGTAAAAAGTTCAAGCTCAGAAATAGATGATACTTATTTATTTATTTATAATATTTTATTTTGTACCTTGTATGGACTAAAACTACCCTCAGAGTTCTTTCACCTTTTAAACACTAGAAATTGTTCACATATTATGATATTGCTTGAATGGCCTTCTAAAAATTGTTTTAGAACTTCTATTATAAAAAGTATGTGACATTGTTAACTATAAGAATATAATAAAACATTTAGTACAAAATTCTCTAGTTCTTCACTGAAAGAAATTATGAATCTTCAAAGGTCAGCTATAAATACCTTTCCTAATGCCTTTGTGACTGAAAAGAGCTTCATAATAATGAATATAATCTTTGTCTGTCCAGATTTTCTTTTTCAAGGAAATCACAATTTAGTAATTTCTACCTGTTAAATTGGTTTCTTTAACTCTCTTCTTTACAGGTGCTCTACAAGATTCATCCTTTCATAGCAAAGGAATAAAAATATGCCTGTTTAAAAGGAGTAGCTGAGATCATTGCAAAGTAGACTGAAAGTCTATCTTCAGTAGAAAAAAAAAAAAAAGACTTCAGGAGGACAGACTTCAGGACAAAAAAAAAAAAAATCAGTTCTGCTTCAGTGTGTGAAACAAAGAGAAACATTTCTGGGTTAATACAGAGAAACACAGGAAAACCAGGTTAGCAAGTAGGATTGCTTTTTTCATTGTTTCTTTAGATGGGCTTCACCCATAGTTGTACCCAACACCACGACAGATGTAAAATAAGTCCTGAAGGGCAAAAGAAGCTACTGATGTATCTTTCAAAATTAGAGTCTTCAGCAGTTCTTACATTAAACCTATAATAATACAAACAGGTAGTGAATTTGAAGACATTGCAGAGTTCTCATGCAAGTGTATCTTATCTGCCACTTAAAAGATCTCATGGAGTATGTCTTTCTTCAGTTATTTAGTGCAGTAAACCAAACAAGACACTGAAATATGGAGCTGAGTAGACCAGTAAGGTCCATGCTACGCACAAGAATTCTTAACATCTGGAGTTTGGAGTTGTCTGGGGGTTTTTAATTATCATCCCTTTGTTAATATGGAGTGTAAAAATGGTATTTATTTCATGGCAACTAGCAAAGAGAGAAAAATATATTGACCTTTGTGGAACAAAAAGGTGTACTGGGATGGAACTAGCTGGTAGTTTTACTGGCTATCTCACTCTACCTTGGCTTTCTTGTGAAGCAAAAAATTCTTTGAGTTATACACACATAAATATCTTGGAGCATTTTCTATATATCTCAGATAAATATACACATATCTCTGTCCTTAGTTAAGATAACTATCACCAGAAAACAAACTACTAGATGCTTCTTGACTCAAAAAGAACACTCCTGAAGGTTTTTATAACCAAAAAAAAGGATCTATACAAATAAAAGTGACAGAATTAGAAGCCTGTTTTATTTGAGCTGACACACTGAAAACAGTTCATTTAGTCTGTATGTGAAGACATGGAAGAACATAATTTTTTATGCCTCAGCTAGTTAGCCTTTAGACCCCCAGGGTATCAAGGTCTCTCTCAGGGCACTGGGTCAGACTTCAATGAGAATAGAAATCACCCTTCAGGTAGGCGTGATATATACATTTATCTGTGATATGTATACGTACCTAACAGTAACCTTCCAAATGAGGAAAGGCAAGATTTCTATCTCTCCCCTTCAGTTTGACTCAAAACTGGACAGAAGAGTACGGCTGGTTTGTTTTTGTTTGTTTTTTTTTTTTTTTTTCCCAGAAGTATTAGCACAAGTAATAAGTTGGCCCAAAAATCTTGCTTTCAAAGGCCTACAAGCAACAAGTGGTTCTTGAAGGCTGTGTAATGAGCTAAATAGCAGCTCTCAACAACATGCCCAAGGAAGGACATGGATATAGAGCCAGAAGCAAAATAACACCCTCAAGATAACACACAATGCAAGTGTTTCAAGGGCTGAGCGATCACTGACCACCACATGATGCCAGATACAAAAAGAAAACCCAGCTACAAACAGATCATCCCTATCAGAGCTGAAACTCTGGACATGTAAAAAAAAAAAAAAAAAAAAAAAGCAAGGAAGTGCAAAATACTGCTTAAGTTTTTAAGTACAAGCGATGGGGGCTACAAAAACAGATTAACTGTTACTCTTTCCTGAGATGGCTTTGAGGCATTCAACGTGTGCAGCTCTGTTAAAAAAATCTGAGGATTTCAAGTCAGGTAACTGTAAAAGGCTAATATTTTTAAGAGAGTACTAAATACCGATGTTTCCAGTGCTTAGGTCAGTGCAACAGCAATTTATTCTGTGTGAACTGTTGCAATCAGGAATGCAACATGATGCTTTATGTCACAATTCCCCAATTAGTTTAATTCAGTATAGATCCACACTACTGCTGAAAGGGTTGATCCTGTCTCCTTCCCCACTTCCCAATTCCTGTCCCCTCTCTTGGGCTAGAACTAGCACTCAGGCAGATATGTGGTGCACCAGAGATCTCGCCTCTGTGAAAATTACATTTGGGGTGTTAGTTTCTAACCTGATCAGTGCCAGATCCAGTTCACCTTCCAACTGCATGAATCACGGAATCATCTAGGTTGGAAAAGATCTTGAAGATCATCCAGTCCAACCATTAACCCAACACTGACAGTTCCCAACTACACCATATCCCTCAGCACTATGTCAGTTCTACTCTTAAAAAACTCCAGGGATGGGGACTCCACCACCTCCCTGGGCAGCCCATTCCAACACCTAACAACCCCTTCTGGAAAGAAATTATTCCTGACATCTAGTCTAAACCTTCCCTGGCACAATTTGAGGCCATTACCTCTTGTCCTATCACTTGCTACTTGGTTCAAGAGACTCATCCCCAGCTCTCTGCACCCTCCTTTCAGGGAGCTGTAGAGGGCGATGAGGTCTCCCCTCAGCCTCCTCCAGACTAAACACCCCCAGTTCCCTCAGCCGCTCCTCGTACGACCTGTGCTCCAGACCCTGCACCAGCTTCGTTGCCCTTCTCTGGACACGCTCGAGTCATTCAATGTCCTTTTTGTAGTGAGGGGCCCAAAACTGAACACAGGAATCGAGGGGCGGCCTCACCAGTGCCGAGTACAGGGGTCAGATCCCTTCCCTGTCCCTGCTGGCCACGCTATTGCTGACACAAGCCAGGATGCCATTGGCCTTCTTGGCCACCTGGGCACACTGCTGGCTCCTGTTCAGCCGGCTGTCAATCAACACCCCAGGTCCCTCTCTGACTGGCAGCTCTCCAGCCACTCCTCCCCAGGCCTGTAGCGCTGCTGGGGGTTGTTGTGGCCCAAGGGCAGCCCCCGGCATTTGCCCTTATTGAAACTCCTCCAGTTGGCCTCAGCCCATGGCTCCAGCCTGTCCAGGTCTCTCTGCAGAGCCTCCCTACCCTCGAGCAGATCAACACTCCCACCCAACTGGGTGTCACCTGCAAACTGACTGAGGGTGCACTCGATCCCCTCGTCTAGATCATCAATAAAGATGTTAAACAGGAGTGGCCCCAACACGGAGCCCTGGGGGACACCACTCGTGACTGGCCACCAACTGGATTTAACTCCGTTCACCACAACTCTTTGGGCACGAACATCCAGACAGTTTTTTACCCAGCAAAGCGTGTGCCCATCAAAGCCTCGAGCAGCCAGTTTTGCCAGGAGAATGCTGTGGGAAATGGTGTCAAAGGCCTTACTAAAGTCAGGGTAAACAACATCCACAGCCTTTCCCTCATGAAATAACAGGTTGCCCTGTCGTAGAAGGAGATCAGATTTGTCAGGCAGGACCTGCCTTTCATAAACCCATGCTGACTGGGCCTGATCCCCAGGTTGTCCATCATATGATTTTTAATGGCACCCGAGATGACCTGCTCCGTGACCTTCCCTGGCACAGAGGTCAGACTGAAAGGTCTATAGTTTCCTGGATCCTCCTTTCTGCCTTTCTTGTAGATGGGTAGAATGCTCATATCTGCTCAAAGAAAGGGGCAAGAATAAACAACTAAGGCTGTGCCCTTCAGTAACAGTGATGATTTATGACAGTTAAACTGCTGCTGGATCCCCAGGTAATGGATTCGACAGAAAACCTTAAAATGGAGCAAACAGTGTTGCCTACTCTAGCTTTGCAGAGGATCAGTGACAGTGATTCCTCAGCCATGTCTCACAGTTTCTTTGTTATTTAAGCTATTCAGTTGCAGTGATAATAGTTATTCCAGCCTCATTAACTAAGGAGAATTGCCTATTATTATATTTATAAAATCCCTCCTTTTTCTTTTCTTTTAAATACTCATGCTTCTTACAGTACTTCTTTCCCCTAAGTTGAATAGGATGAGTTGATTTCCACAGTGTGTGCTATAATAGAATGTTGGTTTAGTAATTATGGATTAAATCCATGTACAAATTAAATCAAAGCATCTCTTTCTTACTGCATTGCCCCTTTGATTAACCCAGTGCCATTCAAATGGAAGAATTCTGCTAGAACTCCAAGGCCCTATTGTTTTCTATCTAGGAATCAGTATCCTTACTTGTGCTGTAAATTCCCCAAGTCAATGCAGACTTTACAGTGCCTCTGACCTACTGTGAAGGGAGTTGCATTTTCTACCCCTCAAGCACTCAGATCTTCCCTAGCTTTCCTTAGACTGATTTAAGGATGTGCGGAGAGTTTGGCAGAGACTATTACAGTGCAGTGAATGGAACCACTGTAGATAGTAAAGGCTTCATGAACAAGCCCATATTACAGTGTCATAATACAAATATATAACTAATTAACTAAATTATGAAGGGGAAATGTAAAAACAGTTTCTTATGCCTGGGGAATTATAGACCCTAAGGCTCAAATGGCAGCTTTAAATAAGTATTTCTTTGCTTTTGTTAAGACAGGTTGTTTTATTTTAAAATACATTTTATATTAAAATTAATTATAATGTATATTGGATTCTGTGGTTATAATTTGTATTTTCTGCTTTATGTGTCACTCACTCATTAGTTGCCTAAATAACAGAGAACACACTTAGTCAGTTGGCATTTTCCAGTGTTTTAATTGCCTGCTGTGATATAATTATTGTGACATTTTGGGATGTTTTTAACATCCTGAATTAAATATTCTGACATCCCACAGAGCACTTCATGAAAACAGTCAAACTGTATTCAAGTAATTAGGAGTCTACAGTTGTCCTTTAATATTAAAATTATTTTTGACACAAAAAGTGCAGATAAAATTATTTTTACAACTTATATCTTCTGTCAGTTTTCATCTTTAAAATTGTAAAATGTTAGTGGAATATAATGAGTAACTATGGAGCTCAAAATACTGCATTAATTTGTATATTCTTTTCTTTTTTTAAAAAGCTATGAAGGAATGAAATCCTATCTACAAAGCTTAATTTTTGGTGAATTCTCACAGTAAAATATGCTACACTTATTTTTTAAAATGAAATAAATAATTTATTCTGTGGGTTTTTTTGCACTGGTTGAGAAATACTGTACATCTTTAAAAATTATATTACTTGCCACAAAAATAGTTTATGACACAACATAAAATGCTTTGACTTCCATATTAGATTTCATTTCTGCAAACAATTTTTTCATAGATTAAACAATGAGAATGACGTATGTCAAATAAAATTTTGTGAATTAGCTCCTAACAAGGTACAAGAATACCTGAGAATAAGATAAATTTACACAATAAACAGCCATTTCCCTATCTTGATCTTTTCAGCCCTGTTTTGCAAATCGATTGGAAGTTTCCTGCTATGTGCTAGGAAAGCATGGAAGAGGTTTTGGGAACCACAGAGCCAATAAGGTCAGCTCCATTTAGTCCTCCAGTCCAGCCCTTCTGTCTCTACCACCACCACTACAGAAATGTGTAGGTCTTGTCAGGGACAGAAAGAGAAGTCAGGAGACTGATGCAGGGTGATATTGCATACTGGCAATCTCCAGTTAACACCCTGTCCCTAAAGACTCATATGCTGGCTTGTGCACAGCACTATATTAAATTGCACTACGGTTAAACTAGAAAACCAGGCAGACATAACCTGCCACTTAAGACACAAATTGTGCTTGTTTATTAAAAAACACTTTTGAAAAGTGACTCAGTGTTTTCATATAGAATAATGTTTCCTTTATACTTAGCATTGATACCCCAAAAACTCAAACAAAATCCTCAATTCATATTATCACATTTTAAGAACTAAATAAGGATTTTTTATCTTAACCACAAATTTATCTAGCCTATAATATTAATCAATTAAATTTCAAAAGATTGCCTGAATTTGCCTGTAATAAAATTTAGAAATAAAGGCAACCCTGTAACACTGAAGTAGTATTCCACAAGTCTTAAATGTAACTATGTATGTATATACAAAAAGTATATTGGGCAATTGAGTGACCAAGACATGGTCCATGCAAGGTGAGTGACAAGACTTTATAGCTTGTGTGGAAAGACAGTAGTTGCTAGTTATCAGAACTGAAACTAGAAACAAAGAAGCAACAGTAAAGAGCCCTATACTATGCTGGCATCAGTTTGATAGCAAGGATACAGAAAGAGAAGGTTTTTCTATTTTTTAGGCACAATACAGCAAAAATCTTCTAAATCAAATCAATTATCTGATACAAGTGAAGAAGATGACAGCATTACCGAGTGCAATGTATGCAAAATTAATATCCATCATAAGTTTAGTGAGAACCTGGAGAGAGAGATAATGGAGTTATGACTAGGGGACAAATTTGCAGTGAGGATGTTACTTTTATGTATACGATTACCTGTCTCTTATATGAGTTATAGCTTTACTTATATGAGTACTTATTTACTTTATATCTTTCTGATAGTACACTGATGATTCATATTGACTTGAGCATGCCCTAGCGTATTTACTACAATAAAATGCACTGAAACAATCCCAATTATATGATCAAAATCTTCAATAACCCAGCTGACATTTAATGCTGACACTCCATCCTCATGACAAACTTCTATGCAGACTTGAGTGTCTTTTAAAAAAAAAAAAAAAAAAAAATCACATCTCCACTTTTTACATATCTTTAAAACACTTTAAAAGCTAATTACAGTTTCAAACAGGAGATGGGGATTTTAACAGTCATAGGGTTTGCACTAACAGGATATCTGAGCAAATACCCTGTTAACTTAAGCAAAACTAGCTCTCTTGCAAAGCAGCAAGAATACAGAACCAAGAAATAAGAGATTACAAATAACATGGTTAAAATTAAGGTCACATAAACTTTGTCTGCATTTATAGCCAGGAGTAGATCAGCACTGGTCTTTTTTTACCCCAGCTCTGATTCATTTTTTAATATAATATCAGTGCAACTGTCCTCAACTTTACTTACTATATTGAAGTCAAAAGTCCTACTACTTCATTGCTGTTTGGCGTGGCATCTAAACCAACTGCTAAATGTGTCCCTATCCAACACAATATTTAAGTACATGCTTCATGCAGCTGAACACAATGTAGACTTAAGTGCCCACTTATAATGAGTATGGTAATACATGGCCCTGAATTTGTTTTCCCTTCTAAATATTGCCACGCATGAAGATGGTGACAGATCACTGAAACTGGGAAAAGATTACCCAGAACAGTTTATTCAACTGGTCATTTTCAGGCATAAAAACTGAGGGGACAGAGTTGTTTAATTTTAAATATAATCAGCTGACACTGTACTCCATTGTGGTGTAGTATTAAAAACCAAAGAACTGTTAAGTATCAGAAGCAAGCCTTTAAAAAGGCTTTCCAAATGTTTAATGTGAAGGTTTTTTTGTGGGAATATCTACTGAAAAAAAAAAAGTGCTTGTGTGTTGAAAGATGCTAAAAGACCATCTCTTCACTTTATTAGAAAATAAGCACCCATCTAACACAAAAACTAATGCTCTAGTCATTTAATTCATTACTTGCTCTGAGATAGTATGGAGTTACCATCATATATTTACTTACATAGTTCTTTCAGATATATCAAAGTGACACCTGAGGTCATGAGTAAAATCACACTCATGTTTCACCACTGTCAGACAAGGTATTTCACTATTAATAAATTGGAATTGGATCATTACCTTTACTGAAGGAAAATTATATCGGGACAACCTACATTAGCATTTTAGTTTAAAAGTTAGTGATTTCAAGCATGTCTCCTACTCATCACCACATACTGTGCTCCACTTCACATTACAGAGCTGTTTTAGCATACAAAAGATGCATTATTCTCTATTAGTTGACCTAATAGTGTCAACTCCTGGCCAGACAACTAGTCCGTGGGGCCAGACTACAGCAAGTCCAAAGTAAACCTCCAAAAATATGAATAATGGGGACATAAGATCTGATCACCAGTACATAACTCTACAGGTTCAGAGGGTGAAGCCACTTGCTGATGTGAACATAGCCATTTAGAAAAATGTCATGGGAGGTTTGATGTTTAAATGTACAAACCACTCAAAAACAAGCTTTTGAAGAGAAATCATAAACACTACAGTGACTGAAACAGATGGCAGGAAGTTTTTCTCTTCTTATGAAGCATATAATAATTTAGTGAAACATCATGTCCTCCCTTGCCAATGGTTCACCTTCTAACTGGTTAAGCAAAATATCCAGTGATAAGCCATCATTGAGACTTAAGCTTCCAGGTTATCTCTGACAATTCCTTCTAGTCAATACATCTTCACCCCTTATTTAAGAAACCCAGCAAGGTGATCCAGACTACACACTTGGCTCCATCTGCAGGGATTTAAACCTCTCCCTATCAATAAATACCTATAACCACAAATCTCTGAGTAATTTGGGGGAGAAGGTGCGCTCTATCCATTCTACTGGCAACACAATATTGTGCAGAAAGGAATTTGTGATAAATTGCATAGGAAAGAGAGAGGTCAACTCTCTTATTGATTAGGACATTTCCATTAAAGATGGGAATACTCAGTAACATTCTGCAGGCAGTTGTAGCTGCCATTACAGAAAGCATTCCCTAGCATTGGTTTCAAAAAAACATTACAACTGCATTTTTTTCAGGGGTCTAATCCTGTAGTAAATATTAGGTATGCTCTGAGAATGCCTCTCAGATCAAGCTGCTTAGAGGATTCGGTAGAGAAACAGTTCCCAGATCTGTGCCAGACTGGGGCAGAACACAGGTAAGCTCCAAGTAGCCTTGGACATGCACAAAAACAAAAGCCTACACATGTTTACATCTTTAAAGGCAAAGAAACAAAGGAAGTCAAGTGCATCTAGAATGAAACTGCTACTGGACGAGGTCTTTCTGGAACATATTTTAAGATCCATTATCATAAGCCCTTTGTTTGAGCTACTGATTCTTCTAATTTTGAGATCTATTAGTACTTTCCCTACAAAAGAAATAGAAGGACCTTGGGAAAATAGAGAGGCAACTGCTCTTCAGAAACTAGAGCAGACTAACAGAAGGAAGCGTAGACTCCAGGCTTCATAACATAACAGGCTTTACCAAGGCAGCTTGAGCACTGGAAGCAAGTCAGTGAAATCACCCTGAGTGCCAGGCAGCTGCGGTTATAAACTGTTGCCAGCTCCTGAGCAAGCTGCTTTCAAACTAGCTCCGATAGCTCTGTGCTCTGCTGTAGTCAACAGGCATAGCATAAAACCAATCCAGGAAAGAACTTTTGGTATGTGCTTAAGTTCATAATTAGGAAAGTGGGTAAGTGGATGCTTGAAGTTAATCACCTACTTAAGTGCTTTCCTGAATTACAGCCATACACTGATATAACTGATAACTGTATCTTTACGTAGACTCCATTTTATAATTCTATACAGAAGCAGAGAAGGAAAGTATTCAGATTAAAGGAAGAGGAATAAAGCTGAGTAAATTCTATTCATGCTAGCTTTGTTGGCTTTCTTAATGCTGTCATACAAGATTAACCTTTATCTAGAAATGTTTGATTTTTGTCATTTGAGATTTATATTTTTCTAAGCAATGGACTATTTCTGGAAGGAAAACATTTATTTCTTTCCCCTTTGCTTTTTGCTTTTCCTCCTATTATAACAATGCATACCATTTCTTACTTCTATCGCTAAATAGATACGGTTGTCAGGTTTGCAGTAATTCCAACCATAACTGTTCAGTGTACACGGCAGAGAGCTGTTTCCTGTCCCTCACACTGGTGAAGCAGCTCTAGGTGTAAATATTTACAAAGAAATAATTTCAGTATAGTTTAATTAAAATGTTAATTTTTAAAGAATGGGAAAGACATAAAGTTGATGTGATTAAATCAAATGAAAAATATCAAAACAAATAAGAAAACATAAGCTAGAGTCAGTATAATCCTTTTGATCATTGTAAACAACAGAAAATTTATTGTTTAAAACAATAATTCAGCACAGAATATTTTATGTTCATACATAATATGAACTCATACAAAATCCCTTCCACACCTGCACGTTCAATAAACATTATTCAACATACTTCATATAAAGTGGAAACAATGTGGTTAGCTATTCTGAAAAATTTGCAGTTTTCAGTAAATGCAGATTATTTTACTCACACCAGAATCAATCCAGATGCAGCCTTAACATCATCAAGGGCATCTATTAGTCCAAAGTTTGATCTTCACTCTCTGAAAGTGTTGTTCAGACTAAGTACTCACTGCATTTTCTTTCATGGGCAGGAAAACCATCCCTGTACAGATTATATTTCAGATTTGGTGCTACTCTTTTCTCCAGAGCAAAAAGATATCATATATATTGTCTCAGTCTTACATATTTTAAACCAAGCTTTACTAAAAATTCACCTGTGAAAAAGTGACCAAAAGTGACAGGGTGACAAAAAAAAAAATATTATTTTGTAGATATAGATACAAGTAATGAAACAAGAACACAAATACCTTTATTTTTTAGCTATAGGTATACCCATTTATTTGCAGTCAGATAAACTAGGGTGGAATTTTTGGAAGATTGCTACAAGAGCAAACACTTGTCCACATAAATTGTCTTACAGGATCAAGGCCTAAACTTACTCGAAACAGAATCTAAATTCAGCAGTTACCTGACTGAGCCATTAGCTCAGTTTCACTTTTTTAAAAGATAAATTCACCCAAAGATGCTACAGATTTATAATCCCTAAAAAGAAGTTCCATTGGACAAACAAGAAAGTAGAACAAACTAATCCTGTAATTAGAGCAAGTTCAGAAATATGTTTAAAAGAATATGTTTAAAAAATTGTTTCAGAGCAAATCTGTTCCCTACCTGATGAGCCCTTTAGAGGCTATAACCTCCCTTTCAGTCGATTTTTCTTATCCAGAAGTTTCCCAAACTGAATAGACTCTGCATAATTTCCTCCAAAAAGCCAACTTTTTTCTATTCCCTCTAAGACTTAACTCTTTGAGTGTTCACACTACTATAACTTCACCCTAACTCTTTTACAGATTTGTTTCCAGGTGCAAATTTACAACATTCTCTTCCTCAGTTTCTTTCTCAGCCTCCTGAGAAACCAGGATTTAATGTAGTACATAATGTACATAATGTAGTAGGGAAATCACTTATTGTAATAATCCTATTCTTTCACACCTAACCTGCTCCCAGGTGAATATGGTTAAATGCTCCCAGGGGAACTACCTCCCCGTCCCCTATGGACTTCACCTGACCAGAGTGCAACAGTCAGAGCAGTACAGATAGGTAGCTCTTCTCTCTGTGCCAAGTCATGGACTGTTAACAAAATGTAACATAGAGTAAACAGCATAGAAAAAGTTTGACTATCATAATAGGACTGGTTATAACTCTAATCTTGAGTGATCAGGTTATATAAAAATAATCTTTGTGTCCTATTTTCTAAACTGAAATGTGTCTCTTTTACCAAAAAACAAAAAAGAGATGCTGATTTATAGCCCTTGTTTGGGGAGTAATTAGCTTGTGTTTTGGATTATTCAGTGCCTGTACTGGGTGAGTGTTTAAATATTTTTTTCCTTTGCTCTGATTCTTCGAAGATGGTATATTAAAGTTTTTTGATTCTGTTTTGTTTTTTTAAAAAATAATAAATCTGCTGATACTGTCTAAAAAAGCCCATAGTATGTGCTGGAGATAGAAGTATTGGTTATGTTCAGGGCAAGTTAGCAGATTCTCAAGCAACCTTTCCATAAACTCCAGGATCCTTACTCCTCCTCAGGGAGAGAAGCAAGATGATTACCAGTTCCCTTAATATTTTGAGAAAAGGTGATATCTAAGTCAGCATTTCTCAAGTGAGCTATATCAAAATGAAAAGAAAACTCACTAAAATGAAACCTAAAGAAGATTATGTAGCTTGAAGGTTTGTAGTTTGTATCAAAAGGATTTCCTTACAACCTCTTCCTCTAGCTACTCTTGCCTATCACTTATACAAAGAAGTTAAATTTGTTCTCAATATACAGGAGAAAAAATTTGTCATAATGACCCTTTCTCTACATTCTTTTGCTGAATTGCTAAGACCATACTCATCTGTCTCTCATTTATAAAAAGCAAAGTGAGGGAGGAAAAAATGTTTAATAATATGTTTCAATATTCCTTTTTTTTTACTTTCATTTTCATACTGAGCTTTGCTTGCCAGGTGAGGGATTGCTACTTGTTTATGAGTGCGCACACAGGGCTATGTGTGTGCGCATATATATATATATATATATGGCTTTGTTTCTGAGAGAGAAAAATCTGTTCCAGGTCATCCTGATTCCGCAGGTAGTTGAACTGTTTCTTCACCTTTAAGGTTTGTTAGTTTGTTTTTAATGTTACAAAGTGGCATTTTAAGGAAGTGTATTGGCTCTGGAAGACTTGTCTTCAATGCATTCCCCGGCTTCAAGGCATATTATTGCTTGACTGAATACCTTTGTAACTAAGAGGAAATGTCTTTCCAGATGACATAAAGGGTGACTGTCTTCCCATGTCTAAAATCACCACAATCACTTAAGTTTATATCTTTAGATAGACCTACTAGATCAACTTTTTTGCTTCTAGTGGGAGTGTAGCTGTGCTTCCAAGCACAAATTTTAGCTGTAGATGGTATAGCCAATTCCTGTGTTGGCTAGAACAGTTGCATCACTGTATGAAGGGTCACTGTGAAATGTACAAAAGAAAAACAAAGTCAAATTAGATGTGATACTTTAAACATGTCAAGTATATAAAAATTTTTTGACAAGTGAGAGATCTAATAAAGGGGAGAAAGAAACTTCACATGCCTTTAGAGGAAAAGGTTTTAATGGATTATAAATTTATTTACCTCATATTATTAAGTCCAGAAGCCCAGACTTTCAATGGTGAGTCACTTAATAAATGTGACTCCAAAATATAAATCAATATATTTCAAGGTGAATTGCATTTCTTAAAAGAAAGTTGTCATTGTTTACTTGTTAAAAAATAATATAATTTTGAGGACTATCTGAAAAATCTCACAAGTGTTGGTTATATACATCGAGTATTTTTTGGCCTGAAAGTGGTGATGATCCCGAAATGATACCTTCATGCACTTTTAACAAAGGCTAAGGGACAGAGGTAGGAGGAGAAAGAGTACCCCTGTCTTTTGGTCATGTTTTCCTTCAAAATAGTCTATGACGTTCACCCAGATCATGGGAGACACAAAACACATTATCCTCTGCCCTAGGAAGTTAGAATGGACATCTCTGAGTTCTGAGGAAAGCCTGATAGCTATCATACCACCAAGGGCTTATGGCAAGGCTTCCTTGTCTGCTGGTTCACATGCTCTTTCTTTTTACAGCTGTCCACTTTGTACGGGTTAGATAAATAGTCACACTATTCGGGCACTAGCTGTATGTCCATATAGGGTCTTACTATGAAGGCTGATAAGTTCAAGCTTCTGCTTCATTTGTTTTTCCAGCTTGGTTTTGCTTCATACCTTTCCTTTGGCTTTTTGTCCTCTATTGTGGATGTGTTCATCATCTTATTCTAGACATGGTTCTTGTATCATCTATTACATCACTACCAGCAACATTGTTTTATTAGTAAACTCCAAGGTTTCACTTCTGTGAAACAAATAAAATGCATCTCAAATAATATATGCTATACAAATTGATGGTAGAAGTGGTATAATAATTTTTAACTTCTTTAACTCTCTTTATATCAAGACATCCTTGGCAACATTGATTTGTCACTGGGTCACATGCTGTATAAGACTTTGTTTATGACAATTTTGATCAGAAGTACTCAAATTTAACAAACAATCAGGCCACAGATGGCAGTTAATATAGTCTTTGACTAAATTAATTGCTTTCATAATTGGGTACACATGGATCTGTTTAAACATTAAGCACAGTGCTCTTTGGTATCTTTAACAAGAGGACAGTATTGCTGTTTTAACCAAATGTTTTGAGCAGCTGAGAATAACAGGACAGTGTGTGTCATAGGAAAAAAACAGAATGCTGAGACTGCATTTAGCTCTGCGGAGACAAGAAAGAGCAAGATTAGAATTCGTATATTTTGTTAAATTTGAGTAATGTTTTGTAATTGCACAGAGGTAGGAAACTTGTTATCCCCTCACTGGGCACAGAATTAGCTCAAATATTTTGGGAGATAACATGCTTTATCAGCCTCCCCTACACTTAACCAAGTGCCCGCATATGAAAACAAGGGGAGAGGAGTTTTAGTTGCTACTTGCACAACCTTCCCTGTGCTGAACTGTGCAAATGTTGTTGAAGCGCTGACATATCTAGCCAGGGACCCATTGTGGGTAGAATGTGGGTGAAAAAATGATAGCTGCGGTAAGGGAAATCTGGTAAGTGCTAGAATACCAGGGAGTGGGTATTCTGTGCCAGTGAATTTGTACACTTACATAGTACTCTACATGTAAAGTTACTTGTGCATCATAGAAAGCCAGGCCAAGTTCTGTCCCAGCTCATCAGGTTGTTTTGGGGAGATCATTTTCATATATGCACAAGCTCCTGTCTAGCAAGCTACAGATCTATACAGAGCTACACAGGAATTCCCCAGCAGCAGACCAAGCTCCCATCTTGCAGGCCACACCTGGTATGGCTGCAGTAAACAGAAAAGCATCTCCACTAAAAGTCCTAATATCCATGATAGCAGCACAGTGAAAATTCTGTCACTTAGACTATTTATATTCCAGCTAGTATGCTTTTCCTATCCTTTCCTTTTCCACAAAAGAAAGGCAAGATGTTTTAAAATACGATATTTTCACTGATAAGAAATATTGATCCTGGCAGTGAAAAGATGCTATTTCCAATAATCTGTTGCCAATAATCATGCAAAACAGTTGTACAAGGTCAATGTGGAAATGGAGCTGAGATTTATTTTAGAAGTAGCACTTCATGTATAAAAGGAGCATTCACAGGGGACAAGGCCACTGCTGAGGAGCTTAATGAATTCTTTACATCAGTGTTGGAGGTGGGAGAAGCTAGGGAGATCCTTTTGCTGAACCCTATATTTCTGGGAGGAGGGAACTTGGCAGAGGAGTTGTCTGAAATCAAAGTGGCTATGCAAGAGCTATGGAACAAGTTGCTAAAATAAACACTAAAAATAAATTACCAGGACTTGAGTGTTCACTTGAGTTCTAAAAGAATCCAGATTGATATAGCTGAATTACTGGTGGAAGCGTATGACCTCTTACAGACTTTTTGAATTTGATGACTGGAGGTAGCACCCCTAGAGATTTGCTATCTTCAAAATAAATAGAAACTTTTAAAAAGATCAAAATCAAGATCAAAATTGCTTTGGATTTTAAAAGCTGATGTGCTTTCTACAATGTGTTTGTAGCTAAATCTATTCCATTTTCATAGTCCTGTAGATATAATGATTAGATATAAAGGTTAGAGCCCATTTTAATCATCAGCAACTGATGCTGTTGGTTTAAAACATTACTAGCTCCTTCTTTGACTCTCCAGTCTGAATGACTAGTTACATCATACTGGAATCATTTCCATGGTAGCAACACCTAGTTGACAAATGCCAAGAAAAGCTAATTGTGAGACTGCCTAAAACCCTAAGAATATGAGAAATAATCTAAATGGGGAGGGCTTGTTACAAGGGTCTGAAAAGTACTCAGTATGAAACCTTGTCAACCAAATCTGATGAAGTGGTGGTACAGCCTTGGCTTGTAATACTGAAGTCTATGGGTTTTTTTGTTTTGTTTTTAACAGAAAAACACTACGATTAAGATAGAGTCCCTACCTTAAAGAATAAAACATTGCCAGCTCTCACACTCGCATTAAAAATTTTGTTATTTCTTTATGCCCAAGACTGTAGAATCAGTGAAGACAGGAGCCTCTTGGCTTCTTTTGAAAGAAATTACACACATAATAGTGCAGAAAAGGTTGAAAACATACCTTCATTCAACCCTAAGCAGAAAGTCAAGAAAAAATGCACCATGGAAAGTAATACAATAGATGACTGGATGGAGAAGGAATATATCTGAATCACTGTGGCACTGTGCCCAAACTTGAAGGCACAGGATCCCAGCACTGTTCTGAAGTGGTTATAGTACTTTTAGATCCACACCAGTTTCTTAGTCTTCGCTGTGGGGAGGCATTGCCAGGGAATATAGAAATCTAGCTGTGAAAACATCCGTCAAGGCAAATGGTAGGAACTTAGACACTTAATTCTTTAAACAAGAGGAGGAAAGGGAAGAAACAAATGTTTGGATTTTTAGAGGAAGTGGACTTGCTTAAGAAAGAGAAGGAAAAGACTAATTCTGTTTGCATCTTGTATGAATACTTGGAATGAAAAAGGGCTTTCCAACCATGATCAAATTATGGGAAAGGACAACAGCAGTGTTATGCCTTTTTTTTATAGTGATCTGCAGTAGATCTATTCTGCCGTCTGCTTTTCTCAGCAGGAAGCCAGTGAGGAACTGTTCGGTCTGTCATATTCAGTCTAGTGTGACTTCATTTTTTTATTAGCTGAGGGGATTACTTCATGTGGTTCCAAAAATAAATATTTAATGTGAATCTATAATTGTTCTGTTAATTTGAATTAACCTAATACAGAAATAGTCTCTAAAAATTAATGTGGAAATGGTCAGAGAATGTAAGAAAATCATAAAATCGTTATACAAAAGCTACTTGAGAAATAATATGAACAAAAAAATCATTCCATGTCTTTCATTTTAAAATCTAAGTATGAAAAAGGGGACAATAAGAAAATATCTTGGTTATGTTGAATTAACTGCCTTTGCAAAATAGAAATGTTCTTTTCAGTCCTTTCACAACACTACTGAGATTGATTAAAACCACATGAAAAGATACCTATTGAGAACCAGCAGAAAAAACCCCAAACATTTCAAGAATGCAGTTATGTGAAGAAATATAAGGCTATAGCAAACTAAACCTTACAGCACTGATTAATATAGTGAAACGGCTACATTTCAAGAATAACCAGGTCCTTATTTTCAAATTATTTGGGGTCTGAGAAATCATATTGCTCTCTGTTTTACCAAAAGGGTAGTGAATTTCATCCACAGTGTTTTTTCTTTCTTCTACTTTTTTTTTTTTTTTAGTTTGAGATGCTTGGCTTGAAAATGGAAGAGACGGAACTGGTGGGAAAGGAGAGAGAAGGGAGTTGAGAGGGGCATTCAGAAGATAACATAACCTAAACCACAGACTATTCAGCTAAAAGAAAGGTTATACATAAAATTGATAAGATGAAGCTTATAGAAGTAGTTAAAATAGTTGTTCTAAAGCAAACCATGAAGAGCCCTACTTCAAGAGGCAATAACTCTGCAAGTGATGTTACAGAAAATAAACTGCTTCACTCAAGTGACCAATGAGCCATTCAGTCTCATTTCCTACCGCCTCCCATGGTGGATGCTGGTTAAGCTGGCTATAAAATTGCAGCCTATGCTGGAAACTGCATCTGGAAAGAGGGGCAAAGGACTTCAAAACATTAATTTCTGCAGTGAAAATAAAAAAAATCTTTTACAGGCATACACCCTCCTCCTCCTAGAATCACACACACATCCACTCCTGGGGAGATGCTAGAGACCTAGGAGGTGGTACCCTACACTCTGCTTCCTGGGTAATGACTCTATCGGAGCAGTCAGCTCCGATTGGGTGTTACTTATGTGATACTCTCTATATCTAGACTGTAATCCTTCTGGGAGAAGGAACCATGTCGTCTGTTTGATGCTGCATGTGTGTTGCATCACTACCGTCATACAGGGAAACCCACCCAGTGTAACGTTTCATGCAGGGGAGGGTAGGCTTAAGGGAAAAAACTTCCTCCTTAACTTAAATAATAATTGATCTGTGGTCTGCAGCAGAATTAGCAGCCCTTGCATTATTTAGCTTTAGCAACTTCTTAGCTAGTGTAACTGTAAAAGTCATTCATGAAGACAGCAAACAGTTCTTTGTCTTTTCAATAATAGCATAAGTTTGGATTACCAGCACATGCTCTGATGGCTGGCTCAGTATTTCATGTCTATCTCTAATATTAAGCTGCAATTAGTGATCTATTCTCTCTGGGTTTAATAGCAGTATATTTTCAGCTGCAGAGTTGCTCTGGTGATGGCATACTTAAATTACTTGGCCACTTGGGAAACTTTAGAGAGAGTGAGTGACATTACTCAGCTGTGTGGAACATAGGATAACAGTTTAAATGGAAGGAAAAAACAGCCATATCTGATAGATAGCTCTATGGAGACATCACTTAGGAGTATATATCGGATTTTACCTTCCTCTAAATTTAATTTTAATAGCCAAATAATGACATGTTAAAACAGCAGTCTAATCTGTAGAAGACTAATTTGTTATTTTTTGGCATTTCAAGTTGGCTCCTTTCACTTAAACACCTTTTTCTGTCATGCTAGTACTGAAACATAGGATATATCATCCTCATAAGAACACTTTAAGAATAATAAATGTTTTAAATTAGTACTAAACAAAAGTTGCTATATTTCTAGTTGCAAAGTATTCTAATTGTTTTTTATAAATTAACACCACAGTCTTTTACGCAGTTTGCATATTAGCATCTGATTTCACCTTACAAGCCTGTATTGTTTAAAGACCCATTTTTTCTACCTTACTGTGCACTGAAATGTAGTTCCGCTTTGAGCAGTGATTCTGTAAAGTAACATTTTAGATTCCACTCTAATCAAATGTACACATCTCACCATAGAAGTTGTGTGATTTTTTTCTTTCTTCCTTTTTTCCTAGCTCTAGGGGTTTGTCTAAATGTAACGCAGCCTTCATGACACATGTGTTCTTGCATAGCAGAACATGTGTAAGACCATGGCCCTTTGGCCACGGTATCACCAGACCCTTAACCTCTAGAGTAAAGATAAACAAAGACCTGAAAATAATCTATGAAAGTGTCACTGTGTATTCTAAAATACTATAAACCGAGCTTTATTCATGTTTTCATTTCCTATGTAAAAGTGAGTGCATCGATTTTTATAAACATTTACTGTACACTTTTATTATAATGCTTGCCTGGTACACACAAGGCTAGTTTGATACATGAAAATAACATCTCAAATCAGCTAGTATAGTTCAAGTAGATGGGACATGAAGAATACTGGTGTTCTTGAAAGCTTGGTTGCTTTTCACTGTTAATTAGATGGTCTGATAAGAAAACATCCACTGAGATACAAACTTTGTTTTACCTATTTAGATCCTCACAGCTTCAAGAGCACTACTGCTAGAACATATGATAAGAAGCCTTTTCCCATTTTTTATCTTTCTATGCAAGGGATAAAGATGTTTGTGAAAAATGGTCATCTGCCTGCAATAATCATGTTTCATGTACTTAGAATTAGGTCAGTAACAGGGGCACAAATACAGGGCTGACTTGATTGGCTTAGTGCTGCCTTTCTACTTGAGGAAAGCTTCACCTCGTTAATTGCCTGGTACTTTTCTCTAGGTAGAGATTCAAGGAGCAGGTTTTGGCTAAAAAGTTATATTGTACACTTTGAAATTCACCTTGGCTAGCTTTCTATTAACCTGTGCATAGATACATTGTGCACATATGTTGAAAGATAGTGATATCAGATAAAGCTGATGAGATTCACAAAAGCAGACCCTGTGATTAGGAGACAGCAGTACTTTTCATTGTATATATTGCTGAAATATGCAGTCACTGAACACCAATTACTATACCCTGAGATTTCAGATGTAAACAAGTGCCATTTCTTCATCTGTAAGATATTTGGTATTAAATTACAGCCTCTCTGCACATCACCATTTATAAACTGTATTTTGAATTTTATAGGAATGCAGGGAGATAAAAGGCCTAAACCTCAGGGGCCTGGAATGCTTGCAAATCTTACTTCTTCCTGGTGATCCAAAAGCCAATGAGTAGTCCTGAATTTGCCTGACTTTTCTGCCGTATTAAAAAGATTATTCTTTCACCTGTGTGTGAAATGGAAACTTCTCCAGTTGTTATTTGAGTCTGAGCTTTCATTTTCACTACTAGAACTGATGGCAATGCAAGGAAATGTTTTTAGTTTAAGTTTCAAGGATCACAGGGCCCCTAACCCAGATGTCAGCAAATAACTGTGAAGGATTTTAGCTTTTTTTTAAAAAAAAAAATCTGGATTTTAATGATTTTTTTTGTGTAACTGATTGGGGTTGTTATGAAAATTCAAAGTCTAAACTATTAGGCACAATCCTTCAACCTGGGCTGTGATGCTTGCCACCACAGGCAGGGAAGTGGCAGATAACGGGACAGCCCCTCTCTCACAGCATTCTTGCTGCACTGCACTACAGCTGCTGGTCCAGCTTCTGCTGGAGGTTACCTTCCTCCTCCAGTGGAGGAAAAAGGATAGGCTATATATCAAACTTGGAATAGTGGAGATATCTGCTGGCAGTAGGTGAAATAGTAGGTGGAGCAGTAATGCCTCAAACCATACAAATCTGGCTGCAGTGGAAACTAACCATCGTTCCCTAGCTGTCTGTACTTAACTCTCTTTTGGAGGTTGCCAGCCTGCTCAGCCACAGTGTTTTACAGTGCAGTGTATCAGTTTAAATCTCTGAAATTCAAGGTAGTCTAGCCGATGAGATTGTGCTCTTTTGCATCTTGCCAGACTCTCCCAAAACCGCTATCTGCACTGCCTGTCCACTCATTTCAGCCTGAATCTAAGGATGAGATTGTGCCAGAAAAAATCCTGTTGCTTTTGAATACACGTACTTTTCCAGGTCCTGAATTTGAACTCTGCTTTATTCAGGCAACTCTAGAGCAACATAAATACTTTGTGTGAATGTGCCTTTAGGAGTGACCACAGGGATTCTGCCTTCAAAGCATGAATAAAAGCATATGCAGATTGCTGAACAGAACTGGAGGTTTTCTTCTCAGAGCTTCTTCTATGGAAGCTATGTGCTAAGTCCCCTAACATTTTTTAAGATTAAATCCTCAATGATTAGTGATGAAAATATAGTAATTTTTTTTTAATGTAATAGATTGCTTAAAATGGTGTTTCTCCTACACCTGACACTGCAAAGAAAGTGGTGTATCTTATGAGCATCTCTGAATTCTTCATAATGTGATAAATTGTTAGAAAATGTACATTGCAAATAGGTTTAAGTAGTCATGTATTGGCAATGTAATATATATACTGATTACTAAATAACCCTTATTCAGTTTGGCTAGATCCTATATCTAAATGATCATGTTAATGTTTATGGTGAAATCTCCTCTGGTGTAATTTTTTTTTACCCTTCCATTTTATGCTGTGGTATATCTCTGACGATTCTCTGCAATACTCATTGATAAAGCTGTTGAACAATTCATCATTTAACTCTTTCTGTTTTACCAAGACACTAACAATTTCCAGGTTTACAAATTCCATTCATGTGAGAGAGACAGAGCTCACCACATCAGGATGTATTCAAGATAGCATCTGCAGAAGGCTTACTTACAGGGTTTTGACTGTTCAGGTTAGACTTTTAATTATACTTCATCCTTACCCCTCCGCTTCTGCAAAGCGGTACTTATGTGACAAAGAGCCATGCAAAGCTGTCTGTAGAGGAGTGAATTCACCTTTGGGGATTAATTATAAAGAGGTTTTGGTGATGAACAATTTTGCAATGTTTCAATAAGATAGTTAAATCTCCCCAATGTGTGTTCAGAAAAATTAATTCAAAATGTAAGATTTTGATGGGATTGGGGTATGAAACTGTAAGCATCTGTGACTATTTTAATTTCTCTTTACCCCCAAATTAATATGAGGTGAAACATACAGAAAGAACAGCAGCAATAATTCCTGTAGCTTTAAACAACAGCTCAGAGCCATTTCTAAGTAATAGATTCTCTGCTTCCATAAAAATTAGCTAGGATAGGCAGCTAAAATTAACTAAATCAAAATTATCCCCTACTGCTCCAGCTTCTGCCCTCAGCCTTGGAGTTTTGATCCAACTCTTGTTCAGAAAAGTGGAATCACTTGTACAAAATCAAGTACAAATCCATGTAAGAAGTGACCTCTTGGCTGGAAAGTAATTTCACAGAGAAGAAAAACCAGTACAGCTAATGTAAGAATAACACTCCTGATAGTTTGATGAAGCAGGATCCTTGGGTTACCTGGTTCAGTTTTAAGTTTGGAAGAATGAACCATCTCAGTGGGAGGGAGTGGTTGAAAACCCAGTGTCTACAGCATATCTGATGTCTAGGCGTATTTTCAGAAGGACTAGGGTTTAAAATCTAAGCAACTAAAATTTCAGTTTGAAATTCTTTCCCCTTTCTTCCTCCTGCTCTGTGAAATCTGCCCATCAACTTTGTTAGCCAGGTTTACTTCTTTTTTTCTTTCACACATGAAGAAGTCTCTCAAACAGGAGGAACCTTGAAACTACAACAAGAAGTGTGTTAAATTAACAAAGGCGGGGGGGGGGGGGCGGGGGGCAGTGTAGTTTCTTCTCTTCATTTAATCATAGATATCTCAAAATAAAATACTTCAGATGTGGGGCATTTGTGTCCCTACAAAAGTGATTCCTGTCAGATAACCTCAGGGATCCAGTTAAATGAATAGTGTTTAAAATTCCTGTGTGATGAATTTATTTTACAGGAGTGACAGTTTGTTTTTGTGAAATTTCTTTACAAAAAAAGACGTGACCTGCTATCTGTTACCAAAGTTTTGTTCATTCCAGTGGAAGAAGAACTGATCTTCAGGGCTGTGCTCTACATGCAATCCCTGAATATGTCCTTCACCCACAAAAAATAACATCTTTAAGAAGTTCAGAAAGAAATAACCATCACGGAACGTTTGCAGGAGAAGGAAATGCACAACAGACTTTTTTCTTTTTTTTAAGCCCATTTTATGGCAAATTTTTTTTTCTTTTTTTTTTTTCTTTTTTTTTTTTTTTTTTACTGGAGGATATTGTTAGTTTGAAACTGATGCATTCTATCCAAATGAGGTTGCATTTTAGTTTGTGTGTGTTTTGACAATGCCTTCCCAGAGTTGCCTTGTTTTTTGACGTTTCTCTGAGGCAAGGCTGATAATTTTTGTTGCTGTTTGGAAGTCCAGTGCAAATAAGAGAGCCAAAGTACTCACAACAGATCCGAGGTGAAGAAAGAGGTAGTCAGGAGACTGGCAAGCTGCTGCTTGATATTTATTGCTGGCTGCCATGATGAAAAGTAGAAGAAGCAGTAGGCTGCCTTTTCACCTGCACGTCCAGTCTTGCCATTATCCTGAAATGATCTACTGAAAGGTAGTAGGGGCTCCATTCTTAAATAACCCTGCTTCTGGTTGCACTGACGCTCTACACAGATACATAGAGGGATGAATGAGTGGGGAAAGGCTTCCCGTTCTTTATACAAAATTGAAGCTACTCTGCAGCTTTGACACAGTATCGCTGTTGTTAACTCTGCTCATCTGCTCTGCTCTAGCACAAGAAAAAAATTGTGCATGGTTAGGGGTGACATGATTCTTTCCAGCACTGCTCCTTCAACCCTTATGGGGGAAGAAGGGGAGAAGCAAGGGTGTCTTGTTTTCTATGGCCTTACAAAATCCTGTTTTCTATCACAACCTGCGAATAGGCACAGGAAATGCCATTTCTTGCTGAAGTAATGCTGCATGCTTAGAGAGAGAAGGGGAGCATGGGGGAGGAGGAGGCAGTCAAAGACACACCAGGATCTGAGAAAACAGCAATATCTTGATTTTTCTGTCTGGGGAATTCAAGACTGCTAATTGCTCTCTTGCAAGGCACGGGTGGCAACTGTCACATTAGACTGGTGCTGAGGGATGTCTGTCTTGTGCTGGAGTCTGGAGGTATAGCATGGAGCTGACTCTGTGCAGAGCAGCAAAACCGACTGTCCAAGCTGTTGTCAGATGCTCCAAATAATCCAATCTGACATTCGTGTGTTAAATTTCTTGCAGTTATCTTAATCTGACTTTAGGTTCCGAAGTCATTCGTAGGTAGATAGTTCCATGCTAGTGTTTTCCAAAGAGGTGGTGGGAGATAATGCTGTGTTCCGTGTGGCACCGGTCCCCATGTCGCCTCCCTGTCCTATCAACACCCTTATAAAAAGAGGGATGGCAGCAAAGCCGTTAGAAAGAGACTCGTGAACTGAGCAGTAGTTTACAGAACTCTGGGAAATCGCCATACAGAGTGAATGTGGCCAGCTAGTTAGCATTGTGGCCAGCTTAGCATTGTGCCTTCCCTCGTGTGACAGCCCCGTCCGTGCAGGTGGTGGAGTAAGGGACGCCCGGGGGAACGGGCTGCCATGATGGGCAGCAGCCCGCGGGGGGAATGGAGGCGGAGGAGGCTGCGGGGGGCCCGCGGGCCACGAAGGAGCTCCGCTCCAAGCAGCCCCCGGGGGGGAGGGGGGGGGTGAGGAGCATGGGACGAGGGCGAGAGCTGCGCCGGGTTTTGAGATCCTCTTAACCCGGAGCTGCTTCTGCCCGAGCTGCTGCGGTGCTGAGAGGCGCGGGGCGAGAGCCGCCCTGCGGTGCGGAGCTCAGGCAGCGCGGAGCCATCGGAAGCGCGGCGGGGAAAGCGCCAGGGTGGGGGCCGGTCCCCCGCCCTCCGCCAACTACAGCTCCCGGCGTGCGCTGCTGCCGCCGGCCCCGGCTGGGCTGGGCGGGCGGCGCGCGGCCCTGCGGGAGCTG
The DNA here is from genome assembly GCF_965140245.1 of Athene noctua. Taxonomy (NCBI): domain Eukaryota; kingdom Metazoa; phylum Chordata; class Aves; order Strigiformes; family Strigidae; genus Athene; species Athene noctua. Next base: position 18,027,905 of record NC_134040.1, on the reverse strand, counting down.
TAGGCCGGGGGACACCGATGGGACCCGGGGCGGGGGGGGGCAGGGCGCGGCGGGCCCGGGTACCGACCCGGCCGCTGCCGGCGCGGGGGGCCGGGGCCCGGGGGGCCGCGGCGGGGCGGGGCGGGGGCGCCGCGGGGAGCGGGGACACGTGTCCGTCACCCCGCCAGGCGGCGCGCGCTCCCCGCCCCGGATGCTGGGCGGGGGGGGCGGGGGGGGCTCGGGCACGCGCTCGACGAGGCAAAGGGGGGTGGGGGGGAGGGAGAGGAGCCGGGGGAGCGCGCGCTCGTATGTAAATGAGCGGGCGTGAGGTCAGAGGCAGATGGAAAAGGGAACAGACAGAATGGCCGCCGCGGCTCCCGCTCCTCCTGCCGCCGCCTCCCAGTGCCGGAGCCCCCGCTGCACGGCGGAGCGCAGGGGAGTCCGCCGAGAACTCGACTCCTGGCGGCACCGGCTCATGCACTGTGTGGGTAAGAGACGGGGGGGCGACGGGCTATCCCGGCCGTGGTGGGGGGGACCGGGCAGCGGGGCTCCTGAGGGAAGGGGTGGCCGGGCGGGAAGCGGGGTCTGCGCGGGGGGGAGCGGGCGAGGCGCCCTGAGCACGGGTCTCTCGGGTGGGGGGGTTGGTGGGGGGGAGCGAGGATGGAGGAGCGGCTCCGGCGGCTTTCTCGGAGGGCGGAAGCGGAGACGGGGTCTGTGGGGGAGAGCGAAGGTCCTCAGCCGCCTCCGGGCAGCGGAGGGTGGGTGCTACGGCGTCGGCTGGGGCCGCTCGGTCCCTCCCTTCGCCGCCGGCCGAGACCCTTTCTCGGCTCGGGTCCTTTTGTCTCGGCTTCTCGTCGTTGGCGCGGCGAGTGCCGGTGGCTGCCCCCCTCCTCTCCTCCTCCATCGCCAGTGCCTGGGGGGCGGAGGGGGGAGGGAGGGAGGGAGCCCGCCTCTGTGTGTGTGTGTGTGTGCGCCTTTAAGAGGGCGCCGTTCCTGCACTGACGGTTGGGATTTGAAGTTTTCCCTCCCCCTGGAAGTTGTCATGGCGACGGCAGTTCTCCCCTCGCGCTCCCCCCCCCCCGCCCCGCGGGCTGCCCCCGTGGCTCTCGTGCCGCCGGGGCGTCCGTCGTCCGTGTCCCCGCGGTCACGTGACACCCCCCTGCGTGTCGCCTCTCGGCGGCGTTGGCGCGCGGGGGGAGCCCCGCCGGGGGACGGCGCCGCTGCCCTCGGCCCCGCCGCGACCTGGGCGCGGGGTGAGGGCTTCGGTGCCGGGAGCTGCTTGTTTGTATCGCTTCAACAGCCGCTTCCCTTCGGAGGGAAATAGATAAAATCGTCAGGTAGTGTGCTAGTGTCGGGACTGACCCTCCCTCACGGCTGAGCGGTGGAAGCACCGCTGGATGTGACCGGGAGGGTAAGCAGCAGTTCAGTCGGTGTTTCTGCGTGTGCTCGAGACGAGATCAAAGTAAGAAGTAAATGCTTAACAAGGAGCTCCATCTATAATTACAGGAGATTAGCTTTGTCCGGGTTTGTGAGGCTTGTTACATATTTCCAGTAACTTGGTAGCTGCTTCATGCACATATGCTGCTTGTTCTTACTCTGTTGCCTCAATAACACTGTTAATACCTGTTATAACACCTGTGTGCATATCATGATACCTGTGTCCGCTCGCGCCATTTTCTTAATCCTTCAAGTTATAATACTGTTTGGGAAGACAATGTTTATGTATTTCCATACGCTAATGCTTCTTGAGGAAAGAATGCAGTTTAATTAGAATACGTAGGGAGAGCTAGTTTATTGGCATAGCAATAAACTGTTAAATCTGATAGACTGATGGCTCTCACAGTGTATAAATGTCTGTTCCTCTGGCTGCCTGTTATGTAATGGCATTTCAGTTTTAAATTTAAACTAAAATCCTAAGAGTCTGCTTGACAATTGACAACTGAAGGGCTTTCAGGTGGTAATGGTGTGCTTGCAGATGTGTTTGGGGAACACAGTTGCACAGCACGATCAACACTGACAAGGACTACAAAGAAATGTAATGAATGCTCTGTAAGACAAAAATTCGCCATATGTTGGGTCCTCTGCTGGGCAGACCTGTTGTGTTTAGGGAACTTCAAAGTTATTTTTTAGGTTGCTCTTTCACTGAGAATTGCAAAGTATAAAACCATAACATAATGACTTACACTTTACACTGATTGCGTTGTGATGTCGCTTTTCTCCTCCCTGGAATAAAAGTTATGTAGGATGTGATTTCCTTGTATGTTCGTGATGCAAAATTCAGTTAATAGAAAGAAGCTCTGAAATGATTAGCAACTGCTGAGGAGGAAGGACATTGGTTGTAGTTCAATAGTTAGTCAAGAGCTGTCTTAGTTAAGAACTGTTACTTGGTGTGCCTGTTAAGCAGCCCTTATCTGAGAGAAAGTGTAAACAAAGTGGGCAGAAAGTGAGTAGTCAAGATAACGGAGGTAGAGTACCCGTAAGAGGTTTGGGATGTTTTTTCTTTACTCCTTTGAAATTAGAAACTCCTTAGCATTAACTTCTGTAAAATAACTTCCTCCATTAGCTCAAATTAAAATCCAAAGTAAAAATGGGTAATTATTCTCACTCAGCATAGTATTCCTAAGGATTTGAAGAGTCTAGCTAAAGTTAGTATTAACTGGATGATCTGAACAATTGTCTGGTTGACGGCTGAAATGGCAACGTAGTGGGAAGGGGAGTGGTGAATATGATGGATTTGACATAACATTTTTTTCTTTTTTCACCCTTCTTAGGAATCGTATATTTGTAGTAAAGTGTGGAAAACAATGTGGTAAAGTAGTAGCCACCCAGTTCCTGAATTAGGTTACTGTCAATCCTAAAGCAAACAAACCAACCCACCACCACCAAAACCCTCAGATGATTCTACCCTTAGCATTTTTTTATTTAAAAAGAAGTTGAAAGATGATGTGGTTCTGTGGACTGTCATTTGTCAAGCATTAGGTTTAGAGAGCAAAGCAAGAATGTAAGACTCCTTGAACATCTTGTACGGTTTCTGCTAAACCCTTTGGATGAACAACTTTTGTATTACTTGTATCACTTACTGTATTGATACTAAATTTGGTATTTGCTTTGCTGTAGTATAATCACTTGAGCCCTTCAAAATCCTTTATCTGTAAAGGATTCCTCATCTACTTACTTTATGGAAATGTTAAACTGAGGCAGACGAAATACCTCCAAGGCAGTGATTGCTCAGCTTGAGGCTCACAATCAACAGATTGTTTGCATGAGGGTCAGTGATGGTTAGGGACTTCTGCTTGAAGGGCTTGATTGCTCAATTGTTTGTTTGGCAAAACCTGGTTGCAGATGAGTATTTGCATGGGCTTTAGAACTAAAAGCTTGGGTTTTGCCAGCCTCTCATGTTAATTAGCAACCCGCAGAATATGATTTAAAGTTAGATCAAAATGTTTAATCATTTAAAAAATTTGAGAAGAAAAACGGTGATAAAATTTCAGTGACATTACTGAGAATTCTTTCTTTGGTATCTAAACATATTTGAAAGTATAAAAGACTTCCCATTGTAAATGAATGGAATATATTGACAGAAATTCTAAATAGGTGTTCAGTACAAAATGGCTGTTCAGATGGTAATCCTTGTGTGCGTTATGTTGAGCACTGACATTCCTAAGATGCCTAGACTTGTGCTTATGGATGTATCTAACTCTTCTGTGACTTGATCAAAGTTCAAAATTAGGTGCTTTTAGAAGGCTCCTGAAGATCTTGATTCCATTGGTGTTCGTACAGCATACATAATATGTGCTAACAAGTACTGTTTATAGCAGTGCTTGCTGGTATGTTTTGTCCTAGGTACAGTCTTTGTGACAACTAACAAACAAACTAGCCTAATTCTAAATTCTCTGTTTATGTAAAAGTGCCAGAAAGCTCAGAGTTGAAGTACCTAACTTAGCCAGGAATTGAGTGCTGTGGTGGTTTAAATTGCAAGATATTTTATAGAGGTGAATACCAGAATGGTTAAAAACTGCTCTTTGGTGCTCTTTGTTTAAAACTTTGTAATGTGAATTGGTTAAATGCATTTGATTGGATTGAGAGGCTTTGGTAGTAGTCTACCTTCATACTGTGGTCAGCCGTAAGAAACAGGTTTTAAGCAGTTTTTCCAAGCATTTCCAAGTCGTTGATCCCACTGACTGATTTCATTTGAACTTTATATGTAGAGCATTGGCAAGTACATTGAGTCCCCCATAACTTTCATGAATAGGCACAGAGGAGAGACCTAGTAATTGCTGGGGTGCAAGAAAAAACTTCAGCATGCAGTGGTTCATTTTACTGTGTTATCGCAGTATCTTATAGGTAAAGTTTGGAGCAGTAACTTGAGGTTTGGAAAGTGCAAGGTAACTCTAGTTATAGATGTTGAAATCTTCTTGCTATGGCCTTGCATTGTATTGTGAAAATAGAAAAGCCTATGAATAATCTTTCATTGTGGAAGTGAAAGTTTAAAGTATTATTTCAACAACTTTTAAAAAAATACATACGTTGCTATTTGGGGGAAGGGTAGAAATTTTACTGTTCCTCTGCTGCAGCTCAAGGGCACATATTTGACAAATAGCCTTGGTGTTGCTTTCTTATGAAAACTGAAATTTGATCAAAATAAAAATCCATTTTTGTATGCCTGTGAAAGCTAGCATACAAATACTCTTTAGCTCCTGTTGTGTTTTTTCAGACTTTTCCCCTTCTAAGATAAAATACATTGGTGCATCTGATTCTGTTTTGATGGATCTAGACTTCTGACTTTTTTAAAAAAACATTTGAACTTCTGCTCAAGCTTACTGGTTTTGAACAAACTGCGTCTCAAGTGCATTTTCCATGAAGAGGAATTCCACTGCAAACAAAAGATTTGTGGCTACTGCATTTGGTATTATCCCCATGCTTACAGTGATCCTGCATGAAGTACTGTGTATATTTATTCCTACAATATGCAGAAGTGTTCTGGCTTTCACTGTGGCTGTAAGTACTTTGCAGTAGGTTAGTGTCACTTTCTATGTAACACTACTGCAGCTGTAGGTGGTTTTCTATAGCTGCCTCAGTAGTAGTGGCAGAACTAGTTATTTTACTATACATCTATAGTGTTTTTGTCTAGTGATTAATTTGATGGTTTGATGCTCTTAGTACCTGTCAAGCCACTACAGACTGTATGCAGGAATGATTTCAAATGATACATGCATTGAACTCTCTTGCTTCCTTGGTACTCCAGCCCCTTTACTGCAAACAAGCTTGCTATGGCTATAATGCCATCATCCAGTATGGTGCAGGTGTTCCTGTGGATCTGTCAAGCTTTGAGTTGTGATGTGAAACTCTTGGAGTGATTCCAGTGTAAAACAGATCAGGGAAGTTATCTCAGTGTTACTGCAAACATTGGAAGAAGAACAGGAATTAAATCTAGATGAGAATCACAACACAGGTTCACAGTCAGTTTTTGATGCAGTGGAGGAAGATGGTATCATGTAAGGGAATAGCTCAAACTAGTATTGCAGAAGCAAGTGTGCAAGTCAGCATTAGTACTGAACACTTATTATGAAATCACAATCTAAGAATACAGTAAAGTGCCATCTTGTATCATCAAGTCTCATGGAACTATTATCAGAATGGAGAAATTGCAGTCCCGACTACATGCTCCTGCTGCTCGTATGCCTGCATCAGCACTCATCGGATCCCTGTCTGATCTGCTCTAACTCAGCAGCTGGAAAACTGTCTGTTGAGAGGCATTAGGGGCTTGCCAAAATAAATAAATAAATAATTCATGGATGCTGGACAGGGGTGGGACTGTGTGACAGAAGCAGGATGGGTAATAGCAGAAATAAGCCATTGGGTTGATTTAGCTACTTACAGCACTTTTAGTTGTCAGGAATGGAACACCACCCTAAATGTACTGTTGCGATTTCCCCTGAAATAAACAGGTTGACGAAAGAGGAAATAATGGTCAGTCAGTGTGTATCTATGTCATTGCAAGTTGTTGCCATGTTGTATGTATCACATTAACTGTCTTTAGATTAAGAGAAAACACATGGGGTTTCTTTTGCTTGTGTTGGACTATCTTTGCTTCAGATATGTGGTGTTATGTTAAATCAGCTGCTTTTCCATGTCCTCGCACAATCTGTTTCAAGTCATCAGCTTTTCTTTCAGAAAGAAGTAATTGCTTACTGCTGTCATTATGTGTTTTTTGAGGGGATATCTCATGTTTGACTCTTGAGAGAAATTTTTACTTGGGAAAACAGTACAAAAAACGTTAATGACACCCAGAGGCTTACCCTGAAAGGTAGGGGGGAAAAGTTCTGTCTATCTAGCATAGGTGCAGTTCACTGATTTCTTGTGAACCTGCAGTTACAGATGTATGGAGCGTAATTTTATGGATTCAATGGAAGACAAAACTGTACCTGGTACAGACTAATCTGTGGACCATGCGGGATGCAAGCAATGCTTTGTTTGAATTCTTTGCACTCAGAAATGTGTTGCAGAGCATGCAAGTAGATGCATATTTTCAGTAGTGTTGATAAAACCTATGATTATGTTTTTGGTGCTCCTTGTATCTGGATCCTGGTATGTGGAAGTAGTTCAATTTTAAGTGTTCCAGGAGCTATCGTAATTTTTGTCAATGTTTTTAGGCATAGCTTGAACTTTCTTACTGTATGTTCTTATATGGTAGCTGTTTACTTTTTGTGTGGCTGATAATGAGCTGAGAAATTTAAGCTCTCATAGTCTTTCTACATTGTAGGCACTAAGAGTTTCCTAAGCTGGAAGTTGGGTGAACTAAAAACATGGAGTATAGATATTGTCACTTCAGCTCAGTCTCAGTTCTTCACTTGAACTGGCATTCACTAACTGTGTACTAATGCTTGAGGTTGGTAACTTTTTTGTTTATGCATAACACAATTTTATTGTTTTTCTTTCTGGACTCACTGTACCTACCTTCATGACTTATGTCAGCTGGTATGAGCATTTATTTATTAAGCAGTTCAACACACTATACTGTAAACTAATCTATCTTAACAGTAACCTAGAAAACAGGAGGGGAAACATGGCAGGAAGAAGAATAGGAGAGAAAAGGTCAGATCTAGTTTAACTTGGATCAGTTTTCTAATCAGGTTTATCACATACCTGCTTTTTCTCCCAAGTCAACTGTAAGTAGCTTTACTGGAGAGAACAAGGCTTCTGAGTTTTAGTAACTGCCTATTTTAGCAACAGTTTTTGGGGGGGTTTGAAGTGAGCTGGAAACTAAGTTGGCTGAGTAGCATCCTAATCAACAAGACTGACAAGAGCAAGAATACAGTACCACTAACAATGACATCTTTCTACTTCTCCCTTTGTAGTGGAACTTGTCTGATGTAACAGTGAACTGCCCTTCTGTTTTAAGTTAGTCTGGGGGCCCTACTGTGATTATCTTGTCGTTGTTGTTCTGGGTTGGTTTCCTGGTAGTTGAGTCTCCTGAATTGTCTTGCTGTGGTAATAAGTATTAGTAGTTGTGTAAAGGAAATAATAATAGGAATGTGTCACACTGATCAATTTATCAGATCAGTGTATGCTGTTGAGCTGTATTCCAGCGACTGGCAAGTAGCCAGGGCTTATACTGCCTACAGCTAAAATGGGAAAAATTAGTACCTCTTCCCCTTATCCACCCTCGCCTTTTTTATTTTTCAGCTGTATTATATGGGTGTTTTGAATAGGTAGTTACAATGGATCCCTTCTTCTTGAATATGACTCAAGTATCAGGGCTTCAAACAAGGTTGTTATTCTAACATTTAGAGTTCAGTGTGTTTATATAAAAGTGTAGAGGTCAGCCAGAGATTGATAGACTTCACTAATTTAAAATTCCTCATCCCACTTAGGACCACTGTCTTTAATGTTATTGTTGAACCTTGCTTTCTTCCATGTGCTTGGAGGGAGTTTTGATAGGTTGGAACACTGATAGAGTTTGGCATAGAACTGAATTTGTTTGATTCACGTGTCTAGTATCAAACTTCTGAAAAATAGGATGGCTTTATAAATTTAGGTACAATACATTAAAAAAACCCACCCCACCTAGTTTGAGGGTGTAAAGTTATGTGATATATCCTTTTTTTCTTCCACTGCTAATCTACCACTTTATCCTTCCATTTCACTAAAGGCACAGAGAAGCCAGAAGAGGGGAGGAGAGAGTAGGGAAGTGAAGGTGGATGGTAGTGGTTCATCTGTTTGAGCCTGTAAAGGCTCAAAGATCTATTTCAAAGAGTAGGGGACTCTGAATCTGCAGACAGGCGTTGAACGGTAGAGGTTGAGTTCCTCTTTATGCAGTGTGGTCAGCAGTGTGTGACTCTGCAGATCAAAGAGCTGTGTGTCAGGTTGTCATCTTTCTTTTTGTTTCCGCTTCTGGCACAGACCAGGTTCCTGTGTAATATCTTGAAGATTAACCCCTTATTAGATAAACACTTTATTATTTGCAAAATTCTTCTGGAGTCTCAGCTGCTGCTTTTAACCATGTTTGGTTCTTGACATCCATTCAGGTCTACATCTCCATAGCAGCATGGGTGTTGTAGTATTGTAGTGAGAGATGGGTAAATGTCACTAGATGTGAATTATTTTTTTTTTTAAGTCTTGGTAAATGAAAGCTCACTGAATTTGTGATCTCTAACTATGTTCCTCAGCTTTCAGTTTCCATCTATACTTGGTAGGGTCCTACTTTCCAATTATGAGACATCCTAGCTTTTGTAGCACCTGGGGATTGATTACTCGTGTTTAAAGAGGTGTTCAGTGGAAAAAAAATATTGTTTTGTGAAATCTTTTTTCTAAATTTCTACTGCTTCTAAAAATGCTCAATTTTCAGATTATAAATATTTATCTTGCTCATTGCGCAGTTCCCAGCTTCTTCAAATTATCTTAATTGAAGGCTAGTTAAAAATCTTACATATGAATAATAGTTCTCACCATCATAATACCACTGCTTTATAAACTAGCTTTAGTGCATTTCTAGTCTGCTGAGCTACCAGTAGGTCAGAGGGCAGTGTAATTAATCTAGGGTTGAATATGCTGCTGCTTTTTCATAACTTCTGTCAAAAAGCTTTGCATGTCTTATTTAAAAGTTTTATTTTAAATTCAAAAAGCATTACACCATTTTATAATGCCAGGTTAAAATACTACTGGTGCAAAACTGCTGAACATCTTTTGATTAACAGTGAACTAATATTGCTGACATATATTATGTAGATTATAGAAGATTGCTTTAAAGGACTCCAGCTTGTGATTGCAGCTGTCAGTTTGGCTCACAGAAAACAGAGCATGCCACAGCAAGGCCCAGTTAAATGTGAAGATTTGACTTTACCTAAGTGTAGTTATTAAGCCCCCTAATCTGAATATGGGGGAGGATTATCAGATGGCTACTGCTTTGTGACCTGTAGTTCAGATGTAGGTCATTCTGGTGTTAGCCATCTGATGAGGGGGAAGAAAAATAGGATCTACTGCTGACTTAGACTGCTTTGTATGAGGGATCTAGTGCTCACAGTGCCAAACTGTCTCAAAAGTTTGCTGTGCTACCAGCTGAATAATGCAGTGACTGTGGACTTATCTGTGATTCTGGTTCATGCTCCTTCAATTTTCTTATTCTTCCTGGACCACTCTGTCTCTCAGTCCTTCAGCATTAATAAGCAGTCATTTCCTATGTTTGACTTCTCCTTAAAACCACCCATTTGTCTTTGTTTCCAAACCTTTCCTTTTATTTATTGTCAGTGACATTAAAGCATTTTTGACAACTTCATCTGTCTCCACAAATAGTTTTCTCTCAAATGTTGTTTTTTATATGTTTCTGTATAAAGTATCTTCATAACTGACTTGCATTATACCAAAAACATGCTCACCAAAGCAAATTATACTTCCCATCTTTTGATCCAGGAGACTTATATGATGTCCTCCTCTTAAGTGTCTAATCCAATCTGTTTCTTTCTGTATGTACTGCTGCTAGATACCCTGTCTCATGATGCTTAAGGATTGGTTCAGAAGAGTTCTTCATCCTGTCACCTTATTCAGGAAGTGTCAGTCTCTGGCAATCTTGCCAGGTCAAGAAGTTTGCTACCTTGTTATCAGACTTTTGCATACTAATTAGTAGCTGTTTGGAAGGACTTAATTGTTCTTTTGCGTTAAATTGATCCCAAACTCATTCTGGCTAGAAGTTAGGACACTTCTAGCCTTAATTTATCCCTAGTTTTTATTTATTGTGGTGTGCAATTTTAGATCCTGCCGGAATCGGAGAGCACGTTGCCGTTGCCCCTCCCCCAACCGTGGCCGGTCGGGCTGGCAGTGAGGCACAGACCCAGGCTAAAGTAACAAGGAATTTAATACAACAGAGTGATAGAACAATCTGAACAACAACAGTAACAATGATAATAACAGTGAACAGCAATAACAGTGAACAAGATAAAAGATATACAGAGAAATACCGCTAGATGGTCAAGGAGCAAACCTGCCGCGTGTAAGCAATCCCAAAAAACAGAAGCGAAAGTAAAAAGGCTCCGCCCCTGGACCTGACATCAGCATGGTATGAATAACCCGGCTGGAGATCCCTTCCCCCTCTCTCTCTGCTGGAGGAAAAAAAAAAACCTTGACTCTATCTTGGCTAAACCAGGACATGTGGCAACACTGTTTAGGGTTTTTCCCTTCTATTTTTCCCCTTTCCCCTTCCGTATTTATTTCTGTTCAGATATTATCGCTTATTTAACATAGTAAAAACTGAGTGTTAATAAGCACTAGTGACGCAAAAGTTGCTGTAGTGGATTTGAATTTTAAACAAGTAGTTCACAGACAAGTGAAAAAAATGTAGCTGCAAATGTATAAGCTAGTGCAAGCTGTTAATAGTCGATATTGTCCGAAGTTTATTGTCTGCATAGTGGTACAATCCCAGTTGAAGTGTTGAGGCTACAAGAAGCTCTCTGTTCTTGTGATCTGTTTGAGTATTTTCCTTTCCTCCTGTTCCAGTTTGAATAGTTTCTACAGAATCATGCTAAACAGTATTTCAAAGTATAGTCTGGACCATGTTGAATGAAAATCACAATAATCTGTCTCTGCATCATCAGATAGGAACAGCTCTACTAGATCAGAGCAGGTCTGTGCAGTCCAGGATCTGTTGTCTGCAGCCAGTGGTGGACTGCTAGGGGAAAAAATTATTAATACATAATGATATTTCCTGAAATAATTTTCAGCCTTCAATGACATTTGTTTTGATCCTTGGGAGAAAAACAGTTTTCTTGGGTTTTATAACTAATTTACTAGATTATTCAACCATAAATTGTTGTTGATTTTGTGTGTAGGTGTGATTTTGAAGCAGTGTAAAATTTCAGTGGATCTCTTGTGTCCCTTGGTTAATAAAAAGTGGAAGCACCATATGTAACCATTACTTAAAAAAGGAAATGGATGGCAAAGGTGTTTCCTATTCTTGTGGTTTTGGGGTTTTTCTAACTTTCTTTTTTTCTGAAGATCTGGCCAATCTTCCCTTGGCCATCTCTTTCATCCCCAAAGGTGAAGAGTTGTTACATGTTCCTTGTAGAGAATCAGTTTATTAAATTTGATCATTCTTCCCTCTTTTCTTGTGTTTTCTTAGTTCTGCTCTCTTCTTGAGATGAAAAAACTAGAACTACATGTATTCAAGATCACATCAGTGAATCAGTTCTGCACAACAATGCAGAAGATCTGTCTTCAAGAAGTCATAGCATTTGACATGCCCTTTACAAGCTTATCCTTTCACAGAACTCTGTACTTGAAGATAAAACTTGAGTGATACGTCAGTTCAGAACCCACTACTATCTATGTAATATGAAGATTTGCTTTCTCCACTATTTAGCTTAATATGTACTTGCTTTTGGTAATAATTTTCAATTTTACCACCTTGATACCTCAATATTTTGAAGTTCCCCTGATGTTCTCTTGATTTTTCTTTTGTTAATACTAGACTGTACTGGGCAGTGGATTGACACTTTGGGTGGAAGAGCAAAGGCAACCCTGAGACGCCCTTGTTTGTGACATGCTGTGAAGACTAACCATTTACTTATGTCTTTTAACCAATTACTTATCCATGCGAGGACTTCACCTCTGCTTGGGAAGTTTTTAAGGCTTTTGGAGATGGTTGTCAATAGATGTCTTTCTGAAATCTTGATTTACTCTTAGTGTCCCATGTCTACATGCCTCCTGGCATCTTCAGATAATTCAGTTGTTTGAAGTATGACTTTCCTTCACAGAAGTTGTATTGGGTCTTCAGCAATATAATATAATTCTTTATGCTCTGATAATTCTGTTCTTCGGATTTTATTTGCTCAGTTACAAACATTTGACTTGCCGGTTTGTGAAATGGCCTCAAGTAGCGCCATGGGAGGTTTAGATGGGATATTAGGAATAATTTCTTCACCGAAAGTGTTATCAAGCTTTGAAACAGACTGTCCAGGGTATACTTAAAAGAGGTGTAGACATGGTGCTTAGGGACATGGGTTAGTAGTGGACTTGGCAGTGTTAGATTTACAGTTAGACTCAATGATCTCCAAGGGTCTTTTCCAACGTAAATAATTCTATGTGTGCCTCTGCTGGCATATATTCTAAGCAGGTGTCTGTCTGGTAGGAGTATACAGGCCAGTACAAGGTAGGCATACGCAGTTAGTGGTTGTTTTTTGTTTGTTGGTGTTAAGTTTTGACCCTTTCCTGTCCTCTGGTATTGAGGTAATTAGCTTCCTGATTTCTTCATAGTGAGTACTAGCTTAGGTGTATCATCCTCAAGTTCTCAGTTTTTCTTCTTGTTGTTACCTTCCTGTCAACAAGAGGCTGTTATTACAAGAAGCATGTTTTATTTACTCCTTAGACAAACTGATCACGGTATGACTGGGTCGGGTGGGCCCTCTGAGGAGCAGGAGAAACTGCTCCTTCCCTGGCATCAACTGAACTTGCTTGGCAGAGGGAAGGTCCTAGAGACTATGGGATGTAGCAGACCATCATAGCAACAAGCTGGGAGCTTACAGCTTAAGCTCGAAGGTGAATTAAATGAGGAGGGAAATGAAGGGATAGAAGGAAGGGTTAGCTGCTTACCTTGAGGAGTTGAAAATGATGACTTCCATAGATGAGACTGTACAGAAGTCACAGGTAGTATTTAGCTGTCTAAAAACAAGCTTGGAAGTGATACTTGGAAGTGTACTTGGAAGTACAACGGCTGCTGGGAAAATATGGCTTGTAAACTCACTTTTACCATTTTACCTATTTGCTTTGGAATTCTGCCACCTGTTGTGTGTTCCACGCTGTTGTGGCACTTGGCTTTTGAGGCCATAGATGATCTGGTGATGTTTAGAGAGTTTTGCCATAAGGAAGAGGTTCTGTAGGCTTTGTTTCAAAGCTTTCCTGATTGAGATCTTGCCACACCTTTTTCTGTTGATGCCTAAATCTGAAGAATTGTTCAGTTAATGGCTTATGGTTGTCCTGTGATCTATCAGGAAACAAGATCCTTTGGTCAAAGTAATATCAATTGTGTAACTCTTAGTGGGTTCCTTACTTGTTTCCAGGTGTATCTTCCTGCACTTCATGTAATCAGATGTGAAATGATATGTCATGTGTTTATCATTGAGGCCTACATCCTATTCTGTGCTGATGCAAACTGTCAGAACTTCAGGTATACTTGTATGCTGCTTTTGATTGTTGGTAAGATCTATTTAGCAAGGTAAAACTTACTCCTAAGGAAAGCATCTTCATAACGCTTCTCCAGGCTGGACCATCTCCTTCAGCTTGGTTGTCTTTCTCCTTTTTTGCCAGTTCCATGACTGTTTTACATGCATTGTGCAAATTACCCTCAGGCTTGACAAAGTTTTGTCTTGAGATGCCAATTCATTTATCTGTTCTAACTCTAATTTATGTATATGCCATAGGCACTTGATACCAGCCTGCTACAGCGGTGTCCAAAAACATGCACTCCTCTTCCATGTCATCAGGTCCTCTCAGCTGTGTAAAGTGGAGCTGAGAAATGTGAGATCATTCTTGATTTTGGCCTTTCCCTTTTTCCTTTGGTGCCTTACCATAGTTTAAAAAACACTACAGGATTAAAATAAAGAGCAACAACAAAACCCTCTCAAACTGATACTGGCCTTCTCTGTTGGAGTGCTGAATGTTATACCTTCTTGGAGAGAATTTCTTCAGCAAGACCATCAGACTGGTTAGGATATATTGGAAAGTAGGTTTGTTTCCTGTCTGTGCCCTTGTCTAAGTTTACTGACTCCTGAACAGATGTGTTCTGCCCCAAGGAAATGGGATTTAATAAGAAATGCTCAGTTTATAACTTGTGGTGTCAGTTCTTATCTTGAAGTGTTGGAAATGTCCAGAGTGCTCTGAGCTTAGTGCTAATGTGAAAAGCTGGCACTTCAGCACTGACCCTAGATCAACTTTTGTGCACAGTCCTCAGAAATAATGGTAGATTCCTGGATACTTCTGCGTTTAGTACCTCACTTGCACAGAGCAGGGTGTTTTCTTAAAACTAGTGCAACAAAACATGAGGGTTTCAGTGGAGAATTCACATTAGACAGAAACTGTTTAGTAAATCCTACAAATACCAGAGGTTTTGAGGAAGCATTTGTCTGTAAATTGGTTATTGAAATCTGTGGTCTTACTTGCTGAATATGCCTTTTAATTGAGGACTTTAATTAAGAATACTTGTCTAATGGTTCGGGAAGGGGTTTTGCTAGTCCAAGGCCAAATTTGTAAGCCCTTTACTTCAGGTTGTCACATATAGTGGTATTTTGAAGGCTGGTACTTGATGAGACTTGAAGTCATTTCTGGCTCTTTCATATTGTCTGAGGAGATCTTGTCATCTTTTTAGAATCGCTCTTCTGAGGTATCAAATCAGTTAATATCCGTGGAAAGTGATATTAACAGAGCATCTTAAAGGCAGTAGAGCGACTGCTTGTTCTTTTGAAACCTTTTTATTATTTTCCTAGGTAGGAACAACAAATTGCCCACCTTCTGCTCCTTTTGTCTGCCTCCTTCAACCACCAGTATAAAACCATCACAAACTCGGAAGAGCCATGGCAGCCTCTTCTATTGTCTGCAAGGGTAGCTACTTGGTAGTGATTTGGATGGTGTATTCGAAGAGCTGTTAACTGTCCTTCATTCTGCATGGTGCTGTACTTCTCCACCTGCCCTTTATTAACCAACTGAACTGATTATGTGGCATACAGAACAAACTGATACTCAACAGCTTCTGCAGTGGTACGGCTCTAATGGTACTCTGGCATTTTCTCCTTCTTTGTTCTCAACCTTGCAGATTAGTAATAAAGGGTGTTTTGCTCTTTCTGTGGGATATGAGTTACCATGACCTATAAAGATGGTTGAGAAGTTTGGTACCAGATAAGTAACTTCACATGAAGTTTTCCAGAATGCTGCAACTGGGATTTATCTGGTTCCTGCAAGAGTTTCCCTCTTGCTGGACATGCAGTCTGTAATCACACCTTTCTTTTAAGAAGTCCTCTTCTTGACCTTGCAGTTCAGTTCGCTTCCCAAGTGGTTGCTGTTGTCTTTTTAAATTGTTTCATTAAGAGGGAAAAGTACACTACTTACATATCAGCTCAAAGTACTGAAGTTTCCTGTTTTGCCTCACATAGAGCTTGTGGGAAGCAAAAGGATATCTCTGTCTTGGGTCAAAGAAACCCACTAGATTGTGAATGGAATGGTGAAATCTGGTAAAGATTCTACCTTTTCTATTTACCTTAAAATTCATGGTCCTTCTGAGGAGAAAAAAGCAAACAACAACAAACAAAAACAAACAAAAAAACCAACAACCCTCAAACAAAAAAACTACTGTTTTGCTTAAAACTTCTGATTCAAAGGAGTTGGGTTTTTTAGCTGATTAAACTTAGTACAGAATTTATGCTGAAGTTTTTGTTTTAAGGAGTAAAATAGGGACACAACTTTTTTCCTTTTTTTGCATAGTATAAAACATAGAGGTATCTCTTCTCATTATTTTTAAAGCAGTCTAACAAATTTAGAACTGATGTCTGTCAGGAAATAATGTGCATTTTTTTCTGCTAAGGAAGAGCCAGTGCTGGAATACAGACGGAACAGAGTGTTTCTAAGACAGGATAGCCTACTGTTTAAACCCATCCGCCTTGTGTAAGAGCTGTTGTCTGTTCTCCACATGATTAAAGTATTCAGAAGCTTGCCACTAGGTACTTGAAATATGTCTCTGTTTTTCCGTTGTGGTGTTCCACCCCCTGCTCCCCAGGTCAGGTTGGACAGTTGTTAGTAATGTGAGTTTTGTAGAATGTAATCAGAAATTAATTACAGAATTGTTACAAAACATATTATCTCCCAGTAAATTCTCAGAGCTGGTATGTGGTTTCATTTGTGTACTATACGAATTCTGTTCTGCAGTAGATGAAGAGTCTGAGTTCCACACTGAATCTTACTGTTTCGTGTTTTGTCTTGTACCATTTTTAATGATTGGAAGGAAGTTTATTGGAAGTTTGTACAAATGTGTGCTAATCTCTTTAAAAAACAAAAAACAAAAGAAAAAACCCAGGAAAAACCCCACTCAAACACACCTGATTAATCTCTGAATTTTGTCAAATTAGAAAAGCAAAACCAGACTAATTAGCTTTTTCTTGTTCTCTTGTAATATCTGACATCTTTTATCTGATGAAAATGCCTAATGTGAAACTAAAATTTGGATTTAAAGTCTCTATTTCTGTATTGTTGCTTTTTTAGTCTCCAGTGGTAAATGAGGGAATTCAGCCCTCTTAATCAAATCTTAAATGATTAGAAACTTGTGTGTATTCTTTTCAGTATATAAAAGTTCAGCACAAGTACACTTAGAAGATGTAGATTATAGATTGATTGTCCATGACATGCAAGATGAGATACACTACTTACCTACTTTTCTTTTATGCACTGAGTATGTTTAAGAAGTTATTTGAAATCACAGTTCAGCTGGATTTAGAGTCCTTCCAATCTAACTGGAGCATTTGAAGCACCTGCAATTTTAACCTTGAATTCCAGAAAATCTTTTAGAGAAAGGAGGCATGGTTAATACTTTTCAAGTTAAGTTTTTTTACATGGATAAATGTCTAATCCTTGTTGACCTAGTTGACATGTTGCCCGCTCTATATTTAATCTAATTTGCCAAGCCAAATTTTGGCTGGATACAAAAATTATGGCTGGCTGGGGGTTTTTTGGGGTTTTGTTGGTTTTTTGGTTTTTTTTTTAAACCAGATATTGATAAAAATAAACTGTAAGTTAAAGGTGAAAATACATGGTTCAGGTATAAAATGTGGAAAAGTAAATTTATGACAAACTTAAATTAACTGCTAGTTTACAGGTATGTTGCACTCATTTATTGGTAAAATTGTGGTATGTCTAGGATTAAAAAAAATTTTAATAATAAATTGTTTTCATAATTTCTGTTAATATGTTTGGAAATCAATACTTCAAAGAATACAACACTGAGATTTATAGGGTTGATAGTTCACTTAATGTGTTACAATTTGGCACCTAGATACATGATGTCTTTCATTCTGTAGGTTCGGCAGATAAGAGATGAATGTCAGTTGGTTTCAGGGAACCACCATATTGCAGCCTAGTTGCAGGTTTTCAATCCATTTCAAAGCTTTTATTTTAAAATAATATAAATAGTTTCTGAATGTGAAGGAGTTGGATCTACTGGGAGATAAGAATGACTTTTCTCTTGTTCATTGCTTCAAAACAGTTTGCAGAGAATAGACAAATTGTTTGAATGGTACAGAAATTGCAGTTGAGAAGAAACCTCCTGAAAATTCCCTTGGAACTCTGAATCCCTTTGAAAATTCCACTTGTTTGTTAAATTTACTGTCAGGTATCAGTTTCATGGAATGGTTCTGAAGGCTTGCAACTTCATTAGCTTGCAGTGGACCCATGCTGTAGTACTAAATCTTAACCTTCACTTTCTCAAAAGCCCATCAGGCTAGGGATGTTCCGAATTAAATATTTTTTTTGGCTCGGTCAACTGGTATTTTCTGATAACTTTTTCTCTAACAGCTTTCAGCTAGCTCTCTCCTTAGCAGTAAGTAATCTTTATGTTCTTGGATTCTGATAATCCAGGAAGCATGCCAGACCTAGTTTTGCTGTAGTTGGCTGCTAGACTTTATCCCAGGTGCTGGTGATATGTGTGATAAAACGCAGTAGTAAAGCACTGTTGTGACCTGTTCATTGTTACAGATTTGCTGTGGACTTCACTCTTTCTGTGATGATCTAGTGAAATGTCTGATTAAGCCTTCATGTAGAAAAGAAGCCTTTGTCTGGCAATCCTAAACTTTTTAGGTAAATAGCCAAACTTCTCAGTCCTCTTGTATGTCTTAAAATTACGGTTAAGGAACAAGAACATGTTTCAGGATCATGGTCTTCTGAAAATGACAGTTGTTTCTGTGTTCTTGTCTTAGGCATTATTCTCCTTATGTTATAGAATGGTTAAATTATTACCAAATGAGGAAGTCATGAGCATTTTTTCAAGTTGGATGTTATTTTCTTTTACAGTGACTTAGTCCCTCTAAATTTTCTTTTTCATGTGGAAGCATTTTTCTCTCCCCGTAACCACAAAGCAGGACAGTCACTTCAGAAGTGTTTTCCTTATGCCTTTTAAATTATAAGTAACACAGCTCTCTCAAAATATCTTGCTGCTGCATTAGAAATCTAATTTTAATCTTGACAGTGTCTGGAAGCTACAGTAAAAGGTGTCATGTGGGTTCTCCTATTTACAAGTCTGCAAGGATACATTCTTACTGGCATAGATTAATTCGGAGTGTAGAGATGCTTCCTTTATTGAACCTTACTTTTCTTACTGTGAATTATAAGTACCTGAAAAGTAGACCTGAACTCAGAATTTATGCTAATCTCAGTCTTAACCCACTATTTTTATTTTTATTTTTTCCTCTTGGTTGCCACCCTTTAAAATTGTTGAACAATTAGGGGGGAGGCAGGACATTTCCTCTTTTTGTTGTGCCTCTGAGATATGGCCCATGTTGGTCTCCCTAGAACTGGAATGTTACTCCCTCTTTGCATTCAGCTTAATGCTTATAACTGCTTAATGTTATAGTTAGTTCTTTTGATGTATTTTGATGTTCTTTTTGGAAACTGTTTGTCACTGTCTGCGTCCTCTCAATAAGGCACAGCCTGGAGAGATGAAAGCAAGGATTTTTATCCAAAGTGAAAAGTAGCCAGTTAGAACTAAAGATGTTCTGTAGTCTTATTTCATTTTTTTGGTCATCCTATCTCTTTTCAGTGGCAGCGGCAGTGTCCTCAGCTGTATTAATTCTTGAAGTCAAGATTTGCAGAGAAGGACAAGTATCTCTTTAGCTATGGTTCAGAATTTGTATTGGCATCTAAATAGAGGATTTCCTCCTTTTCACATTGGAATCTCTGGTATGTTGGTTCCTGTTTGCTCAGCGATATGAATCAATATGGTAAAGAAAATGAGTGTATTAAGTTAAATGTTTAGAACTTTCTATTATAAGAATACTTTTTTTTGTGTGCTATAAGCAAAAAGTATATTCAAGGTTGACAAGATTTCAACAGAAGCTCTATCCCTACCTTACCCCTTTGCGAAATTTGTCCTGAATTATGTCCCAGAAATTTTTCTGCAAGAAAAATGGGCTGGATTTTACCTAAGAATCTGACCAACATTTTATCAAATAATGAATTTTACTCAATAGGTATCTGTAGTGACATTACAAACAGGAAAAAGACAACATTTTGAATCAAGATTTATTGATTTTTGCTTCTGCTATCATACTCTATATCTTGAGTGTTGTGGCCAGCAAGCTAGTTTATTTTTTCCTAACCATTTGCATAAATGGCAAAAAGGTGATTGTTTTGAATATTTGTTTCTTTTTGTTTTGGTGGGTTTTTTTAAAAAACTCAGTGCTTTAGTTGTTTCATAATGTTGTTATAGTAGGTGTAAAAAAAAAAAACAAAACAAAACAAAAAAAAACCCAAAACCAAAAAAGCTCTTCACACACCCCCAGAAAAAAACCCGAAAACCCCAACCCAAAACCCCTGTGACTTTGAGAATGGTGTCAATATATAAACCAGACTAAGATTATGAATCCATCTATGGCTGGGGAGGGGAGGTGGGGGGTGGGCAAAGAGGACAGCTGCTGACCTGTGGAAGGAAGGGAGAGGCAAAAGAAACAGGGATGTTAAGATCTAATTTAAGTTACTCTTTTTAAACACTCTAATAAAATATGAAAATAAGTGTCTTCTCTAGAGAATATTCTCCTTTAACAAGTTGTAAGGGAGTTGCTGTTTGTATTCTAATAGTGGGATAAAGGTAACTAGGTGCAATAAAAAGATTGAAATTTCAAAATTTTGAATTAGTGCTACAGAAAACTTGTAAAATGTTTTCTAAATCAGTTGAGAGTGGTCTGATGTATCAAAGTAACTTGGTAATAGCTGATTAATAAACACATATTCTTCAGGGGTTTGAGTTTCTGATGCAATTTTTTTTAGCGTCACTTGAAAGCAGAAGAGCATTTCTTTATTTGGAGACAAAAAAATGCAAAATTTACAAGCAGATAACCATTTTTCAGGGGAACCGGTGACCTTCTGCAGTGTCAAATATGGTGGAACACAGAGTGCAAGCAGCACCTGTAAAATGGAGGCATATATTTCAGAAGAATGTAAGTTTATATGATTAGAAACTAAAAGATGACTGAACATGAGCTCCAAGTCCCTTTCTTATGAAAATGATAATTTGTAAGTAAGGCAGATGACTTTTAAATTTTTAAGTATGCCAAAACAAAATACTTCTTCCTACTCTTGCACCTGTATTTTAAAATAAATATTGAAGTACTATTGAGAGAAAATTTGAAGATGTGAAAGTTTTTCTTTCAGAGAAACTGAGACTTGGTGCTCTGTCTGTCTGGGTTACTTGTTTTAAAAAAAATTAAAAAGCAGTTCTGATGCTTGACAAAACTAATGAAGCTGAATTTTGTCTGTGTCTTGTTTAAATCCAAGATAGCTGGCGTAGTAATGCAAACCACAAAACTTCCTTCAGATATATTCCTGTACTGAGCCAAACTAAATGTGGTCATGAAACTATAGAAACTATAGAAGTAGGACAGAAGTCTGTTGCTTTTATGTAATACTTTTCTGAATTACATGTAGTTTTCAGAAGGGAATCACTTTTTAGTTGAGTGAAAGAGGGCAAAGTGCCAAGGAAAATTCTCTTTTGTGTCGTTCTGGTGTGGAAGAACAAAGCGTAATGTTTCACATATGAAGGGAAATTGTCACTTCTCGTGGTAATGTTAGTACGTCATTGAGTTTTAGCTCAACTGCATGTTTGTGTGTTGTACCTTGCCATGAAGTTACTGCTACTTAGATAAAAGTGTATGGGGCAAAGGAGGCTATAAATTAAGGAGGTTACCCTATTGGTTAGGGCAATAAACTGGGGTGTGCAGGATCTGTCTTTTGGTCCCTATTTGTCCATAATTTATTTCCAATGAGACTTTAGTTTCTGAGACTCCTCATATAATTTATGTAACAGTTCTCATAGATTAAGAAATACCGCCTCAAAATATGGTTGTATGACTTCAGAATGGGAACACAATTTATATGAAAACTACATTACAGTGCCTCTATGGTTAAAGGAAAATGAAGAAGCAGGAAGTGAACTCTTAGTTGTAATTAAGTCTCTTTAACAACTAGGTAAAGTAACATTAACTACTATTAGAAAACACCAAAAAATAAAAGGAGGAAGTTTCATTTTAATGTGTCTGGTGGTACTGTGCCCAATCTCATTAAATGTAATCCTATTCTTTGGATTTTCCTAATTACGTTTTAAAGACCATTTGTTAAATTTTTACAATCCTCTAAAACTGAAATCAGCAATTCTGAACCTACTTTCACATTGCTTTAAAATTTAAAAGAGGCATTAATGGGCTAAACTCTACACTGCTGAGAATGTGCAATTTTTTTCTACTTTAACTTTTTATTCCCTTTACTCTGCTTAGAATATTGAATAAACTCAAACAAGGAGACATGAATCTTCCTTGCTGATGCATGTTACTTAACTAGGAGGAGGGGTGAGGTCTGATTTTGCTTAAGAAGCTGAATAACAAGTGATTTGGACTTCAGTAAAACAACCTGAACTACCATAATTCAGATGTGATTCTTGGTATAGTAAGCCACAAAGTGGAGGATGATGGAAGTTCCTGTGATAAGTTAATTTTTAGGCACCTGGAAGTTGTGAAGATTCTCACATACGTTTCTGCTAACTTTGTTAGGTGGGTTAACAAAGGCATGTTTTACAGAGCCTCAACATCCCTTTTTTCCTGTGGTGCCTCCAGAGGCTGTAGTGCTTTAAGCCAGAAGTCTCATTTCATTGTAGTAAAAATACACATGCGTGCCCTGTCCTTCAAAGTGGTGTGCAGCAGTATTACCCTACGCCTAACTGAGGATATGCTGGAGAAGAGGCGAAAAAGTGAAACTTATTTTGTATGCACCCGATACTTTCCAAATTCCTTAACACATAGAACAACATGGTCTCTTCTAATGCGTAACCTTTCGGCATTAAGATGAAAAATAGAGCAGTAAATATGAATCAGATGAGCAGTATTGTTAAGCATCTCCCTCTTCCATTTAAATTTTGTCTATCTATGTAAGGAATAGTCATCTACCATTTCTGGTGTATGTCCAGAGATATGAATAAAACAGTCTTAATGGCTTTAGTGAATTGATTTAGTAATATTTCAACTGAAAGCTTTCTATCAGCTTATCTGCTCATACTCTCCTAAACTGTAAAAAACTGCAGGAGATCAGGGACTGGTGGAGCAAGTGTAAGTGAAGGGTTTTTCTAGGTGGTTTATTGTGAGGTCATTGGTGTGATGACAATTTGAATTATAGGGTTTTCCTTCACCAATATATATATTTTTTTTTTTTTTTAACTCAGTGGCTACAGTGTGGTATCTAATTATGTGGATTCCCAGTTACTCTGTTACAAGTGACTAGGCAAGTACCTCAATATGCCCTTGCATCAATTGTAATTATTTTAGTTTGCCTAAGTCTTGTCAGACCCCTCCTTGAGATCTAGTATTATTGTGTTCTAGCACTGGGTAAAAGTGAAAAGGCGCTTTTTTTTTTTTTGTAGAAAGGATTAAATTTTAGTGAAATGTCTCAAA
This sequence comes from Athene noctua, assembly GCF_965140245.1. Classification (NCBI taxonomy): domain Eukaryota; kingdom Metazoa; phylum Chordata; class Aves; order Strigiformes; family Strigidae; genus Athene; species Athene noctua. The sequence continues at coordinate 18,004,752 of NC_134040.1, read as the reverse complement.
TACAGTGACATTAACAAAAAAAACCAAGCGCCTTGTAGCTAAAGCCCTGGAATTGGACTACTTCTGAAACAGAAACATACACATTAAAAAAAATAAAAACAAACCTTGCAAAGGAATGAAGAGTCAAAGGTGAATGAATGGGAGTATATCTGCTTTTTTGAAACAAACTTTCTTATGAAAAGAAGATACAAGTACTGGAGTTAATGTGGCCATAAACAAGGCTAGGGGTATCAAAAAAGATTACTATGATGTAGAGTGTACCAAACCTATCAAACATTTTAATATAACCTGCACATGTACTACTGGTCTCTTTCCCAACTGTAATTACCTCTCCTATCTTCAGACCTGCCAAGTGGCACATTAGAAAGCAGACTCAAATGTCATGTTCCATTTATTACATGATATTTATTCTTTCTTTGGCTCTTCTCCTGACATGTAGTCTGAGTCATTCAAACAAATTTGTTGCAAACATTCTTGCAGTCTCAGTTGTGATCACCTAGAGGATGTGGGGAAGGAAGGAGAGGGGTGGTTTGAGAAGGTATTGAATTGGAGTCAGCGATGAGGCTAAAATAATTATTTCCTCTAGAAACATTATGGGGATACAGCTTTTGGAAAAACAATAGCCAATGTATAATCAAAATGGTTTGACCTCAATTTGTGTTATAAAATTGTTCAATTACAACATCTGTACAAAGTTAACCTAGGCCAATCTTGTATTAATACTCAAGTTCCTCACTTTCTTTGGGATCTTAAATTCTGTCTCATGGGTGCTGTGGCTAAGACCACTGTTAACTGTCACATCACTGATCAGTTTTTCTTTAAAAATGAATAACAGGTCTGAGTGCCTCCCCTATTGAGCTGTCTACCACCTCAATCAGGTTTGTCCTCCAAGCACCCTAGGAATCTCTCAGGTTGCTTGTGCGCTACCATGTTGTGTTTCTAGCAGATGTCAGGATGATTGGTATTTTTCATGAGAGCTAAGGCATGCGATTGTACAGCATTTTCTCTAGTTATTTTTTTGAAGGCTTCATCTACTTACCCTTGATTGGGCAGTCTGTAATAGAGGTTCACCATGACGTTCCCCTGGTTGATTCCTGAGCCATGGATTTTCAACTGTCCTGTAGCCTATTCCATACTAAAGCTTCATTTATTGAAGTTCTTTGCATAAAGTGTAAATACTGTCCTTGACTTTCTCACTTCACCTTTCCTAAAAGCCAGTATCCATCTACTGCAGTTTTCCACTTGTGTGAACTATCTCACCATACTGTGTACTGCTAGTGAGATTATGTGCTCTCATCTCTTGTACTTGCTTCTGGTGCATTCATGTACAGTACTTAAGATGTGCCCCTGCTTATGCCATTTTTTCAGGGGGACTGTAAGATCCTCGCTCTTGTGTTGTCCTGTGCATTTACCCTCTTGCTGTTCTCCACTTTTCTGGGTTTCAGTCTCCACTTCTCTGTCAAACATAGTTTGAAGTCCTCCTTATGAGGCAAGCCTGTTGGCAATGATGATTTGCGTTATCAAATGGATCCTGTCTCTCAAGCAACCTTTGTTCCTCAGAGATCTTAAGAGCTGAAGTTCTGCTTGCAGCCATGTAGTCAGATTTTGTGTGTTTGCTCCTCTCAAAGCCTTTCCGCTGGACCAACACCTGGGCTCTTGTCACTCACCATTGTCCCTGGACTTGTGTAGTTAGCTATGATCTGCTGAAGGTCTCCTTTGGCAGTATCATGATGGCCATGTGGATGGACAACACATGATAATATTGTGCTGGCCAGATGAGCTGTAAGGGTTTCTCTGCAACGTTCCAGATTTGGACCATGGGCAAGCATCAGAACTTTTAAGACGACTAGTCTGGCTGCTGTGCAGAAGCATTCATCTCCCTGGGAGTCTGCAATTACTGTTACCCCTTACTGCTTTTTAGTTACACTATGGTGACCCATGATCAGGCTTAGATGCCAAACCTGACTTAAGGAGCTTGTTCTTCCTCACCTCTTTCCTGGGCTTTGTGCCTTTTTAGCACTTCAATAGCTACCAGTGGAAAAAGACACCCTTTCTGTTGCTGTAGGTCACAACTCCCAGCCTTCCTGGTCCTGGTTTGACAGATTGGGGCATTGCAAGTTAATAAAGCCAACCATGTTTCTTTTCAGTTTGGAGCTAGAAAATGTCAGGGCTCAAGTAACAATCATTTTGAAAGGCACTCTGGAATCAAGGAAGCAATCAGCCACCAAGAGACACAAATAATTCTGTAAATTAAGAGCAGATTTTTTTTTTTTATTGGTGAATCATGAGAGGTATAAACAAAGTATTTTTCTGACTGGTATCTGTAGGCTCTTAAGGTTCTGAAGAGTTTCAAAACTACTACCACTATTTGCTTAAGCATATTGGCTTATGAAGTAAAACAAAAGGTTTATTGAACTGTCTGGGTTCACATGGTTACGTTTTATGAAACAGTGGCAGCACATCTATATCAGTAGCTGTACTAGAAACTACTAGTATCTTCCTGTTTAGGCTAAATTAAAACTGTATCAATCCTTCTGAAAAGCAGCAGAACAACTTTGTAGAAAACAAATAAAGTGGAAGTAAAACACATCTTTCCAGGAAAAAAATTCTCTCTGTTGCTAGGTTGTACAAGTAAACTTCCTTTTAAGAGGAAAGATCAAGTATCCAAAGGTGAGGAAGCAAATGTCCACACTGAGTAAGACTAAATTATGGATTGATTGGGAAGTTCTGAGAGGACTTGTAAGGGGAGCATTGCTTTGGATAGGTGGGATGGAACTAGGTTTGGTGAAATAACAGAAGTGGGTTGGTGTGTACTTTGCTCAGGGAAAAAAAACAACCCACGGGGTGCTAATTGCCATCTTTAATACAAGCTGCATGGAAGTCTGTTTGGAAATTTCATTCTTCCTTAACAAACCGCTGTTTCACAGAGCTGGATTTTCTGTGCTCATGTTTTTGCATAGGTGGGAGCAGGCAGTAGGGGAAGCAGGTATAAGTAAAAGGCAGAAAGAAGTAACACCCCTTACACCCAGGGAGGAGGGAAGGGGAAAGTAGGTGTCCAAAAAACAAGGAGGTTTTGGGAGCTGACTGGAATGGTAAACGAGTTTACCTGTTGTTTGATTTACAAAGAGTTCAGAAATGAGAGTTAGTGTTTGTTCTTTTGGAATGAGTACAAGCATCTCCAAGAGATATTTCACTCCATTTGTGTCTTTACTTAGGTTCTTGAAATGATTGTCACTAAGTATTGGCTATCTGCTGAGCTAAAGTGGCTTTCAGTTTACAACATTAATGATCATTATAATACACAGTGTGATTTATATTTCTAGACTGTTGTGTTTGGGGAATTGCTATCTTAACTTCAGACTTCTTCATCTCTCTTGCTTTTTTTGTCCATAACCCTTTGAAGCCAGAAGAACTGGGAATTTGTGCAATGCTAATATGATGTGAATTTATATTACATTGAATCTAAGAGTCGGTGGATAATGCTTTAAGGTAATTTTCAGTGTATGCTTGGACCTTGGATTTTTGCTTTATAATTTTTGTAGATTGTGTTTAAAAACTGTATATATATTTGTGAGAGGACTGGTTTTGTCACTTAATTTGTGTTCTCACATAGTACTATATTAATTACAAAGAAAAGTAGAAAAATAGTAGAAATAGTTACATTTATAGCTGAGATAGATTTATAGCAAGTATAACTATAAGAAATTGGATTTAATAATATAAATCATATATTAAAAATGTAAAATAATACAAAATTGAAAGGTTAACTTTAACAAAATGTGACCCATGAAGCTGAACAGCTCCTGCGTGATAAGATAGCTTCTCTTGATTGTGTTAGGATTTTCATGTATTATTTAACATCCTAATTAAGATATGGTACATGTTTATTGTTCCTTATACTAGTGTATCATACACTCAAAACCAAAAAATAAATGTTATTTTTGATGGGAGAGTAGTATGTTTTGTTGTCTTAAAGGGCATCACAGCTGATGAGCAAATTTTATGATTCTAAATGTTGATGGTAGTTAGTCGTTTCCTGAAGATATTGGTATCTTTTATGTGGTGTGATGATAAAACAGTCTTGCAGAGTATTGTAAAATAGCTACATCTTTAATATAGACAGGTCTTGAGTATGATAAATTAGAACCCTCAAATGCTGCTTTGAATTATCCTCTTAGTTGAAAATAAGATTATTATTTGGAAGAAGAAAAGGGACACTTAGAAACTGTTTCTATATTGAACAAAACTTCTGTTATTGATAATGATGTAAATTCTTACCATATTTCATAGTTGTCAAGCATCTTCTGGTTGTTTGTTTTTTATTGAGTTTTTTGTTTGTTTGCTTTTTTTAAATCATCTGGTTTGCTCTGTGTCTCTTCACACAGTATGTGATTTTACCAAATACCTAAACAGACTAGTTGGTAAATCTGGAAAATAATTGGATTTATCTAATCCTCAATTTTAAAATGTTTTTGTTCAGATACAGAGGACTAGAGAGAACATTATGATATCAGAAGCAAAATAAGCTTCTTTTTTATATTTGTGGAAATATTAACCTATTAGATTATGTAATTTCAGGTGATCATACATGAGAAATTTCTGATTTTGAAGGCTTTCTCCCTTTTTTTTTTTTTCCAATGCCCCCTCCCATTCATACATGATTCTAATTCTCAGTGTAAGAGAGACTTCACTTGTACTATGAGGCTAATCCTCCCACCTTTAAGATTCTGTGGTGGTTATTTTAAGTCTAATGAGGTTGTTGGGGCATGGCTTAATAGGCTGATTGTGTGCAGATGGCAGTTGCCTTATTTTTATCTTCTAATTCTGTTGAATAGTACTATAGTGGAAGGAGTAATTAGTTGTGTCATAAATATAACAATTTTTGGAATTGCTCTCAGAATTTGAGAATACTTGTTGCCAGTGTTCTTGAATTTGCTTTCATTAACCACACTTTTGATTTACTGTTTTAAATGTTTCTTTTGTCTCCAGGTTTTGAAAGTATCTTAGAAGGGCTTTATGGACCAAGGCTACGAAGAGACCTCAGTTTATTTGAAGGTAAATGAGCCAGCATTTTAGTCCACTTACCTTTATTAGTTCTTCCTTTAGCATATATTGAATTCTAAAAAGGAAATCTTCAGTTGTTTTTCTTTCAAATGTGTATTTAATCATGTTGTCAATACTGTGCACAGGCAAAACACTAGGTAAAATGGTACCTAGGTTTTGTTCCTATGTGGGGAAATTTTGGATTACTAAGCTTACCTGAGAAGCTCTCGTGAGAAAGACTTTTTTGAAATACTGCATCTCATACTTCATTTTTTTGGACAGCTTTTAGAAAGAGAAGACAAGCTGCTAAGATTCTTACCAATATTAATTGGGAAAATGAATTTTCTTATAGCGGTCAAAACTAAAGCATTTTTTCACATCTTTATGTGTATATAAAGAAGTTAAGCTTTTTGTTTTTGTATATTTTTATCTATAAGTATATACATAAATAAAAAGTTTATTTAAGTGTGTGTGTATAAATATATAGAAATATATATTTTCCATTACTGTTATAAGACCTGTCTGTAGTCCAAATGGTTTTGGTTTTGATGGAATAGCTGTCAATGACACCTGAGTTTTTAGTTAAGTATGAAATTATTTGTCTGTCTTTACCAAAAGCAGAGAAGGAAAATCCAGCACAAAATTGCTTTGAAGTGTTCTGTCAAGTTCTTTTTCATGGCTTTAAATAATGTTCTTTCTGTTACCGAACCTTCACAATGTTCCGTTTCATTTCTTTACAATTTATTATCTTATAGTGTAATTTGTAAGGCATGTAACATACTGCTAGTACATGAGGCAGAGTGGCATATACTGTTTGTTTGCTTAGAATAGGTTTGGAATTTATTGCTTTAACTTGTTTATGGTTTTGTTCATACTATGCAAGTTTCTTGACCTGTATCATATGCATATTTTCAAGTGAGGGGGGGGAAACTTGAAATACTACTTCACTGATGTTTTAAAAATATTTTTTCACCACTTACAAAGCTAAGCATGCCACTAGTCAGATTTGGAAGCATTTTAAAAGTGTGTTAATTCAGGTTGAAGCTTATTTTGATGAGTAGTACTCCCATCTGCTGTGATAAACAAGCAGGGAAGAAAACATTGTTATAATAGTGTACAGTATCTCTTTTTTCTGCTTGTAATTGCAGTGTGTTCCTATGTATTGGGCTTTGCATTGTTTAGTGATTAAGGCTTTATTCTTTTGTATCAGAGTTTACATTTTGAAAGAAAATTCAGGACACTTTTTTTTTGCTTTTATGTAAGAAAGCAGAAAGTACTGAGCTAATCAGAATATGTGTTAAAGGAGCCTGATAGTGCACAATAAGGTGTTTATATATATCCTTTAGAGTTCCTGCATGCATATATTTGAGCTGTCTTGAAGTTTTAGTTTATTTACCTCATGCTCTTGAAGATTTCCTGTAACCTATTTAAGAGCTGTTATTTCCGTTGCATGCAGAGGATCTTTGGTATTTGATGCCTCAGTGACTTTGTCCTGCCAATTGAATTCATGTTTATCTAAAATGTAAAGTTTTGAAACTAATTTTTTTCCAATTTGCAAGAATGTCTGTCAGTAACATGCCTGAATCTTTCAAATATTAAAACTTGTTTTTGTTTGACACATCCGTAAAATTGATTTTATTTCTGGAGCAACTGCATAAGAGATGAAGGAGCATTAGGTTGAGATACCCACCTTACCTTGCTATTTTTTGGTTAGTTTTTATATAGTGTCTGTAACTTCAGTAAACCCGTTTGAAATGGCTACGTTTTGTACAAACACAGTAGAGGAGGTAGACCTTCTAGTATAGGATGCAAGTCTATTTCTAATTTGAGGTCTGAATTGCATTAGATTTGTTATAAATCTTTTCCACTCTCTAAAGACCATTTTTCACTTTACAGGTAGTGAAACTAAGATGCAAAGTAAAAAAATTTGCCTTAGTTGACAAAATATATGGTTGGCAGAATCAGAATCCAAGTTTTTAGACTCTTAGCAACATGCTTAAATCACTGTATCTTATAAGGTGTCCATTTTTCTCATTATAACCACCGAACCAGTACTGTCAGCATGCAGCATTATGCCTAATTAGCAAGAGTATCTATTTCTTTGAAGAAACCTCAAGAAATTACATGGCTGGCTTATCCAGAAATGTGTGAGAATCAATTGTGAAATACATGCCTTTTAGCTACAACAGCATGTTCTTCTTTTAGATTGCTTGTTTTATGTATTTTATAACATAACAAAAAAGAATGTGTATGGAATATAAGTGTGTTAATTGATATTTTTCCATAGTTCTCTTGAACATAGTATTTGATCTATAGATTATTGTATTCTCTTGAAGTTGCTTGAGAGAATAATAAATTGTAATGACCAACTTAGATATTAAAAGGCACACTTCAGTTTTACTAGGTTTTTTTACTTTTCAAAACAAATATCTTGCAAACCTCAGAAACAATCTTGCTGAGAAGCCAAACTAATTAAACTGAAATAGCCACCTATAATAACTGATAGTAACCTGAAGATGGCAAGATTTCTTCCATTATCTCAAAATTATTATATGATGTATAGGTAGGACTTACCTTGGGTTTGTTTAAACGGTTCTCAACAACTCTGTTATTCAGTACCAGTTTTTTTCCCTGATTGCTTTGATAGTGCAAGGGTTGCAAAGGTGTCGAGTTCTATGTCGTGGCATCTGACCTTAGTCATGCTCTTAACCATGCTCAAGGCTTCTTCCATCATTGAATCCTTAGGGCTTTCTAATCCTTCACTTACACCCATTTTTGCCCAAGTAGATTCACATATAAATTGTTAATTTTTACATTCTGCTTAGGGATAGTTTACTAAACTGGTAGAAGGCTTTTCCTCTAATCATCTGCTGTGTGTATATTTCCTTTTTTGGGATTATATGCTGAAGTTCTGTTCTCTTATGGACAGAGAAAAAACTGTTTTGTGGGGAAAAGCGGCTCATCCTTTCTGTGCTAGGAAACCTCTTTATACAAGACAAAAGGCTTATTTGAAGGAGTGATTTATTTTTCCTTAGGTTCTGGAATATTCATTCTTAAGTAGTGGGGTTAATTTATATTAGAAATATGAATCTAGTATAATTCAAGTTTTTATGAAATTAAAAAGATGAAGGAACATGATAAACACCTCAGATATTCCAGTGTACTTATTAAGAAGCAGTAGTGCTGTGTAAAAAGGAAGGGGGTGTTTTGTTTAGAATTGTGACAAATAGCTGAAAATTTATTGGGACATTAATGTAGAAAATACTGGAAAGTAAGTTGACTTTAAAGCTATTTCATATTTAGATTTACTAGACAATTCACATTTTAGAGGTAAACATGGAATCGGTTCAATACTACAGATGTCTGTAATTTGTTTAGTTCAGCATGACCTCTTGGGAAAAATTGTTTGGGGAAACAAATATTTTAATGGCTTAAGAAATGAAAAAACATAGTAGTTTTAGTCAAATTCACCATTTTATTCTTTAAAAAATTGAAATAAGTTTAACAGCTTTGTACTAAATTGTTTCAAGTAATGCTCAGTATTAAAATGCTCTTTGCACAGTTTTTTCTCATGGGCTAGCTAGTGTTTTCAGTTGTCAACAAAGCTTTCTTCAGCTGACCCCAAGCAAGATAAAATGGAGAGGGGAGATAATCATGATCCCAAACTGAGTGCAGTAAGAGAAAGCTTGTGCTGCTTAAACTGCCATCTGTGCCTCTGATCTTTCTGAGAGTATGGTTGTCTATCTGTAGTCAAAAGCTAACACTGGTCTTGGTATGTTTCCTGTGGTGGTGACCTGAGACTGTTGGATGCCTGATATTTGATATATCCTGGTATATATGTGCTATCTGATGGCAGTTTTCCTTAGTTCACTGGCATACTTAATGTGTTATTTTGAACATGGCTTATATTTCTCTGAATAAATTTGGTGTTATGCAGAGCTGATGTTCCTCAAGGTTTGCTTTTTTGGTGACACACAAGGATCGTTCTCTAGCTAGAATTTTAACAATGGAACTTCAGGATTATTACAAGGCAGAAGAATTTATCTGACAACATAAAACCTGTCTTGGAGTTGTGCACAGAATTCCAACATTCATAAGGAGATTTACAGTGGTTGCAAGGAAAACTATGAAAACATCTTGTTATAAAAGAATAGTGTGCGGTTTTTTTATCTGTGGACATCTTAAAGAAATAGTTCTCACAGGCTGGGATAGCTAGATTAATTCAGAAAAAAATAACTCTTTTTTTTTTTTTTTTTGTTACTGTCCAGTCAAGAAAAATCCCATTTCTGTTTTTAATCATCAGCAGTCCGACCTATCAAAACTGCTGGTTTGCATCCCTGGAAGCATATAATATGTTGCTAATACAGAATTCTGTTCTAAATTACTATTTTAGAGTTGAGTAAACTAGACTTAAATAATAATACAGAGTTACTTGAGTTATGTCACACTCAGCTTAAGGACCTAATTTTTTTGGATTCATTTTGTTTCTGATGGTGCCTCTGTAATATCTTTAAGAAAGAGTAAAAGCTCAGCAGGGGTGGGGTGGGGGCTGTGTAGTGGGAAGCAGCCCTGCAGACAGCAAGATCAGAGAAGAAAGAGGGGAGAGGACATGCTCCTGGCAACAGAGCAGAGATTCCCTTGCAGCCCATGGAAGGGACCATGGTGAAGTAGGTAGAACCTGCAGCCCATGGAGGACCACGTTGAAACAGATACCTGCACTGCAGCCCATGGAGGACCCCATACTGGAGCAGGTGGAGATGCCCTGAACTGACCCATGGAGGGCCCATGTTGGAATAGGTTCCTGGCAGGAACTGCAGCCTGTCGAGAGGAGCCCACCCAGGAGCAGGTTTTCTGCAGGAACTGTGGGCCTGTGGAGCAGTCTCTCCCTGAAGGAAAGACACACACTAGAGCAGTTCATGAAGAGCTGCAGCTGTGGGAGGGACCCACACTGGAGCAGTTCATGAAGACTGTAGCCCATAGGAAGGACCCAACACTGGAGCTGGGGAAAAATGTCAGGAGGAAGGAGTGGCAGAGAAGAACTGTTATGAAGTGAGGACAGCCCCTGTTCCCCATCCTCCATGTGCTATTTGGGGTGGGGAAGGAGGCAGAAGAGTCAGGAATGAAGAAGTGAAGTTGCAGCCTAGGAAGAAGGGGTGATAATGCGGTTTTAGTTTTGCCTTTCTCATTATGCAGACCTATTTTCATTGGTAATAAATGAAAATAATTTTCCCCAAATTGAGTCTCTGGCTTGCCTGTGACAGTAACTGGTAAGTGATCTCCCTGCCTTTATCTTGACTCACAAGTGGTACAGAGAAGAGGAGGAAACATATTAGGTAATGAATAAGGGGGGAAAAAGGTTGTTTAGGATAAGCACACGAATTGGAAATTAATGGGATGGACAGGACCTTGGTGTAGTTAATTAGGTTCGTATTCATCTGCCAAAATGCTGCAAGTAGGATACTGTAGGAAAATGTACTGTCTACAGTTTAAAGAAGTCAGGTGTAGATGTAAAAGAAAGGCATTGTCTTGAGATCTTGGTCACCTGTGTTCAGGAAACAGGTATTCGAGTGAGAACTATGCAGAAAAGATGGGGTTGAATCTCAGGAGAGAAAACTGGGTGGGCTAGATAAACCTAGCAAAATGAAGTGTAAAGGAGGGATAATTATATTCTCTGTAAATATATCAAGGTACTAAATAACTATACAGTTATTGTTCATGGGTATAAGAACAATGTTGTCACAAAACCAAACTGGAATAATTTGCCGTGAGTTACTTTAAACAGAATATTAGGAGGTTAATTTTTAACTATTAGCACAGTTGCTTTGGGAAAAGCCTTAAAGCAGTTGGTGGTTTGGGAAGAGAAGGGTATATGGTGGAAAACTCTTTAACTTTTGAAACTGGAGCTTAATAACTTGTTTAAAGAGAATAGATGGAGTGTCTCCATTCAGTATGAGTCAGTATGAGAAGACTGGACTTGATATAGGTGATCTATTTAAATCTTGTATTCCCTCAAGACCAAAGTACACCTTCTGATAAAACATATAAAATTACTTTAAAGTTTTCTAAATGAATCAAGTGCTACAAGTGAATATAGTGGTTTGGTTTACCTATAATGATGGTATCAAATCAATTAAAATATTGCAAGTACAACATACAGAGCTCAAGTGGTGAGGAATCCATATCCTAATTCCTAGCTTAGTTTACTACAGGTTTATGCACATTTGTTAAAAGTGTGACTACAAATTACGAGAATTCAGAGCTTTATTTACAGTATTAGGATGCCTCTAGTAACTGTGATAGGTAATCAACTGAAATCTATGCGTTTACCTTTCCTTTTAAGAAGAGCGTGCTCTGCTATTTGAAAGTTGAACCATGTGAGCCAGACAGGACTTTGGAAATACCTGAAGAATTGGATACTACTAATTATATTGTACCAATAAATGCATGTTATATTATGATGGAATTTATTTAAGAGAATGTAGGATTTGTATCTTGTTCTCAAAATTCATTTTTACTTGTTTAAAACATCTGCCTTTTTTTCTTCTTTTAAGACTGTGAGCCAGAAGAGCTGACTGACTGGTCTATGGATGAGAAATGTTCCTTTTGTAATTTACACAAAGAAACAGTCAGTGTAAGTATCAACATGGTATCAAGAATGACTCCCCAATGCCCAAGTTGTGGTTTGAAAGTGAGAATCGGAGAACTGAATTTTGCAAATAGGTTAATACTGCATTTTGACTCAAGATAGTTTGAGAGGGAGTGAGGTGGTTTGGCTTTGTAGTATCTTTTTAGTGATTCTTTTTCACTTAATAGCTCAATAATTTAATTGTATATTGTACTATCAGTATACTAACTTCTGAAAGGTGTTGTTATCTTCATATATCTTCCAGGATCGTGCATCAATTATCGGTTCTTCACAGTCAACGCCTACAGAGGAACTGTCATCTCAGGGCCAGTCCAACACTGATAAGATTGAATGCCAAGCAGAAAACTATCTAAATGCACTCTTTCGAAAGAAAGGTAATAAAAGCATGTCTTTTACATCAAGGGATATAACACAAATTTAGAAGAATCAAATTATTTAGGGTTGATTTTTGATTCTTAAGTAGTTTTTATTTGTCTATGGAATGTTGTTTCTCTTCTTTATTCCTTTGTTTTTTCTTAATCTTTTTCTTTGCTTACTTGAATCATCAAAGGAAGCACTACTCTTCCTATTTGCCTGTTGCATTGTGTGTTGTTATCTTGAATTCCTTTTCATTATATTTTCTTGGGTTTTTTAGCCATGAGCTGCTACTTTGTTTTTATGCTAACTTCAGGTGCCATTCTCTGGAATTTTAAGCATCTAAACATTTTCTGTTCCTAAACTTTGCCTTCTAGTTTTCAGCAGGAAGACCATTTAACGTGAGAGAATGTGTCTTACAGATGACAAAATGGGATTTGGGATCTTCTCGTGCAAAAGCTGCTACTTCAAATACATCCAAGACAGAGGTTGAAACTTCTTATCAAAATACAGTATTTAGTAGCCCATTAATTCTTTGGCTATCCTTGTTCTTTGGCACTCAGCAAGTTATAGCAGTATGTGAGTGACTGACAAGTCAGCTTGGCTCATATAAGTTACTTAGTCACTGTCAACAGCCACAAAAATATTCATTTTCTTCCTTAAATTTCTGTATAAGGAATGAGAATACAGCTCTACTCAGAAACTACAACTTCCACAGGTTTTTCTTGGGTTTAGTAGGTGTGCTTGGATGTCAAATAGCTGAGTATGACTAGAATGACAGCCCTCTTGCTCTAACAAAGAATTAGAGGGAGTCAGACACATTCTCTCCCTTCTCATAGGTGAGAGAAAAAATAAAGTTAATTTTCTCCCCTTTACATTACTGTAGCAGGAAGAGATTACTATGCCCTTGAACCTAGGGTGGGTGGAATCTTTTTCTCTATGGGGCATCTGTGTGTTCATCTGAAGTTTTGCTTTAGGATTCTAAAGAACTTTAAATGGAGTGCAACAGCATTTTGAGTCCATTTTCGTTCATTGAGTTTCTTTGAAACCAACTGTTCTACATTTGAAATAAAATGTCCAGTGAAATTGCCACCTCACTACTTCTGAAATTCTTACTGTATTTTCATCACAGGCCCAGTTGCATGGCATCTCCCTAGGCAGGTATTTTAATTCCTTCAAATTTCTACTTTCTTAGATCTTTTCTTGGTCTTGATGTACAGGTTTTTTCACATTTGCCTGCTTTATGTTTCTGCTGGAGATGCTGTTGTTTGATACTCTTTAAGAGGAACCTTTATCAAGGGAGAAGTGAAACTTGGTGTGACCTCACCGTACAGGAGTGACTGACTTCTGTGAAGTTTTTTGCAAAGAGCGTTTGGCTTTTAGCATCTTCCTTAGGTTTTTTGAGTAACGCTAGGTTAAAAAGGTTTTCTCTGTGGAAAATACTTTGGGTTTGTTTTCCAAATTTTTTTGTGTGTGTGATTCTCTGAAGTATTTGTGTATTCTTGCATAAGAGTTACTTTGCTGAAGAGTTTTCTAAGAATATTGTTTCAGTTCAGGTTCCAGCAAAGTTTCCAAATTGTGGGAAGTGAAAAGGAAGAAATCTGGAAAGGGCATGTGAAATCACTTTGAGGTATTTAAGTAATTGTCTTGGCTTTGTAGGGGGAAGATGAAGAGTTTTACTAGGAAAATCCCAAGTCTGCTTTCTTAATTTTTGTAGGTTTTTGAGATCAGTTATCAACTTAGGAAAAAAGGAATCAAAAAATTTAAAGTAATTGCTTGGCTAGGGAACAGTTCTTATACCTGGTACTAAAACAGATGACCTTTCAGTGTCAAAAAAAAAAAAAAAAGTAGAATTCTTGTTCGGTTGTCTTTAAAATAGAAGTAACACTTGTTTTGATTGCAAACTCCTCAAGATCATATACTCTTACTGTTTCATTTAGGGCTTTTGTGAACAACTACTAAGACTGGTGAGCAAAGTTGAGAGTTGCATTTATTGTTCTCATAATTCTTTTATTTTAGAACGTTAGTATGTGGCTGGGTTTAATTTTGAAGACTGTTTTTTTTGGGTTTGGTTTGTGTTTCTTTTTTTTTTTTTTTTCTATTGGGAATCCGGTTTAGAAGATCTCAAAACATGCAGCTGTGTTATATCATTGTCTACAGTATACAACCTTCAGGCATTCATAGATGAGGATTTATCTGTAGAATCTAAGAAAAAGATAATTCCTCTGTCCTTTTAAGAGAATGATAAAATTACTGACAAGATGGGTAAACTCTTGAGAGGCTGTAAGGCCTTCCTGTTAGGAGCCTATCTTTACTATGTGCTAGTGAAAGACCAGTTTGGTAGGTAGTTGTTTGTAGGAAAACCCTGTCCTCAGCAGGCATCTCAGTAAAGCCAAAGTAATTTTTGTCATCGAACACGAATTGTTTCCATTAAACAACATAACTGAAACCCAGGTGCTTTCTTCCGAAGTATAACATCTCTCTTTACCCATTTGGTGTTGTAAGCCGAATAGACTGACAAAAGAAAACGGGTGTACTTTAATGTTATGTAAATGGAAAAGTGTCACAAAGAAGCAGGTACAAGGAAACTCAATGATGTTCTTTAAAAACCTTATATTAGGGGTTTTTTTCTATGAATATCATAGAATGTGACATACATGATCATCATTACATGGCAGAACCATATGGTTAAGAGGTTGATCAGACATTCTGATCGTGGATTATTAATTTTCTGGGTTTCTAGTGATCCACACTGTATCTTCTTGGAAGTTTTCTTTTTTCGTGCAGTATTAATGTGAGCTCTTTAAACAAAACAAAGAGAAAAGGTCATTTAAATACATTCATAATTGTGAATCAGATTCTATCTTCAGAATATGATCCACTAGGAGAAGATAGAAACCTGAAAAACTTTTGTAGAATTTAAGGAACTGAGGCACAAAATTAGAGGGAGAAAATTGTCAGAATGACTTGACTCTTTCCAGATTCTCTGGGCAGCTCTGTCAAGTATCTTCAGTGACATGTTTTCCATACCAAAATAATTTCTCTAAGTTTTTTGAAGTTCTTCCTTGTTTCTAGGTATGTCTCATATTCTAAAATATTTCCATTCATAACTATGGCTTTCTTACCCCATATCATATACCTGCATTTAACTCTGAGTTCTCCTGCTCTTTGCTTAGTTACACCTCAAACACATAGATGTCACAAGCTGGTTACGCTTCTTGGACAGCGTATATGTAACTTGGCAGACATATGGAAATGTAATCTTGCACACATCATTTCAGACTACAAAAAAGTGTTACTTTCTGAGGTGTAGTTTTCAGATGTATGTGCTACTTGATCCAGTACCTGCCATTTCTTTTTATTAATAATTTTAAGAACTCTAATTTGCCCTGTCACAGCTTGTGCAGTAAACTTCTGTGACACTCTTGTTATTCCTCTTTCTCAAGTTTATTGGGAAAGAATGTTTAGCAGGATTTCAGCTGCCTTCTTGAAGTAAAACACTTTTTGTGTTTACTGCTCGCTTGCCAGTGTTACTGTATTCACTGACTTCTGAATTTCTTGGTCATTTTCAACTACATTTAAGAAAACCCTTAGAGATATGACTGTGTATAGAGTAATGAAAATTACCATCTGAGTAGAGGAAGGAAAAACATTGAATCTTTACAAGAACAAAATTAGAGTAAACTAGGCTCTTATTCCTTCCATTTGTTTATCAGTCCAGTTAATTAAGCTTAATCATGATACATGGCTCAGAATAAATTGCTGTACTGTGTTTTTAACTTGCTGGTGATCTAACAGTGGGGTGGACGAGTTTACAGGTAGAGCTGAGAATATTGCTGTCAGGATTTGGCTGTTGGAGTCATTCTAGAAAACGTGGCCTTTTTGTGAAAAGGGAAGAGCTGCAGTGAATACAGGAAACACCAATAAGCATCCAGGTGTTCTTATTTCTGCCACTCACACAACAGGGTTGTAAGGTACAAGGGGGTTTGTGATTCCCTGTTGATTTCCACTGCCCTTTGGTATTGTATCAGAATAGAAATTAAGTCACTATTGACTTTTTAATGAAAAAATACTGTTTTTCAAGAAATAGAAAACTATTGTGGAATACTATTGTGGGAGCTTTTAACTCCTTGTCCTTTGTTCTGCCAAATACACATGTAAGTCTGGAATATCAGTTAAATGTGTTATGTTGTGCATTGCAGTCTAGCGATCATACATAGTGTTAATGTACAGAAGAGTTAAGAAGATGGATTTGGATGGTTACAATGTGGTGCAGTACATAAACTGGGGAAGTCTTAATCCTAAATATGAGCTTTGAATTAAATCACTGCACATCATCTTCATGCAAATCAAATCATCTTTATTACTGCCTTCTCTTGCGTTCTGACTGTAATCTTGACAATCACAAGCAGAAAATATCATTGTATCATACAAATGTGTCATTTAGCCTTCTCTTATTGTAATACTATCAGGAGGTCTACAGTGATCTGAGAGAAACTAGAGGAACATCAGAGATACCTTTTACTATATATCCTTAGGGACTGTTCTGCTGGGTTTGAAGTAGTATATGTGTGCTTACATGGTCCACAGAGTAATGCAGGCAAATCAACTATGTGGAAAATGGAAGTTTAAACATATGTAGGCATGTAGCTATAAAACTCTGTAAGAAGCTATAATCATGACTCCTAATAAAACATCTTAGAATAAAAACCTTTTAGGTAATACAAAGTATATCTGGTGCCATCTGCTGATAATAATTAAGAAATATTTGCTAGTGATATTAAGTTCAGAGACCTAATACTTACCCTAAAATATATTAAACTACATTTAAAAATTTTATATGACTAATTACAAATTTCACATGTGTAGTGAAACTTCACCACTGTGAATTTAAGATTACAGGTCTCTACATGTTTCCATTGCATACTGTATAATAATAAAACTTCCAGCCATTGAATGGAAGTAATTAGACTTTATATAATACACTTCAAATCTTCAAATGTGTGTACTCAAGGGCCTTATATTGATAAAACATTATATAAAAGTTGCATTTATCCTTAAAGTACTTTCTTTCAAAAACTTACTATTTTCTTTTTGAACACTGTACATGAAACTATATAACCTTTTCTTCTTTCTTTTGAATAACATCTTTAATATTTTTGTTCTGTATCATTTGGAGAGCTGTGGGAATTTATTTTTAACTGCAAAATACTCTGGAAGTTATGCATCCACAGCTTCATTCTCCATTAGGAAGGAAAGCAGCATTAGTAGGAATAGATCAAGAGCAGCTTTCGGTACCTCTGAGGAGGTTACTGAGAAGGCAGCATCAAACTCTTCACAGTAATGTATAGCAGTACAGTGGAAGATTAGACAAATTGAAATGAGTTCTTTTCTGTGTAAGGAAAAATGAGGACAGATAAGCAGTGGAACAAGCTACCATAGAAGTTGTACAGTCTCTGTCCATGGACATATTCAAGACCTAACTGGATAAAACCCAGAGCAACCTGATTTGATCTCATAGTCAACCCTGCTTGGAGCAGGCAGTTTTACTAGAAACCTCCCAAGGTCCTTCCAACATAAATTACAATTGAATGACTTACACAATAGAACAGTCAATGTGATAGTGACACTATTGGAATTTATGGCATTAACCTTAGACTGTGTGATTTAGTCCTGTAGATTGAATGTATTATACATTAGCAGTAAGAGCACTTTGGATGCACTCCTGGAATATCTTCCAAATGATATGCTCTCAGATACCTCCCCATCTCCAACCCCGTGTTACCTTTTAAGAGTAAATCAACTTAAACTCTGTAAACTGCCAGTAGCTGTAGCAGTTGAATAGATGAGAAATTTTGCTGCATTTATTCTTCCATAGGGAGTATTCAGAAATTATTAGAAAAAATTGAAACAAATAATAAAGAAAATATAAGAACAAAAAAAATAAATCCTTTGTTATCCCAACTAGGTCAAAAGATCAGTTTATTCCTAATGGAAAAGTGGGCTTCTCCTGCAGTTAAAAGCGGTTAATGTGTGAAGAGTCTAAAGTGGAACAGAAAGGCAACAGAAACTTGGCAATTCTGGAGGAGCTTTGTTCTTGCAGTTCTATAATAATTGATGGTGGGGTTGGTGGTTAATAAGCAGATATTTATTCCAGGCTGTTGTGTTTTCCAGCTGATGGTGGGTGTACTCTATGCTTTATGATATTTTGCTTTTTAAATGCACAGGATATAAAATACCTGTCTTTCCTGTTTGCACTGATGATCACGTGTTCTTTAAAAATCTTTGAAGACGTTTTTCCTGGGTGCATGCAACAAACTGCTTTCTCTGTATAAGGAGGGTCATTCCAGACCAGATAGCTGGTAGGCCATTCAGTGTTGTTGATGTTTCATGTATCTCATTCTGTGAGTTTCTTGGTTACTGGCTGTCAGATTTCTGTTTGCTTGTGTCTGGGTTTGTTTTGGTTTTGTTCAGCTTTTTTTTTTTTTTTTTTAAGCTAAGCTACTGATCGTTGGTTTTGGTTGTCTAGACCTAAAATTCCCCTGTCATGCAGACATTTACTTTTGTTCCTAAATAATTCAGTTTTTCAACTCTATTGGTTAACTTTCCTTGTTCTTTGGTTATTTTTTGCATATAAATTAACATTTTTACACCTGTTGCCTTGTTGCTTCAGTATCTTTTGTTGAGTTTTTTCTTTCCCTGTAAGTGTGTGTCTAAGATGATAAAATTCCAGATGATAAAATTCCAGTTGAACATTGATTGATTTCATTATTTAAGAATTGGGAAATACCAATAAAGAATATCTGTGCCTGGGTGTTACATGATGGAGAGACATTTTTTCTTTGTACATATCCTCCATCATTTAGAATTTTACCTCATACCTTTCCTCTAGAAACTCCTATCAATTGTAAAAAATTTTTTTAGAGATCTGGTTGAAAGATTGTCAAAAGATAGAGCTTCAATCATAAGCAAAATTGTTCTGTAATGCCTTAGATAAGGTCTCTTGAAGTCAAGAAATCTAGCATATACTCAGTGTTTGAAAATGGTGGAGCTTCACCTGTCTCTTAAAACATTATTGAAAGGGCAAACAAAAGGTATTGACAAGAAGCATCTGAACAGTAGGCTGCCCTCTCGTATGCTTTAGACAGCAGATCACATATGTGCATGTTTGTAATTACTTGCAATACTCTGGTGAAAATGAAGTCTCAACATGGAATATGTTTTGAATAAACCTGAAAAACAACAAAAATATCTTCCACACATTCATCCTAAACTTGAGCAGCATTCTTTGATCTATCTCAATGGTCTCTTTATTACTAGTAGATGGATAGTTTCACTGACATAAAATGTTTGAGCAAATATGCTGTGTGATCCTCAAGCTACCTATTAGGAAATTTACACTGCGTGTGCAAACATCTACCTGATCCAGTCCTTTTAGTTTCTCCACCTCCTTGAAAATAAAACTCAATTTATTGTCTGTCTTATCTGTTTCAGATGAATTTAAGTATTCTGGTAACTGACACAATGTCCTTTGGCATTGCTTTTAGGCAATCAAGGCTGACCTAAAAGCTAATTCTTCTGTATCACGTTCACACTTACTTTTAATCTTTAAATTGCTGTCCCTTCTTGCTGAAATCTGTTTCAGTCATTTTCTGTGAACTCAAGGATGGGCAGTGGTTAAAACACTGAAAGGGCTATTTTTGTAGGGTGTGTGTAGAGATGAGGAAAAGAAGGAAGAGGGGAATAGTGAAATGAGTACTACTACTGCTGCTTTAAGGAAGAACAGAGATCTTTGAGTATGAGCAATTGTGCTTGTGTTGTGAAATGAAATATTGTAGTCATCAATACAGTATTGCATTGAAGCGCAGCACAATTAAGAAACTCTATGCTAAGTTACATATCTTTATTTTGTTCATCTTTCTGGTACTTCTCTTTATATTAGGATTCTTCAGTGATTCACAAAAGTAGTTTCAGCTGTGCTCACTAAGAGGTTTAACTTTTTTCTAGATGACAGATAACATTAAAATAAAGTCATAGGTATCTCATGTTTGATCCTTTTGTATTGTATTTTTAAAATGTGCCTTTCTATGGGACTGATACATACACAAACAGAAAAAAGGGTACATACAGTTTAGAATAGGAAATAAAGATTTTCTCCCAGATGATTTTGTTGGTAGCACTTTGAAAATGTCCTAGAAATGTCCTGCAAATCCTGTGGGATTTTACAATAAACATTTACAACATAATTGTAAAATTGAATCGCTTGTATTACTGCAATTTTATGGGACATTTTAAGTAGCAGAATATCAGTTTTGATATTGGAATCCTGAATCTACAGTGGGGATTATAAGCTGTAGATGAATATAATATGTAGGTGAAACAGATTTTTTTTTTCTTTTTTTAATATCAGCTCCTCAAAAGTCCAACTGTTCTGTTATGAAAAGGACTAATCTATAGAACTGTGCTTTAAAGTTATTTTTTTCTTACAGTTGTGCTTTGAAAGTAATTTCGTTATGTATTAATTCATAGATTTATTTAGCTTTCACTGGTGTGATTCAAAATTCTTTATTTTCAAAACTGAAAATGAACAGTCTACAAATGAAAAGTCATTTATTTATCAACAATAAATACAGATTCTGACTCCCATACTTTCATTATTTATGCACCCATATAGTTTTACTTGAATGCTATTACAGAGGAATAAGGTAAAAATTACTGATGTGTGCTAAACATGTTCTTCCAAGTGACCTCCAGTTAGGAGTGCTCATAAGAAAAACTTATAGACATCTGAATTAATCTGTTCATTACATATGTTCTTATTACAAGCATTTATTTTGCTTATAAGAAATATTTATTTAAAGAAAATTAATTAAATTTTGTTTTTTAATACATCTGTTGCCTGTGCTGTTCTCTTTTATTCCTAGATCTTCCTCAGAACTGTGATCCTAACATTCCCCTAGTTGCTCAGGAATTAATGAAAAAAATGATCCGTCAGTTTGCAATTGAGTACATTTCAAAAAGTAGCAAAATTCAAGAGAACAGAAATGGTTCATCATTTGAACCAAGTCTGATATGTAAAAGTATCCAAATGAACCAAACGGAAAACTCCCTTCAGGAAGAACAGGATAGCCCTCTAGACCTCACTGTGAATCGAACTCAAGAACAGAACACTCAGCAAGGTAAACTTCTATATCTGCTTATTTGTGTTTTGCTGTCATTTATTACCTTATTAGGTCTTACTCCCTTTTAAAAAAAAAAAAAGTGTCTGTGTCAAATATCTATATGTTTTGTCTTTCCAAAGTAATAATCAGTATAAAGGGGGGGGAGGGGAATTACATAATTAAAATAAGGTTAAAGAAAAAATTGGCATTGCATCAACTTAACACCTAAACACCAGGAAAAATGTTATAAGGGAACTGGGAAAACAAAACAAAACAAACCACCAAAAAAAAAAAAAAAACACAACCAAACAAAACCCAAACCAAACCCACATTCTTTCTAGAAACATATTTCATCTTGTTTGTTGGCAGATGAATATTCTCATTTTTGAATGCCCGCATTAAATATATGGCATTGGAATTTTTCTGATTTAGAATACTGAATCTAAGACGGCTCACCTGTGGATGTCACAGGTACCAGTGGTTCAGAATTTTGTTGAAGAAATGGCTGTTAAGCCTTCTGAGAAAAAGAAGAAACATAGTGGAATTCCAGAGAGCAAAGGTCATTCCATCTGTGTCAGCCCTTGGACACTTTGATTCTTTAAATATAGAGTGGTTAGAATGATGGAAAGAGAAGATTAATTTGGGAGGAAATTTCCATACTTCATGCTTTAATCATTATAGTTCTGTGCAACTTTCTTAATTGAGTGTAAAGCTAGAAAAAGAAAAAGTCTGTCTCACCCTCATATACAAAAATAATTTCTTTGCCTCAAGAAATATTGCTATCCAAAACTGATAACACTATAATCACAAGAGTGTTTTAGACTTTGAACTTGATTTGGATTAGCAGCAATTTTCAGGAAGGGTTTTGACTGTCATGTGCAACTAAAAGCAGTGACAAAAGCAGCTTTTGTCTTTTATACATACAAGGGTCCCTGTTAATCCAATAATACTGCAAACCAAAGGGAAAAAGTTTACCTGTATGTCATGTACCATACTAAAAAAGTTAAAAGAAGGTAGAACTGCAGAATTAAATTAAAAAAAAAAATACATTGGTCAAAATGAAAGCAGATTTCATGTGTGTGTGCTTAGTGATGCAGTCTTTAATTAGATGACATTAAATTGGGGGGGGAGGGGAATTGTGACATGGATTTACCTTGCTAAAATACCTATTCTAGATTTAATTTTAAGCATACTTTGACAGCAGAAGCATTAAGAAATTGTGGAATTCCTGCTTTTATTTTGCATGGTCTGCAGAAACCAGTTCATGCCTGGATTTAGCAAATACCTTGTGCAGATTAAATCCTGAGAAAATACCTGCTATGCTTTGTCATACCCTCTGCTATGGATGAATTACAGATTTTAGAGATATAAAATTGGCAAGGTTTAACCACATTTCTTTTTCAGCAGCAATAAAATATTTTCCTGATATCAGCATTGTAGCCTGTTGTTTACGTCGACAGCTGGTTATAAAGAATAACTATTTTAAAATGTCTGTGAGGGAGAAAAGTCCCCAAAGACAAGTTCTGGTCCTCTCTGAGCCCAAATAAATCTTTGAGGAATGAAAAGGAAGGCAGATGGTGAACAGGGCAGGGATGGGAAAGAAATTCTGCTGCCACCCTTAGCTATTTGAAAATTTGTTGATCTTTTGTCTGAGAAAAACTTAAGAATATAGAGAAATTGAGGTATTTATTTTAATTTTTCTTATGATGAGGCTAAACAGCAAGTTTAGAATTGTGTGTCTTCAGCAAAACATCTGAGGCTAAAATAGTTTCTCAGCATACATAGTTTACTATGTAAAAGTTTGTAAAATATTGTAGATTCTCAGTGACGTGTTTGCTGGAGTGTTTTGCAGATGTTAAAGATACTAGTTTTGCTGTGAAGATTAGAGCTACTGAAATGAGAGGAAGTATTAAAACAAGACTGTAGCTGGAGAAAGATTTCAAGCCATCTTATCTTATCTACCAGGGAAGTTGTATTGTGCTTCCTGTTTCCCATGAACATATCAATTTTTGAGATGTCTTAGCTTTCCACTATAGTGGTAGCAACACAAGTAAGATCAAGATGGAATAAGTCAGCCTGCTCTTTTTATTTGCATTGTGTTCTAGGTGTAATGATTCATGAAAAGTTCTTTCGATTAGTTATTGTCAGAGACTATGTATTATTATTCTACCTACCACTTACTTCAGTCCTTTTCCTGAAGAAAGCTTGGATGTATTGAATTGTTATATGCTTACAGTATTGAATTGTGAAATTTTAAAATTTGATTATTTTTAAAAATATATTATTCTGTCTGACAGTATAATTCTTCAGTCTGGAGACTTGTAAAAACTATACCACTGTTCCCTTCTTAGTAGTGTCTTTTAATTGTCATGCAACTCTTTATTATTTGCTATTTGTAATTCCTGTTACAATTTCCAAATGAAGGGCAGTAACAGAGTAGGAAGTTCAAATTTGTATGTTGCTCTGAATCCTCAAAGCTGACATTTTTTTCATTGAAATCCTGTGAAGCAGATAATGACCTAAACATAAATGCTTCAGGTTCATTTTCTATTTAGGTAGATGCTTTATATTTACAGTAGTTGTCTTTAAAATTAATGATCTAAATAATAAAACAGATAATATTGTTCCTGTATCAGTAATTCTTGGACTTGAGAGGAAGGTGTAAGCTTTATTTTCTAGACTACTAGAAGTGTTTTTTTACACTGAACAGATCTAAGCGAACTGCTAGTTCAATACTGGAAAAAGATTCTGCTAGTGAAGATGTCTGGGTGATCTTATCTTCATTTAAGAAAGTTTCTTACTTTCCTCCCATGTCTGTGGGCCATCTTTGAAGTACTCTCAAAATACTCAGCTCTGACACTTCCAGACCTGATAGCCCTGTGTATTGGGTTTACATGTCAAGGTTTTGGTAGTTGGGGAGGGCTACAGGGGTGGCATTTATGAGAAGAGGTCAGGGGCTGCCCTGTGCTCGGCACATTCACCTCTGCAACAGGCCCACAGCAGGCCGAGGTGGAGCACACCATTGAGGTTTGTGGTGCCTCTATGAAAACATGTTTAAGAGCGAGCAAAAGTGTTGGAGAGGCAGAGGAGTAAGAAACAGCAGGGTGAAGAACAAGGTTGGACGAGAAGGGGGAGGAGACACTCCAGGCACCAGAGCAGGTATTCCCCTGCAGCTCATTGAAGAGGCTCTGGAGCAGATATTCACAGTGCAGCCTGTGGAAGACCCCACATTGGAGCAGCTGGATATTTCCGGAAGGAACTGTGGATTCTGAAGAGCCCACAGTGGAGCAAGGGAAAAGTGTGAGGAGGAAGGAGCTGTAGAGATGAATTGTATGGACTGTAACCCCCATTCCCAATCCCACCTGTGCTACGTGGGGATGGGGGAGAGAGGTGGAGGAGTTGGTAGTGAGCTTGAGCCTGGGAAAAGGTGGGGTGAGGAGGTGCTTTAATTTTTATCTTTTTTAATTATCCAAATCTCTTTTAGTTTGCAATAAATTGATTTTCCCCAAGTCTGTTTTGCCTGTGATGGTAATTGGTAAATGTATTTATCTTGATGACCTTTTTCATCTTATTTCTCCCCACGCCTCTGTTGGGGAGGGGAGGTGAGGGAGGGTCTGGGTGGGGGTCTAGCTACTGGCCAGGCTCAACCCATTGCACCCCTGGTACTGAAACATCCAGTACTGAGTATTTTAGCACTGGCAACCAGTTACAACCAGCTAGCACCTGACTGATAGCAGAGTCCCAAATTATGCTCTGCTTTTTTCTACATGTGGAAGTATGATAACAAGGTGCTTTAATTTCTGTGCACCTTTATGGTAACTAACGAGGCGATTGCTTCATTGTTGGTCAGTTAGAAGCAACCATCTCCAGAAATACCTGTATCTTGCTCTTTTTTGCTAATCCATGTAACTCTAAGGCTGTCCAGGCCTTGAAAAGGATACTCTGTATAGGAAAGAAAGTTTGTTTTGTGTGCACTGCATCTAACAAAAAAGGGTGGTATTGTGTATTTTTGCAATATTACTTGTCCTCCAAACTAAGCCATTGTAAAAGCAACATCCCTGCAGAATGAAACACTGAGTGAGGACCAGTCTTGGAAATATCCTGCAATTTAGTATTTTTTTTGTGCAGCCATGCTGCTGAGCTCTTTGGGGAGTGTTCCCAGCAGCAGCTAACTTTGCAGAGGCTTCTTTCCCTTGATAGGTATGGGAGACTTGATCACTCTCAAGCTGCCAGGCTTGACTTACAAGAGGCAGAAGTATAAGCCATACAAATAAACAATCTGTTAGTTCAGCTACACAAGCTTATTCTTGTTGCTGTATCTTCTAGGAACAATGATAGTGTGTAAACATAGCAGAAAAATGCAAGAGAACTGACATAGATTTCTTTGTTTCATTGATCCATCATAGATTGGAAGACATCAGAAGGTAGCTGGCAGTGTATGACATTTTGCTGCATGAACTTTTTACAGCTACCCTGTAACTTTGTCATTGTTGGCTATTATTGAAGAAGTAGGAAAAGGATAATCTAAGTAAAAATTCTGTTTATATTATTTAAAGTGGCATTTAATAATCCAGTTTAACAATGTGCATATCAGTTCACTAAAATTTATAGTAAAATAAAAAGATTTCTGGTTTCCAAATTCTTGTCCATTATTCATTCTTGATTTTTGAAAAGTGGTTTCATATCTCTTGAAAATCCACACTGAAGTTAGTACGGCATCTGGAATCACAGTATGTCTGGCCTCTTGATTGCTTTGTTCAGAGCTACTGAAAGAAATCCAAAGTATATTAAGAAAATAAAAGGTTATTTTCAGTACTGTTCTTACAGTATGTATTGGGTAAAATACAATGCTTTTTGAAGGTATACATGCTGTGTTCCTAAAGATAAATTGTATGAGCTGTAAATATATTCAAGAGACAGTTTAATACTTGTGCATTAAAAGGTCACCCTAAAAGGCTGCATTTTTGAGGGGAGTAGGTATTTATTTCTTCTTTGGCTGCCACGGTGGCTAACAGCCAAGCTTCTTGTCAGACACTCACTTGCTTCCCTCTCAATGACCTGGGAGAAAAGGGGAAGAACAAGAAGGAAAGCTCATGAGTTAAGGACACAGTCATTGCTTATTTATCATTTGCCATCATGGGCAAAACAGACTCTGCTTGGGGAAAATAGCATAAATTATTGCATATCAAATACTTAATTATTAATTCAGTTAGTGGAACCAGATAGACATGCTACAACACCACCTTTTCTCCCCCCTTTCCTAGGCTCAGCTTCACTCCAGATTCCCTTGTGACCACTAGCCACCCTGATGTGGGCTGTCCACAGTCTGTGCCTAATGGTTTCTCTCTGCTGCTTTCTTCTGCCACTGGGCTTCCTGCTGCTGTTTTCTCCTGCATTTTGCTTCCTTTTTCTCTCTCCATCTGTCACTTTTTGCCCTTCCTTAAATAAGTTTTCCCTTTGGGCTCAACTGTGTGCTGGTGTGGGTCTGTGGAACCAGCTAGAACTGTCTGTTTCTAGCACAGAGCAGCCCTGGCCTCTCCTCACAGATGCTGCCTAGACCTTGCCATGGACTCCCAATATAGAGCCATATAGTTTTCATCTGGCAGGCTTTCATTTTACAAAATGACACATCAGGTTGGCAAAAAGGGGCTAGTCAAAGCAGTAGTTAAGAATTTTAAAAATTAAATTACTGACAGTTCTCTGAAAACATGGTTTCCATGTGCAGCAGCACAGAAAACAGCCAGCAAAAGGCAGTGCATCATCAGGAAAAGGTATTGAAGACAAGACAGTGTCATTTTGTTGCTATGAAAAATCTTAAGGTTTACCACAGTATGATGGATAAGAGAAAGGCAGAGTTTTTACTAAATCTCATGGTATTAGAACTACTTAGGGCTTGCTGAAACCTCTACATGAAAAACAGATAAGGGGCAGCTTTTACACAGCAGTTTGTTAACATCAGGTACTGCTGTGACAGGAGGTTGTGGAGATGGACAGTGTCACTGGGTTTGAAAGAGGCCATCTAACAGAACCAAGGCCAGAAATGAAAGCTAGAATAGGCAGGGGTATATCTCCGAGATCCCTAATCCAGTGATAGCAGCTGCTGGGAGAGAGGGAGAGGAATGAGCTGCAGGTACTGTCTGGGCTCATGGGCTCTCCCACACTAGGAGTGGAATTTTTCTGATGCCTGGAGACTAAGGACTGGGTAGAATAGGCAGTCTGGCCTACTAAGGCAGTTTATAAGAGCTAGTGAGAACTTTCCTGAAACCCAGAAAAAAACAGAAGTTTGCTAGAATCAGTACAGAAATACCAACTGTAGGAACTCAAGGGTGACCCAAACAGTTTCTGTTACTTGCTCTTACCACCCCTGTTTCTCTAACATTACTAGTCTGAAGAAGTTTCAAGTGATTGTAGTCCTGATTATTTTGAAGGTGACCTTTCATCACAGTTATCTCCTGGTAGTGCTGTACCCGGTGATCAGGTGCTGAGGAGCAAAGGCCAGAGGTTGAGCCATTTCTATGAAGATCAAAATAATTTAATTTGCACAGAAATAACTTCATTAGAAGATCATGAGCAGCAGACCAGATTTTTTTTCTATTTCATCTGGTGTTACATAGCATTGTTTATGAAGACTGTCATGTTGGTAGTCATGGCTTCAGCTGAAGAGTGGAAGTAATTCCATGTCTTTTAATAAAACTACCTTACAGAGTGTTTTTTCTGTTCCTGATACCATTCAGTTCCTATCCAGAATTCTTGCCTAAATATTTGTTCTGAGTGATTTGATTAAAAATAATCGAAACTTCTGGCTCTTGAAAAAAACCTATTCCTACCTTGCAAGTAACAGATTTTCAAGGTTCATTGTACACCTGTAGGATGCCTCCTTGCAAACCTTTTGGTCTGGTACCTAGTGAAACCAAACTGAGTATCTCTACAGTGTATATATACATACATTCATTTCATTAGATAGCATTTCATTATGTCTTAAAGCTTTATAGCAAATGTTCATTTTCCTACCAATTTTGCGTGCTTCTTCATTATAATATTAACAATAATTTATAGTACTACAAAGCAGGAATGAATCTTTTTGATTTATCAGCCCTTTCTGCATTAATTTGGGTGGGTTTGTATTGTTTGGTTTGTTGGGTTTTGGTTTTTTAATTTGAGTGAAATCACTAAATAAAAGCCTGGTGTGTGATGTCTTTATCTGGTATTTCATATATACATCAAATCTCTCACTTTTTTCTGAGGATTTTCTTCCCATAAAGCATTATCTTCAGGGAGGTGTCATATACTTAATGAACACATTTGCTCTGATGGAGGATCCAACTGTCGTGAACATGAAATGACTCTTCAGTTCTGCTTACCCTTTAGAGGCCTAAAATCTTATCTAATTTTTTGTTTCAGGAACATACATTTTCAGTACTGTGTACTTTTTAGTGATTTTTCAACTTACTGATGGCCTTTTGTTGCCAAAGCCAATTCTCAAAGATTAGAAATTAAAATTAATTTGGTTTGATTTCATTATGGAATCTTGCAAGAATCATTTTGCTTGTTGGGTTTTCCTAAAAACCTAGTTGGCTTCATTTTTTTTGTAGTGTGACTGGAGAGATGGTTAGCTTTTCATAACTTGATGAGTTGTGAACTTTGAAGTAGTTTTTTCTACAGTGACTTTGTCCAGTGATCTGTTATAAACTTTTTTTATCATAGTTCCCATGAATATCAACTGAAGATGGAGAAACTGTTGTGAAAGGGAACACACAAAAACTTAAAGGGAGTTGTACATTGACTGATAGGACACAACAGATGAAATCTGTCTGTTGCACAGGACTCAGGGACATTGAGAGCTTAGGTACTTGGGATACTTTACAGCTGGGTAGACCAGATAGTCCCTGTAGAATATTTTTGTAGTGTTTTTAATTGGCTTTTCCTTTGGAATATCACTACATCAGAAAGGTTGATTAACTAATCCTTCCTTTAACTTTCTTAGAGTTAAGGAATACTTTGAAAGAAACATATTCAGGAGAAAAGGAGCATCTTTGATAAGTGGTATATTTATAAATATTTTTTCCCATTATGCTGATTTATGATACGACCTTTTCTCTCATTACCCTTCTTCAAATAATACAAACTAGTTGGGGAAAAACAATCCAAAATTGTTTGAAAATATTCCAAAACAAATAGCTGGATTTTATGACTACAGAAAACTCGATTTCTTTGTAGTATTGGTATAAAGGAGGGTTACCCTGACCATATTTCTGACTTTTTGAGTGTTGACATTTGGACTGTTCAGCCAAAGCTTCATATCTGCATCTGAGGCTGTGGGAAAATATATAGAGTTGATGTTTTAGAAATAATACGCAGTAACATGAAAATGACACTA
Organism: Athene noctua; assembly: GCF_965140245.1. Taxonomy (NCBI): domain Eukaryota; kingdom Metazoa; phylum Chordata; class Aves; order Strigiformes; family Strigidae; genus Athene; species Athene noctua. The sequence continues at coordinate 17,975,171 of NC_134040.1, read as the reverse complement.
ATGTAAAAAGGGCTAGCATAAGGTTGCTTGTAGAGTTGAATGTTGAGCTATATGCTGAAACTCAAAATTGGATTTGCAGAGCTCAGGCACACAAAACAGCCCAAGTTTGAAACATAATAAAGGAAGAAAGGTATGAAATTAAATATATTTAGGGGATTTAGCTATATTTTAGATGTATTTTTTTTAAAAAAAACAAGGAACAAAATAGAGTATTTCAGGTGATAATTAGTTTCTTTAATTCTCAGTGTTCTTAAATATTGATTTTTTAAAAATATGGGTTTCTATTTCAACACTTCATAGACTTCAACAGCCAACTATAAATCTGGAATGTAACATCTGCCAGTGACTTAATAGATCAGACTCCCACTCCAGTTTAGGTATTTCCATTCCTCTAGTTTCATGGGGTGGGCAGCAGGGGAATATGTATAAACAAATTATTAGAACCTTTTATGACATAGGTCTCATGCTTAAAACTATATTGGGCTCGAGCTTGACCTCTCTTCCCAGTTACTGGGGTGCTACTTTCTCATCCAGTAACCTGTTCTGGTCTCATAGCTCACCTTGCTCTGAGCAGGAGGTTGGTCTAGAGGACTCCCAAGATCCCTAGTAGCCTGCATTATCCTGTAAGCCTATGATTTAGTTATGTCAATGTTAACTTCAGTATCAAGCTTGTTTGTTTTACAGTATGTAAATACGAATATAATAATAATATCAGGTGCATTGCTTTGGTTGCCTTGAAAGTAAACAGTGCAATATATATATACATACGTGATTTTTAGGAAAGCAGTCACATGTTTCTGTTTAAGACAGATTCTTCTTTTATATTTTATTATTTCTGAATGGGTTTACTTTTTACTTGTTTCTTAATTTTTAAAAGTTTTGTTACTAATCAAATATATAAAACCATTTGCTGACAGCTTATATTGTTAAGGGAATAAGATGTCAGAAATTTTTCAAGAGAAAGTAACTGCTTAAAAATTGTGCCATAGGTACAAACATTTGCTAACAAAATTTCTTGAGATCATCCTTGAACAACTGCTATCATCGCTACTCCTTCTTTGCAGGGGATGGAGTGCTAGATCTCTCTACAAAGAAAAGCGCAAGGTTGGAAGAACCAAAATATGATCCATTGTGTTCTGAAAACTCAGTGTCTGGGTAAGCAATGTTTAGGACTCTCCTTGGCTTACGTAAAAGACAATCCAGGTTTCTCTTCTCTAAAGTCAGGTTTTATGTTCATAACATATTTGTATATACTGACACACACATGTGGTTCCTATTTTGCTTTCAAAAGAATTTTTGTCACTCATAAGTGTGTGTCTACGTATATATCATATGTTTCATTTGTCTTTTTCCTTTTTTTCTGTTTAAAGAAAAGTTATCAGAACAATCACCAAACTTTAGTTCATGTTACTAAAAATGAACTGAAAATTGATTACATAACACATTAAGAGTAATAGGATGGTAGAAGAAAATGTAAATACATTCTTTCAGAGTTTATTTAGGAAACTTCAATTTTGAACAGAAATTACCATGTTAATATTTAGATTTAAAATATTCTTCAACTAACATGAACAAGTTAAATGACTTATCTATAATATTCCTTAATAAGAGAGAGAGAGCAAGTGCGTGAGAGAGAGCTCTTAATCGTCATATGTATACTTACATCATGGTTCTGACTATGGTGTGTGGTGGCAAATAGTTAAATTTCTTCATTCAGCAAGAAAAACGTTATTGCATCTGCTGAAAGCTACCACAAAACTAGCAAACACATTGTTTTGTTGGATTTTGTTATGATCTTGGCATCCTCCCATCCACTAGCCATAGCAGGACCCTTTTTATCACCTGTACGTCTTACCAAATAACTTATTGCAAATAGGACTACTATAGCAGTATTTGTTGGGTGATGTAAAATTGCATTTTATTAATTTGCTGATATGAAGAAGTTTTAAAATGGACGACTTTGTAATTAGAGAGCTGTAAATAGTGGCTAGAAGTTTTTTAAACTGTGTTTTATTTTGCCAAAATGGACTTGATGGTTAACTACAGCACTTTATCTTATTGTTGTAGAAAGCCTAGTGTTGTGTAAGTCTGGGATGTTTGTGTGTAGTTATGTACTTATTGCTGCAAATTTTCTATGAGGGGGTTGACTCTTTTATTACTTGTTTAGCGGTAACGTCACGTTTCTACTAACAAAAACTCCTTCAGGATTTGGGTATTAAATGGAACGTTAATTGTATAATTAAAATTATAACACTGTTGCACTGCAAGCATGTGAACAAGGGAATATAGCAAGCACATGAGAATATTATCAAATACTGAGCTAGGATATAAAGTTCTTGGAAGGGCTGCTGTAGAAGCCACCGTATGATTTTTGACGCACTGTCCTACCAGAACTGTAACATTTTGCTAGGATAATCATTTAACTACCACATCTCAAAGGCTTAAAAGTATCAGAAGCAGTGATGTTACCGAAGCAAGGAGTATAATAAAGGAGTGGACCCTTCCCTTCCATAGCTGTGTGAGAGTCTCTCATACATCAGTTTACCATCGTTTCATTCCATCCATCCAGGAGACTACACAGACACAGAGAGGACTATGTGGAAAGAAGTGCTGAGTTTGCAGATGGTTTGCTCTCAAAAGCTTTGAAAGACATTCAGTCTGGAGCACTGGACATAAATAAAGCAGGCATACTTTATGGCATACCTCAAAAAACTTTACTTCTCCACTTAGAAGCCTTACCAGCAGGAAAGCCTGCACCTTTTAAAAACAAAACTCGAGATTTCAATGATAGTTATTCATTTAAAGACAGTAAAGAAACTTGTGCAGTCCTACAAAAAGTAGCCTTGTGGGCAAGAGCTCAAGCAGAGCGCACAGAAAAAAGTAAACTCAGTCTACTTGAAACCTCAGAATTAAAATTCCCAACAGCTTCCAGTTACCTCCACCAGTTAACTCTACAGAGAATGGTCACTCAGTTTAAGGAAAAAAGTGAAAATCTACAATATGAAACTTCGAGTCCTACTGTACAATTAAAAATTCCTCAGCTAAGAATAAGTTCTGTGTCCAAACCACAGTCTGATACTGCTGGTCTTCTGGATGTTATGTACCACGTTTCTAAAACCTCCTCAGTCTTAGAAGGATCAGCTCTTCAAAAATTGAAAAATATACTCCCTAAACAGAACAAAATTGAATGTTCTGGACCTGTAACTCACTCAAGTGTTGACTCCTACTTTCTGCATGGGGACCTCTCTCCTTTGTGTCTTAATGCTAAGAATGGGACAGTAGATGGAACCTCAGAAAATACAGAAGATAGTTTGGATCGTAAAGATAATAAGCAACCAAGAAAAAAACGTGGCCGCTATCGGCAGTATGATCATGAAATAATGGAAGAAGCAATTGCAATGGTAATGAGTGGGAAAATGAGTGTTTCCAAAGCACAAGGAATTTATGGGGTACCTCACAGCACTTTAGAATATAAAGTAAAAGAAAGATCTGGAACATTGAAGACTCCACCGAAGAAGAAGCTCCGATTACCAGATACTGGCTTATTTAATATGACAGATTCAGGGACTGGCAGCTGCAAAACTAGTAGCAAGCCTGTGTAGAATAATTGTTAGCAAATTGTTTTGTGTGTGTGTATGTATGTCTGTATACACACACTGTGTGAGAAATACATATGCTCACTCTGACAGAAGACGTGAAATTATACAGTTCAAAAACCACATACATGCCTTTTGAAAAATAGTTTTATTCAGGGTTTTCACTGTGGACAGAATTAGAGAGTTGCTCACTTAATTCTGATAGTGTGTATTTAATATAATCCTTGTATAAATAGGTGAAAAGATTCAGGTTTTATTTAGTAGTCAATAGCATAAAGATGTTTTGGGAAAACAAGTATTGTCATGTGAAGCATAATTTTTAATTGGTGAAGAACCACTCTACCCGTTCAATAATCCATCTTATTATGGAAATACACAACCAAGGGTTAGCAGGCTTTTATACTTCACAAAATACTTGCAATAAATTGTAAGTAACTCAGATTATACAAATCAAGGGATTTTTTAAAAAAGCTAGTTCCTTACAAGGAAGTGGATTTGTGAAGTATTAGTAGGATATAGTACATTCTGTGAAAGAAAAAAAGTTCATCGTTACTTAAATATCCAATACAAGTAAGAAAAACATTTCGTTACTAAAAATGTGTGTTTAGCAGGCATAAACTGCATTTTTTATCATTTTAAGAAAATTTTGTTGGTGGTTTAGAAAGAAATTGGTGTTTACAAAGTGTACACTTATGAAACCTGAGAAATTACTGTAGTTATAGAATTATTAAATATGAAATAAGATGGAATACTAAGAGCATAAAATAATTTAAACTTTAACATAATTTTCCTTTTTAGTTTGACAAATAAGGTAACTTGTAAGGTTTAAAAAGAAAGTTGGAATGCAACTTAGCATGTTCATAATGTGCACAGAATGAGCTTGAGAATGGTTTGGGTTTGTTTTTTTTGTTTAAACGTGCTGGTTAGTTGATGTTATGACTACTTAAAATTTATTTAAGGACTGTGTCACACTCCTATCGAAGAACCTCACTGTAACTGTAATGTATTTGCTGCTGTGACATTTCAAAACTTTTTCAGTTTATCAAAATGAATACCAAGTTACATTATCATTTTGCTAATAACCAAATTTGCAGTTCAGGGTCTTGATAGAAATACAAATATTAAACAGTGAAGCTGTTTTGAACTTTCAATAATATAAATTCTTTATAAATTTGGTAGTTAGAAGTTAGGCAGTTCACTTTAAATACGTAACTTTTAATAGAATTTAAGGGAGACCAATTACCTTCATATTGCAGTTTTTACATGAATTTCAAAGTACTTGCATTGAACTTTATATCATACTTAATTTTTTTGTGTAATATCACAAAGTATGTGTCTACATATGAAGAATGGGGGCTTGCTTCATACATTCAGTACTGACCATCAATGCCCTTTTCCTCTCAAAATATAGGTTTTTTCTGCATGCATCTAATATGGCACAGAAAAACGCTTCAACTTTTGTACATTTGGTACACATACATACATTTTTTTTTCCCACTTAAATTTGCTTGTGTGTATAGGTTAATTATATAAATGAAACGGGACATTAGATACATATGGACCACATCAGGTAATTTAATTTATAGATAAGCTTGCCATTAAATTCAGTGGATAGCATACTGAAATATTGATGGCAAAATCTAGCCCGTACTTATCAACGCTACTAAAAAGTGACAACTTCCATTTTAAAACCGAATAATACTTTGAAACTGCACACCAGTGTCTCAGTTCTTTGGTCTCTCAGATCTATACTGAATCTTCTTCAGTGACTAAGGTTTACTTGCATATTACAGAATGAATCCTTTTTTTAAGAAGAACTGTACCTGATAACAAAGAGGTCACAAAACAGCAGATGTCAGGGTCATCTTTCATTTCAAAAGAATTAAGCCATATTTTGTGAGGGCCAGAAGGATTAATTTGTGAATATATTCCCACTGAAAAATGAAGTTGAAAAAAACCTTAAATGTTTCAAGATCTGTCTTTATACAGTTTTACTTGCAGAAATTTGGGGCTTCAATACATTGCCTAATATTTGTACCATGCTGATGTTTTCTACTCCTCAGACAATGCTGTAAACTTGAGTCAGAAGTTTATATTGAAGGCAAGTTAAAGTACTCTTTTTATATCATTTAAAAGATGACCTGACCAAAAAATTAACAGGATTCATAAAATCAGGGATCATTTTACTATTGACTTAACAGTACTCAGTAGTTTTGTATGTAATATTATAATTAATTTTCAACATTTTAGTACTTGTATTTATTTTTTGGTCAGAAATAGTATATTAAAATATTTTTTGATAGTTTATAGATGATACTCAACCTGTAAGTGTTTAAAGGAACAGAATTATTTGTTTCTAATTATTAGGCTAACCTTTGATTATACAACTAAGGAAAGGCAGGGAAATGTGTAGATTCTCCTTCCCCAACCCTATGTATTCCATTAAATGTCATTTAAATTACACATTTTGAACTGTTTTATAAATTCAGTTACCAGTCACTACTTAGTAATTGACAAATTTCTGAGAATTCCTGTTTCAGCAGAATTTTAAATGAAGGCGAAAGCAAGCCCTACATGCTTTCTACTTATTTGAATGTTTCTCAAGTATTTTATATTAAAAAACAGTGCCTCTGTTTTTAGAACTACTGCTCAGTAAAGCTGTTTAAACCATTTCTGGTAGCTAATGACAATTTTATATTAAATTGTATATTAACTTTAGTGAGACTGATTTTTTTAGTTGTTTACAGTACAAATACTTGTATTTGTTTTTTAATTGCAGTATTTCCATTGTCGCAGTAATTTAGTAAAACTCTGTGGCTGCCTTGATTTTTGACAGATTTTTGTTAACAACTGATTTTTAGGCAATTAGTTATATTTATGCATAAATCAATTGCACTATAATTCATGAATTATTTATTACAATATTTTCTAATGAATTCCATGTATTTGTCTTGTGTTGTAAATGTACTGTAATTCTGTTTCTTCTTTGTGTTGTTATATTCCTAAATCTGATTGTATGAATTTAATTGTTTAGTTAACGTGTTTCTACGTTGTAATTTGTAGTAAAGCACTTCAATGCTTTTGCACATAAATTTACAACACTGATGTGTGATTGATTTGCTCATTCAGTAAAAAAAAAAAGAAAGAAACAAAAACCTGTACACTGACTCATTTGACTTACTCCTGAGGCACAAGTTTATTAGTAGTGGCATAAGATCAAGAACTGTACAAATTAAGCACATAATGACTAATTTACTATGACAATTTTATATCTCAGAAATAGCAGCTTTAAGGAAGCATGATTTTTCAGAATTGATGCATTACTCATAAATGAGAAGAAATTCAGAAAACTAATTTTGTAACACATCTTTAGTCCGCAGCTAAAAATTATCTATTATATACTACAGATAATATATAACTTTTTTGATGGATCTATTTACTTAGTAATGTCAGAAAACAGAATTTCCATAAGATAAATTTATATTTTTATAATAGTTCTATGCTGTTCATATAAGCAGTTGAAAGTATGTTCTGTTCCCAGTTTTGTTCCTGTTCCCAGTCTGCAAAGAAGTTGCTAGATTGATCCATCTTGTCTGTGGCTCAGACGGCAGAGGGTAGAATGCTAGGGGAATCTTCTGGGAGTCTTCTGATAGCATTCTTTCCTGATAGTTTTTTGATTTGTGGAGGAGGCAAATGTTTACTTTTTCATACATAAAATAATATGCTGAAAGGCTAGTACTTAACCTTATCACATCTCTGCCTTAGTGGCAGTTTTGGATTCCAGTCAGTCCCCACTCCATGATATTAACTGCCCCTTCAGGAGAGAAATAATGTCATTCCATGCTTAACTTTAGTCTTCAGAGATACTGTGCACCAAATGTACAGGGGGAACAGTGCGTATTGATCCTCTCACCTCTCAACCCCTCCAGTTCTTACCCATTTTTCTAGCCCTCCTTTTGTGTGTGATTTGTAGAAAGTGTAAGGCTGTTCTGTGAAAGAAGTGTGCAGTTGTGACTTTCTTCCTTTTGTGAAACTATTGTTTAAGCCTTTTAACTTGAGGATAGTCTAAACTACTGTGTGACAACACAGATATAAAGGGCTGTAGGAAGGAATTACAGGAAACTGAAATCTAAATCCATAACTGTATTGAAAAGCTACTAAAAATCAGTTTGTTTAAATATATGGACATCTCTGTTGAAGAGAGGCACTTCAAAGAAAATGTTTTGCTTTAATATTTTAATTTGTTTGCATTCCCAAACGGGTGACCGAGTAAGGGCTTGATGTATTTTCATGAACTTGGAAGATCATTTGGAGTGTGGTACTATTACAATAGAATAGGTGAAGTTAAGTTGTCCATCAGCTTTAGAAACTAACACACACTAAGGGAAAGCAGATTATAGATGTTGCACAATGGTAGATAACCAGGAAGGAAATTGTATTAGAAGAATGTCCAGTATGTCTGTAATAACCAGGATATTACTTTGTACAACGTTGATCTCCACATAGCAAATTCAAAGCAGTTTTGAGGCCTTTGGAAGTTTTGGTTACTGACTTAGAGATGGCTTTAGGGCTCTGAAAGTTTCTTCCACCAGTGATCATATTTTAAATAGCAGTTAGGAGCACAGGTCGTCTACAATTAAAGCTCTCCAGTGAAAGACCATTAGACATAGCTTGTAAGTCTAGACAGACAGAAGGATATCTGTCTAGAGATCCAGTCTAAAAAGACTGTACTGTAGCCATTTTTATAGCAAATTAGTACTTTAAAACCTGCGATTTACAGACAAAATACTGAAGACCTAGTGATGCGTTGAATTTTTTCTGTCTGGCCTTTCAAAACATTATTTAATTAAAGTCATGGTGGTAGGAAGGGCAATTAATTATTTTTTATCCATAGCTGTATTTCTAGAAGAAGCTTTGTTTTCAGAAGTGTAGTGGTACATGTCAACACCTCGTGACTCCTGAGTTTGTTGGACTAACACTCAGACTCTACTCAGTGAAGTGGCGTTTCAGAAACAGTTAAATCATGACAATGACATGCCCTTGAATAATGCTGTTTTTACTTTAGATTACAAGTGCAGCGAGGGTTTTGTTTTCTTTTTAAGGCCTTAATTATTTCATTTTAAACATAATCTCAATTTCAACTAGTAGTACCATCACAATTATCTCACGCTGTTATGAGTTAGTATCATCTAGATGCTTGATTTTGAATATATACCATTTAATATTAAATATTACAGGAGAAGGAAAAGACATGAGGAATTATTAGGCATAGTTGGCTGGTTTTGAGCTCTAAACTTTAAAATCCATGTGGGACAATAGAAATACAAATTTGCATGTATAACTTCCAGTAAGAAATCTGAAGCTAAAAGTTATTATTGATGCTAGTAACATTGGGTATGAGCTAATTAATGAATAGGTAACTTTATATAAATACAGCACATTAAATTTTAAATATGTTTGTTCCTTGATCAGTACAGTTGTAAACCCAATCAAAAGGAATTTTTTCCAAAGTACAGGCTTAAATGCAAAAAATTACAAGAGATAATAGGGTAAAAAGTTAGTGTCATGTTCAGAGTTTGGTGATATGTTTAAACAATACATACTTTTCTAAAACAGAATTCTTCTAACATTTTCTGCTCATGCAATTGGTTTCAGTAAAACATTTGAATTAGGTGTTAACTATCTGTTGATAGTTGCTATCCAACATAAGGATTTTGTATTTAATTGAAGAAATATCTGTATTAATTTCTACCATGGATAATTTTCAGCTTTTCAATATAAATGATTGATTAGGTAAGTAGTGACATTAGCTTTAATAATTTATAAGAAATTAATTAAATAGTTTAAGATAGTATTTTATAAGTTACTTTATTTTGAGTTCATATTTTTCAGAAAAACTGCTCAGAACTGTTACTTAGATATAGGCCTACCCTGTATTTGACATTTAAAGGATATTTTTATCAGAAAGTTATTTATTCCAGTGGTGATTATCTCTGTTTCTGTTTAATGAAGGAATCCATGTGTGTGTGTGTGTGTGCACATGTGTGTAATATATTTCAATGAAGAGCCTATGATACACCACTGCAATTTATTTTAAAACTAGAAGGGAAACTTTTATCCAAGTTTAGCAAAGAACAGTAACAGTAGCAAGTGGCTATTTTTTCCATCTTCTGTTAGCCTATTAAGAGTTCTTTTAAAATAAATATATAAATAAAAATGTCTTTAGAAGGATCTTTAAGAGTATCCTGAAGAGCATTCAATACGCTTTGGTATATGAATGTATCTTAGGGTAGGATTCGGGAGAGATCGATCTATTCTTGTCTCTGCCACAACCTTGAATTGTTACCTTAGGCAAGTAATTTGCCCTCTCTGTGCCTCATTTTGTGAAATGGGAGTAATAATAAACTCCCCAGGTTCATGGTGAGGTTTTCCTTCATTAATGACTAAGGTAGTTTGAAATATCAGAAAGCTAACATTATTGTAATTACATTTAGTTATGAGAAGCTATGTTTCAAACCATTCTTTTTGTCCATTAATTTCTTCCTGATTATTTTTCTTGTGATAGGACTGTCACCGCTATAGATAAGATGCATAGCATTGCTAGTGACCCTTGCAAGTATGATTGAATAGTGCAAATAGAACAGAACTGTTTTGCAAACTTCAGGTTTTTAGGCTTGAGTTTAACCATTATAACATTAGATATGGTGTTTTACTGTAATTTATATTTTGTTTTGATTTGTTTTCATTTTCAGTTCAATCTCAACAGCTGATGCAAATTCAGAGGAAACAGCTAATTTGGAAAAAGGAAAATCAACCTTAAACAAAGTTTTGGAGTCTTTTTGTTCATATCACTGGCAACAGACTTTGGCTATGTTAAAATTTTTAATACAAGATGAAAATGTTCCTATAGTTTGCAGTTGCAAGCAAACACATTTGGTCCACTCTGAAACTCCCAGTTCCCTTACTGAAGAGGATGTTCACGTTTCATTTTGCAATTGCAATGGACATACGCTGACAAAAAGGTGCTGTTTACAAAATCAAAGACCAAACACTAGTTTACCACCTCTGTCTGTTTGTATTAAAGATTTCCATTCTTTGTCATGCCAAGCTGTAGCAATTGGATGTATTAAGACAATGGTGAACAAAGCATGTAGTTCTCATAAGTATTGTGCTGAACAATTGCAAAATTATAACAGGCATTCTGTGAAAGCAGCAGCATGTACATATTCCACTAAGGACTGTGATCTCTTGAACAGCATTAAAAATTCAACTAGATCTCGCAGCCCATCACCACCTCCACTGTCACCTGTACAGAGTAAAGAATTTGAATCATTGGAAGGATCAATTGTAGATTTTCCAACTTTAGACAATAACAAGCTTGAAATATCCATCAACCAGCCTCCATTCCTCTTGCCAGCCGAAGGAAGCAAGGCAGAATTTGAATATGAAGGTAAAACATGTAGAGGAAAAGAGACCGAATATTCAGATGGAACATTGCTATCAACAGACCAAGAAAGCAACAATTATTATATAAATTCTGAGAAGGGTGAACATTCTGCCATTTTTCAAGATCTAATGGACCGTATTAATGAAAAGTTAAAATCAATAGACACTACGGATATAGCAACAAATCTTGTAAAACTTTCCAGCAGTGACAGAGCACCAGAAAATGATGTCAAATTAGGAGACTTCATAACCTCTCTTTTGCATAATGCTAAGGCAAGTGATTACAGCTTTATGGAATTACTTCACCAACATGATAAACAAATGGAAAGTAAAATTATCCAAACAAGATTCCGCAAGCGTCAGGAAACTTTATATTCAATGTATAATTCTCCTGATTCACCATTCATTCGACGACAGTCTTTGCAAATCAAGAGGGAGCTTGCAAGCCTTGATGAAACTCTTGTAAGAAAAAAGTCAATTTCTGAGAGAAATGCAAAGAAATCTACAAAAAAAATTGATAAAATATATCCAAATAAAAGACACAGTTTCACTGTGATAGAAGAAAAGGCTATGCAACATCTTGAAAGTAATCCATGCATGAATTGCCAAACCAAACCGATGTGCTTTCCAGTACACCAAACAGAGTCTTTCAAACTACCTCTTAATAATTTTCAGACCGGCTCTGGCTTTCTAGTTCTTTCAGAAAACAGTGCTATTGCAGCCAGCCAGACAAAACTCACAAAAACACAAGGAGACTGCACAACCTTAGAAGAGACTGATCAGATTCCCCTAAAGGATGAGACTAATGGAATTTTGGGCAGAACTAAACGTAACGTTGTGCCTCCTGGATGGTACTCTGTGTATGTAACGAACAATATTGTGTTTAGAAAGGCATCCAGTTCAAAAAAGTCTTTAGAAAGTTTGGAAAAAATTAAAAATAAAGATGTTCATGCTGAAAGATGCAGTGAAATAAGCAAAATTGTGAGAGACACAGACCTGCAAGTTGTTGTGGAGCGTTTAGAAGATACAATAAACTTAGCCAGAAAAACTAACAACTCATTGCTGGATAGTTACAAAATAAGCCAAAAATTAAATGATAATACTTACGAACAGATTATGAACCCAGCTGCTAGAAGAGGCCTACCTTTCACTCTGAGTGAAATGGGATGTGCAGGACAAAGCTTCCTTTCACATTCAGATGTGCCAAGCAGCAGTAAAATCAAAACTCTGTGTGTGACAAGCAAACAAGAAATGGTTATAGATCAAGAAATTAATGACAGCCTTTTGAAATCTCTGACCTTTGATTCATCCAGTTCAACTGCATATAATGGGGACCTGCATACAACTTCTGAAGCTGGGGAGATCTCATCTCCCTTAAACTACTCTAGTCCTATTAAGCTTATGTTTGTCTCAGAGGTTAATAGTAGTGAAGGAGTTAAATATACTTTGACATCTGCAGCTGCATCTTCTAAAGGAAGCACAGATATTTGTTTGTTTCAGGGGCACGCAAACACTTTGTTAGACAAACAGGCCACAGGAGATCTTCCTCGTACAATCTGTGTCAAGGATTGTGATTGCAGTGAAAATGATACCAAGGAGGAGTCAAGTTGTGTTTATGCGGAAGCAATTACAAGCTCTTGTCCAGTTGGTCAAACTAACTTAAATGACTCAAAACAAAATGACGAAGTTGGGGAGAAATCAAGCAGTAGCAGTGAATCAGTTTTAAAAAGAAAACCTGGTAGACCAAAGAAAATAGGTCCTCAAGTTGTTAAGCAGGTTAAGAGACCTATTGGACGGCCTCCAAAACCAAAAATAGACATGACGGAAAGCACAGAACCTAGACTTGAACTTAGCAGTGACGGTAGAAGTACCAAATCTGATCCAACAGTAATGGAAGAAGTTAACAGCAACAAAAATATTACTGTGACAGTTGTTTTTGGAAGGTCAAGAAGAACAAAGAGACATGTTTGTGAAGGTAACCTAAATGTAATCAGCATTCTACCCACACATCACATTGATTCTAATTTTGCCAATGACCACAGCAAAGCGAGGCACAATGCAGAAACTGAAAATCCTTTGACTGAAATGGTAGAAGCCTTAGAGAACTCTTCTACTGAAAACAAGGTCTCTGGTTATGACTACGTCAGACCTATCAAGAGCAACCTAGCATCACCACATCCTTGCAGCAATATTATACGACCAATTAAGAAACCATTAACCACCATTCGAAAACCTGGTAGGCCAGCAAAAGTAAAAATCTCTGGCATATCGGTGACTGTTAATAGAGTTTCACCTCAGGAAAGAAAAGTGAGTATTAGCAACTGTTTGCCTCCTTTACAACAACAGAATGTGTTAGAAAAAAACATACCACAGGAGGGAAAAAATCAACTGTGCAATAATATGAGTCAAATAAATAGCATGCAGAAAGATTCTAGAGAGGATGGATCAAACAGTGTTACTACAACAGTGTCAAGAAAACGTGGAATTCCATTGAGACATTCTGCTAGAGACAGAAAACCCTCACTGCATTTTTTGCATTCATTAGCATCTTCTAGTGCATTTACTTGTAGAAGTGCCTTACTCCATAAATCTTACAAACTTCATTTGAAAAAAGCTAAAGATCGAAAGGAAAAACATAGGCAGTCAAATCAGAGCACCGTATCCAAAGTTACCTCAGAACTGAGAGATACAGGAAATGCAAAGAAGGATCTTAAGGATAGTGAATTCAGGCCCATGAATGAAGTATCATCAGATCCCATTTTTTCATCAAATCCCTCTCTCAGGTGGTGGGCTACTTCCACTTCAAGTGACACTTTGTTGGAAGAACTAAATAATAGATTTGAACAGATAACTAATACCTGGTTGCGAGTGGGGGGAAATGAGTTTGATAAATGTGTATGTGAAAAAAGGGATCCCATTGAACAAGACTGTAATACTGAAATGTCAAACCCTTTAGACTCCTGCCTTGTAGAACTTGAAACATCACCTATAAAAATGCTTTTTCAGAAAAAGTGTAATATGAATGAACTCTGCACCTGGTTTATGCAAACTACAGAAACACAGTCTCTCTCTCTGGTGAGAAAGGCAAATGCTCGCAATCCTTTAGAAGTAGTTAGTACTAGAGAGATAAAGATGGAAACGAAACAATCTGATCTAAGTACTTGCCCTTTCAGAAAGCACTTTAAAAAGTTTGCACTATCCTCTCCTTCAAAACCAGCAGGGAAATTACAAATATTACATAACATTGTGAGGTCTCCAGGCTTAAGCATGAAAAGTAATTTCACGTTAGCCAGATTAAAAAGAAATGAATTTAAGAAGTTACAGCATGATAGGTGGGGACAAACGAAAAAGCTCTATAATCAGGCTCCTGGAGGCTGGAAAGCAAAAAAGAAAAATTTGCAGTACTTTTGCCAAAGCCAGTTGTTTAAAAGTACAGCTGAGGAAACCAGTGATGAAACGCCCAAGCTCCAGGAAAAAAATACAGTAGAAATCCAGCCCACTCAGACTTTGGTAGAATCTCAGAGTAGCCTCTTGCCAACTGAAAATGAAGCCAGAGGTGCATTTGTTCAACAGATGATGGGATCTTCTGACTTTAACCCACATCCTGGTTTAGCAAATATACTTAAGTCACATGCAGAGACGAATGGAACAATTTGTTGCCAACAACATGTTAGCAAAGAACAAAGCCAAGATAAACTGTTTCAAAATACTTGGAAAGCCAAAACCTTTAAAGATTGTAGGATATTTCTGAGAAAAATCAACCATATTGAGCAGCACAACTCGTTTAAGTTAAATAATGTAATTTATTCTCCTGAAGCTGTTGAAAGTAAAAGCAATCAGACCTATATGGAAGAAAAAAGACATCCTCTCTTAAGGTCCCATTCTACTAAGCAAAATGCATTAAAGAAAAAAGAAAATGAAACGTCTAAAGGATCTAATTCTTCTAAAGTGACTGAAAGACTGGATGACCAGTTTCACAGCAGAAAACTAAGTACTGGTGTAAACCATGGTGATAATAATCCTGCTGGTAGTTCTGAAGTTCTTATCAGAATAAACAAAAGAAAAAGTCCGCAATGGGAGACCACTGATACAAATATAAGAAAAAGGCATAAGAGACAATCATGCAGTAGTGGACAAATGGCAACTTATTACACAAAGTACCAAGTAGGTAAGTTCCTGTTCCCCCCTTCATCTTAAGATTGCAATCTTAAAGAATTGGAGAAGTCAAACATCTAAGCAGTTTGGACTTTTTTTTTTTAATTGCATGATACTCATTTTAATTTCAGAGAAGTCATGAAATTAAACATTGTGCAGCATCAGAGTAATGCAGAAAGTGCAATTTTAAAATGTATATAATATTTTACACAAATCTGTTGGCTACAGTAGTTGTGTTACATACTGTTACAGTTATAACACCAAGATTAAAAGAGCTAACTAATATAGTTCAGACATGTCAGAACTCAAGTTGTTGTCTGTCTGAAGTCAGTCACAACTGGTGATTGATTTCAAAGGGACAGAATTTCATTTCAATGTGTAGTTTTTTATATTGTGAGAAAGAGTAAATTATAAAATTAAGCAGAAATTCAGTATATTAACATACAGTTTAAAACAGTTGTTATCAAATGATATCTAATACGAATCTGTAATAGTTTCATACTTATACAGAAAAATAGTACAATGTACTTCTGAGAAGTATTCATTCAGAGATCCATTTTAGTGTCCATTCAATGCCAAATACAATCTGCTGACTGACGGGTTTGCGCATTGAATCCTTATAGAACAATTTAAAATGCAAAATTATTCTAGATAAATACAGTATATAGTTACTATGCTAAAATACATTGGCTTGGAATCTTTTTAGGCTAGTGTGAAATTAAATCCATTTTTGAAGCTAGATGTTTATAACACATTTTAATACAACTGTGACCTCTGAAAGGCCATTACATTACTTATAAAGAGGGTACACCTGTGAAATGATTTCTTCTCTTGGATGAAGAAATCTCCTTAAACAGAAGTCCCAATTCATTTCAAGGAAATAACTAAGGCGTGAAATACCAAGTAAAAAAAGTTCTGCAATAGGAATTAAATTACTGCAGAAGTATTCATTTGTAGAAACAATATTGTATTAGCTAATCTGATTATATTGCCCAAAGAATTAAAAAACCTATCCAAAATATCAGAGCTAAGTCTTATGTCCCCCTTTGTATTCTATATTGTAGAAAACTATCCCTAATAATAATAAACTGAAAAGTTAATTTAAGTTGTAATATAAACAGTATTATGGCTCTTGTATACTTTATTTCTTTTGTGCTTTATGCGATATATAAAATTATTCATATTAAGCTTATTCAGTGTAACCCTGCTTTTCCGAAGTACATAATTTTTAATCTTTATTTATTTTGTATTTTAATTCACTGATTTGAGGCCAAACTCAGCATAAAAAGCTTGTTTTTAAGAAGTTCAAATTTTGACACAATATTGCTGTAAAAAATCCAGAGAAGTAGAAAAGGAAAGTGTAACATTATCTGTTTCTTTTTGCAAATGAAGAAAGAGCTCTCTCATACTTTTTATTTCATAATTTTGACTGTAGTTGAGAAAATTTTGCATTCAAATCTTATTTATCTTTAAACTTTTTCTTGCTAGGGCAATGTAATGCCTATTACTGTGATATAGTCTCATGTTAGTTTTAATTTGGACTCAATTTTATTTACCTGATAACTTTCCTCCTTTAGTTTTGGATCTTCAGGAAATCTGATAACTATTTTGATATTTTACATTATTTCATTTACGATTTTTGTTATTTTCCCTTTTACTCATAGTTTCTCATATCAATTGTTGTCTTTAGAAAGGATGACAGGAAGTTAATTGATAAAGGAAATGTTAAAAGACAATGAATTCTGGAATTTTCTCCACACATGTAACCCCATACCTTTTTTTAGGGGTACTGTTGCAATATCAGGGGATTGTCTGATATAGAAAAGGATGTCTTCCTTTGGCATGGTGATTCAACATTGTGTACTGTCCACGCTAGCCAAGGAAATCATATAAACATTTTTAGTCTAGAGTATAGCTACTAGCTAAAAAGAAGGAACATGCTTTCTACATGCATGCATGTGTTTTCAAACATAATTCCTGCATCTGGAAGTTTAATGCACATGAAAACATCATTATTCATTCATATGTTCTTTGGACTGTATTTTTGTTGATCTGGTATCATAAATTATATCATTGTTCTGTTGTCATGATTGAAATGTTTGTATATAAACATTTATGGTCAATATTTAAAGTTTTTCTTCAAGTTTTACTGATCTTGGTGTCTTACCAAATGTTCTTGAAAGAAAGAGGTGTTGTGATGCTGTTTTATTGTGAAGCATTGTGGCAGGTAGGCAGAACATGGTTATCCAATTATTTTGTATACTCAATCTTTGTTAGAATGTGCAAGTGGGAATAAAGCAATTGTTCTTACAACTCGGGGTAGTATCAAGCAACCAGAACTAGCTATGTACTCATTGTAGCAACAGCAGAGAGTTAATC
Source organism: Athene noctua (assembly GCF_965140245.1). Taxonomy (NCBI): domain Eukaryota; kingdom Metazoa; phylum Chordata; class Aves; order Strigiformes; family Strigidae; genus Athene; species Athene noctua. The sequence continues at coordinate 17,957,595 of NC_134040.1, read as the reverse complement.
ACTTTTTCATATTGCCTGTTTTATTCAAGATAAGGTGGATGGTAGATACATTGGTCCGTATGCTGTTTGTTACTACTTGAATTCAGAACTGTTGCTTCAACAATGCGTTTGATGTGTTGAGGGGCAGTTCCCTTTTACTGTAAAGCTATGTTCTGACTATTTTAATTTCTTTAGAAACACTGAAAAATTATTGCTCTCTGTGGTGGCAAAGAAAATTACGTAAGCATGTTTTTAGGAAAGCATTTTTGTTTTCTTTCCGTGAGAGTGGTTCAGCGTGTTTCCTTGTAACACTGAAGACCATATTCATGTGCTTTGGACTTGGCCAAACTAGATCCAAAAACGCTTTAAGAGTGCCAAGCTAAAATAAGAGAAACTGTTACCCAACAATAAAATGGGGCACCATAAAAGGCTCCATTTTAGGAACTTACAATGTACTGAGTATTTTTAAAATCTACTTCAGAGGGTGTGGTTTTATGACAGATGCAAAGGAGGTGGTGGACCTACTACAGTAGCAAGCAGTACTGCATGCTGTGAGGACGTGACATACCTTTTACTTACCCTTTGTATCAGGGTGGGAGTTCACATAGAAGAGCTTTTAAAAATCAATTCAGATCACTTTGAAGCTAGAATATTTTCTTCATCTAAAATGAACTTTTTTCATTTTCTCCCTTATAATTTGGCTTTTCAAGTAGTCTGGAGTTTTAGGAGAAAATCTATTGTATTTGTTGGCAGAGAATACAAATTTTCAATTTTAAATTTCATTATATTTGAATGCTGGTTTTCAGTGCTACCTTAATAAGATCAGATTAGTGTAGTACTTAAAATGAGAATTTGCTAATCTTTGTAATAATTTCAAAGTTGACCACAAGAGTTAGGAATCTAACTATGAAAACTTGGTACTTTTATGCGTCTAATTGGTCTTTTGATTGTGCACATAAAATACCATATATATTAATATGACAATAGACAAAACATTTCTTAAACTTGACTTCCATTACCATAAATTTTCTTGAAATTGGGAGGGAAAATTTTGTGAACTCTTTTTACACATCTGTATTAGCATGGCATTAATATTCCAGTTTTGTGGCTTAATTTCTTATGGTAGTGCAATCCAGTAGCGATAAGGCTACACAATGTGAATCTCTTTCCTACTGCTGTGGAAGACATTAGTCTCACCAATGACCTAGTGACAAAAATGATTGTTTTAGCAAGTCTTCAGCTCTCTCTTTCATGAAGAAGCACATTTTGCACTTCTAATGGGGAACAAATTTAAAATACTAGGTTAGGTAAAATGCAACAATCATAAATCTGTTGATTTTGAGAAATCCTTTTCAACAGCCATGTCTTAGCTCTTTTCACAAAGGCGTTTCATCAGAAGTTACTTGGCTTCAGAATAAGTTTCAGCAGTGATGCAGAGTAAGCAGATAGAAATTTTCATAACTGTAATTGCCAGACAAGAAGTTACTTTTTCACAGCCAGCTATAAAACAAAGTAAGAAAATGAATAGAAAATGTGAGAACAATATTGAAATGAATGACTCTTCCCAGTAAGCGGGCCATTTTTGATGCAGAAGTATAAAGGCAGAAACGTAGACTTGATATATAGTTGACTATACATGTATAATAAATCCTGACTCATTTAATGAACTTGATGGTCTCTTGCCTCATTCTCCTTAATGCAACAACAGCCGCTCTAATACCTCAGTCTAATACTCCATCTTGTTTTACGCTCTGGAATTCCACTTGCCAAATGCCATTCTGGTTCCAGAACTGAGGGAATGGTGTGAGATGACTGGGCTGAGCTGTTGTTTGCATGTATCCTTACGTAGATTTTCCTTCCCTAATTCCTGTTTCACTCAGTCAAAAGATAGTTGTAGTCTGCCCGGTGGTGATCTGACACCTTCTTCAGATTTTCAAGACAAATATCATGCTGCATTTATTCATTGTTTATCCATTTGCTGGCAGTGTCCTTTCATTTTGCTATAATTACACAGTTGTGCCTTAAATATATTGTTTAGACAAGATTTGAGACTAGTAGAAATGCTTTCATTATTTTAAACTATTTCAGGAGAAAGTCTAAATATTTGTTTGCAGGGCTTTATGGAGTAGTTTTAAATCTTATTCTCTGAAATTTTGTTTCAAATGTAGGTAAACATTTGGTAGCTGTTAGAAATAATATTTCATTTTTTATCTTCCACCTTCCTTGTATTCATTTGGTAACTGGATAGTAATTTAATACAAATAAGATTTTTGCCATGTTTTAGGGACAGCATTTTCTTATCATAAGGCTTTTTTTCTCTGGTGTTTCCTATGGTCAACATGAAACTCTGCCCTTTAAAATGGCCTTGAATCTTGAGTGTTCGCAAGCATACCGAGTGTTTCTGAAAGCTGTTGACAGCCCTCAGATTTTAATTAAGCCAGATATTTTTACAGTGATCAACAACTAATTAGATGGATGTGTCTGAATGGAAATTGTTTTATATGGGAAGCCCAGGATTTTAAGAACAGCATTTTGCATTCACATGCATACACCACTACAACATCACAGCTTGACGCTTGTACTCTTAGTGGTAACTGAGTCAGTGCCATGCTTTGTGGTTTCAGTGTAATATAAAACATGATGATGTTCTTGGGTGTGTAATCTAGCAAAGAAAGTTTATGGAGTCCTCATTAACAAAGTCTACTTCCTAGTTATTTAAAAGGTACTATTAAATATTTTTTTAAAAAAAGAAAATGTTTGGAAATCCAAGTTACGTTTTTTAACAAATACAAGCGTATAGAAATGTATGATTTATAAAACCTGTACCTATATATATTTGTACAGGGATATGTGCTACCTATGAACTGAGAACATTCCTAATGTACCATTTTAAGAGAAAATCACCTCTTTGAAATACTGCATATAGAACCTAGATTGAGGTCCCAATTTAGAAGTTAACTGGAATTTTTAAATTACTTTGTTGTTCACAAGGATTTTTTAAATATTGCCTTACGAAAAGATAGAAAACATAAAATCTTTTACTGCTAATCAAATAAAATATTGAAGTTCTTGTAACTGAGCAATAATTAAAATGTTCTCCACACATTTTTATCAGGTTCCTAACCAGCGTATGACTCAAAATAATGTTTTGATTGGTTGCAGTATACCTTTATCAAATAATGCTATTCTTGAGAACCATCTTTCTCCATCTTCTTCTTTCAATGCATAAGGTATCATTTTGAATTTCCTATCTCCTCCCATCTGGTTTTTTTTCCCCCCTCCTATTGGATTTCTATCTTTCAGCTGACTTATTTTCTTGTCTAAATGCTCCCTTTATTTTTTTTTCTCCATGTGTGATTTTTGTCAACACTATTTGTTATATTACTCACTTTAGTAAGTCAGACTAGCTATGTTACAGACCTGCAGCTCTCTACCTTTTTTTCCTCTCACAGAAGCATAGAAAACATGCAGCGCTTTTCAGGGAGGCTGATGAGCCCAAACAGGATGTCTAACCACTTCTCATAATGGCTTAGCTCCCATAATGAAAATTACACTATTGTCATTGGCTAGCTCTTCCAGTGTTAGCTGTCCCACTGCTTTTTCTATATCATGATACTTGTATTTTTACAGCTACTGACTCGTGCTTCTTATGTGATCCACTATAGCTGCCCATGCCTTTGTTAAAGATGCCTAACCTGCATTGGTACTTTACCGTGGTCTCTGCTGAACTGTTTTTTATGTCATGACATTGCTTTTACTCATTTATTTTATTCAGACTCATGTCTGAACCACTGTTCAGACCATTACACTCCGATTATTTAACATTCATCCGCATCCTCTCTTCATACTTTGCTCTCCTTTAGTACCAGACTTTAATTGATTCTCAGATCATGCATCAGCTTTCTTTTTTTCCAAGCTGTGTGTTTGTGAGTGCCAAAGCATACTCTTAAGGAGCACTGCAGAATGAGTGCAGCCCAATTTCATTCCCTGTTTTGTTTTTTACTCTATATTTATCATGGTGTAGTTCTGCTGGTCTGTACTATGTCTTACACCTGAGAAGAGATTCGTATCATATGAGCAAGATGTCAGTCAGCTTTTGTTGTAGATTTCTTCAAGCCCAGGTATGGAAAATCTTTTCTAAATAGCCATGCCTACCTTTTAATCAAATTTTTTCTTATTGAAGCCCAGGTAACTTTTAATTTTTTTCCTACAGTGTAAAGATACATGTCTTTTCCAAAATCAGGGTGTAAATATAAGCAGACTTTGTCTTCCTAGCTCCAAGCTTTTGGGTCAAACAGCTCTGAATACTTCATAATTCTAGAAAAGTTACTGTTTCTGCTCCCATTCTCATGGCAAATTGCACATTCTGTTCTTGTGGAACAGGTCAAGCAATTTCTGTTTCTCTTTCCATTTTTTCATAACTGAAGGGGACCTTTTTCTGATGCTGATTTCTCTCATGTTCTAGACATCTGTAAAGGGTGCTTAGATTATTCTTCAGTGTTCTTTGGAGTACAAACAATGGTATGTCTTGCTCTTTTAAGAGGATGTAAATCTTTAATGAGAAACTTCATGCTTTATGGAGACCTAGGCTTTTTTCTGTATTCTTTTGTCAGTCTGACAGATATTAACTGTCTGATTTGTTCTTTCAGTATCAGAAACTCACCTGACTTATGTCTGTGTTCAGCTTTATTGGTTCCTTACCACAAATTCAGTTTAGACAAGAAGTTCACAAACTTTTCTTTCAGTGGCTATGCCAGCTCACCTACTCTCCATCCTCTAATTACTGCCACATGCTCCTTTCTGTCTCCCCTTCTAGGCACACATAAAAGGAATCTGTGCTTCAGTCTTTTATCATGTAAAAATACCCCATCTGTAGGTGGGCCAGGTATCTTAACTTGGCTGTAGCACTTTTTTTCAGTGATGATTGACTTAGACCTGCTTTTCTTACTACATGCCTACCAGTAGAAATGGCCTTAATTTAACATTAGTTTAGGGCTTAAAATCCTTTCAAAATCATAAGCCTATGCATTTCTACCTGGTTTTGAATGTGTCATATCAGTTGTCAAGCCGTTAGTGAGTAATGTGACTACATTCATGTTTTTCCAAGCAGGTCTTATGTAAGTATTCTTATTCTTTGTTTTCACTTTGCAGTTCAGGGTTGAATATTTCTAAATTGTGGTCCCATTAGGAATTAGAATGACATTTACATTTTGTCTTAAAATACATGCATACAAAAAATCTGAGACACTTAGGAAATCAGTCTTTTCAGATGGATCTTGTCATAGGTTTCTATTACCTAAGGTGCAGATTTTACAAATATGCAGAGACTATACTGGATATTTTACTGACACAGGGTTGCCCTCAAAGTTGTCTATTTCAAACTGCTGAAATATTGATTATTTGCTTCAAATAATGGATTCTTTATTCAAATAATGGATTCTGTACATGAAATCAAAGCCTGGCTGAAAAATTGTCTAGAAGCTGTAAGAATGCCATATGATATTTTTCTTAATCCAGAGAAGTATTCTTATACTCACTTAGATAGTGCTCTGTTATATATGTGTCATGTTTTTCATTTGGAATGGAGGCTAAACTTTGGAAAAAGAGAAGTACTTAAAGTTAGGTTTTGGTGTTTTTATTGGGGCATTTAGCATAAATTTCAAGCCATTCAGTAACAATGTTTTTTTAAATTTAAGGAAATTTACAGTGCAAGTAAAGATTTAAGAGCTATACATAAGGTATCTATTCTTGAAATTGTGGTGGTTGTTGTTACCTGTGTTTCAAGTTTAAAGTTCCATAGACATGTGTTCAAAGAAATTTTTTTGTAGATCATATTTGTTGCTGAGACATTTCATATTTATCAGTTTATTACTCACAGCTGTTTTTAAATTATATTTAAGTAGTAGAAATCTCAGAAAAGGAAATGACTTATTTGCAAATTATTGTTTGACCTTCCTTAATTCAGAAGTCTGGTGGGTTATAAACCACCAAGGGACTGTCTCATCCTATTTCTGAGATGACATCCCTCCATAACATAATTTCATTTGTAATGTCAAAAAACTATTATGAATTAAAGATTTGATCTTAATCCAGCACAAATGACAAAATTTAGATAGCTGCATTCATCACAGTATTGAGATGGTGGCATTCTGTTTCCTCTGAGAACAGGTTGAACCAGCAGACGTAGTTCTAAACCTCCAAGCCTTAGCTTTATTGTACCTTGTTCAAAACCATTTTTCATTATTATTAAGTAGAATAAAAAGAGCAAAACCTTTTTTCTGTTATAGTATGCTTCTAAGGCAAATGCAACAGTACTCATTAGCATAACAGGTGTTTAGGGTTTTTAAAATTTATTTGTATGCTACTTCTTCTAATAATGTGTAGAATTTAGGTAGTGTTCTTTCATGGAACTGATGATCAGAGGCAGACTTGTTTCCCAGTGATGCCTAAATGCTAAGAATTAATTGTTCATCATAAAATTAATGGTGCTTCCTTTCAACTGTTAGATTATTAGCTGGTTTTTGTTTCCAAGATCTTTGAAGACAGTATGCTATGAACAATTTGAGATCATAGGACTATTTTTTCTTTTAACAGGTTTAATGCTATCATCACTAGTAAATTATGCTCTAAAATGTTATAACTTCTTCGTGCCCATTTCAGTGAGAGTTTACATTAATATTTTGCTTCCTTGTTCTTTAAGAACCCTGTGCCTTCTGTGGACTGCTAAATAATCTGTATTACCACAAAACATAGTGATTCTTGTCAAAAGGATCCAAGTTCTAAATAACTTACTCTGCTTTGAATAATTATAACTGAAAAAGGAGGAAGGAATGTTGTCTATATTTAAACTTGCCAACATATGTTCAACTCTGTCCTGTATTTTGGGGAGTCATCAGGACTGAGCTCTGTACTTCCATGACTGCACAAGTCTGATTAATTAACTTTTTTTTGTACTAGTTTCAGTTCCCGATTTTCGCGGTGAAGTTGCAATTTAAACCTTTTATGTTGCCTATGATCTGTTATGTTTAACGGAGTGAGAACATTTTCTATAGCTGAATGATTTGGCGAGAAGGTCATGTTATGTCTGTGAGTGCACTCTGCAACTGTTGTCACCTATGCCACTTGCCAACTTTTACCTGAAGATGCATAAAATATGCTGTTTGCTTTTACTGTTGTGCTGTGTTCTTTGAAGATGAGTTAGTGATGTAAAAGGTGCAACAAACATCCACTGCTATATAATTTTGTCTCAGTGCAAGTTAATCTTAGAGTTTGAGCACTGTGTGGATATTTCAATATATAGCTTCAGAAAATAGCTACCAGTAAGTAATCCTCTTTCACTGATGTGCCACAAGTGCTCAGCAAATTCCTACTAGCCTCTTTTAGTTATCTTTCTCATACATTCATACGTATTTTATTGCCATTTCTTCTTCCCATCCTTGTTTTTTTTCTCCTTAAAGAAAACATTTTTGAGCTAGTGTGAAGAGCAAAATGAACTTTTCCACCATAATTTCAGTCTGGGACTATGGCTAGTTCTGACTTTAGTCTTTTTGTCTCCATTCGGTTCACCTATTGTCTTGGTTCTGTCTTGCATTGTTTTATTTGTCTTAGTACTCCAGCTGTGTTAAACCCAGTACTTATGTCTAATTTTTAAAAGACTGCCTGTATATTGCTTATCTCTCCAGCTGGCCTTGATCTAGTTGAATATGCCATCTATTTCCAGGGCATTTCTTTCTGCCTCTCAGATTTCCAAACGGGATTCCATCCACTCAGCTGAAAAATGTTATTTCTTATTACAATGAGAATCCATCTGATAAACGGAAAGGAGAGAGACATTAAAAAATCTTTTTCTAGAGTTCTTTGCTGTTGCATTTGGCATTGTGGAAAGATGAGTTTATATTTTAGAGACAATAAATTGTGCACGCTTGGTTTACTTTAATTTCAATGTATGTTGCATTATCAAATCAATCTCTGTTGGAAAGCATGCTGAGGCTACTATAGTCATTGTAGGTTTTAACCTAATATATTCCACTGCTTACTTTTCCTGGAAATGTTAGAGTTTGTACAGAGAAATTTTTCTTATGCTGCTAAAGTTTTATTATTTCTACTCAGTACCTTTGAAACCTTTCTGTAAAAGCCTCAAGTCAGTGCTATATATCACGAATGCTCTTACACTTTCAAAGCTATCAATTTGCACATCACTGATGATGGTGTTTAACAAGTGCAGTTTGCAGAATTTGTGTTAGACAAGAGGGTAAAAACCAGTTTAACCTAGCTCTCAGCTAGTTGGGAAGGAGATGTTTTTATCCATGAAGTAACTGTTGCAAAAGAAATATTTAGAAAAATATAACCCTACAGTGATACCTTCATAGTCATTTTACAGCATACAAACACACAAGAAACATTTATCCCTATTCCTACTTTTTCTGCATGGCCTTGACTTGTAGACAGAGTAATTCAGCAAATATATGGACTTGAGCTAGCCAGATTTTTTTTTTAACTTTGTCGTTTTCATAAGGCAGGTGTCAAATTCCTGTTTTTCCTGAAGAACACAGTTCCAAACTGCACAGAAAATAAGAAGCTCAAAGAATATTATTTTATTGTTGTGCTTGGAAGCCTATCAACTTCTATAGTACTGCTCTCACATCTTCCTGTTAAAAATCACGATTTCTGTTATCATAACAATGACTTAGGTAGAAGAAGGACTTCTGGAAAGGACTGTTTTCTTCTTTTTCACCGGGCTTTTAGCATTGTTGGCCTGTCTTCAGATTCACTAGTGAAAGCAGAACTATTGAATATGCCACGGCTGGAATTTGTGTTCCATGTTACAGAAGCACCTGTAGTTGACTTCCACAAACCATGTGGAAGCTGATTAACAGTCAATTCCAAGTGAATAAAAACAAAACAGAGGATAATAGCTGGAATAGTAAATAGATGGCTTCAGAACTGGAAATTCTAACCCTTTTAGAGACCATTATATAAGGTCAGTAAATGCCTGTTGTCTAGGAAGTTAAAAGGACCTCCATCCCCTTACTGATGCAAGCTTTGGTCGTTGAGAACTCCAGAAGGAGGTTGTAGATACTCTACAGCCTCATTCCAAGCTCTACTGAAATAGGCTTCATGGCTTCTGGTAGTGTCAGGCTGTAACCTCAGTTCTTCCTGACAGGAGGGTTGCTGTATGAAACACCTCTTTGTTTTGCTAGGAATGCTTAATGCACGGTGCACCTTTTGTAAGCAGTGTGAAATAAAATTTAGAGTAGAATCCATTGATGCTTCTAGCTGGAGAAATTCAGCTGCTTCTGTTTAATTTTATGCCTTAATTACATTCTCTGCTCTAAAATTACTATTTATATACATCATTTTCATACCTTGTTACATCAATAGCTAGAAAATAAATCACTACAGGTAAAAATGAAAAGCAAGATGAAAGATTAGGTTCTTCTTGATTAATAAGTATATTAATGTAAATCTCTAACCATATTATTTTCCACTTTATCAAGGTAAAATTCCCTAAAATACTTGAGGCTTTATGTTGATGTAGCCCATACTGGGGAACTGGAAAGAAAATAGTATTTTTCTACTCCTGTTTTTATATGTTCTCTTAAAATGGCAACTCTCAAGTTTCCTAAAGTTCTTCTGGAAGAGATAAATTACTGCATGACAATTACCAGCATATACTTCAGTTCTAGTTTTACAAATTCAGTCCTGCCTTTTACACCTTTTAGAGAAACCTATACAAAGACTATAGAACAGTCCCTCAGAGAGTCAACTGCTCAGAAAGTGCGAGTTTGTAGTATTACAGCACTTTGCTTGGACTGCAAATGAAAATGCAAATGGAAAGGTCACAGTAACACCAAATTCTAGTTCATATACAGAAGTAACATAACATCATTTGAGAAGCCTGAATCTTTAGCTTTTTGTCTGGCACTTGGCCAGGATTAAGCAAGGTTTGTGTATCCACTGCTTAAAAGACAGTAGAAATGCTGGTCTGTAAAGCACTTTGCAAGTATATACTGCTTCATAGTTTATAATTTCTTGTTATCCTTTTGGATAACAACCACCACCATGAAAAAAAAAAAAAAAAAAACAAACAAAACCCCCCCCCAAACACCAACACAAAAAACCCCAACTCCAAAACAATATTCCAGGCCTATGAAGTTTTGCTACTTGGCCATGCCTGGAAAGCACACAGTCAGTAGGGGTGAGGATAGCTGCAAGACTTCCAAAGTCAGCCCTAGCACCGTCTCATATATACACTTAATCCCATGGTCATAAGAAAAGGCTTTGACTTTCCTCACAGCAAGTGAGGGCAAAGGTTCAAGTCTGAAAGGATTGTATATTCAAGAAAGTAACCCTGCTGACTAAAGTCTTGTCTGTCATTTACACTTGCACCCTGTGTTTCCTACAGCAGGAAAAGATCAGAGCAACAAGAGTGTGTGCAAACCAGAAAATAATGGAGGAAAAGGGTACAGGGCAAAAAGAAGACAAAATATAGAGGCAGAAAAATAAGGACACAAGGAAACGCAGGGCATGGGAGCAGCACCCTAGTTACGGAGGGTTGGGAACTAGTTTAAGTAAATCAGAAATGCCTGTTTCACTACCATGTCAGCAAGGCACACAGCCTTCTGGAGAGCTTGTGTAAAAAGTGAAAGAATGAAAATTGTGGTTTAGATATCTGTGAAAAATAACAATGAATTCTCACTTTAGCTGTTACACAAGCTGTCTCTCCCTCTTGACAGAAGAAAAAGTTCAATCAGAAAGTCAGACAATAGTATTTGATAACACAGGCTACTATGTTTTAGATTATAACCTTATAATAACTGAATGTCCTCAGCTAGACTGTTCACCCATGTGACCACTATACTTCAGCAGATTGTCTGATTATCAAGATTCATGATTTGCACCAAAGTCCCATGATGGACCTTGTTTCCTGAAATGCAGCAAGTAAGAGCCATTAAGAGATACTCTTGCTGCTTAAACACCCCTTTGACAGGAAAAACTGTGTGCAGGTAGATTAGAGCATGATCATTACCACCACCCTTAATTACAATACATAGAGCTTTATTTTTAGTATCTCAGGAATTAGAAATATTTCTAATTTTGTATTACTCTTGCAGTTCTTGAAATCTTTGAAAAGGATGGTAACAATGAATTGTGCATAGGACGCAAATCACTGCAGGAGGTAGGCAGTAAAAAAAAAAAAAGTAGGGATGGAGAGTTTTGAAATTAGGATTTCCAACTCTACCTTCTTGTATTCTGAGTGTGCACAATTGGAGTGCTTTACATACCAAGGAAGAAATTTTTGACGATGAGGGTGGTGAAACATTGGAACAGGTTTCCCAGAGAGGTTTTAGATGCTCCATCCCTGGAAACATTCAAGGTCAGGCTGGACAGAGCTCTGAGCAACCTGATCTAGTTGAAGATGTTCCTGATCATTGCAGGGGAGCTGGACTAGATGGCCTTTAAAAGTCTCTTCCAACTCAAACCATTTTATAATTCCATTCTGTGATCCTGTATGGCAACGATGAGAGTATGATTCAATCCACACACATTTATGTCCTAGCCTGCTTAGTGATCCCCACAAAGGCCTGGATTTGCTTCCCTTCTTTGTATTACTTATTTTCCTGGATTTGAAACAAAATAAAAACTGTCTCTCTACTAGTGCTTTTGCAGCTGTACTAAATTAACAATGTCAGCAGAAAAACCCAACCCCAGATTCTTGCTGGGTTCCTGTTGCACGGTTTTGCAGTAGTCGGCTGGACGCGATGGAGAGGCCAGCCTGCAGCCACACCTCGTCTGGGCCAAGGCGGGCGCTACCGCGAGACCGGCCTAGGACAGTCTCTGCGAAGTGGCAGGACCTCAGCAACACCAAACCCGAGCTACTTTTACAACACGGAGAGCGCAGCACAGTCAGGTTCTGATCTCAGTGTTTCTTGGAACGTAGTGCAGTAAAAGAGCAAAAAAATCAACAGTACATGCAATCTGCCACCACCTCATCTTGCCTCTTAGCAGTTTGCTTGTTTGCAGGGGAAGAAGAAAGTGTACTAAACTTTTTCTCATTTTTTTTCCCCTCTCCCACCCCCACTTCTTTTCTCACAGCACACTACAAGTGAAAGTCTCGGAGCCGCAGAATTCAATAGACATGAACACAGAAAATGAACATTTGAAGTCCATAAAGATGTGCCTTAATCAGCCCACTGAGTGGAATCTGAGTTTTTCAGCAGCATCTCTCGCCAGCTGTAAAGTTTTTAACCAAAATCTCAAAACTGATGAGAACAAATAGATTGCAGCTGTTCTTGCACTATTATTTTGTACATTGTTCCTGATTTTTTTTTTTCTGCTGAATAATAAGCACTTATTACATTGATCTTGAAATGATCTTGTGTGATTTGGCTTTATATTACTACTAGCATTATTCATTTTGATGTACTTTTTCTTTTTTTAAATATGAAGTTTCACATCTGACCACCATGAAATTCTTGCAGTACAAATTTATATCAGAATCAGATGTTCCCCTTCAATAGTATTGTGATTTTTCTATGTTCTTTAAGTTTAATTATTATTTCCCAATTTTATTTTTGTGCACGAAAGTTAATATATTCTGTAATTTGTGGCATAGGTCACCATGTAAAGATTTATGGTAATAACAATTCAAACAAATCTGTAACAGGTGGAGACCGACTACCTCGAAGCAGAGCAGTAAAAAGGTAAATTATCTGAGGATATCTCCTTTGCAAATGGATTGAAATGTACTGAACAAGCAGATTGTTTCTGCAGTAAGCTTTCATCTTCATTTATCTTGAGAACTTCTGTGTGACAGTGTTTAATGACTGTAATATCTAAAAGAAAGGCCAAGGCTGCAGGAGAAGCTCTTGAAAGATTGTCATTCAACAAATCTGTATCTGCACTTTTTGAGGTTTCTGCTTAATGGTCTTTCTTCCCCTTTTGTTTTTATGAATTTATGCCTGCCACCAATTAAAATGGATGTAAATGCTCTTCCTATTTCATTTTTTTTCTGGTGTACTTTAGAAATTCAATGTAAATTCAATCAAAATTTTAAGCTCTACTCAAAGAAGTAGTAAATGGTTATAGCTGACTAAATTGTAGACATTCCATGCTTAGATCAGCCTTAGGTTAATGTACTTCATTCATCAAAACTTTATTAATAGAGCTATTACAAAAGTGTTAGAATAAAACCATATGATATATTTCTCTTTTCTGGAGTCATACATTCAATAGCTAGAGTAGAGGCTGCTTAATTCAACTTCTAGGTTCTGTCCTTTACTTGCCAAGGACTAATTTTCCAGGAGGAAGTTTCCTTGGACAGACACTGTATTTTATAAAACACAGGTTTTAAGGATTCACTTAAAATTATCATCTTACTTAAAAATGGAGATGCAGTTCTTCTGTGAAGAAGTTTGTTGGTTTACTGTTACAATCCAGTAACTGAAATGAGATTGTTGTGAATTCCGGTAAGTTGCACAAGATCCCACAAGAATATCGAGTCACTGAAGTGTCAGACAGTGCAGAACAAGTGAACATTCATCATCACACCACACTGTCTAGAGAGTCTTTATAGAGCTCAACTATTTAATGCACTTGGATTCTGTGGGGCAAGAAAGCCAAAAAGAGAATTAAACTTCCTGCGGAAGAGGCACTGAAGTGACCTTCAGGGGGGCCTCACCAAAGCACAAAGAACAGTAAGGGGTCAGGGCTGTCCAAAGAGGAACATAAAACCAGTCACAGGCAGTAGAACTAATGCAGCCGGTATCTTGTTTGTGCACCTGGAGGAGATGCCATGTGAACTTTCTCATTTGAAAGACCAGGTCAAAAACAGAACCTTTCTGTTCCAGACATGTCACCTCCAAGCAGCTGTCTGTTTTCATCAACTTTAATAATTATGATCCCTTCCTTTGTGGCACAGTGAGTTTCAGATGGGAGTCAGATACAGGCCCAACCCAAGCTCACTACCCAATTCTAAGTCAGACAATAAACTACAAAATTAGAAAATGTTCTTGGTGCAACACTCACCCGTTGTCTTGAGATAGCAACCAGCAAAAGGAGACTAATCAAGAGAAAGTCTTTTAGTGTGTAGTCTGAAGAGACTGGTTAGACAAGCAAACAATCACAAAACTGGTTTTAAGAAACAAAAATTAGTGTAGAAATAAACATGGGATCATTTTAAGTTTGACAACAAATCACCACTACTATTTTATCATCATTTGATATTGAATCAAGTCTAGGTCTAGTGTGGCTCATGTTTGACACCCTGTTGTGTTTAGCCAGCAAAAAGAGAGAGGATGCACAATAATTGGTTCAGAGCAACAAAGAGGCAATTTTTAAGTCAATTAGAATATTTTAGGGATTAACATTTTATTCCTTAATTAAGCAGCCAACAAGTTAGGTACATTCAACCCACAGAAATAAAGTAAAAAAATCAGCAACATTTTTAAAGCTACAAGGATTAATGCACACTAAGTCAGGTTTTTTCACTGCAGGCAGTAAGATACTTCCAGACTTGTCTCCTTACTCCCTTCAGATATACTCTATTGCTACCACATGCAACTTTCTCAGAAAGTCAGTTGTGTATGTTTAAGCCTTGATTATTGCTAATAATCAGCTTTGAAAAAAACAACATGCATCTGATTATCCTACCCTGCAATGAAGCAGCCATCCTTCTTAAAAGATGAAGTAATTTTGCAAGAGCATACCAAATTTCCTATTGCACAGAAGACAGGGAGCAGGGCAGGGGAAGACCCAGAGAGGCTGGAAATTATGTGCCAATTGGTGGCGAGGTTTCTATCCCAAAAGAGGATCACAGAGTAATTCATGCACAGAGGGTCCTCAGGAGGTCTGCAGTGCTACAGGCCAGCTGTGAGGTCACAGCAGGCTGTTCAGGACTGTACCCAGTCAGGTCTCAAAAACCTCCTCAGAGCTTGCACAGCCTCTCCAGGCAACCTGTTCCAGCTGTTCTCAATTTGCTCCACCACCTTTTCCTCCTTATATTCTGGTCTGAGTTTCAATTTACACCCACTGGTTTTCTCCCCTCCCATCATATGCAACAAAGAGTTCGGTTCCATCTCCTCAACATGCTCCCTGTAAGTAAACTGGGGGTCCTCCCAGCACCTGCGGGCTGTACAAGCCCAGCTCCCCCCTCAGCCTCTCCCCGGAGGGCAAGTGCTCCCGCCCCCCAGCAGCCTGGGGGCCTCCGCTGAACTCACGCCAGTTCGTCACTGGCTGCTGTCCATTAATACACACCACTGAAGCCACATCCACAGCAGAGACATCCACTGAGGGGTGACTTGAGGGAAACCTGATCTTTTCAGCACAGCATTCCTAAGAGATGCCAGAGACAGAACCTGCGTGTGTGGCAAGGCACGACAGAACAGCAAGGCAAAACTTCAAATTATTCGGGAAGGCATTTGCAGAGAAGCCTTTATAAATTTTTATTGCTCCTGCTTTTCCTAGAAACTCATTTTAACCAACAGTAAGAGTGGACTAGCAGCAGTTGTTGAAAGTGTATTAGTGGCAGAAGAGCAAACTACTCAAGAGTGAGGGTGAGAGACAACTCATAACTGAAATTTAAACAACCAACCCAAACACCTAAACTTTAAAGCACAAGTGAAGCTCTGATGGACAATCAACTGAGAAGAACTGAAAACATATACTTTACCCTTTGGAACTATGCTCAGGCAACATTCAAGGGGACAGACACTCTCTCTGATCTCAAGTGGTTGCATGTATGCAAACTCACACTAGAACACAAGTTGAGGATTTGAAGAAAAGAATTATCAAAAGAGGGAGTTCAGGACTTCAGAGTTTTGTTTAAAAAGAGGAATAAAAATAATTCACAGTTACATAAGCTCCTGAATAGCAAATATCAGCAGAAAAGTGTGTCATGGCATTCTGTGGTTTGACAAGTTTCCAACAAAATCTGAAAGGGAGGAAAAGCAACACAATCCTGCCCATTTCCTATATGCAAGCTTGAAAATAGCATAATAGTTTGGGCACTACACTTGGAAACGCTGCTTTTCCCTTGGGTCCCTAAGCCATTTCTGAGAATTACCAGAGATCATTTACAGTGTAGTTACCTATTTTAAATGCAAATTCCTTAGAAACCTACGGTCGGCATCAGTAGCTGACACGCACATGTCAAGCAATCGACATGAGTTCTTTCAATCTGCCTTGGACATTATCTATATTGTAACAGAGATGACTGGCTGTTTCCAAACCAAAAAACTGGCATTTCCAGAGTGAATCTGCTCAGCCACCAGTGACTACTACATGGACTTTAATCTTCTATTGTCTGTAAAACTCATGACTATTCCTAAATATATCATTAGAAAAAGGGTTGTGAACTTCAAAGCTACAAAGAAATCACAATTGTATGCTACTTTAAAAGGACAGCACACAGACCTTACAAAGTATTTCATTCTTTGCTCTTTCTGTACTTAAGTATTCCTTATTGGATCTTATTTTGTACCACAAATATTTCTATGCTTTTCTAAAAGCACATCACTGATTTTATATAACAAAGTTAAGATCAGTAGCAAGCTTCCAGGCTTAGGTTTGTAAAGTCAGTAACTCAGTTTTACCATTTTCACATTATTTAAAATAAAGTGGACACATATCTGGAGAAAGCAGAATTCACAATTATTTCTATTTTATATTAACATGAACCATAAAAACCTGGTCAGCAGGATCCACGTGCTCATAAATGAAGAAAGTATGTGCATTAAAGGTAGGTACATTCAAAATTGCTGCCATCACAAGCAACCACTCTAGGTCAAACGTTCTCTGAATGATGTTAAACATCAAAAAAGCATTAACTATTAAGTACTTGCCACCAACAGCAATTTTTATTTGCAGACAAAAAGCATTCTCCTCTATAACATTAAAAAAAAACCCACAATCCAAGTTTTGTTCAGGTAATATTTTAATATGTTTTTATTACATGAATGATGGACTCCATATCAGGAAAATCATCAAAAGCATCTATTTAAAAATAAAGTTCCTAAAAATCTAGAATTATAAATGATCATATAATAGAGTTAAATATACTAACAACAAAACAAATCTCATTTTTCAAGTCTGATGTTAACTACCAGCATTAGCAAAGGATGCTTTCTCTCCTTTTGTCTTCATTGATCTGCTTCCCTATTCAAAAGTTTTGAAAGATTCATTCTTGTTTTTTCCAGTGCCACTGTTTTTGCTCGCCTTGAAGGCCTTGAACTTGACACTGGGACCGATTCTGGAATTTCATCACCACTGAAATACAAAATATTTTAAAGTAAGGCCAAAAAGACTAAGCAAACTGAACTGCTTTTATATTACCAAATTTGAAACATGGTCCTTAAAGAGCACAAGTACTTCTTCCTAATTATAAAATTTATTTTTTAAGAAGAATATATTAATGCTTTCCAAAGTGATACAGTAGTAAAGATAACCAAGTGTTAGCAGTTGCAAAATATGCAAAGCCCCCCAAAAGATTACATGCTATCAAAGGAAACACATCAAACAGGCAAATGGGAATGACTGGCCCTGGTTACCCTAAAGTCCGTGGATTACTTGCTTGAGAGAGTGAGCACAGCTGAAAATTACGAAGAATGTCATTTTAATGCTTATATCCTACAAGATCCTAAGGGAAGGAATGCATTGTGTGTACTCATCAGTCATTCTAGAAGCTTGACAACTACATGTTGAGAAACAAGCAACAAGAAAGTGGAAGGGGGAAAAAGAATTTAAATAAAAAATTTAAAAATCTGATTTCTCCACAGAACAGTTATTTAAAAAGCAGAAAGAGTGATTGGAAGAGTAATAATGTAAGCCAAGAATCTAACTTTTGTCAGCTAGAATGTATGTTAACTCGATGCAAAAAAGGCAAAAAAAAAAAAATTACAGACTCTTAGGCAATGATAATAAAATGCGAAGCTGTCAAACCTGCTATTGTTTCAAAAGGACCAGTTCAAAAAAATTTCTTTTCTTAAATATCTGTGTATTAGGAATAGAGGATGTTAAAGATGCAGGTTTTGAAAAAGAAAAACATTTTAATTAAACTTCCTTGCTAGAACAAGCACGATTTTGATGGCGGAGAGAAAAGGATTTACCTTTCACTATTGCATTTTACAGCTGTGCTTGTTTTTCTTCTGCTCACAGACCTCACTTCTGTCGCTGCTTTCCGTTGTCCTAAGTATAAGCAAAAGCCTCTTTACATATCATGATAGCATTTATTTTCTTAAAGTAGTTTTGTATCTTTCAGTGTTTAATATTGCATTGAAACGTATAAATATGCAGTCACCACAGACAGAATGTGGTGACAAAACAAAATTAACAGAAAATGCTCAATGTATCACTTCTTCCATAAACACCTGTACATTACTGTAAATGACTGTGGCCAAATTATCTTGAAATCCTGTAGTCAGACTTTTTTTTCCTTGAAATCTGTGTTGTTGGGAGATGCTAAGAGCACAAAAATTTCCACAGAACAGGCTACTTTAATCTTTTAAATAAAATTTTAAAATCTACAATGGAGTATGAAGGCTGAATGGTTTTTATATCTGTATGTTCACAAAAAGTTAGTATGAAATTATTTTATTAAAGACAATGATGACTGGAGCCAGAAAAAGTTAGCGCATACCTTTGCCAGCTTTGTTTCTCGTGGACTTCACTTTTGCAGTTGCATTACTTTGAACTTCGTTAACTGGAGTATGAAGAAATTTAGTATTTTCTGTTAAACAGAATAATACATGCAGAAGTCACAGATAATCAACTTTAAATTTATCTTAAAGACCACTATTTTAAATTTTGGTTGTTATATAAAAAAGCCACACAATTTTAACCCCTTTTTTAAAAAAACCTAGAAATTAGATAATAAGGCTAGAAGGAAGCTTAAAATGTCCCTCAGCTATAAGCCTGCCCCAACATAGATCAATCACATGTAAACCGTTCCTGACAATTGTTTAGCCCCTTCTATTGTGTCATAAGTCAGGCAAGTGTGGTGGAACACCAGCTTGGCAGAACAAGGAACTCCTCGTGGAGCTCAAGAGGAAAAAGAAATTGTATGATCTCTGGAAGCAAGGTCAGGCTTTGCAGGGAGAGTACAGAGCTGTCGTTCATATATGCAGGGAGAAGACATAAAAGGCTAAAGCTTAGAGTTGAAACTGCCTGGTGGTGTGTCAGACAGCAAGAAGGGCTTTAAGTATATTAATAGGAAGAGGAGGTCTAGAGAAAACATTGAACCAATACTTGTTGAAGATGGCCACCCAACTAATAGGGATTAAGAATAGCTGGAGGCATTCAATGCTCTTTTTGCCTTGGTTTTTAATAATGCTGATGGACCTCAGGCTGTCCGGTCCTCTAGAAGTCAGAGGACCACAAGAGTGGGAACAGAGACTTTCCGTTCGAGGACAGTGAAATCGTAAGAGACCAGCTGTATCAGCTGAATGTCCATAAGCTGAACACAAGCCAACAGTGTGCTCAGGTGGCTGAGTGGGCACAGGTATGAACTGGGAGAGGAGCGGCTGCAGACAGGGATCTGTGGGGCCGGTGGGCAGCAGGCTCAACGCGAGTCAGCAGTGTGCCCTGGCAGCCAGGAGGGCAAACCGCACCCCGGGGTGCGTCAAACAGCATAACCAGCGGGAAAAAGGGGCGGTTGTCCTGCTGTGCTCAGCGCTGGCGCGGCCTCACCGGGAGTGCTGCGTGCAGTTCTGGGCCCCACAGTTTAAGAAGGGTGTTCAGGACTCGAATGCGTCCCTACCCTTGTGAGCAGGGCAACAAAACGGTGAAAGGGCTGGAAGGCGTGTCCTGTGAGGCGTGGCTAAGGACTAGTTTGGAAAGCCCAGTTTGCCGGAGGCTGAGGGGCAACCTCCTTGCTCTCCACAGCTTCCTGAGGAAGCAAAGTGGAAAGGGAGGTGCTGAGCTCTTCTTCCCAGTATCCAGTGACAGGATGTGTGAGAATGGTTCAAAGTTGCACCATGGGAGGTTTAGACTGGACATTAGGGAGCATTTCTGTACCAAGAGTGTGGTCAAACACTGGCACAGACTTCCTAGAGAGGTGGCCGATGCCCCAAGCCTATCAGTGTTTAAGACAAAGCCCTTAATAATATGCTTTAACTTTTGCTCAATCCTGAAGTGGTTAGGCCATGTATTAGATGATCGTTGTAGATCCTTTCCAACTGAAATATTCTATTCTAGTCTTAAAATTTCAAATAGTTTTAGGACATTTCTTTCTTCAGCCACCTCTGTTATAGCTAGGAAGCTTTCTTCCTAATGTCAAATCTAAATCTCCTTTGCAGCAATTGAAGGACAAAAATAGTCTGTTGCCCTTCTTGCTCACAGCCATCATTTACAAGCTTCAAGTAGTAAATGCTGTGTTATTTTTAATGATCCCAAATGTATTTGGGGAGCAGTGGGAGATGGAAAAGGAACAATGTTTTCCTCCTAAAGCCTTCTTTTTAAAAGTGCTCAAAAATCCTCTTTCATGAGAAATTCATACCAAAAAGTATTATCAGATATTAGCAGGAAACAGTACAACTATTTTCCCAAAAGCATACTTCCACTTCCCATCCAATAAATACTTGAAGATTTAAACATATTAGATATAAGTAATTTACATATTTGACACTTCCAGAAACAGTGGATTAAAACCCTGAAATAATCCACTCGAAAGTATAAACAAATAATTAAATGTTAAAAGAAAACATGATCTGCTTAAAACAGTTGCATGTCAGTATCTTTGCTTTACTGCTGCAAGCAAACCTAAACACGTTTAATCCAATTGCTCTTCTGCTGAAGAATGTTGGACTTCCTCTGCCACCAGCACAACATACTCTGCTAAAGCACATGCAGCTGCATAAGATATGCAGGCAGTGGAAAGTTTTCCAGATACTTCTATTTCAAGCTTTTAAATAGAAATAAAACCAAATCTGTCTCCAACATATGAGCTCATAACAAGGACAGACCAGTGTCAACGCTAAAGGTACCAGTTCTATATTGCTATGATACAGTCTGCAAGAAGCACAGTCATGGTAATTCCAAGACCCCACAGAGTACTTGTTTCTTTTTCCAAGTTATCAAGTCACATTCTAAAGATGAGTTAGCTGGCACTAGTATTTGACAGGCACACAAGCATGCCAAACAACTTAAAAAAAGCGCACCCATTTTAATACTGTCTTTGTTAAAAAGAAAGAGCTGCAGCGTAGAGCTTAAGACCCCAAATGCAGCACTAGTTATACTAGATTAATATGGAGAATAAGAAAACACAGAATCTGATCAAAACACAATAAAAAATTGAAAATACTTCAGTACAAATGTTTTAAACTGTATGCCTATTTACTAGATATTACCTTTTCCCGTTTTTCCAAAAAGTAGATAAATTGAATGGACGAAAACTTATTTTCATAATATCTAAACAAGTCACTCAGTTGTAGACCTACTACTAAACCACACTCTCCTGAATTACCTTCTTCATTTTGAACAGTATTTTCAGATGTGACGTCAGTTTCCTGTGTCCTTTCAGAGACGGCTGTTTCCTCAGTCCTTTCAGAGCGGTCTTTGGCCACATCAGGATCTTTGGACAAGTGCATCTTGATCTTCTCAATAGCTCTTTGACACAGTTTATCTTTCACTTTCTGGAAAAGAGACATTTGATGTGAAATGCTACTTAATTTTACAACCGTTTCTTTTATCCATTAAATTTACTCACTGATAGGATTAGTTAAATTTACTGCACGAAGGATGCAATGCATGACATGAAGATGATCAGTCAAGTTGAAAGGAAAAATACTTTCTCCATCAACACCAGGGACTGAAACCCAAAAATACTTTCTTTTTTTTAAGGAAACCTAAAAACCATTAAAGCAAGTAGACCTTTCCAGCCAAGTCCTGGAGCATAGCTACCTCTGGATGATATGCCAATAGTGGATCAGCATTCTTTTCAACATTTCTATATAACATTGTCTTCCTCTGTCACACTCCCAAATTTTACTTTATTTTTTCCATATTAATGACAGCATCAATGTAAAAACTTTCACATCACTCTTGTAATTCCTTCCCACTTCATCTTATATCAAGCATTCTTTTCATGTTGCCTAATGATCTTAGTTATGTTGTAAGTTTTGGCATAAAGTTTCAGCTGCTAAAAACAAGCCATTCAAACTGTAACAGATTTAATACTGAATTTTATTTTAATGTTAAAAAATTAACCACACCACAGTAAGTAAAAATTAACCACACCACTGTATCAAGCACACTGTTTCACACTTACTTTACTATGTACGGTAGCTAAAAGTATGTAAATTATATAGTGACATCAGCTCAGATTTTTGTAAATGACTCATCAAAAATTAATTTTCAAAGACTGGATAAAAGAGAAATTCCAGCCACGCTGTCATAGTAAAAAGAAGTCACTTCACTTTTAAACGCATCAGAACATTTGATTGCTTATTATTAAAAAAGAACCTTGTTATTTATGTACTACCTCTAGAATCTCATTGAGCAGAACCAGAAGATTCTCTGTGGAAGAACTACTGAGTTCTAGTGAATTTAAAGCTTTTGCATAAATACGAACATCTGGTGCAGTCGGGTCCATCAAGATTTCATTGCAAAGTTTCATCGCTAAACTATCATGCACTGTTAAGTCCTGTAAAGGAAAGAAATTAGATATCAGAATTTTTGCTGGGAACTATTTACAAAAGGCAGCAATGAGATCATTGATTTAAGCAGCTCATGACTAATTTTAGAGAGTAAACCTTTTCCTAAAACCCAGTATTTTGAGCACATACATGAACTGATTTTTATAAATACTTTTTCCAGTATAGACAGTTAGCTATGGTGCAAGTTCCTATTAGCATTTCTGAATTGTAGGAGAGAAGGGAAATTGGGGGTGGTCAAGCTAAAATATTTCATTACCCAAACAGTTACTCATTTAATCCAGCTTCTGACACTAGGAATCTCAGAGAGACCCAGACAGCTAGCAGTAAGTGAAGGGAGTCAGTTCTTAGTCTCTAGATACAAATACTATTTTTTCCCAGTTTAACACACTGTACCTGATAGTCCTGAGACTTTTTAGACTGAGGCTTCAGTCCACTTGGTCTGGTCAGGTCCACTAACAGTTCAGAAACATTACTGATATCGATTTCAGCCAAAGGTGAGGTTGCAGGAGCATTTAACAGTGTTCGCAGAGTTGGAAGATAAGCTTCTTCAAAGTATTCTTGGTTAGACCTGTTTTAATTGAGTCAAACATTAGTAGCATAATGAGACAAAATTAAATCTTCATTCACCCTTAAGTTTCGCTTCCATGATGAAAGTTCACTGACCCATTACAGTACATCAATCAAAGCAAAGTGGGAGCAGCCAGCCTCAGTAGGGACAGCTAACAGGATCAAAAGTGCTTCACAGAACCAATTTCTTTTTAAGTTTTAGCACATGGTATTTCAAGTAAGTTTTAGGTAACACTTCCTGCCTCTGAACAGTTTGAAAGTTCATCCTTCCTACTGAAAACCTGACTGATATATAGAGACATATTCTCTCTTAAGGGACAAAAATACATTTCTCTAAATCTTTTATTTAATCTGTCTTCTGCTCATCCCTCCTTCCTGTTAGCACTTTTCTTTGGGGATACTTTTGATTGTGTAAGGAAGCAAGGAGTCTGGCAAAAAAAAAAAAATGCAGCAGTTAAAAAGATTTTTGGAAGAAATAGTCATGCTTTCTTTTCTCAGAAGAGTTAACTCCTGCCAAGCAAGCCTAAAAATCACGTTGCACTTGGTTCTTCAGCAAGTAGTCTAAAATTGTAGTTCCACAAGACAAGTCAAAATTATTTAAGAAGTACGGTATCAAAAAGCACAAGGTACTAGGTTGGCGAAGTGAAGCCTTTTTTGTTTCTGACACTTGTTAACCTCCTATTTGAACCCAAATAGCTACAGAAAAAAACCCAAGAAATTAAGTAATTTCAAAAAAGCAGATTGTTTGCTGCTGGGTTGAGCCAAATCAGCTGACCAAAAGACCTTTTGAGCACTAAAACTGGGGCAAGAAATAATGGAAGCAAGAACTCTCCCTTTTGGCAGCTTTAAGGCTTTA
The DNA here is from genome assembly GCF_965140245.1 of Athene noctua. Lineage (NCBI taxonomy): Eukaryota > Metazoa > Chordata > Aves > Strigiformes > Strigidae > Athene > Athene noctua. The sequence continues at coordinate 17,933,544 of NC_134040.1, read as the reverse complement.
GATTGGCTCAAGCATAACTGAAGTCCCATTCAGAATATTTCCTGTAAATTAAAAAGTCTAGTGGCATATAGGCACAAGGCAGAACTTTCTCCTCTTAGGCTGCCAGAGAGTTTATTAGTCTTTAGAACACATTCCATGAATAAGAATTGCTCACTGGTTACAGGATTCTTTCCCTGTTATTAGCGTGCCATGCCACTTCATTGACATGACAGAATATTTATAGAAGTCAGCATCAACTTTTTTTCCTTGCACAGAGTTCAAATATTTAACTTCAAAAAGTAAGCCTCTTCATTATATCTGTGATCAGATGGAAAGGTTAACAGAGCAGCACCCAGTAACAAATACAATTTTAAAATTCAATGAGAGATCAGTCCTAAAATTAGGTATGAACCTCAGCCAAACCTCATTCATTACTTGAGTTTTCCTTTTCTGAATGGCAACTTTGCAAACAGTTTCCAATTATACATGGTAATTAATAATTCTCTTCTAAAAATACAGTATTGGTAACTAAAGACACTTCATGATTCATCTTAAAATGACCCTTTTGTGATCCAGAATGCAGATGTGTTGAGACAAAAAAGCAATGAAGTTTCCAAACTAAACAAAGATTTCAAAAATCGATAAGCCAGACTAAGATTTAGGATTTTTTCTCCACTGATTTTTCTGATTTTTGCTTAAAGCATGCACCATGTTTTTCTTTTCAGAAAAAGATCTATGAGGTGTCAGAACAAGTTGACACATTTGCAAATGACTTCAAAATACACAGAATTACTCAGGTGGGCAATCAATAGAACCAATAACTAAAAAAAAAAAAGATTTACAGGGTCAGAAAGCAACATTCACAGGTAAAAGATTATCAAATGTTAAAAGATTAAATTCATTACTCAATATGAGAAATACTGGAAGCATATGGAACTAGTTTTTCTGTTACTTATTTTCAAAATAATTTAAGTAGGGAAAACCCCATTCTGAAGGAGACTAGCTATATTTTTCTCAGGTTTTTTTTTTCCCCTGACAAGAGCAAAAATATATTTGTCTGGGTTTTTTCCTCTCCAGACCAACTCCCCTTTGAACTACTCTTAATATGGAAATTTATAGACCAAATAAAGGTAATTCAATTTGGTTTTGAAAAATAGATAATATATAATATGTCTAACAAGTCTTAATTATTAAAAAAGCAGATAAAAACTCAGCTAGTTCAGACTGGCTAAAACCACTAGCAGCAACGGAAAAGTTAAACATTTTTTTTATTTGAGGAAGTAAACGGGGTTGAGAATTACTATTTAGGTTCCTATTCCCTTACACAAGCTCTCTACCTCCTTTGACCACTACCAAAATAAAGAGGAGATTTTGAATCTGCTGTGAACTTAGAGTATTATTTGGTTAAAAAACAAAACAAAACCAAAACCAAACCACAACCAACTACCCTGCTGCTTTAATATCTGCTGGGCACCAATTATTCTTTTGAAGCGTTTCTGCTTGCTACTTTTCAGTGATACTTCAAAGTCTACCTGTAGTGCACAACATCATAAATAAGTAAAGCACATATTTCTAAATTAATCTTTTATTCAGTATCTTGAAGAACAGTTTCAATTACAGGCTTACAAAAGAAAAAAAGTGGAAGGCCACAAGGGTAAGACAGAATTAATGGCAAGTCTTCAGCATAGTCACAGGTTGAGATTATGTACGTTCAAAAGTAACATGCACAGGAGGCTGAACTAGACCTTTAGGTCTAATCTGCATTTCTGCAATACTGAAGAGGGTTCCTAAAGCTGCTAGACCGATGTATACTTTCATATAGTAATTTACAAAGGACATACCTATTTGCATAAGCAAATAAAGGGAAGAAAACTCCTAGACAGTGTCTAAGCCGAGTATCTTCTTCAGTCACAGGATTATACCACAACAAAATAAGACGAGAGAGCAGCTTGGCACTAATCAGCCTCCCAGAGAACATCAGTTTGGCTATGCCTTCCGCAGCTTCTGTCCTAAGTTCTGAAAACTGAAGAAAGAACTAAATATACACACAACATACCAACCACAGGATTTTTCACTATTACTTTATAGTTAGTCTACATCCTATTTTGCCAATCAGTTTTCTACATTCACATATTTGCACCTGCACAGAATTCAAAGCTAGCTCAAGAGTAACATTGCTCTGTATCAGTGACAAAGTTGCAGTCATTTTCTAGGACAACTATTTTAACATGACTATTAATTTCAGTTACACATCATGTAATATTCACATGCAAACTAATGAGATGGTAAACCTTCTGCAAAATTAAAACACTTAAAACATTTTAAGGCAAATTTTATAGTATTTCTTACCTCACTGTCTAAGAAACCAGAAAGAAGCTGCAGGAGTTTGTGTATCACGGCAGTCTCTTCTTCCTTTTCTGTTGTTTCACTTTCTTCCTCACAATTTTCAGTTCTAATGTTTTCATCTTCACTTTGAGAGCCTCTTCTGGCTTTAAATGGCTCAATCCCAAACAGCATTAGTTGATCAAAGATTGCTTTCAAAGCACTGAGCTTTACCTTTATATTATCTATTTGTAAAACCTAGGTTTAATAAGGAAAATACATACATCATCTCACAGGAGACCACCAATGTTAACAGTAAGCATAATAGAGTTTTTTACTTTAATAAGATTGTTTAATTTAGGAACCTTTTTATGATACTTGAGACAAATTTCATACTTTAGGAAGGTGTGATACAAGTTTAAACCTGAATTTTTAATACAGTCTGGGAAATAATTTATCAAGTCATCTATGCAATTTCCATTACATCAAATTAATTGAATTTCACTCAGAGTGAGCATGCACATGCAAGACGTAATTTTATTATTCAATTTCTAAATAGACATTGGACAAACAGAAAGTCTGTTTGCCTATAGTAGCTCCATAGTCTTACACACTACAGAAAAAAATATGTAAGACAATCCCTGCTCTAAAATACAGTACAGCTTCATTAAAATAAACAGTATGTAGAAAGACAGCAGGGAGCAAGATAGTAATAAAAGTCAAAGTTCTATAGGTTAGTATATGTACTGTAGTAAAATTAACATGCAAATAAAGCCATACATCAATCCTGGATCTGTTTAGTCCAACACTCTGCTTCTGACAGCAGCCTACACAAAGACTATGGAGTTTAGTACCTATAGAAACTAATTACTTAAGTCTAAAGCCTAAGTTGCTAAAACAACTGAAATCCTTCCTAAACAAACAAACTGATTTTTAATGAGACATACTCAAAGGCAAATTAAAAACAATAGTATATGGTAACTTTTTAGGAATCCAAAGGTATTGTTCTATGGTGACTGACAGCTTACTATCATCTTGGCTATGCCAAGCATATCGTCTCAACACCTGCTGACAGTTCTCCCGAGTGTGTACATGAACACACTCTTCATAAAGTACAATGGCCAGCTACACTTCTCTCAAATCCAGGGTCTGAGAAGTTAACAATAGTGTCATCTTTTATATAATTAGCTCAGCATCAGAACATTTATCACAAAGGTGGGAGACGTGGGTATTATGGCATCCAACATGTTCCGTATCTATAGATGTTTGGCCATGCTATTGTTTGTTGGTTTGAATGTTGCTTTATCCTCTAATTAGCAACTCTTCCTTAATCCACACAAACTAATTCAGAAATTAAATTGGACACCCAAGATCACAGGTAAGTGTGTCACAGAAATGGAAGAAGAGAGGCACATTTTCAGTTTAGTTTCCCGAAGAAGGCAGTCTTACAGAACCCTAGAGCTTCTCTTTTCTCTTTGTAATAGCATAAAATACATGACTGATTTCACCCAGATTTGGAAGAGAAAGTAAGACCTGACAGATAAAGAATTCCTATAAACTTCCAAGACAACAGGTGACCTTACAAAGGAAAGAAATGTTACTATCAAGACACAATATAAGCTTGAATGTTATTAGACATCAGAAAAATCTACATGAAACCACACTCTCCAGATCCAGATCTATAGGAAATCATGAATCACTGGTTCTCAAGTAACATGACTATGTAGAATAGCTTGTTATAGATGCAAGACTAAATTTATTTACTAAGTCACATAGATTATCATTCCATTTCCCATCAGACATTTTACCTGTAACAGCAATGCAAGCTGTTGTCGGGCAAATTCTTTGTTCTGAAGGGCACAACAACCCAAACACAGAACTGCCATATTTCGCACAGCTGGATGGACATTAGTCATGCCAGGAAGTATCTGGAAACAATAATATTAGACATTATAGTTGAAATACATAAACTGAAAATTGTAAAGTGACTACTAAAGTGTGCTCACCCTGAAACTAAAAATAATTTAGTTTGATGCAGGATTGGAAAGTGGTAAATATTGTATACTCTATTAATCTTCTATCTTTATATCTAGATAAGAGTCAGCTGTTTAAAATCCGCAATAAAATAATGGCAAAACAATCACTTGAGTGTTTTGCTTTGTGTTTGTTTTTAATAAATATTTGTTTTCATACAAAATTCAATTAACCACTCGTTGTGACATTTTAAAAAAAAAAAACTACAACTACACAACAAACCTACACATTTCTTCATAGAAGACATTAGCATTCTTGCAGAGAAACAATACTCAGTTCCAAGATGCAAAAATACAGATGCCACTTTCATGTACTTGCAATAGTTTTGAGAATACAATAGTAAAATTCTAGATGAAAGAGAAGCCAGACTAGATACAGGGTGAACACTACAATGGCATCATTTTATATTTTTGCATTTACTAAAGAGTCAAGTTTAAACAAAAACAAATAAGACATCCCAAATCATGTAATATGCAAAAATCCACCGGAATAACAATACGAAAGAAGGATGTTAGAGATAGAAAAATGGAACAAACAACAAATGTCAAAATTAAAGCAAGACCTAATGAAAAAGAAAAGGTTTCTGGAAGACACATCAACCCTAATTAGGATTTCTAAGAATACTTCTATACATCTGAAAGAAATCAGGTGTGGTTCCACTACATTTAAGCTAATTTAAATTTGAGGTGTAACTTTCTTTACAGCTGGAATTCTAAAAATGCCCATACTGAGTCAGGTCATCTAGCCCATTGTCTCGTTATCAAAAAAGATTGAAACCAAATTCCTATGAAGTATCACATAAACAGACTAAGTACATACTTCAAGAATTCTTGTTAAGGTCCCAACAATTTGCAGCTGAAACACCCACGAGCTGAGAGGCTGTTCCTATCTACCTAATCATTCCATATTTTCCTTGAACTTGCTCAGTCTTGCTTGAAATTTATGCAAGTGTTCACCATGTACACATCCTACGACAAGGAAACCCACAGGTTACGTATTAGGTGAAGAATCAGCTAGTTTAATTTGTTTTGAGCTTGCTAGTTACTAGCTTTATGGGGTGATCAACCAATCCTTATTCATTCTCTCCATAACATTCATGTCTTATGACTTCTGCCCGCTCTCAGACCCTACCCCCAAGTCCTCTCTTCACCAGGATACGAAGAGGTAACCTATTTAGTCATTCTTCATACAGAAGCCATTCCATACTTTTCTTCATACTTGCTGCCCTTCTCTTGACCACTTCCAATTCAAATATAAACTTTGTAGATAGATGGGATTAAGAATTGCACAGAGTATTCAGAAGTGGATGCACCATTTATACAATGGCACATTATTTTTTCCGTTTTGTTTGCACACTTAGTAACACTTAGAAGTGTGTGATATTTAGAAATGTTCACCTTAAAATCCATACTCTTCACAATGAAAAGTAGGAACTATATCTTGTAGACTATAGGAGGCCTATAATACCACTGCCTTATTCTTCAATACAGAAATATTTTGCTCTTCAAAGTAAACAGAGAGGGATGGGGGGAAATCCCCCCCAACATATTTCCTTGTACATGGAAGGGATGAAAGAAGAGGTCTGAAAAAAATAAATCTTAAAGTTCTCTATTAGAAGTCTCATAACTTTGGCTGATAGAAAATCCAAGTAATTGAAGTACCAGCAAGGATGGTAAGCAGATGCCTAAGCATCACACTTGGCACAGTGTAACTCAGCACTATTTAACACTGTCATACATCAGTCAAATATTCACCATATTGCTGTTTTATTTTAGTATCTCTCTGCCACAACTGGCTGGGGCATTGGAGCATATCTGGACTGCAGCTCCAAGACACTAGGTTCTGAGAAGGCTTAACAGCACCAGACACAGCACTGCAGGTACAGCAAAGCAGCTGTGAAATAATCACAAACCATCCTGCCAGCACCTAAGGGTCAGCTATGATGCACTCATTATAATGTAAACAGTACTTTTTCCTACGTACCAGAGATTCAATGATTCCATTAACGGTTGGACCAATTCCTTTAGAAAGGGATATGATCTTCAGAAGCTCATAACACATTGTCAGACATTTCAACAGTGTTTCAGGATCATTCTTCAAGTGGGTCACGGAAGAGAAAAACAATATAAATGTGATAAGGAGAATAAGAACGTTAATCAATTTTTCCCTACCCAAATAAACATTTCCTGTCCACTACACATTTGTGGTGCAAGAATATTAATCAAAATCTGTCTATAAACTATGATAAAAAAAGAGATTCAGGTTCATGTTTTCAGTTAGAGTAAAAGAGACAATTAAAATTCTTTAGTTACTCAAGGACAAAAGAATACTTTAACTGCAATTCATTTTTTGCTAGAGCATACCATCACCTTGTACACATGCAGAAGGAGAATACTAATACCATAAATGCTCATTTTCAATTTTAAAAATATAGATGATACAAGGCCAAAATACACTTTCTTTTAAAACTAAGAATAAACGTCAAAACATAACCAGCATTTGGGAATACATGAAGGGAAGAGACCTTCTCCACACGCATTTCTTCAATTTCAGGTTGCTCTGCTTCTTTTATCAGATCATTTTTTCTCTGTTCCAACTCAGTTATGTTGTCTTTTAATACTGATGCAGTTTTAAAATCCTGCAGAGTAACACATTCTTCTAAAGCTTGTTTTGCTTCAATAAGTTTCACTTTTATTTCAGCCAACTGAAATACAAAGTAAAAATAAAATTAATATAATACCCTAACCTTTGTGGTATTAGCCAACAATACAATTTTGACACTAGCCAATAATACACTGCTATATAAAACTCTTACTAGATGGATATGCTTAAAAAAAAAAAATGTCTCTTGTTAACTATAATCTGCTTACCTTAAGCTCCCGCTTTCTTATTTCAGCAACATCAATAGGCTGGTCAACTGTAACAATTGGCTCAAGAACTTCTGATATAATTTCAGCAATCTATTGTTACAAACAGCATATTAGTGCCATTAATTTCAGCTCAGGTATCAAGATATTAAGGATTTCACTTTTCCAAATTTAAAATACCATCCTTCCAAAAAAGTATTGAACATCCACAATTTGACAATACATAGTCTAACCATCAAAGTCTAGTGGTTTCTACCATTTAGCTAGGTAAACAAGAAAATAGAAGACTGTATGTATATCCATGAATAAGTCAAGCAGTTTCTATGCCAACAGTTCACAGGTACCATCTACTCTAGATCTGAACACGTGCTTTAAAAAGAATTACTAGTAATAAGAGTAAGGTTTTTCATATGTTACTACTTCAATCAAAACACAACTAAGAACACTATAATTTAAAGGTCTATAAACCACTGTATAAGAAGCCATGTAAGCAATTTAATTTCAAGCCAAATACATGCTTAGAACAAGAAGAACTAGGCTGAGAGTTTTTCAGTTGGTTAGGGTTTTCTTCATAAAGTTAGACCCATTACAATATTAAAACTTAGATAAATGAGGAAAACTAAAGACTGAATGAGACATGATAGTCTTAATTTATCTTGCATCAGATCACCTCAGTTTAACTTCCTCTCAAGATGTACCAAATCAGCAGAATGTATTGAATCAGTCTATTTCACTCTAATAACAGAAATGCATGCATTTACTACTATTATTGTACTATAACGGTAAGATTACCATAGTTCTTCCATCATAATCATGTAAGAAACCTATATCATAACTTTACCCACTGGATTGAAGCTTTCTGAAAAGTGGTCTCTGTCCTTAAGCTCAAGCTTCGTTTAATATGTTAGAGCAAAACCAATGGTCTGTTTTTCAGGAGCCAAGTTTAAATAATTATGCTGTATATAAAGACTCTACTACACAAAATACTTTTCTTACACGGGTTTTTAGTAGCTATCTCAGCTAAAAGGAAGGAAGAGAAAGCTGAAACCCAGAAATGTACATTATCCCCAACTTTGAATGTTTTGGTTAAAACTGTTTGGATCTAATATAACAAAGGATTCTGAAGCAGGCTGTCAAACTGTAATACTTTCTTAATTTGAGGGTTACACTTCCAACACCAGTCAATTCTCTAAAGATAAAGATCTTTAGACAACCACAAAAATACAGCTATGCTTATAAAAAAACCCAAAACGTGTGTGTGTGTGTGTGTGTGAGAAACAAAATATTTTTAGTTTGGAAAAGCATTTAACTGCTGATACTTCTGCTGCAATTCTTCATAAACGCTGTTTGATATACAGGGAAGGCAGAGCCTAAAAAACAATGAGCCTTTAGAATTACTTACAATTTCAATTCTTCTGTCATCATCCTTAACAATATGAAGTAATCTTTCCACAAGCAGAGATACAAGGGCTGTTGAAGTTGCAGGTAGAGTGAGAATCTTTTGTAAAGTAACTACCAGATGCTTTCTGCATTGAAGAAAAAAACCCAATCTGTTTGCTTATTCAAGAAAATGGAAGACATAAGGGTTAATATTTTACCCATTGTGAGTTAGTGTGATGAAGACTTTGTAAGAAAAGCTTCTCTATAGCTCTGTTAACTGCCAAATATATTTTTATTAATCAGCAAGTAAGAAAACATGCTTACTTTGTCTTTTTCTCATTTTACCTGATTTCTCTTGATTAGGAAATGCTGAATTTTTTAATCAGGTGTCACTAATGTCCAATTAAAGGTCATACCAACAGAAAACAGAGTATTAATACTGTAGAATGCTTTCATATAAATTATCCAGCTAGAAACTAAACAAAAAAAAAAAAATTACAAAAACTATCCTGCCAGTCCACTGAGAGTTTGGAATTATTGCTGTGTTTGTACTGCCATTACTGCAATTTTTCATGAAGTGCCTGTGATGGTATGAACTTCCAAATTTATTCACTCTTACTACTTCACATCAAAATGCTGTTCAAATTCTAGGAATGACTCAGCTAACACAGTCCAATTCAGCTTGGCATCTAAAACATCTGCAACCTTTAGGCTTAAAAACGTAAGAAACACACAGGCTACTTGCTACAAGTCATCTGCTGAGAAGTAATCTATCTCCTATTTTTTTTATATACTACATTCCAAATGAACAGTCTTGTAACTTCACAATCTCAAGAATACATTATGAAAACAACTGAATTTGTTCTCCCCAAACAATATTGTACCTGCATTGAAACTCATATTTCCATAAAAGTAAGCACAAGATATTTGGCACACTTTTGGGAAAAATTCCATTAGAGACTGTCTTTTTTTCCAGCTAGCATTAGAACTGTATTTTGTTTGTTTTGATCAGGTTATTTTCCCAACAGAGACTCTGTGCCTTCCACAGGCATGAGTTCCATAAGCTTAATAACACAGATTTTATATTTCAGCTTACCTTCCTCCCTCTTCCATGGTATCCATGCAGCCTATGATAAAAATCAGTTGCTGGCCTATAAATTCTTTCGTCATCAGGTTTTCAAAACAAGTAAAGTCTCCTCTTTGTTCTTCACTAAGAACTGGCATACTTTGAAGGTAACTGAATCCAAACAGAACAGATATAATTATCATTCAGAATCACTGTTGGAAAGAAAACAAACTAAAAAATCCACCCATAAAAAAAAAAAAAAATGTCACAAATAACCAAACACACCCCCCAAAAATCCAAACCCTAAACCCTACCACTTTCCTAACCTGCATAAACAAGTGGTTACCTTAATTACAAACCTGAAAAATTAATGTTTATGTTCTCCTTTTCATAGATTAATAGTTTCAGAAAGATATTTATACCAAATAATGCAGTTTAAACATAATGCACTTCATTAAAAAAATCCCTTGTTTGGGAATGCAAAAAATTATGAAACAGAAAATGGCATGTTATGTTTGTACATGTGAATTCAGTTTTGTACCCCTGCATAAAGGCAGCTTATTAGGAAAAAAATGTATACATGTACTATTTTTCATATATTCAACTAGTATTTTTCTTCATATTTAGTTACTATGTATTCTTCTACATATTCAGATATGTTATATTGCCCACAAAATGAAATACAAGAAAATCAAAGTGTGCAGTAAATTTAAAATTCTTTATCTGATCAACTGTGCCATCACAGAAGGACAAACTGTTGTCCCTCAGCTGCAAAGCATGGAAAGCATAATCAGTTTCTTCTGTTTATTTTTCAAGAGTCATTGTTCTTTTATCAAAATTTTATCCATCAATGACAGCATGCATGTTCAGAAAATATGGAGTGAAATATATCATGTACAAAATACTGAGTATAATGTAATATATATAATTAAAATACTGATATGAGCTGTGAAAAAAATGCTTCTTTTTACCACAGCTTTGCAGATACTTCTCAGCAACAGTTCACTATATTTAGCACATATTCTTAAAATTTCTTCAAAGTTAGGACAAAAACTTTCCATGTAGCTAATATCCAAGAACATCTGAAATTACAATGTAGACAACTGTTTCTGATCATTTAACAGTAACGTTACCTGCACCAGATAACAGTGAAATACCTAAATGAAGCTTACAGTCCTGCATTTTTGAAGTATCAAAGACTTGCAGTTTCTTGCTCCTCCTAACCCATACACTCACAGTGCAAATAAAGATTTGGATTGTACAATTGCAAATCTTACCTGAAGCGACTGGTGGCACAACTCACTAATGAGTAGTACAAGTACTAGCAAACCTAATTAATCTTACTCAGTCTCTTCCTGAAGGAGATGACTGAAGGCATTTTGAGTAAGATTGGATGGAAAAAATGAAAACCTTTTTTTTTGGGAGAACAGAAATTTTATGGACTCAAATTAATTATGAATTAATTAATTTACACCCACCAGACTGGATCCACATTTCAAAATGAAGGAAGCACAGACACTTCATTTATTAAATGTTTATGAAACATGTCAGTACATTCCACATTGAAAAGCAGCAATGATTTCTGGAAGTACTACTAGTATACTACACCCACTGAAGTGAGAAAAGAATATGTATATTTTTAATTAGAAACATCTACCAAAACAATGCATTTTTCAGCAGATCTTATTTTCAATAATTTCAAGTTTTCACTCTACATTTTGCAATTACAATACCTCAGTTAAGATTTCTCAGCATTCTCCATGCTCACAAACATAATTTCTGTTCAAATTTTACATTCAGACTGCAGTATCCCACTGAGACAAAAAAAAATTTACCTTTCTTGGCTTTGGTAAAAGATAGACTTAACAAAACATTCTATTTTTTCCCCATATTATATATTCTCACTGAATTGGTTCATTTAGCAGCTCTGTCACTGCCTTCAAACATAAAAGTTTTTGGGAAGCATGCCTGCCTGAGCAGGGGAAAGAAAAGGGAATGAACTTTCAGTTTCAAAAACACTTCTCTTAGGGACAGCAGCTAAATTTTATTTATTTTCACAAATTATAACAATAAAAAAAGCATCTGTTTCTGCAAACTCTAAAAACCTCTTTCTGCAAGCTCTTTGCAAACACACAGCAACCTACATTATAACGTATGACAGAAAAATTATCTTAAATGGCAAAGAACTATATGCTATTGATCTAGCATTCTTGAGAAAGGACATTCCAAAAGTTGTTTTCAAGTTATAAATTCGCTTTTTAAGTTTTTGTTTAAAAGAAGAAAATCCTCTCAAAAAATCTTTTTAAAAGTTTAACAAAAACTTTTTAAAAATCACTGTTCAAACACAACTTCAGCTTTGAAGGAAACCTGAGTAAGTTTAATAAAAGAAATATTATCTTCTTAAAAAAAAAATAATCAAACTAATCTTAGTGATAAGGGTCTTAGTTTTAAATGCAATGTACCTTAATAAGTAATCTGCATATATAGCTGGTTCTGGCAACATCTTTTCTAGTAAATCTTCACCTTCTTCACCTTTTGATTTTAGATATTCACAAAGACATCTCCAATAAATCACATTCTCAGCTGTCAAGTCTTCCAGTGGTATCAGTTTTCTAAACAAAAATAAACAAACAAAACAGAATCAAAGATAATAAATGCACAGAAACAGGTAATTTCTGTAGACGAAAATAAAATCCCAAAGGTATTCCCCACAGAAATACTTAGAGACTGATAAAAATAACTTCCTCTTTCTTAAGTGAGGATCTCCCTGAGCCTCTCACTACATTGCACTTCTCAGTATTTTAAGTCAAGGCTGTTCACACCAGCTTGCAGAAAAATTCTTCTCAGCCTTTCTGACCTCCTAGAGCAACCATGCAAGTACTTTAATTCTAATGAAATATTGTTACCACTGTACAAGCCTGGAAAACTGAACTTCATTAATCCGGTAAGTGCATCAACTGCATAAAAATATTTTTCAGCTTCTGTTATGAATTGTTTCTTCCATTCTTTACACAAGATCTTCACATAATATTCAAGTAGCAATCATAGTATGTCAAATGAGAAAAGTAATAGAACTGCTCCTCAGCATCTGTAAGTTCATCCTCCATTTACCAGTCATAGGACTCACATTCCTTTTTATAACCATAGTCTTTTGCATGCTAAACACAGTATAATCTTTGTGTTTTCAGAAGCCAAACATTAAGTTGTACATAAATTCTACCTCAAAACAGAAATCAGTATCACTATCAGTGGTACTTCATGCTCTTGAATCCCATTTTACTTTAAAATTATCAGTAACAATTTTCTTTTAGGTCCCACACACACACCCCCCAAAAAAAAACCCCACAAAAACACCCCACCCAGAAACACATAGATAAAAACTGATCATTTGATGTCTTTTCATTAATCTGACAAGTATTTAAATGTAAATGGTACAAACAGAAATCACAGACTTCAAAAATCTAAGCATTTATCATAGTGATACTGCATCACTCAAGCTGTAGTTAGAAACAAGTCATTTGATTTATGGAAAATAATAAACTTCATTAAAAACTGAATAATTTCACTCACTTCTCAATGTCATTAGTCTAACAGATCCTACTACTTAAAAAAATTCTCAGCCTCTTTCAGAATGGAAGCCTTATTTTGTGCAGGATCAAAGTCAGACTGACAAGTCCATAACTATATAAATCTTTCCTTTGAACCTCTTAAGATATTGGCACATTTCCGGAGGCTGTAAGTTACTTCACCATTACTGATGCTTTTTAAAGCCAGACAGGCCCACACCTATAGCTCTGGAGTACAATGGATGCAGCATCTACTGATTTCAAAACACGTCATAAGCTACTACAAGAATGCAAGACACTTTTTATGATGACATTACACATTTTCCCCCTAAACACAGAATCAGATTGTTACTACTTTTTAATCAGTGACAATTTGTCATTTAAGTTTAACATCTGAGATTAGACTCCTACCACTGTTAACAATCATTCCACTCTGTTTGCCTCAATTAAAGCTGTTTCTTTTCATACCTTTTTGCCTCCCTTAGCAATTTCCTACAATTTATAATTTGTTTTCTTAATATTCATGACACCATCTTCTTCATAGATTAGGAACTCAGTCAAATTCTACCAACATTAACACAGGAAAAGAAGCCTCTAAGATACCAACTTCTGTCAAGCTCTGTTAATACAAGTAAAATACCTCCAAAAGAAGGCTGGAACACAAGCCCAACAATTCCATTCTGACTGATTCTCCAAAAAGTTTGTGGATAACTGAACCAGCCCCAAATTGTGCTGCCCCTGGCTCAGCAGAAAGGATAGAACAAAGCCAAAGAGGACTAGGAAATGTGGGAAAAAAAAACAGAAGCATTATTAATGAGAGGGAAGAGGAAGGGGACAAAAGAAGCTTTTTAGCACCACAAGTTAAAAGAAGAGAAGAAATTAAAGTTGTGGGGGTAAACTAGAGCACTGCCTTAACTGTAAGCTGTACAAACAGCACAGGAAATAAATTAGACTCTTGTTACTCATAGAAAAGCTAGTTTAGTTGATTAATTAAGTGCCGCCTCTTAAATTCTAACAGAATGACTTTTGGGGTGTTCAGGAAACAAGTCAAAAGACATTTTTCATTTTTTCCTCTTGCTTATCCGGCACAATCATTTTCAGCCCTTTTTTTTTATTTAATCCAAAATATCTAAGTACATAAACACCAGGGAGACATCATGGTTTACACCACAAGTCTTTCATCACAGGTAACGGTTACTCTGCTCCCCATTTAGATATAACCTTTAATATTCTGATACAAAATATTCACCTTTGGAAAAGAAACTGATCTGCGTACCTGCTGTCAAGGTTTTTACCATTCTGAACAATGTCATGAAGGGGAGATAATGAAAACATAGCATTTAGTACTAGGATGGCCACTTCTGGGCAGTTTTCCACATCCAGTCGATGAAGCAATTCTAAGACATCACCATCAGTGAACTGTAACCAGGCCTGAATCAGCTTCTTCTTCATTACCTCCTTAACAGCATCTAATAATACAGGAATTTAAGCGGTTTAAAACATTGAAGGCCAAAAAATAACAGCTTTTCAACATATTTTCACAAATCATTTTACCACAGAATGCTTTTTGGGAAGAGGTTACTATACAGTTGAACTTAACATTACCTTTAAAAAGAGAAAAAACAACAGTTAAACAAGAACTATCACATTTTTGAGGCAATGTATTTTTTCCCCCCTGCCCTGGGAAATAATAAAAAAAACCTCTATCCAAAAACTAAAGACAGCAGCACCTCAACCCAGGAAATCTATAAACCATGAACTTTTGTAGATCAAGGAAATATTCTGGGGAAGCATTGTTATATACTTGCTCTCTTCGTTTAAGAATTGGCCACTTCTGGAAGCAGGATGCTACTGTACAGACCTTTAGTCCAAACTACCCCACAGAACTGTTGTGTTAATTCTATTATTCAACTGATTATGAAATTTACATAAAGATACTTTTAAGTCCCTTCTCCCCATTGCCACAATGAACAGCTAGTTTCTGGATGAACAGAGTACTATTTAACCAAGGAAAAAAGTAGTATGGGAACATCTAGAATATGTACATCATTAATAGAGACACACAGATTTAAGCAGGGAAGTAGAAAGGCTAATAGCCTGGTGGAAGTAAAAACAATTACTAGGGAGTGATACAAGTATGCTCTTATGACCTTTTAGAAAACAACATCCAATATAAAGGAAACAATGAAGTCCACACACACTTCACAACATTCATCTTTCCTCTTATATGTAACAAAATACAGTCAAGAGTTCAAAAAGAGCTGTAAAAAGGCCTTGAAAGAGCTAGATTAAGGTCCTAAGAATGAGAAACCTCTCCAAGAAGGTGAAAAGCATAAACTAGTAGAATGTAGTAGAATGAAAGAGAATGGGAGTGGAGAATTGACACTAGAACTAAGCAGAAGCTGGATTATGTCTTCTAGGTCTTGTTCTGAAGGCAATATGGAAAAACATCCAACATTTCAATCTAACAACTTTGAACAAGTAGGTTCCTCTCTTGTTAACTTGGGAGTTGCTCAGATAAGCAAATTCAATGAAGATACACATATTCAAGGTTATAAAATTTACAAAACAGATCAAAATGAGGGAATACTAGTGAATGTATATATAAATGCAGCCAATTTAGAATACAAACCTCTTTTTCCCAGCAAAGAGCATACAATACCAATGTATCAGTGAGACCACATACCCTGGCAGATATTTTGCCTTGTGATTCTAGGTGACAAGAAAAAGAGCAAGTTCTCAATAGCTGAGATGAAGAATAACCCTAAGGAAGAGATAGACACAGAGAAAGGATCTGCTCTGGATCATAAAATAAGGCAGTTTTTTATGCTGAACACCTCAGCATCACTGAAATACAGGCCATGTATAAAGTCTGTACCTTCTCAGTAAGGGAATACAACAAATCCTTGTTCTTGACAAATGAAGGATCACAGGAAAAAATAGTGAAGGCAGTTCCCCCCCCCCCCCCCCCGTTTTGAAAGATTACTAAAACAGAAACGCGTTCATCCTAAGACAAAAGAATTATCTGTCAAGATCAAATATTATTGGTGCTGGCATGGCAGCAGCAGCCAGCAGACAAGAGCAGCTAGTTAAGTCAAACAGCAAACTAGCATACAGATAAGAAATAGTAATTCAGAACATGGGTTTTTCAGTGCTGGACTTCAAACCAAAACCTGACAAACTTCATTAGACTACTATAGAAAAATTCAGAGTAGGTGGGGAAAAATGCTAATTAACTTATTGTACAGAAGGACGACTTATTTTTAAGTGTAGATCTATATAGCATAAGAAAATACTCAGCTGATCCTCTCTGCCTTTGCTGTCAAGAACATACTTAACGTGACCCCCAACTAGCCAAGAAGAAAAGCAGATCAACAAAAACACATGCATACATGACACATCTTTAAGAGCTCCAGTTACCAATGAACACAGTACTTCTGTCTTAGTACTACTCTTAAGTGAGTACCCACATAGGTCACACTTCTTGTAAATTCACAAGCAACACATCACTAAGCAAGGAAAATTCTCAGAGCAAAATTCAGCAGGGGTTAGCACAGACTTTCCAAACAAAGTATGTGAATAATACAGTAGTATTTAGTAAAACTAGCAGCTTTTATTGTGAAATTCATGTATATAATTAAATGCTATTGTTGAAAAAAAAGCACGCCATCTTCTATGTAGGCAGGCCAAAATTGTCTCTCAGATGCATGTGACCTTTTGATCTTCTGGCAACAACATGTCACACAATTATGGGTACATTCTGAATGGCTCTTTATATAAAAATGATACAGTACAGAAGACATCAAAAAGAATAAAACTGTTTCATGATGAAATAAGGGTCAATCAAAAATTCATTTAAAGCAAAAATCAGGCTAGTTAAACTAAAAACTAACCAGCTGAGAAGATTGTTTCCTGTGTGCTTTTGGAAAGAATTCTCAAACAATTATCAAACTGATAGCAATGTTTACATTTAAATTCTTTAATATGTTTATTATTACAAAAGTATCTGTAACAAAACATGTTTTAAAATACACTTAATAATTACATCGTTTTTAAATTTTAATAGCATTTGGTCCTATTTTAGAGCTCAGTGGCTTTCAAGCTTTTTTGAAAGCACAATCCTTTACTTGTTTGTCCATTATAAGGGGACTGGAAAACCTAAGCAGCAAGAACATCTTGTGCTTGAACATTTCCTGGTAACTCATGACTCCCTTTGAGCTCCTTATTATTACCATTACAGCTTCCACATAAATCACACCCAAAACGTTAGAAAGTATTCGCTCTTAAACATTTGCATTAAGATGTTGAGAAAGATCTCTTACCAGATCTGTCATTAAGTCCTTGTTGCAACAATTTTACTCTCTGTGCTATTGACAGTGCTCTCATGTGAACTTTTTCTGACAAAACCTTAAAAAAATTAAGACATTAAAATACATTTCTACAAATTATAACAACTGCATTCATTAACTACCTGTGGTTTTAAATTCAGTTCTATCCCTCCACAGAAGCCGTAAGTCAGTAAGACCCTGTAATACCTACACCATCAGCATTGTACCAATACATTAACAGATTCTTATGCATGGAAGAAAATGTAGAATAAAATTAAGTAAGAATGAAGTTAACAAATAGCTTAGAAGCTTGGCAGCTCCACTTGAATGCAACACCTGGATATGAAAACTATTCTTTAAAGCTCCAAGAGTAATGAATACCTGCAATGAAATGACGGAAGTGTGTACTTTTCTTAAAGCCTAACACAGAGATTCAGTTAAAAAACAGGATATAATCTACGTTAAGAAAGAACACAAGATGGTTCTCTGTGAAAAAAATTAAACATTTTATTCTGAAGATCTTGCCTAAGATGAGATGCCTGCACAAGAAATATACATGGTAGCACACCTTCTTGCCCTCACCTCTACATGTAAGCATAAGTAATGGTTGATACTTCTTCAAAACTGGAATACCAAAAATAAGCAGGTTTTTTTACACTAGTAGATCCTAACTTTTCTTAATTACCTATTACATAATAACAGAGAAGAAAAATTGCTTCATAATCACAAAATTCACACATAGAAAACAAGGGATTGTATACATAATTTATGCTTTCACTGTCTGATCCTGAAGAGACAAGTCCTATCACAAAAGTAATTTCTATCAAGCAAGTTCTGCAGTCAAGTTCAGGGGGTTTAACTTTAAAACCTGTATTAAATCATCCCCTCAAAATTCTGGTAAGTGAAAATAAAATTATTTAACCATTCTTAGTGTTTAACCAGTGAAGTATAACAAAAGATTTAAAGACTTTTTCCTAAGTCACTCTTTGAAATTAATATTAAGTGATCCAATTTACCTCATATGCCAGCTTCCTGACAGCTTCCTTTATATCCATAGTACGGCTTATAATTTTTGGCAAAGTCCTTGCTGATGGAGCAATGCATGACAGCACTGCACGCCTCACTTCTGAATTTGAATCATTTTCAAGCAATGTGTTGTAAACTGAAAGTAAAATAGTCATAATAATGTTTTCATAAGAGTTTGAAACATTACAGAAAAACAGAAAGTACTAAATAAAAAAGAAAATTCAAAAGAGAAAATCAAAGAAACTCAAAAAGAAAAATCAGCAGCCATTATTAAAAACCCTCCTCCACCCCTGCATAGCTCATACAAACTTAGGGAACAGTTTAGGATCACAAACCCATGATTTTACAGCAAATACATGCTGAGCTATGATCTCAAAAGAAATTCAACTACGACAATAATATTTGCAATTGTAAGTAGGAACTTCATTTAATAACTCTGAAAACTGCTATTCAAGATCCCACCTATAAATAACCACTTTGTCATTTACTGGACAACAAAAAGCTTCCAAATGTTGGATCCTTAAGACCTCTATTCACTAGCTATACATCCTCATTACCCTTGAGGTGGATCCTCACATTTTCCTATACAGGGAAAACTGCAATCTCCTACCAAATATCAAATAGTAAATCTCTCTAACATAACGCTTTTTGTTATGTTCTTGACCCTTCTTCAAAATTAAAAGCAACAACAAAAATAATTTAATCAGAGAATACCTCAATTCACATTCTTGCTCTGTGAGATAATGTTTGACTATGGAATTTATGTGCTCCTAAATAAGCAACTTACAAAGAAATAGTTAGAAAATATAATTTCAGAGAAGGTACCTTAAAAACAAAAAACCCCCAACTAAGTCTCTTCACAAAAGACTGCGTGTACAGTTTAATCAGGGAACAATTTACGTAACAGCTGAGCTGGTACAAGCCTACAGTCCTTCTACCTTAAAGCAACGGAAGTGGAGGCTTAGTCAAAGAAACACACAAACAGCACAAAAACAGCACCAAGAAGCCTGGGTTCCAGAGGTGCTGATGTCTTAAAGAGACAAAAAAAGCATACATCAACAGTGTCAGTAATCAGTTTGCCACTCAAGAGGCAGACAGCCATAATTTGAGACAAAATTCATTTTTCTATTATCATCTCTATTCCTGTAAGTGTTTTTGCACAAATTCAACTCATCCTTAGAGGGTAAGAACTCCATCGCAATTCACAACACGCCATTATTCTCACCATCCTTCAGCTCATAGAGTAGCCTGAGCCCAGTAAGATTTGGCTCTGGGTCTGTCATTTAATCCCCAGTGGATCTCTCATTCAAGCAGTTGTCTTTTCCCTTTGAACACACATAACTCTTGCACCTACAACCTACCCTAGCAAAGAGCTCCACAGTCTACAAATTATTACAAGTATCATAGAACGGGTTGGATTGGAAGGGACCTTAAAGATCATCTAATTCCAACCCCCCCTGCCACGGGCAGGGACACCTTCCACTAGATCAGGTTACTCAAAACCCTGTCCAACCTGGCCTTGAACACTTAACACCCCCTTGAACACCCTCTGAGATTTGTTTACTCAGTGCCTAAAAAAATAAAAATTCTCCAAAATGTTTTAAATTAATGTAAATCAACAAATGTTCTTAGACAAAAGGAAAAAAAAGTCGATACTACTTACTGTTAACAACAGGACAGTTTTCATCCTTAGGATCTTGAAGTCTCGACAGGGCCAAGACAGCTTGAATTCTCACGTTCGAAAATTTATCTTTAAGTCTAATCAGCATAGCTTCATTAATTTTATCAAATAAGTCATCATCAATCTGGGCATTCTCTGGCATATTTCCCAAAATCTTATTAACAAGCTGACATGTTCGAAACCTAACCGCATGGCTGTTTGCATTGTGAGACTTGGGGAAATGGAAAAAAAAAAATAATTCTTACAATCACACTTTTCTCCTTTCCAACATAAGGCTATTAATATGCACATGTAAATAGTTAATATTCTATACAGTACATGAGTTACGCACTTCTGTATTTCAAAAGCTCTTCCTATTTAAGTTTATTTTTACTGAGATTAAAAAGTCACAGAACTGGAACACAATTATGGCCCATCATCTATATCGGTGGCACTTTACATAATTAGCAATGCCTTCACAAAGGAAGAAACATGTTCATCACTCAGTGTAGACTACAGTACATTAGCTAATTTAGCACTCTGCCTCCATAAAACACTAGAAGACAAAGAAAAATATTAGCAGTGATGACTAGTGATCTTGGCCTGACCAATAATTTTTCCATGTCAAAACATGCTATAGGAACCATTAATCTTCTTTCTCTATAACACTTGCAATAAGTAGAATGGAATAATACATATGCCAGCCATACTTGTATTAAAGATCTTTTAATATTTTTACTTATCAGAGAAACAGTACAAATTCATTTCCATAACAGTTCCACAATTTCAGACTTACAAACGCACCTATAGTAAAACCTATAATGACACATCTGACAGCCAAATAAGAAAACAGTTTATATTTTCCCACGAGCCTAACTTCTAAAATCCAGTTGTGGGGTTATTTGGTGGAGTGTGGCGAGGATTTGGGGGTTGGGGGCAGTGGTGTTACTTGTAAAGCACTAGTTGTGCCTTGCTTTCACTTTTTAAATTCTAGTTTCTAGGTATCAACTCCAAGAGCCAGCAAGTTTTCCCTACTGCATGAAGTTTCTATTTGTTAAAGATTTAATAAGTGTTACTGTACCTCAAGCAGAAAGTTAAACACATAACTCAGAAGTGAATTTTCTTCTCCCTCCTCACTACCATCCTCTTCCTCCGCTTGATAAAATGAAGTAACAAATTGAGCCACAAAATTGATCACTTGTTCCACTGCTGGTTCCCGTCTGTAGATTATCATAGCATACTTAAGAAAATGAATGAACTTTTCATTAAAGTCTTCCTTATCTTCCAACTGGGAAAAAAAAAAAGAAAAATCAAACCTTAAGAAAGATAACTACCCGGTGCATCTTTCAAAAGTAGTACCATACAAAAATAAATAGTTTTATAAATTGCAGCTTTCATTTCAATTTTTAAAGCGCTAAAGCCAGCAGGTAGAACACACCCGCTGCTTTGCCCTCCTCACTGAATTTTAACTCCTCAGCGGGCATGCATCTTGACCTCGGGGCTCCATTCTGGAGTTCACATTTAGCTGTTAACAGGTTTCAGAACGGCAATCTACACCCTCATCCATTATTACTCTGCCAAACCTGCTTCTCGGCTATCCAAACACCTTCCAGCAACATCATTAATACCTACTGTGGGCTGTTCTTACACGCATGTTCGCAGGAGACAACCGTGTATAATAACAGCGTAGGGGTTGGGATTTTTTGTTGTTTTGTGGGGTGTTTTTTTTTTAAGTCGTAGGGCTCTTCTTAAGCATACTGGCTTCAACGCTTGCATTAGAGGGGAAAAAGGCCGAAGAGGGCCCCTGACCTCTGAAAGAAACGCAGAGCAGTTGCTGGGCGCCCTGCTCTTCCCCTCAGCCCGGCCGAGGGCGGGCGTACCTGATTATAGGTGTTCTTCAAAGCCACAACAAGTTTCGCGTGGTTCTGGTAAGGCTTCTGAGCCAGCTGAAAAGCTTCTTTGATTTGCAGAAGCTTCTTCTTTGCTCCCATGGCTGCAGAAGAAGGGGACGGTCCCGTAACGACTCCCCTCGCTACAGACTCCGGTAGCGCAGAGCCGTCCCGGGAAGGCGGAGAGCCGCTGCTCCCGCACAGCGCCCTACAGCCGCTGCTCAGGGCGGTCGGCGCGCCCAGCGCAGGCCGGCCGAGGCTCCCGCCCCGCGGCCAGGCCGCTGCTCACCTCCCGCTCCGGCCACGGGGCCGCCCCGGGGCCCGCCCGCCGCCAACGGCCGCCGCGCTCGCGCCCCGCTTCAAACTCGGCGCGAGGACCGCTCCCGGTCTCGCGAGACACCCGCGGGCGGGAGGGCGCGTGCTCGGCGCCGCGCGCTGGAGGCGGGGCGGGGGTTGGGCCGGGCCGCGCCGCGCGGCTGCCAGGGCGGGCAATGGCGGGCGGAGCGCGCGGGGAGCGCCGCGCCGCCATCTTCCTCTGGGGGGGAGAGAGGGGAGAGGCAGAGGGCAGCGGCCGCCGCGGGGGCCTGCCGGGCTGCCGCCGGCTTCGTCTCCGCCTCTTGGGGCGCGCTCACGGCAGGAGCGGCTCTTTGAAAGCGGGCTCAGTGTCAGGCCTGCCGCGGCTGAGGAAAGGAGTCGGGCCCGAGGATTTCTGGAATCTGTGTTGGTGCAAAACAGTTGAATAAGCCTGGCAAACTCTGCTGCTGCCCTTAGCCACTATCGCAAAGTCCTCTCCGGACGTGATCGTTGGAAAAAGGAGTACAGTTGCATTCTGTAAACGGGAGCCTTACGCTGAAGCAACTAGGGTAGCAAACTGAGAAAGTTCAGCCTCTGTTTAAAAGTAATAAAGCCCTTTGAAAAATGGTCATCCAATAAGACAAAAAAAATGCTCTGCTGCTGTATCTAGAGCAAGGTATGTTTGCCTATTTTAAAGTTCACCTTTGCCTATTTTAAAGATCCAGGCAACAAAGGGGATTAAGTTCACTAGATAACTGGTTAAGTAACCAGTTACTTCACTCCCTGGATGAACTAACTACTTAAGCTGAATCCAGTTTGCAGACTGTGTTTCTTACTGAAACATCCTGTTTTCGGTCAGCTGTAAGGAGGTTGAAAAGTACGGGTACTGACTTGTTGGAATGCGTATTTGTGTTCCTTCCAGACTGAATCTTTTACTAGGGGAAATTTTCCCAAAATTTTCAGGCATTTCTTGTGAACCTAATGTTTTCGCAGAAATCCTTTAACGAGTAGTAAATTCTGTATTTCGTTAAAAATAGGAAACATAACAGCTCAAACTGCAGACATGTTACAGGTTACAGAACATACTATGAGACAGGGAATGATGTTTAATGAGAAGCAAGGCAGGGGATAATTAGCTGAGGGAAAACATTCTGAGCATGTATTAATTACAGAGTTATAGACAGCATTCAAAAATGTGAACAGACACAATTAACTGTGGACACTAGGAACTTGAGGTATTTGACACCTATGTGTTTGGACTTTAAAAACGGTGTCTGATTACCCCAAGTGATGACAGTTATTGAGTAAGGACAGATGACATAGCATCAAATGACAGTAGCTTAAACAGGCAGAACCCGTCCTGAAGAAGGGTCATTTTTTGTTAAGGAAAAAAAAACCCCGCCTAACAAATAAAATAGATAAGCACTAGGGGTCAGTCTTGTTCTGGATCTGAATTTTTTTCGGTGTTTTCTTTACAAGACGATTTTTATCAACAAATTAATGGAATTATTTTATCTTTAAAATTGTGTCAAGGATTATGGGGTATATGAGATGTATGTGAAAAATGGAGGGCAGCAGCAGGAGAAAAGAGTTCTAATTTACAGTTAAAAATACATTTTATAATCATTTATACATGTGGCAGTTTTTTTCCTGATGTACTGTACTACCATACATTTGTGTATGTTTAAAACAGATACCTGCTTTTTAAAGGGGAGTCGTTTGTATTTTACATTTACTTTTAGAATTTATGTATCTGGCCTAATCCCTTTCTGGTCCTAGAGAGTAAGAAATGGATTCTATATGCACAATAGTAACATAGAATCTTGTATGTTAACTTTTTTCTAAAAGTTCTTATTTTATGTGGGAGAAATAATCACTCTACAAAAACACTATAATCAACAGCAAATCCTCAATGAGTTGAGTTTTTTGTAAGGTTATATTTTCTAGGGAAATACAGTGTGTAACTGTCTTTCTATTTAAGGTATTTTTACTGGACAAGTAACTTCATCTAGCTTCTTTCCACTGCAGGAGTCTGTGGAGAAGTGGATGGAAAAAGGAAGAGAAGAGTAGGTAAAACTGTGTGATTCTTGTGGCTTTAAAAACCTGGGACTTTCATTTTAAGTGAAACTAATAACGCAAATGCAATTATTTTTGATTCATATATGTTTGGCAGCCCATTTGTGCCTACCTGAATCTCAGATCTACAGGTAAGGATTTTCCCTGTTGAATACCTTGTAGTCCCTTATGATGGATTTAATCCAGGATGTGAGATTTATTTTTTCCAGTCTGCTTTTTAAATACTTCTGCTAGGCTTTGTATTTCTAGGTAGAAATAGAAGTCAGGCTTCTGTTACGGCAAATGGAAGAAGTCTAACCCAGTTAGACATACTGGCTTTCAGGGTAAATATCCCACAAGGATCAAGATTCCCAGCGTCATGATTGGTACTTCATGTGTAGGTATATAATGTTCTGAAGTAGGATCACAGATGTTGGCCATTCAGACTTTGCTCCACACACAGGTAACACTCTTCCTATGATACCAGATACTTTGTTCAACTGATAGAGGTGTTTGCTGTCATAGATTTTACAGGTTATGTTTGCAGGTGTTGACTGCACTAATTAGTCTTAATGGCCCCTGGCCAGCCTCACCTGGGATTTCCAGTCACACCTCCTTGCTCATGGGCCCAGGAACCCCATTTCAGCTTAGGCCTGGGTCTTCAGTCCTTTTCTGAGCTAACTTAGGGCTTAGTAAGGGCCAGCTACTTCCTGAGGGAGGGATACAATGACTGACTGGGCTGACAAAGATGTCGCTAGCAGCACAGGCCCAGAGGTTGTGGCTGGTGAGTGTCACAGTTTTTTCTGAAAAGGAAGGGAATGATGAAACTCAGAACCTTGGATGGTGCTGCAGGCTCTGGAGCAATGTGTGCTCTAATAATGCAAGCTTTTTTCCTTGTCCATTGAAGTAGTGACCTTACCTGCTATGCTACAGTCTACTACTAATTGTCTCTCTCTACGTCGGACTCCCTGTTCTAGGTCCTTTCTCTTTCCTTTGTCAGTCCTGTTGTGTGTGCAAATACACAGTGCCACAGGGTAAACCAAACTTGCTGCATGCCAGTTACTTTGTGGTAATTTTAGATGTAAGTCACTGGGTAAAAAAAGGGAAGTTGTTGCTACCCCGTTTAGTAGGTGTTCAAGAGCTTTTATAGCTGATGTATCTGGTTGGTTCCAGTTTCCATATTAAAAATATACACACATATATATTTTAATATTAAAAATACATGTAATTGGGCCATCATTTTGCAGTAGTAATCAGAAGCTCCGTTCACTACATTTCTCCAAAACTTGTGTATATGTAAGTCAGCTATAAAATTGTATATATATTTTTGAATAGTTACTGGGTTTAATCAGTGAGGAAATCAGTAACACTTCTGGTGGTTTTTGAATTGGACTCTCAAATCCTCTTTGTTTTATGAGGTGGGAAGAAATTTAAATTATAAAGTAGTTATATATAATATTTGTGTATATATATAGATAATATATGTAATTACCCAAGATGTACCGTGGCAGAACCACTTTATACTTGTCCTTTTTCTTGCATTCAATCCCAAAACAAGCTTTATTTGAAGTAGTATAGTGAATTAGGTGAGTGGGATAGCCGCTTTTAAGAGTCTTCTATTTTTATCCTTATTTCCTTTTTTTTTTCCTGTGAGTAGGAAAAAACAGTCCCAGAATTCTGTGTTCTAGGGTAAAAAAGCTACTCTAGGACCAAAATGAGTTTAAGTGGAGATCAATAATGGGGATAGTGTTTATTAATTAAATTAGAATCTCACTTAGGGATGCATCTTCCTTCACTGAGACACTAACTTGAGAAGTTTTAAATCCATTTTATTGATACAGCTTTGTAATTTGAAACGTAGAACAACAGTGTTAGTCATTAACTGTCATATCATTTTCAAATGTAAATTTTATTGGACTGCAAAAGAGGAGTATAGTGTAAATCTGGGGGATCAGTTTAACTTTTCTCTCATGTATTTAAAAAAAAAATCCAACTGACTTCAGTACTACTGGTATCCAGACAAAGAGTGGAAAAATTGGGCTCTGTATTCTGTTTTGGGAAAGCTATTTGTAATATGTTATTTAACATTTGTAACAGAAATATCTCCTTTGTGTCTTGAAATTTAGGGGGGTGTGGATCTTTTAGTAGTAACTAGTCGGAAGATTTCAGAAGCTATATAGTCTGCATATTCAACAAGAAGGAGGTACCAAAATTGGAAGGCTTATGGTCTTTTACTCATATGACTTATTTTTAGTCATATAAAAAGGAAATTACTTAATGCACCTGAGCAGTAAAGTTATAAACCTGTGCACAGTTATTTAGCTTATAAAAACTGTAGCAACATGACCACCTTCTCTCATCATTTACTTTAATGCAGCAATAATAATTCAAGCAGAAGTGTGTGTGTTTTCTGTTTAGACTTTTAATTTTTATTTTATACTGTCTTTGCCATATACGACCTAAGTTCACGAACATTCTGTAATCTACTTATGTGTTCCATGTGGTTCTTGCAAAACCCAGGATGTATATATAGTACACACTTAAAATATGCTTTGTGATGACCTTGCATTGTCGTCTTATCTATAGGTGAGCCCTAGATCATTTAGAAGAAAAATAGGTCAAATTCTCATTGAAACTTCTGTCATTATATGGTGAAGTTCTGTTATTGAAAACTGGAGGAGTTTTTGATAGTGGAACTAATAAACTTGAGTCACTTATAAATTTATGTTCTGTGGTTGCATTTTCTGGTGCATGAGATCTGATTGAAGCTTTTCCAGTGTTTGAAGTATTGACTGCCAGATCTTATCTGGACTCAGAATACTTTAACAGTGACAGATTATGTTCTGTTGAAACACCGTCTTGTACCAAAGCCTCAATTTTTTCGCTCTAACCCCCCAAAATACATAAACAGCCTGCTTGAAAATATCTCAATGGTTTACTCCTTTCCCAGTGTACCTGAAGATCTATGCGGCTCTGCTCTGTCTATGCCTATGAAAGTGTCTCAAGTCTCTCCAGCCATGCATTCAGGTCCTCTGCTGTTCAGTAGAAAAAAAAAAAAAGAATGTTACTGTCTGTCTAGTAGAGTGATAACCCAAGTAACTTAATGTAGGTACTTCTAAAACCTTTTGCATTTTTCTTAATTTGCTTTCTATTTTCAGTTTTGTTCTTTTTCTGAGGAAACAAGGTGCTAGGAAATTGCTCTAGCCCTCTGTGTTCTCTTGATTGTCCTAATAAGCTTGTCAATTTTATCAATTTTTATACACAATTAAGTTCCTACACTTTTTTTTTTCCCTCAAATTGATGACCATGTAGAGAATCAAAGAATCATATAATGGTTTGGGTTGGAGGGGACCTTAAAGATCACCTAGTCCCAACCCCAATGCATGGGCAGGGACATGTTTCACTAGATCAGGTTGCGCAAAGCCACATCCAGCCTGGCGTTGAACACTTCCAGGGAGAAGATATTATAACCGTATTAACTGAGTTAAACTTAAGTGTGAGCACATGTCTTACCAGATACCAGACAACTGACAGCAGCACATCCTTACACCCTAGTCATAGAAGAAGTTTTAGTTATAGGCAGCAGCACCTTGGATACTAATGCCAGTGGATGAAGAAACTATACATAGTCATGCCTGTGTGCAAGGCTCCGTTTCTTACCTTTTCTTATTAATGTTCTGTCTGGGATAAACTTACCTTCCCTGCTTAGCATCTCCCAGCAACTGTGACCATCTTTGTTTTCCTTTCTGGCCTTTCCCTTCTCCTACACCGTATTTCTCAGTGTTCATTTCCTCTCGCTCCTGGAGTAAAGATTCTTTCTGCCTCCCAAGATTCAGAGTCCCTCCTTTTCTCCCAGCAATTAAAGGGTTTGGTTTTGCTGTCCAGATGTTCTTACCTCTTCTCACTCCTCTCCACTGCTGCAGGCATTCTTCTTCTGCCCTGATCTTTTTCCTCTTGGAGTGTTTATTCTTAACAGTGCTTTCTTTCTTTTTGCCCTCACGAAGGATTTTCCTTTTTCACTGAGGATTTTCCCTTTTTCCTTTTGCCCTGCCCTCAGCTGGCACCAGATGTCTCCTTCCCAATTCTGATCGTCCTGAGGAAGCTCCTTTTCAAACCCAGCATTAGCGAAGTGGAAGCTTCTTGCCCAAAAAGGACAGAAAGTACTGCCAGGAGGTGAGATGGGAAAACTGCCTTACCTGCATGGGGAAGAAGCAGCCTCATGTTCCCCCCTAGCTGGCTGCAAGCCAGCGTCAGCTGAGATGGGGCCCTCAGCCTGCTCCATGGGGTCTCTTGTACTGGCTGCAGTGACACATCAAAGGGGTGTCGAGCGACCCTCAGCTTCTCTTACCTGTTCTTTCTCCCTTTTCTTTTTCTCCACCTCTCTGACTTCACTCTACTTTGCCTTCTCCTCCTGCCTCTTTCTCTTCTAGGCTTGTTTGAACGTGCTCCTATTTTCGTCTCACATAACACTTCACTATTCATCTTTAAAAATCCCATTATATTTAAAAATCCCAACGGCTTGCCCTTTTTGTGCCTTTTTTTCTAGAAGCCTGTCTGTCCTTTTTGTTTTTACATGTAGAAGCCTGATCTCTTTGAAAACAGGGAATGACTTGCAGATGAAAAAAAAAAACCTGTCATACTGTCAGTTTTCTTCTGGCACCTTTCCAACGCCTGTAAGTAACTGAGGGAACTGCCCAGTGTGGATAAGGCAGGCGGAGCAGATCCTGGATGCGGCTCCCGGGCTCAGCGTGCCTCTCAGCTGGAAGAACTGTTCCCTTCTGCTCAGCACAGCAGCGAACATTGAACAAGGTTTTCTTCGTCACATCATTGGTCCATTCTGATTTAGAGGACTGCCAGATTAACAGAGTTTATGAAAGGTGCCAACACCATTTTCTCTGATGACCTCCGCAATCCTTTGGCAGCCCAGGAAGGCAACATGATTTAATCTGCAGACCATCTCTCTAATGGATCCCCGGCAGCGCCTGTGCTGCCGCCTGCACGGCTGGCTGGCTCAGCGTCTCCTGAGCGGGAATCTGCAGCATCCACCCGCTGGCACCTTCTCCTGGCGGAAGCTCAACCGCTTGAAGAGCAGGAGAGGGGAAAATAAAGTCCTAGTCAGGATGTTTGCACATGCTGTTCTCTGCCTCCTCGGCTGGGGGCTGTGCTGACAGGCTGGGACATCCGCGGAGAGCGGCGGCTGAAGTTCCTCCCGCGGCAGGGGGGGCGAATGCCCGCAGCGCGCCGGGGCAGGGCAGCGCCAGCGTCGTGCCACCCGGAGGGTACACAGGCAGACCTGACTGAAATATTTCGAGCCTAATGGCCTCCGGCATAAACAAGATTCATCAGCTCGGGACTTGCAATGGATCTAAAGCCGCTCGCAGCAGCTCGGCAGAGGAACGCAGTCAGGAAATGCACGTGAAAATGTGCAAGAAGATCGCCCAGCTCACTAAGGTAAGTCTCGCTGCTGCAAGCTTTCCCAGGGAGGTGAGGCTGCCCTGTCAGGGGTGACGGGGCTGGCTCGGAGCTGCGCCCTTTGATGGCCCCCCGTCTGAGAGGAGGGAAGGGAAAGGGCTCCTTTCTTACAAGACGGTTGCTGAAAACATCGGGGTGCACAAACTTGCTTTCAAACGGTTTCCCCGCGGGTGCTGCAGACCAGCCTTAGCGGGTTGCCTTTGTGGCTGACGATCGACGTCTGGCACTTAACCGTTCTAATCAGCGTGCAACAATAACTAGAAGCTCTGCGGTAACGTAGGGTTTGTCTGTGGGCTGCTCGGAGGGATTGCCGGTATCCGCTTTTTTCCCTGAATTACGAAGGCGGCAATTCATTTGCGTTTTATAGGTTCTCGAGTAATGTTGTCGCAAAGCTGCTGCCGAACAGTGGTGCTAAAGTACAGTATTGTCGTCTTGTACGTAATTGTTCCCAATGTGCATAAGTAGAGATACTTTAAGTGACATTTGTGAAAGACAGGAGTTGGAAAAGAGGCAGGACTAAATTATGTAGTATATTGCAGTAAAACTTTTAGTCAGTACCGAGTTACACTACAAAATATTTTGAACGTTTTCGTCACCCTGGTAAGAATAAGAGAAAATCTGTAGGAGGTGGCAGTTATCCTTTAAAGTATTTTTATGCTGCACCTTTGTCGGGGACGAAAACCTATTTCCTACCCTTGTTTACTAATCCAGTTTTTACGTGTTCTGTAACCTCACTGCAATTGGTCAAGACATTTTAGCAATGAAAAACACTGGCAGTGAAAAACACTGACTAAAAAATACAGGTTAAACGATGGGAAATCATTAAGATGTTTACGTTAGAATTGCTTAGTAGTCACAGTGCCATTATTCGTATCTGATGATGCCTGTATGTGATAATGTATATCATGTATGAAAACATACACAGGTGCTACCTATATTTATACATATACTTGCTATATTATACTTAGTGTACTATACCAAGACTTACTTTACGTGTGCTTTGATTGTATGTTTGTATATTTATATGTATATATTAAAAAGACCACAAACTGATCCTCACTTTTTGCCCATAAATGCACATATTACTCATCAAGGTATATTTTCATTTTGTAGTAATTGAAAGAAAACTATACAAATAAACATAACTTATTATTAATTTTGAACACAGATATGTTTGAGCAATTAAATCTGTAAAAATTCTTAGAAGCACTTTATTGATAGTTCCTGATCTCTCAACCACAGTGAAATGTCCATGAAAGAGGACTGTAAATCAGATTAAGATGTCCTGGGTTGTTCCCTTGTTTTCTGTCTGGTACTCACTTGCTATCTTTCATCAATTCTGCACACTAAGTAAAATTTGTCCATAAGTATCACTCAGAAAAAATCATAGTATTACCTTTTCTAATAGCAAAGCAATAACTGGGTCTCTGTTAATTGATAGCTTATACCTCACAGTAACAAGAGTTGAGGCGTCACCAGCTTCCTCTTTCTGGGTGATCCATTTCTCAACAGCAGACTTAAAGCATCTTGATGAGGTCTGTGCAAAGAAACACTTGTTCAGAATTGTCAACTCTCAGGCTAAATTCATTTTCTGTAGATTTCTGTGCCTTCCCGTTTAGATAAAGTGATTCTTTTTAAAGTCACTCTAATTTCAACTACGTTTTGAGGAAAAAATACCTCATTCCTTTCTGAAAACCCTGTATTACTTTATAAAGCTTGTCTTTGGATTGGGAAAGAAAGTTCTGCTATTTTAGTAGCAAAAGGGAGGAAAAAAGTGTGTAAAAGATCATGTTAAAGTTTTATTGCAGTGGTTTTTTCAGATGCTTTTGCTAAATCTCTACTGTTAAAATGTGGGTGGGGTGATTTCTTTTAATAGAATTCCCCCTCTGGATACTTCTCAGTCATCTGAAATAAAGATGACTTATACCTGAAGCTCAAAAAAAAAGCACTTCTGAAAAGCAAATCATTCTGTTTTGGAATGTGGCCTTTAAGAACCAATTTTCTCTGCAATAACACTACACATATAGAGAACTCATGGCAGAATTGGAATTTTAATCATAAGCTTTCCCTTCTAAATCCTGGGTGGACTAATGCTGTACCAACAGCAAACATCAGAGAAGCAAAATCAGAAACTAGATTAGCTGAAAAATGGCTATACAGAAGATTTGTTATAATAATTTTTGGCCCAGGAACTTTAGGAGCTCCCTTTCAAATCTCAGTTTTCTTGGCTTTATTACAGTTGGGATAATTATAATAAAATCCCTCCTAATTTTAAATTGCTTGTAACACTTTCCCATTTTAATCTAGTATGCAGTAGTGCTGTCTGTTGTACAGCTGCAACTTCCTGTCCCAGTGGTGTTAGATTTTCATTGATGGGGAGTTAATGAACTAATTACTCATCCACTCTGCATTGTGCCAGGAGAAATGAATGCAAAATGTTTAAATTAGGTGTAGGATACAGAGCTTGGCTTATATTCTGTTCCTTTGCTACGTAGTCAGTAGTGGCTGCCTCCTACTCTCAAAGGCGGAGGAGGGGTGTGCAAGGGCATCAACAGCAGAACCAAACTGGGTGAGGTGATCCAGTTTTTGTTGTTGCATGATGTGCTGATTACATTTTAAGACATAGGCTGGTACAGGGAATCACCATAGGTAATCAGGACAAAGAGATCCTGAAAGCTGTTCCCATTCTACTGCCCTGCTATTTCTGCTTTTGGAGAGGTAGAATATAGTAAGCTTTCATACCTTCAGTCGTGCATTTTTCTGTTCTGCACATTTTTGGCTGTAGCAGCAAAAATACAAACCTTTAGAAATGTTTTGTTTGCTTCGGGCAGCAAGCTACTCTTTTTTGTAGCCCATTTATTGGTATTTTTAGATGCCAGGCCCTTCTCACAAAGATAGACTTTTTCCTCTGTTGATATGTAGAACACATATTGCTTTTCCACGTTGGGCTATCACCATGAGCATATTTCGTAAGCTCAGTCAGGCTCGCTCTTCTGCTCTGCCCCCCTCTTTCTCCGAAAGTAAGGTGGCCTTTGCATTTCAAGGTGGAAGTGACCACAGATCCTTGTTTTACCATTAGGCATCTGTCTGCCCACGTTTGAAGTACACTAATGAAAACATGGCAGGGTTTTATTATTAATTGTACTTATTAGGTTTTGCTTTTAAAACCTCGGCTGACAGTGCTAAATGGGACAACCAGGTTTTGTTTTAAATATTTTTTTTAAAAAAGAAGTTATATTAAAAAGTGCAAACAGAAATTTTTTGTTCCCATGGATGCAGGTAAAAAGTTTAAAAGCCCTAGTAAGATTAGTGATTTTGGATGAGATCTGCCTAGGCCTTCTGAACTAAAATTATATAACACTGCAGCTATTTCCAGATGAGCTATGCTTTGATTTATGAACTTACAGAAATTAAACAGAAGCATTCTACTTGCAAATTGGAATGCCCATCTGTAGTTGTCATTCACATATACAAATCACACATTTATTTGTTAGGTACCTTTCTGCAATACTAGTGTGTTCAAATTAATAGGGACTTGAAGTTAGTGTTTTCTGGTAGCAGAATACTTTGTACCAGTAATTAAGGTTGGACTTCGCCATCAGTCGTGGGACCCTTGGCATGCAATTTTGTGCTAGCCAGTTCTTCGTTTTTCTGTCTAGCAATAACTTGGAGTTTAAAGTGCACTTTGGGTGTCACTGCCTGCTGCCTCAGGCTACGGATTTCTAACATCCATTGGCTATTACAGGATTTTCATGAGCTAACAGATTATCAGGACAGTCCTTTTTACTTGAGATAGGATGAGAAATGCAAATGAGCTCTGGAAGAGGAGTGCTGAGGAGAGTGGATCAACTTTCACTGAAAAGGCAGTGAGGGCAGGACTGGCAAGAACTAGATACGCTGCAGATATCCATGTTATTCAGGCTTCTTTTCGAACGTCTGCCAGTGGGGCTCAAACCTAACCTGCTGTTCTGGACTACACTTCTGGAACCAGGCCTAATATGAAAAACTAGGATGGCGATACTAGCAAGAGTAGATCATTAACTCAAACTCATCTTCTGTAGGAGTTCATCTGACTCTGTATTCGGAATTTTGGAGCCTTGTAAGAAGCACATTTTAAATTGCAGTATTTTTGGTCAAGTAGATTGTTAGTCAAAAAAATCAAGCAGTCTGGTGAAAATTTTGTGCATGTATGTTGGATACTGTGAATCTTAACAGAGGAAGAGAGTTCTGATGCAGGAAGAAGTTAATTGCTGGTAAAACACAATTAAGAACCTTTTTTTTCCTTCAGGGGAAAGAAACGCCAAAGGGGCGCAAGTGTGTTCTTCTTCTGGAAGCTGCAGCATAGTTCAGATGTTCCTTTATGACTCTTATGTGGAGGAGTTGAAAATATTACGCACTCCAGCTGCTTATCACCACCAGTCACCAGGAGGTTTATTGCACCTCAGCTCAGTCAACAGGGTACAAAATATGAACATTGTTTAATAAGCTTCAGTGGAAAATCAGAAAAATAAGTATTTCATTAGTTTCATTAGTTATTTAAGGATGTCTTTCAGTAGTTATTTAAGGATGTCTGACTTTTGTACAGAAATGTAGGAAATACATGCTCGTATTCAGTTCTATTGGTTTCACTCCATGGGTGGAAATTTATACAAGAATTAGCAAGTGACTCAGTATGTGTGTGAGGGCATAGACTGTTTACACCACTCCAGTGTTTTGCAACATGGCTGTATATTAGATCTTTTAACCTTTCCTGGTTTATTTGTCATTTTAAAAAATGTCTGATAGGTTTAGGAATGAAATATGATCAAATTCTAATGTCTTACTCTGGAAACACCTATCAGCTGAGCAACTGTAATGGAGCACTCCTGTTGTCTACTCATGTTTCTAGTTGAAGTATGTTGCCATTTTCACATAGTTTAAGTTTATTGACCTTATTTACTGTGATGTGTTAGTACTCAGTAACCAATGCTTAGAGTGGCACAGCTGATGTGCAGTTAGTTGTTATGCTACCAGAACTCTCCTGTGTGCTTCAGGCTTTTTTGATCTCCATTCTCTAGAGAAGTATTCAATATTCTACAGAAATAAAGAAAAATGGAACAGCATCAAAATTAGGATCATGCTTTTGGCGCAACAATATTTTTCCTTTGGGCAAGGAATATAAAAACTGGTTTTCATGTAGGCAAAGAGAAAGAATCTTTTTATAAAGCTGCTTAAATTGTGTAACAAGACTAATAGTCAGCTATCAGTATCCCCATGTACTTTATGATGTTATGATTTGTTTTCATTATTTTTATGTACAATTTTCTATCAGGATTTTAAAGCTAGTGTTATTTTTGCCTACCAGCTGACAAAAATGTGCAGACTAAGATTTCTCAACTTGTTGTCACTACGTTTTCCTTACAGAACTAAAAGGGAAATTCTGGATCATAAAATCCATGTGCAATGTCATAAAATTGTGTTGATCAACTAGTCAAAAGCAGTATTAAAGCCAGTATTTCTGAGGAAGAAGCCTAGAATGTTGTTATTTCGATGGCTAGCTGTCTGACTACTGTCTTCATTGTATATTTTTATAGCTCCAAGATTTCTTTTCTGAGCAATACCCGATTCTGTCAGTGTGTATGGAAAGTTTAATTTGCTCCTTCAAAGTACATTATATTACATTTATCTACACTGAACTTTGTCTTTTTACCACTGTGTTTGTGAGGATCCTCTGCAACTCCTATAGTCATCTATCGCTTTTAACATTAACTTATTTTTCAAAATTTTAATGGATGTATTCATTAGGATAGCTGCTAGTACAGCTCTCTAGAGACTCTATTCATAACCTCCAGTCTGAAAACTGACTACTCAGAGAAGAGAATATCTTTAGTCATAACAAAATAAGAGCATGAGCTGTGTATTATTAGGATGAGAAAACTGCAAGGCAACTGAAATCTCCACAGCCCGAAGAACAGAGTGCTTTTCTTTTTTAAAAGTGTATACATAATAAACTGTGAAGAAAAAAGCAACAACCCTTTTGTTAACATAGTAGCGACAGAGGGTCTGTGACACTTTCACATGTATTCCCACTGTTGAATTTGCTTACAGCAGTAAAGACCTTAAACTTTGGTGCCTCCAGTAGTAGAAACTGGGATTATTAATTCATGGATACCTGAGGCATTTGGTGGGGTTTTTTTTTCTTAGTTAGCAAAGTATGTAGAACATAAAGAGAAATCCTTTTAAATTTTTAAAATTCCTCTATCAGAATTTTACCTGTAAACTACAGGAGGGTAAGAATTTGATCCAATCTGTATAATGCTTTAGTCTGGAATAGGAAGAAACAGGGCTTATTTTATCATAAATCTACATTGAAGGCAAAACCTGCAATAAACATTGGGTTTTAAATAAATTGTAGTATTTGTTTCCACAAAAAGATGTATTTGGTTGGGAAAATCGGTTTCACCCTGGCCTGTAATTAAATCAATGATTCTACAGTTTATATGT
Source organism: Athene noctua (assembly GCF_965140245.1). NCBI lineage: Eukaryota > Metazoa > Chordata > Aves > Strigiformes > Strigidae > Athene > Athene noctua. The sequence goes on along the minus strand of NC_134040.1, from coordinate 17,897,123 downwards.
GTAAGATTTCCAAATTCTACTGTATTTAATGTAAGGAAACACTTTGGAAAACAGGAATCAAATGAGAAACTACTTGACAGATTTGTTTACGGCTTTTATTGTAAAATTGTAAAATACTGCTTTATCATAATCAGTAAAAGATTTTAAAAGATACTTTGAAAGGATAAAGTTTCATATAAATATCTAGAATCATATAAAAACCCCAAACCAGCTCTTTAAAAGTATTGAACGTATGTCTGCAATTTTACACTCCTTAACGATCTTCAAAAATCTGGGATGTAATGAAACATTTTCACAAAATTGAGTGTTATTTTGGCAAATGAATTCTGTCACCACTGTATTTAGGTCTGATTAATGAGATGCATAAGCTCATAATTTTGAAGCATAATAGAGATCAAACTTCTGGGATATAAATCTGTCAAGCTCTTCTATAAGTTTTAGATATGTAACAAAAACCAGACACCTAAATTATCAGTAAATTAAATGGAAATAAGGCCTTTTTATTCCTTCTATTGAGACAGAATTGTTGACTTCACTTCTGTACTAAAAATTCACCTGGACTACAATGACCTTAAAATGGACAAGCAGGGGGCATAGTTATAAATGTAGCTTGTGTCAAACAAATATTCAATTTCTTGCATGTTATCTATCTGAAACAGCTTCATAAATCAGAGCTGAACTCATTCAAGACTGTAAAACCCTAAGATTTATGGGGATATTTGAGATCTTAGAGTGACACAAGAATGTCACCAAGACAGAGATTTCAAATGTTGAAAAAAAAAGACTCTGAAATCAAACAATTTGTCCTTTCTGCCTGTCTGCGTGTGTGTGTGTTGATTTACATTGCTTTATTGATAAATAAGCATAATCTTTTAAAGTGTTTTCATCTAGTTCTGTGGTTTTTAAGAGAGAAATTTTACCTAATTTTAACTTTTATGAAAAATAATGTGATCCTCTCAGACAGCATGTGGATATAGCTCAACCTGATAAATACTCTCAGGATGAATTCAATTCACCTCAGGGAGAACAAAGAAATAGAAATATATTCCAGGTAAATGTCATGCTCACTGATTTTATTTATTCTAGTTTTTAACTGCATACAAAATCTACACAAAAATAATAGTGATTTTTCTATTTAAGTTTTGCAAAATTATTTCAAAGTTATGTGGAAAAGGGTTTTGACAGATAAGGCACAACATGAGTCAGGAACTGTAAAAAAGCAGTTCATAACATCATATTGTAGGGAGGCAGGTGCTACAAAGATCTGGGCTAGAGCTTGCATTATTTCACATATTAATTAATAACCTGGAAGTAAAAATAAACAATGTATTAAAATTAACAGATTATACTAATTCAGAGGGAGTCATAAACACCTAAACAAGATGGAAATTAAAAACAAATCTGGATGGAAGACAAAATAAACTGTATTCAGTTTGGGGGAAAAGCTTGTTTGTCCAAAATCCTACATGAAAGCAGGTGTGCATGGTATCTGTATGCCCAACACCTGTTTTGATTTGTAAAGCGTTGCTAAAACAACATGAAGAGGGTATACAGAAACGAAGACAATATGAAGTGAAACATTAGGGCAGGATGGAGAGAAACCCCAGAGAACAGACTAACAGAGGAAAATTAATCCTTTTCAGCCTCTGAGAATTAAAACTTGTCTCTTCCCTCTGTATGGGACTCTCTCAGCTCTATAGAAGGAAGAGCTGGACAGTTGGGTAAGCACAAGAAACGTTAACAAAACAACCAGTCAGACACCTGAAGCCATTCACTACTACCTGACTTAGACACCTGTATTGGAAAGGAAAACATTTTCCTTTGGAGGCACCTGTCTTTTCCTGTTGACTAACCTACATTAGATGTGTAATGATTACATGGGTGATGTTAGGTGAGCCGAATCCCTTCTCTCTTATGCAGGAAAAATTCTTCTGAGAATGAAATTTATAGGGTTTTTCTTGGCATTTCCTTAAGTAATTACTAGTGGCTTCCTCTGACCTCCTTCTGTGGTAGCTGTGTTTTAGAAGAACCAGTTTCTCTCAAAATTTCCATGTCAGAATGGGACGAATCTTTAGTATCTCTACGGCTGTCTAGGAAGATATATTTCTTGAGATGCTGAGGAGTCACTGCTTACAACCAGAGTCATGGTAGGTGGATTTATGAGTAGTGTAAAGAGAGGGGATTAAAGTTGAGTAGACTTCATAGAACAGTTCCAGAAGTTTCAGTAATAAACTGCATGTGAGCTTCTCAGCAGAGGAGTATCTGTCTAAAATTAACTTTTTTGATTCTATAGTATATTTTTGCTTTGCTGAAATTATTGGGATGTGGTATTGGTGCCTTTTTTAGCACCTAGTCTGCTTGTGGAAACAGTCTTGCAATATAGTTTTACTTTCCCAATTCTTAAGTTGCCTGGAAATTATATTGCTTAGTTTATTAGAAATTATAAAATACAAATGAGGGACAGCTGGGTGTCTCTTTAGTAAAATTTAGTCCAGGGCTAATTTTATGTTTGATCACACTTTAAAGATCAAGTGCAATACATAGGCCACTGGAAGACTAAAAAATCATAAGGCAAATTGAAAAAAAACCCAACAAATATAAAAAAAAATTCCATGTGATTTTAAAGATACTTTTGTAATTTTAGCTTCTGAAACACTTCTGGATGTTTGGAATGCCAATTTTTTTAAGGCTTCTCTCATATAAAAACATAAATGGGTAATGTTATCAACAGCTGCTGCAACAATTTGGATGCATAAAATTATTTTTGTGCTTTCAGGAAGCAACAGAGGACACAAGGAGAAATATAAGACTTAGTTTAAGAGGTGCCTGATCATATGTTACAGTGGTCTCCTTCAGTTGAAATCAGCATAGGTGTAAAATTGGATCAGCACTGTAGCTAATCATAGCCTAGGCCTGTACCTTAGTTAAAAGATATTCTTCCTTATTCAGAACAAAGCATACTTATTAACTAGTAAATTACAGGAGCTGTTTTTATTTTCTAATCTGTATAGTTACAGTGACAGAAGAGGCTAATGGGTACAGAGCTTACTTTTAATAATTTCTCTGTCCTTTACTTTAAAAGAGACCCTTTTAAGACTGCTATGTTTAGATACCTCACTCTGCTTTGGTCTGCTTGGGAAGTAGACAAGACAGAATTCATACAAAGATAAGATATACTCCTACCAGGGAAAAGGAGCTAATGCAGTCAGCTGGCCTCAGTGAGCCTCTAGCAAGCTAAGTAGCAATTAAAACTTGTCTCCTTCCCTGCTTTGTTTAGGGTGCTGCCAGGAGTACCCTGTTTGGCACCCCCCTCAAGGGCCTCTTCTCATTCTAGTGATTTTTTTTTTCCTTTAGCCCTTCTCAGACAGGAAGGATTTGTGACTGCTAGCTTGAGCCTGAAGGAAGAACACTTATGATAATTTTCCTTTCTTTGATTCTTCTTATCATCCTCACTCCTCACCTTCTTTACGAAACTGTGTTTTTATTCATCTAGTAAAATCAACCTGCTAGAACCATTTTTTTCCATTATGATAGTCAGGTTCCCACGAGAGAAGTGTTTAACACTACTGTAGGAAGACAGAACAATCTTTTTTGGGTTTAATGCTTTAGCTTTGCCTTCACTGATGAGGTGCAGTTGAATATTTTCTTTTTTTATTTTACATCACCATAAAGAAAAGGAGAAGGTAAATGCCATTTAAATTTACATCATTTGGGGGATAAAATAGGACTAAGAAGATGTATTCATATTCACTGCACTGTTAATGTTCATGTGTATATGTGTATAATAGTGTTTTTACCGACCTCTCATAAATCTCAGTTGCTGTAAAATCAGTATAGTGTTTCCCGATACATTCATTCAGTTTTGGAGAACTGTAAACAGGCAGTAGCCATTGGTGTTATGTTAGTAACTGAAAGAGTAATGTAGTACTCTTTTCATCTGAGAGCAATTCTGTATTGTCAAACTGATCAATTTCAGAGCTGCTTTTAAAAAGCCGTTTATCAACACACCTGTTCAGAGGTTTATACCACATTAGCCAGCAGTATATACACTTGTAAAGTACAGATGCTGAAATAATTTTTCAGTGTTTTTCTTTCCAGCCCATAAAGTCACAGATTCATCTCACGTAACTCCAGTCTCTTAAATGAGGATGTGGAATAGGATATAGTAGCTATATTCAGTTGGGAGTGAAAGGCATGTGTGAGAGGCTTAAATTTCATAAAGTACAGAGAAGCTGCCCTCTAAAAATTAAATCTCTTAAGAAGGTTAAGATACTGAGGAATCAGTTTCAGCACTCAAACTTGAAGATTAAATTTAAGGACATGCATTTTCAAGTCAAAATTCTTCATTGTGGTTCTAGCCACTATTGAAAGGAAGTGTAGGAATAATAGAGTGTGGAGGCCAGTTTTTTCCATTCTTTAAGATAACTCACTTAAGATGTTGATGATGGTCTAATGCTCAGTGGAATTGGGGAAATCTCTATGATTAAGTCAGACTTAAGAGGAACCCAAATTCCACCATCAGCCTGAACACAACATGAGACAGGCAGTGCTGATTTACTAGATAAATTAGTCATTAAGAGTGGAAGTCTTTGAGTCACAAAGGATAGATACTAGTTTTGCTGGTGGAATGAAACACAGAAATGTGATCATCAACATCTTAGCTACTTAACTGAAGTGTTGCCCAAACTACCAGTTACTCTAAACCCATGGGCAAAACTAGTGTTCTCCTTGTAGTTTTTATGTCTGTCTCGTTAAGAAAGGTTTATAGAATGATTTTAGTTATGATGATAAGGAATCGGCTCAGTATCCTGCAACTATTTCTGTTTCAAAGGAAAAATAGTTTAAAATAACAGAGAAGAATTAACAACATGTAATCTAAGGGCCGAAACTATACATACCTAAATGTAGCCAGTGACTTCTTGTCTGCTTGTTTTCTGGAGTATGATGCTGTTACTCTCTTTCGTCACGTATTTATACAGAAATGTACCCAGGCCATGTTTTGCATTTGTGACTTTTTAAGATTTCTGTACTTAATTCTTTACTGCCAGGGAGGAAGTTAACTACACACAAGATATATTTGTTTGTTTGCTTTAATTTATGGATGACTGAAATTCAATATGTTATTCATATACAGATACCACAAAAAATGGTTAGACATAGCCAAGCAAATTCAGTAATTCCAGAGACATCCTCAAGTCTTACACAACACATACTACAGACTTGTGATGCTTATTGTTGTCAAGACACCTATTTCTCAATTGAGGCTTTCTCTGAGGAAATATTGACGATTACAGGGCCAAAATTCTAGTTTACTTAAAGAATAAGTTGTGACCTTGCTTCTGTATTTATTTATGTACTTAAGACTATTATTTTCTCAAACATTGTCTAGAAATCTTTTGATTAACCTCTGTGAGCTCAGGCCAGACTGAAAGCATCTGTCATAACTTGTATACAAATTCCAAACTTAGGTTTGTAGAACAGTAATTTTTCTCCAGAAAAAACCCCAGCCAACCAAACAAGTGGAAAACCTCCACGCATATGTTAATACACAGTGTGATGTTCCCCTTGAGTTAGATAACTATGCCCAGTAAAAACTGCATTAGGCCCCCTGTGACCCAATGGGTGCTTGAAAAGACAAGCATGTGTCTTTTTGAGGCAGTTACTATGTTTTGCAATTAGACTGTCTTGTAAGCTTAACATGCACGTTTACCAGTTTTGACTCTGAATTCTTCATTTCAATCTACTATGGGCTTCTCATAGCATTTTCTTTTTGAAACTATAGTAGTGTGCTTGTACAACAACTTCTGTGAGAGGTCTTTGGTGTATGTCATGAGTTATGGACAAAAGCCTGCTTGGAGTAATTTGTCTTATAGTCATGAGAATTCTGCATTTTGTAGAAGAAAATAAAACATCAAAAAGTTTAAAGAAATTGTTTTAAAAAACTGCTTTTTGTCATCAGAAGCTTGCTTGAATCTGCTAAAACCTGATTTCTGAGATTAATAGATGCTACTGAAGTGAGGAAAAAACCCCTATTGCCTGAACACTTCTCAGAATAAAGCCAGAAGCCGACTGCTGTCAATACCTGTCTTGAAATGCTGACCAAGCTAACTTGCCAGGCATATGGCTTCCAGGAGTGCTTCTTCAGTGGTGTTTCAGTTGAGTCAGGAGTGCAAAATGTAATCCTCCTTATAAACTTTCCTTTCATTTAGATCACAGAGTAATTTTCGTCCACATGAACTGGATGTCAGGACTTCAGGTTTTACTCTACAGATCTGTTACAGCTAGTCCCCGGCACTTGCAAATGCTAAAGGCAACGGGGCAGGCAGTCCTCCTGCACTGAAGGCTAGGTGAACTGGACTACAAATACAGAGTCAGGTAGAGAAGGGGCCCTGTTTCATTCCTTGTATCAAAAATCAAACTAGGGGCATGAAGTGACAACTTGCCAAGAATAACAAAGGAAATTTCTGACAAAAAGTGCAAATGTTGTTTCTTACAGTATTGTCTTCCTTCTCCGTAAGTTGTTGTGGTTTGTAATTGTCCCTTCTGTTCCTAGTGAAAAAACCTAACACCACAAAGAAACAACAACCAAAAAAGATTAAACAGTAGCAGTAATCCTCTTTTAGCATATAACACCTTGATAAATATAGTAACCGAATTCATGACGGTCATTTACTAGATACGTTAATTTCCTATTCTTTTTCTTGTTTTATAGGTGATATATGCCCTGAACACTAAGAATGATGAACATGAGGCTAGTATACAGGCTCTGAGAGAGGCTCATCAGCACATTCTTGCTGAGACAAGGGAAACAATTCTCCAGTGTAAAAGCAAAGCTGAAGAACAACAAGTGCTGAGGAAACGTATTCAGGCCCTTGAAATTACAGTAGAACACCACAAGAGACTAAAGGAAGAAGCCTTGGCAGAGTTAACATTGTGCAAGAAACAGGTGGAAGAGAAGGAGCCCAAAACAGAAGCAAAACAAGCACAGACAGTCCTTTCTACAAACATGGTAGATACAAATGCAGACTTTGAAAACAAGCTTCTACATTTAAATCAGCAGTCTGATGGACTGCTAAATGAATGCAAAGCATCTAGAAGAACAAATTTAGATAAAAAAGTAATTTTAGAGGAAAAATACGATGTGGAAGCACAAGCTCTAATAAATGAGATGAAAAACCTGAAGAGAGAGAACCAGAGAGCAACTGAAGAATATGCTCAGAAAACAAGTAAACTGCAGTCTTCTTATGAGGGAGAAAAAGAGGATTTCAAAAATGCTGTGCAGCAGTCTGGGATAGAAACAAAGAAGAATTATCAGCCAAGAGAAATGGAGCAAAGGAAGAGCTCAGAGGCTGAGGAAGGTTTTTTGCTGCAGCAGGTAAAGAAGCTGGAGGCAGACCTGGAGGAGAAAAGCCAGAAGATAAATGAGAGGAAGAAGCATTCCCAGAAGCTGAAGGAGAGAATTCAGGTAGAATATGAGACTGCAATCCTATCTCTGTCTATAAATAAAGTGCAAATTATCAGTTCTTCATGGGGAGGAGGGGTCTTAAGTATCATATTGAGTCAAATACTTTGTAACCACTAAAGCAGTTTTAGAGGCTTAGAGAAGAAATAGAAGGGATATAGTGCTGAGAATTTTAAAGAAAGAGTTAAGGTGATTAGGAGTTCTCATTAGGAAAACTCTGAACACTAGACTTTGTATTTGCTGAGGGAGGAGTGAGGTAAAATATGTCTGTTGACTGAACAGAGGTTTACCTTTCCAGCCCAGAAATGTGAACAGCAAGCAGGCACTGATGCTAGGAATGAGTACTTACAGAGTACATTCTCCTTTTCCCCTGTGGTTGCCAACAGCAAAGTGCATGGATATGAACAGGGTTAGATAAGAGACCTGAGCTGGCAGGTTAGGAATCGCGTGACTTGTATTGTATGACCCTTGCAACAGTGGCTTGTATTAAGTGACATTTAATGAAGTGTCTTTTACACCTGTGAAGCTTTATGTGCTGAGCCATGAGACTTTTACCCTTGGTCCTCACCTCACACTGCCTGTCTATCCTAGCTGGTGTGTGTCTCATACATGTGCAGCACAGCTCAGCTCTGCAGCCCCTTTCTGCTTAGTTGCATCATGTGTCAGATGCTGTTTCAGAGGTTGGCACATCATGGGCAATCTGCCATCCAGCTGCATTTGGTACATAAGGTCAGGGTGTGGGACAGACACTGATGAACTGTGCTGAAGCCAAAGCACCCAGCCTTGTTCTGTGCTCAACAGTTCCACTTCCTTCTAATACTATTGGTCCTTCCCACATAAACTCACCCATCACCTGTCCCCAACCATATGACAGCGGTTGTGCGTATTAGATAAGAAAACACCTTGAAGGTCTAGACTTGGAGTATTTCAGAATTACTATAGTTGTTTCCTGATAGGAAAGAAGATTTATCTCCTTTAGAGTCAGAGAACCCCAGAATTCTGTAGACAGCAGGGTCACCCCAGTCACCTGTGTTCCTCCAAGACAACTCTGACCGTTTTCACCATCTGCCCTCACATCTTCCCTGTCAGTATCATTTTGATGGTGCAGAGTTCTGAGCCTCTTTGAGGATGTTCTTTGAGGGAGTTCAGCCTTCAATACAGTTGCTGCCTTTTGTTTCACAGGATCAGAGGGTGAATTGACTATGCCTTCCCCAGCATTACTCAGACTCCATTCTCTGTGTGTAGATCTGAGCAGAACAACCTCTATCTTCTGTAGAAAAATGGAGAGGATATAACGAATAACAGAGGTGCAGATAAGCAATTTTTAAAAATTGAGTCAGGGAAATCTGTAATTTCTGTTTTAATAAGGAAAAGGGTCCTGGTTCTGTAGAAGTTTGAAGCGATAGAGGGGAAGAGGGAAAGTAAGGTCCTGATTTCTTGTGGGTACTTCAGGTAACATTCAGGAGAAATGAGGAATGGAGGCATGAGAATTTATGCACGTGGTTTACTGTTCTGACTTACTGTATAAGAAATGAAGTCTTTTACGAATAAATAATGTATTTATACATGCTAATGATACACGTGGTATCATTAGCAATGCAATTTCTAAATTCAGTATCAGCATGATAAAACAGAAATATTTTCTGAGGAACATATGCTCACCTTGTACCTTTCAGATCCTCGAAGTCTATAGAATGAGGCTGATTTACATACCACTGGAGTGTATTGCCTTGATTCTTTAAAAAGATAGCCTCAGACTAGGATAAATCTGGAAGAAGGAAAACAGTTATACACCATGTTATTTTCTGCTTCTTTCCAGTTTAAATTAAAAAGTAGAAATTTCTCCTTTCTAAATTGGCTATTTCTTATGCCACCATTAAATACCGCAGGGTTTTTTCAGAATTCTGTGGACAATGCCAGACTGGGAAACAGAAACATTTCTTTAATCAGCAATACCTCTGATCATTAGTAAATGCTAGCAAGAAAAGCTATTATAAGGCATGAAAGATAAAAGGACTGATGTTTAAGCAAGATGAATTTCCTGTTTTCTCCTTAGTGTATGCCAAGATGTTTGAGATCTTTAGATGAAAGGCATCACATTAGTGCACGTTTATTATTATTGCTGTGGAAGAGAATACAAAGGATGACAAGTCATGTAAGTCTGATCTGTTCAGTCTAGTTTTGGAAGAATTTTGTCATATGCCACATGTAAAAGGAAGAAGCTTCCCCGTAGGTTTTCAGCTACAGAGAGTGTTAAATACAAGTTAGTTTTAACTCATGAGGTTTTACTCAACATTCACAATCTCAGACATCTTTTAGATGGTAAGTCTTGATGAGTGTTCACTTTACAGTGATGCCTACGTCTGAGGGAATGGCTCCACATTAGAAATGTTCTGGCAGCAGAGACAGTTTAAGGGTATGGAACAGCAAAAAATGCATTTAAACCATCTCTGTAGGTGAAAGATTTATATCATGGAACTGTGCCAAGACAGAAAATGACCATTTATTTCAGATGAAAAAAAAAGAACATATGTAATAAATGTAGAAGTAACGTCATGCATATTTTAAGATTTGGAAGTGTAGCTTAAGGGAACACAACAAGAAATTCTGGGATCAAAAGGTATAGTGAAAAAGGTGGAGGAAGATCTAAGTGTAGTCAAAGAGAGAAATACACTTCAAGAGAAAGAAATCCTGCAAAAAGCAGGTGAGATGCTCATTAATGTCATTCTGAAGTATTTCCCTTGTTAGTAGTCACTCACATTGGAATTTCCACAAGTTATTTATGCTATTTGAAATGTAAATTTTGATACCATAGAAGATATGGAAACTATATTGAATTCCCAAAGCAAAGCTATTTAAGTAGATGAACTGAAACATCAAATAATACAGCTGCAGCAAATGTCTTCTACCAAACAGAGCCAGAACAAAAGCGGCTCTGAAGATGTGCAAGAGCTTAAACCAGGTGGTTTGCTCTCAAATATTCAAAGACACAGTAGACCAAAAGTACTGAAATCAATGTCATTTTTCTTTCAAGATTAATGGCTTTTGGGTTATTCTACAGCAGTCAATCCTGTAAGATTCCCAGATCTCTGACCTTATCTGGTGGATCACTGATGCATGTTCATAACCTGAAGTACAGGAATTGCTGCAGTGATAACAAAGAAATTCTGCCTTGGTATAGCTCAAGGATGTCAGTAGTATTCAACAACTTCTGTAACCAAAACCTTAAAGAGAAAAGGGTCCAAGACAGACTTTCTCTGTTGAGGTCAAGTTGGAATACTGATTTATTTTTTTTAAATAAACAGTTCTTCTGAAAAGCTATGCAGAAATAATACCAGGAATGAACTCAGTACAATGAGGAATGTATATATCCTGTGAGTTCCCTCTGCACAATGTCTACACTTAAACAACTGTCCAGCCCCAAATCTTTTCTGTAATTTTTAGTTCTCCTAGAATATTATTATGCTAGCATTCTGGAAAATTAGACCTGGTATTAGAGACATAACAAAACCCAGGTTGTCCTTTGTGCTTTTTCACAGAACTGAGGTTGTCCTTGAGGAAGCCTGCATGATTGGACACATCCAAACTCAAACCAGAACACCAAAAAACCCCATCCCTAGGCTGCAGAAGACTCATACAGCCCTGAATCACTACAGTTCTACATTGTTAACTAACATAAAGTCAGTACTTTTTAATGGAGTATATCCACCTAAATAGCATATTGCCTACAAAATAGACTACTGCAACACCAGAATTCTACCCTTGTTTTGTCATATTATATAGCTATTGTGTTTATAGACTATGGAAACTGTAGCTATTTAAAAAGAGGGTATGAATAAAAGACACAGAGAACTTGCTTTGTAAAGGCAGGCATCAGTCCTGTAAAGAAAAGATTTGTCTGAAGGAATAGCTGTTAAAAGGGCTGTAAGATCTTGTAATGAAGCATACAAAGGGAATCAAGCCAGTCTAAAACTTCTTGGAAGCTGAAAGAAAAAAATTTAGAAGGTAGGAATGTTCTTCTATTTATAGATGCTCTAATTCATCTGGTTTTAATCTTATTGGTCACAGTGACATCATCTGAATTATCCTCACTGGAAGCACTTTGAATTAACATAAAATGCAAGGATTTTCTCACTATGGTCTTACTGGAAAAAAAAAAAAGGAGGGGGGGGGGAAGTCAAGCTGATATATTTCTGTTAAAACCTCCACAGGCAGGAAGGTGAATTTATCCTTGATGTGATAAACTGCCTTTTTAGCAACATTTATCCTTGCATGCTTTGCACATGACAGTTGCAGTGATTAATATAAGGTCCCTCCTGAAGAAAAATGTATTCTAGGTGTATTCCAATTTCTCACTTAAATTTCGATGGATTGCTGCTGTGAAATACTCAAATACATTGATTTAATCCAAATTTTGTATTGTTTAGGCAGAGGATCTAATTCTGCAAAATGTTGGTAAAATGGATTCAGTGTGCTGGTGTTACCAGTGAAATGATGAGTAGTTACAAACAAATACATTCATGTATATGTCCTCATTTAACTTTAGCCAGAAAGAATGCTCATCATCTTGTGGATCCAGGCAGGTTGCCTGAGCAATACCTTTTCTCAATGTGTTTTAAGTGGCTGAACTGTATTTTTTGTTGTTGGTATGCATTAGCAGCAGCTGGCCTAAGAGATTCTTCGAAGAATTTCACTTTCACGAGAACTGCTGTCTGTGGCTAAATCCTTTTGCTTCAGGAAGTTAGCAATCTGTAATGTTTCTGTGCAGTAGGAACCTAAATGTGAGCTGAAATCTGTTCAAATGGAGTAGGAACTTGAAACACATGTTTAGTTTTAAGCACATGCTTTAATGCTTAGTGAAGCTTGTAACTCAGTGCATGCCCAGGTGGGTTGCCAGATTTGAGAATAAACTAAAGAGGAATTTAGTTTCTGTTTCCTAATGTGCTTGCGTGTTTGTCAGACATCTAGACAAAAAAAAAAAAAAAAAAAAAAAGTTGATTAGAGCAGTCAGTAGAACTGGACAATCAGACTACTGGTCAGGTGTTCTTTAGACCCCTCTTGGTGCTAAGAATATACTTCTACCAATTTTTCCCAGTTTTAATGCTGCTGTATCTTTCTGAGTTCAACATTTACATGAGAATATTCAAATTGCTTGCTGACAAGTTATGAAGTCATAAAAAGCATGCAGCTCCTATCACTAATTGTTGAGCTTCACAGTACCTTCTAGATTTTGGAGACTAGGAATTGTAAGTGCTTGTCAGAATAATTTATTTCTGCCTATGAAACTGCTGAAGTTTATACATTTATGCAGTCTCGTTTCTCAAAAAGGAAACTGTGTAAATTATTTTATCTGATTGTGGAAGTAATCATGTTTGATCACTAAATGAAGATGCAGTTCTTCATGGTACATATTTACATTATCAAGCCTTATGAAGAGGACTTTTATGTACTGTATTATTTTATGTGAATAAATTTGTACAAGTATACTTAAAATGATGCCAGGCTGAAGATCTTCATGTGAGTCAGATAAAACTTAAATATCAAACACTTTGCTAAAAAAGGCATAATAATAGTCATTTATTGCTTATAGGCAATATAAATGTTATTGCTTATAACTATCTCTTAGAGATTCATATTAGTTAAATCACAAAAATCTTGAGTTAGTAAAACTTAAAATTAGAGGATTTTTTGTTACTAATGCTTTTTATATCCTGTGATGCAGTTAAGGCCTGTAGCAGCTGTTTGACAAGTATTGTATCTATTTTCCAGATAGAAAATTTAAGATAGAGAGAAGGAAGTCAGCTGGCAGAGCTGCAGTGGGAAAGCTGCAAACACTTCATCTTCAGCTTTAATCAAAAAGTCCATTATATCCTCTCCTTTTCCTACAGGCAAAACTAAACCTAATTTCTCCCTTGAAATATTCATGTCTCTGTATTTGATTCCATCCTTTAATTGCTACCTAATAGTTACCCTGGTTTTGAACTGTGAAATGCTAGTATTATCCTTTAGTTAATTATGATTTGCAAGGAATATGTCACTATTGCCTGTGCTTCTGTTTCCTAATATCATGCCATCCTCCCAATGATTATCACTTTCTTAGTTTTTAGGTACTTTTTCTGTTATCTTGAATTCTTTAAGTTATTTGCTATAAAAATAGGGGTAGGGAGGCTGTGAGAAGGGGCTGTACAGGACGAGGGAGGTGTTAAATTGTTATTTTTTCTGTTTCCTCCATTTGTGGTGTCTGAAAATATGGTAGAATATTCTTTTGAGTCAGTAAATTGGCACAAAGCAAGCACACTAACAAGCTTGTAATATATATCACCTCAGGACATTTCTAGTAGTTGCACATTCCGTCTTCCTACAATAAACAATTGCTCACATTTGCTACAAGCTCTTGGTCACTGTCTTGCAAGTGTTATTACCACTGATTTTTCAAAAACTATTCCAGCAATAACATGATAATATTGTCTTCAACTTTTTATTTTGTCCCCTCACTGGGATTTTTTTAATGGATGGTATAAAATAGTGCTTCCTTTGATTTCCTTTTCCACTAATTGCCCATTAGTTAGTCATCTGGTCATTTATATGGCCAATATATACTTGTGTTTTTTCAGATCTTGTGAGTGACTCTTGCACACTAAATTGTTTTTGAACACTGACACCACTTAAGACAAAACAATCTGGCTCTTCGTGCTGTACAGTTTTTCACCTCAGGGAAGCTTTCAGTAGAAGATGAGGATTATGTGAGCTGTATTGTCTAACACTAGTATTAGAAAGAACCAAACCAAACTGTTAATACTTCTTTGAATAATACATGACTGACATTGAAAAACAGTAGTATGTATTACTGTGTAAACTGTTCTATCTAGGTTAATGTAGATGAAATGTTCATTCTTTCTCATATTTCATGTTTTGTGCCAGCTATTACATGCACTTTTATTTCTTCTTTTTTTCTTTTTTTTTTTTTTTTTTTTACTTTAGGAGCTCCAGACACAGCTAGAGGAATTTAAAAGAAAATCTGAGTGTGAACTAAAGCAACTAGAGAAAGAGAAAGAAGTCCTAACTGGGAAACTTCAAAACTCTTCATTTGAGGTAAATCAGGCATAAAGTAAACCAGTAATAAAAGGACTCTTCCTTTTTCCTCTCATCTGAAAGATTCTTGATTAGATTTTAATCGTATTTGGTGTGACTGTCGTTCAAGAAAATATGCGAGGGCTCTAGATAGAAATAACAGAAATTACGGCTCCTGAACATCTATGAAGATTTTGACAAGCCTATTTAGTTAATAAATTTCAAATTTCACTCTTTGGAGATGTGCAAAGGCTTTTTGGTGAGAAGTCTGGGTATGTCAGGGTTGGATGGTGTCTCTGTTTACAGGGCTAAGTGAAATTAGAATCTTCCTTACAGCACTTGTTGACTTGCTGATTTTTATTTTTTTTTGTGTGTAGACATGTAAAAAGGGCTGCTTGCTTGCTCCCTTGAGCAAGCAAATTGAATGGAAAAAAGGTCTAATAGATAATTGTCTCCCTTCTGCCTGTTTGACAGTATGCATGCTAAGTGAAGCAGATTGGAATGTGCAATAATTTAGTATATATTAGTATGTTCTCAAGATCAAGAATGAAATAGAGAAAGCACTGTGACCCCAAAGTAGCTTTGAGGATGTCATAGCTTATGTACTGTTCCCCACTCTGGTTACACCTAAGTCTTAATGTGGACATGGATTAATCTGGAAAAAAATACCTGAGATGTGTTAGTATTAGATTATCCACCTGTAACAGGTATAATGTATAGTTAGTTGCAGGCCAAGTGATGCAAATTTTCTGGATTAGTATACCAAAATATTTATACAGGAAAGTGTCATTATTTGAAAAGCTGTAACAAGTTGATAAATAATTTTCTGCCAAAACAAAAGCAGAATCCCTACAAGGCGATTATTTACCTAGGTAAACAGTTCACCTTTAAAATTTCTGACAACTGTCAATACATGTTTTCTTCCCCTCATATGTTCCTCTTTTGTGGTGTTCAGTTCTTGTCAGGAAGTGCTACCTGCTTTAAAATGCTATGTACAGGATATTTCTTTTTGTTCAGTGTGATTATGTGAAGAAGTTTTTGCCTGTGAACATTTTGATACTTTTATCTCATGGATAAAGTACTAAACAACTGCTTTAACAGAATTGAAATCAGTACCCTAGTGAAAAGTTCTGATGATGCTCAGTGCTGCATTTATTTTTCTATCCCGAGTATATCATTGTATTTGGTACCTTTTTCAGAAGAACAATGAAATTATTTATGATTGTACATTCTGGGAGATTCTGGATGAACAGATATGTTTTCACAATGAGAATTTGTCATCCATTTCTTTGTTTTTTTCCTGCCAATCCAGGTATTGAGGCTCCAAGATTTTATTAAGCAAAGTGAGGGTATTTCCAAATTTACAAAATTTCTTCACTCTAGTTCAGGAAAAAGTAATGAACAACAGGAATTAGGTAGCTCACACTGTGAAACTACTAAATTACAGATAGCCACTGTTCTAAGTGGCTGTCTATAATTTCCATTGCTTTACATCTCCACTGATTCTAACCAGTTTCACTTCCAGCAAGTTCAGTGATAACTTGCATGGGAACAGCTCCACAAAAGTTGAAGACCTAGATCTTTCTCAGCTGGCATTTGTGCCCTCTGAGTGGCCTTTTTGAGTGTAATAAGCTCTTTTTAAGTGTTTTAAGACAGAAAAAGGACATATAGTCTCATCAGAGGGCTATGCAAGATGTTGGCCCCTCTCTCCCACCTGCTTCCACTTTCCCAAGTGCCATCACTCCTGCTTGGTGCAGCACATTCCAGCTATCGCATGTGTTGTGGTCATTTACTATGTAACACCTGCTTTTTTCTCCGATTCACACCGTAATAGCTGTATTAGTTCTGAGTGCAGCATGGTCTTTTCCCTTTCATTTCTCCTGTAAAACAGATTTATAGATTCTGGTATCACAGTTGGATTCTGGCATTTTATCCATTTCTCAGTCTTAGCAATGCAGAATCTAAGTGTAGTTCTTAATGTTCTTAAAGTTCTATCTAAATTCTGGTTTTAGCTTTCATTACAGATTTCTGCATGCACTGTTTCCTACAGGTTCTTCTCTGAGAGAATTTCAGGTCAATCCAACCTGTGTTACTCTATCTAGAGTGACTTCTTTGCACCTAATATAAAACATGAGTTCTCAGAAATCAGTCATATTCTTTTCTAATTTCCCCTAAATGTACATATTTTGATAAAAGTGTCTTAGTCCATTCAAAGCTGAAAATTTACCATGGTATTTTGGCATCCCTGGGTAATGCCTGAAAGTTATACTAGTTTGAGGTGTGAGAGGAAGAGATGGAAGGGAGAGTAGTGGCACACACTATCTGATCTCATAGTATTGTGTATATGCATGCAGGTGGTGTATTGCACTGAAAGGTCTCAAAGAAATCAGAAGGCTTATGACAAGAAGCAATTATTGTTCAGGTTTTGCAGATGGAAAAAGTGAGTCAGTGAGTGATCAAATTACTTTTCTTGAAGTCACACATTCAGGACAGAAAAATATCGTAGAATCTAACCATGCTCCAAAAAGGGAGGAAATGCTCCCTCAGAAGAGAAATATTGTATTTTTCTTGGTATCCTATAAGTTACTTTCGGAACCAACTACTTGGCAGTATTGGCAGGGAAGTGAGGTAATTTCAACTTATAAATACTTTCCTTCTATAAATATGTGAATATTCACAGCCAAGAAACCACCTTTTACTGTACAACATTATGTATTTCACTGAGGGCATGGTTCCCATCTGGGAATCTTTACAATGGCTCAGCCCAGAGCTTCCGCCTCAAAGGCTAGGCAATGTGCTGTTACTAATCCAGTTCTAACCTGGATACAATTTCAGATCTAAATATAGATTCCTTGGCTGCATAAAGCACGTTTTTGGTCGGGCTGACATAGCTAGAACACTATGCAGAGTAGACAGAATCATGATAATTTAATCTCTCTGGGGATGCACTTCAAAGTGGTGGTATTTCTGTATTACTAAGATTTTTCTGGATAAAGAAATCAGATTCACATCTGTTTGGTCCTTTGGAAAGTAGGATGTGAGGTTCTACATGAGTTGAGTGCTAATTCATTAGGAGTCGTCCAGTTCCTTGCTTCTGCACTACAGGATTTCTTCAACATTGTTAAAGGGACTACTCTGGAATTAGAAGGTACATAAAATGGAAGTGCAGGCATTGCCTTGTCACGATATATCTTTGAACAATGCTAGCCCAGCAAAGCCCAGAGCCTCGAGAGAGATCTTGTTGGTACCAAATAGCAGCAGTGGAGATGTGCATAGTGTGTTCACACCTGTGTCTCTGGTCAGGAAAGTTTAGGAAGGCAATTAACTGTAAACTTAACTATGAACTTAACTGAAGTAACTGTGGGATAAGCCTAAAGACAACAGTAAAACATAATTTCATTATTTTGTTATTTATATTACTGTTTTGATGTAGTTACATCATAATATGAGTAAAATGCTATAGCTTTTCGGTGCCTTATTTTAACTCTCTGAACAAATTCTCAATTGTGGTGACTCTTGTATAATACATCAAAAAGCAGCTTTTAAAGTCTTTTATATAAATTCATCCCCTAGCAATGCATTGAGAAACTTGAGTCTTTCTCCTTAAAATATACAGAAGTCAAAATATTCTCTCTGATTTCAACTTTAGATCTTGCCTTTGAGATTTCACACTTCTTACGTACAATAAATAAAAGAAGGGGAGAGCAGACATAAGATAGACTTCAAGTATTCATAGTGCTTGCAAGCACAGTGAATTAAAATAATCAAAGCAGAAGTCAAATGGGGGAGCCACCTGTGATGGCATGTACTGCCTTACACTTGCCCAGTATTTTTGCACATGTGCTATCAAAGTCTGAGAGGTACTTCTTCAAAAGAATGAAGCCACTGTCCCAGGAGAAGGACAGTAATTATGGTTAGAAAAGAATGAAACTTGAAAGACTTTTGAAATATTTCAAAAATTATCTGTCATCTTTTAGGAATAGTTGTTCTTTTTTTTCTTTACTTGGAAGACAGTGGGAGGCAAAATCAGCCGTCATAAGAAAGGGCAAGTGCAGACATAACCCAGAAATTTGAAAAGAATTCAACAGAGCCTAGAAAAATAGTTGCCTAGAGTTTATACTGTGGATAGGTATTAATTGCATCTTTAAGACCACTTCATGCAATTCTTGTGGATAAAAATTAATGAATAATGCAATTAGAGGTACAGTTTTTTCAAGAGGTTTTGTTTTGCAGCAGGAAGACATTATAAAACAATGCTGCTGGTCTATTAATAGTGAAAGGAGCCAAACAGATTCTGGACTCATGTGAGTTGGCATAGTTTCATTGGCTTCAGTGTTGCTTTACCAGTTTTACAAATTGAGGGTCTGGCTATCTGTTTTGAAGTAATGAAACTCAATAAAAGCCTGGGTACTGCAAAATACTCCAGAGGAGGATTTGCACTGATGGATTTGAAAACCATTTTAGCTGAAAGACAGGAGGAGGAAACCTGAAGGGATGGAAATGTTTGTTTCTTAACTTCTAATACGTTAAGAAGTAGCAGGAAAGAGTATGTTTCTCTTCCTGATGTGTTTGTGTATGTCTTTTTCCCTAAATCACTGAAAAATAGTAATTCTTAGAAATACTTTTCCATCTGATTTCTTACTACATTACATTCTCTGTTGCTACCAGTTTACTGCTTAGCCTATTTCTAGTTAATATGATCTTAGGTTTCATGCTAGTAGTGCTTGGAACCAATAATTGTCTATGAAGAGATTCTGGAAGGTTAATAATCTTGTGACCATAGCTGAAGTTTATATAGGCTTCTCTTCATCTTCCCCATGTAGATGAATATTTAATTTGAAAAAGAAGTATTCCAAGGAGCATTTTTCCTGTTTCCAGTTTTTCTGTTGGAAAACATACAGCCTGTTCTTCTGGCACATCTCTTTTACTCACTGGCTTACTTTCAGGAAGACCAGAAAAAAAAATGCATGCTTGAGTGTAGTAATTCTAATGCATATTACGTCAGCTGATACAGAGTACCATATGGCATTAAGAGTTTCACATCAGAGGTTAATTTTATAAGGAACAGCAGTACCGAAAAACTTCAGTGTTTCCTTTCTTAATATAGGAAAACATTGGCTTGAGTTCAATAGGCCTTAAGATAAAGTAAATGTTTTACCTGTAAAGCCAAAGTGACCATTTACTTAAAGCTTATGATTTACCACTTATTTGAAAAAAATATAAATGCAGGAGCTCTGGAAACAAAGGTATGGTTGGCAAGTGGCTCTGGCATCTGACTGTTCTTGGAGTGTATCCAGGCTACAGATAGATCCTATCACAAGACACATTTTAAAAAAAAAAAAAAAAAAATCAATATTTTTCATTAAGAATAACGTTTAGCAATTATTCTTCACTAGTTTGTTCAGACAGTTTCTCTGTGTTTAATTGGCTGACACAGAGGAAAAAGCCAGAAAACAACTGGATGATTCGTTAACAAACTCACAGTTTGGGGTGGCTGAAGCTGAAGCTAGGTGCTCTTTGGAATTTGCTAACTCAAATCAATTTCGTTGGATAGTTTCAGTGAAATTCAAATGTACCATGTTGGTTTGAAATTGCTTAAGAAGTGGTAAAACTAATCTTTCATTTACTGGCACTTAAAAGAGAACAAAATAAAAAACTTGATTCAGAAAACACTGGGTGAAGGTTTTCTTCTTACCTACCAACCTAGCATTCCCATGATGTGTGGGAGACCTAGACTTGGATTTTTTTTTCCTTCTGTCAGCTTTCTCACCATTTAAAAAGTTTCCTTGTCACTGGGTTATAGGGTGAGCTACAGTGTGTCACCTGTTGCCACTTCTTCACTTGTATATTAAGTTGTCAATTGGGCAACCTAGGGCCTCATCACTTGGGTTAGTGCCCCAGTTACCTTCATATCCACACACACATACTCTCTTGCTCTCTTGACTTTTCTGTGCCTCCGTGCTTCCTTTCTCTCTCACACATAGAGCCATTTGTGTCCTTGCAAATAATGAAATAATTTAAGTTTTAAAAACATGGAATTCAGTCTGAGGGAAATACTTCAATTTTTCATTTTGACATGTTCAGAAATGTTTCCTTTGGATTGATTTGACTAGAAGTTTTATTGATTGCTTGGTTTGGCCACCAAATATATTGGAGAAAGTCAACTGCCCAAGGTAGCTTTACTAAAGAGTTTTTTACCAAGGTTCATCTCTGCTTATAGACCTCTGTTACGTCTAAATTACAGATACTGTTGTAGATCTCAGAATATGTGAAACATCAGTAATAAACTGATATAATAAACTAAACATCTACCCTGTCTGGAAAGGAAGTCCACATTAATTATAAGAGTATGACCCTTTGTATGCAAGACATTGGAAGGGCTTCAGAGGGAAACTGAAGTACAAGATTGGTGATGGTCAGTAATGACCGCCACCAATTAACTGGAGAAAAGGAACCTGACTTGCGAATTTGAAGTGAAAGACAAACTCTGTTTAAACGGAAGGAACACAGTATACTGACTTGTGTATAGGAACAGCAGTTCTGCAGCCGTAAACCTACTCAGAAATGGAACAGTAATTCTTTCTTGTAGCTGCTTACAGAGGTACGGAAACCAGATTTAGTAAAGGAAGTTACATAGTTCTCATCAGACATGTGTGTGTTCAGGTAACAGGTTTTGAGTTATCTCTACAGCACATGACGTCCATGAACATTCATGTTTCACATGAAACATGCTTACATAGAAATAAATAATCTTCATCTGATATTCTGTGAATTCTGTGAACTTTTTACTGAAAATTATAAACTACCATCAGACTTAATAGAGCAGGTTTTTACAATGTTTTCAGGCCCTTATTCAGTTGTTCTATAGAAAAAAAAAAAAAATAGGACAAATTGATCAAGTAGAAATAAGTCTAAGTGGTGAATGTTTCCAAAAAAAAGGTTCACGTTTTCTTTTTTAATATCAGGATTCATTTCTGGGACATAAAGGCTTGTCTAAATTGTAGAGAGAAGGGAGCAGATGCCAGGAAATGGTAAAAGCAGAAATCAGGACTAGGAATGAAGTTACAATGTAGTTGACAGTTGTGGTCGTAAAGTGGGAGTACAGAATGTCCTTTCTCCAAAAGGAATTCAAGCCCTGGGAACTGATAGAGGCTCTGATAGGGGTTTGCACCATTTTGAGCCTTCAAAGCTCAGTTCTGTGACAGAAAACTGAGAATGGTAGAGGCTTAGGGAGTACTTGAATAAGGTCTGTGATCCATCTGGGAATGGAGAAGGGCCTTCGGAGAAGGAAAGGAGAGAATTAACATCCTCTGGAGGAGACAAGCCAGCATGCTCAACTGACATGAGAAAAAAACAGAGCTGTGAGCTAGCAGGAGTACATTTAGCCATCATCAGAAAGGATTCCTGTAATTTGGAGAGATCTGACATAGCTCATTAGTATCTCCCTTTAGATAGTGCAATGCTGACTGTGGCCTTGAAGTTAAGAAGTAAGGGCTTTGCACAGCATGTCTCCTCTTCTCTTACATAACGCAAAATATACCAGAAAGTGCTATAAGAATGAAACATGGAAGAATATAGACACCTTAGCCCACTTATTAAATCTTCATCCAGCTTTTGTGGTGCTGCATCAGAAAGGACCACAAGTGTGCAGTTGAATTTACAAGCAATTATTTAGCTAAATAAAGCTGTCAGCACTTCCTCAACTTATAAACTGTCTGCAGTATTCATGGGAAAAAAATTAAGGCAACACTGAAGAAGAGAAAAAAAACATACATTAGTGTAGGGGAAGGAATAGGATGGACTCACAGGTTATATGTGTGTAACATCATTTGAATAATTTTAAGTCATGAAATTCTAAGGAAGCCAACTTCTTCCTTTCATATTTGGAATTCTGTTTCTCTAAGGCTGTACAAGTATATAAAAACTGGAAAATAGACCATTCTCTTTCACATGCTCCCAAAAAGAATAGGCAAGAGACATAAAAGCTTTGCAGGAGGCAGGGCAGAGAAAAAAAAAGCAGACTTGGAAGTCAGGTTGAGCTGCAAAAATGCTAACTGGCCTGACTTATAATGCATACTGCTTCTATGCAGAAGGCAGTTTTTCAGAATTTCACAGCTATGATGTTAGGAATGACAAAATTAAGAAGGGCAAATACAAATTTTTGCTGAAAGTTTAGAAAGCTTACCAAAGAGGATAGAGTTGAGAACAGACTCCTTCCTTCCCCATCAAAAAAGTCTCACCAAGTTATTCTTACAAATAGGGTGGTTTTTTGTTACTTTTGTGTCAGCCATTATAGGCATGTCTACTGTATTTAGTAATTAAGCTAAGAGAGGAGAGAAAATATATGTGATGTGCATAATTCTTGATTCCATTGGTTCTATATATAAATCGACTCTGCAGCGTTATATCTCCAGGATGGCAGTAAGCATAGCCTTAGGCCTGCCTCCTGGTTTGTGCCATAATTGATGTGCAAGTTGAACTGTGGATTGTACATATGAGATGGAGACGATTTGAAAAGAAATAAGAAAAGTACTTGATGGGCAACAGGCAGTATATGCGAAAGAGATGTCATTCTTCACTGAAAAAAGGGCTCCTTCCATGAAACAAGCATCTTGCTATTTTTCATAAACCAACAGGAGAACATAAAATAAACTCACATTTACATAATTCCTCTCCATTGTGAATGAAGCCATTAATCCTATTATGCTGACTTACTTTTCTGGAAGGTGGCTCAGCTGAAGCAAATATTAGATCAACAAGCAAATAATTTCAAGGAGTCACTGAAGAAACATAATCTACAGTCCAACAAAGAAAAAGAGAAGCTTTTGCAGGATCTTCAAAACACTATTAAAGAAAACCAGAACGATAAACTGCAGCTGGAGGCATCACATCAGAAAGTCTTAAAAATGTTGGAGAAAAGCAAAAATCAGGAACTCAAGGTCAGTTTACAACATACTAGTGTAAAAAAAAAAATTGTATTTGTGGGATAAACCATATTTGGCTAGAGACAATTATCAAAACTCAGTTTATCTCCAGTTATCTTAATGATGGGTTGCCACTGTTGCACAGAATTATTTATTCTGTTATTTTGAAACCTCATCATCTTCAGGTTGGGTTTTTTAATGATTTTAACATTTGAACTTAGACCACAGTGTGAATGAATTAGTTTCATAAAATAATATAGCCTACCCTCTGTGGTTAAGCTGCAACAAATACAAGTTCCTCTAGCTGTGCTCTTGCTTCAGAAATAGAAGGGGATTCTTAAGTGTATTATTAACAGGACTCAGTTTTATTATTTTTCATCTATTATTAATTTATACATAAATACTTTAAAAGAAGTATAATAGAGTTGTATAATCATGTGTATTGCCTTAGATACCTTCAAGAAATCAATTCTGTTAAGTGGATAACCAAAGCTTCTAAATGTTCACGTGAATTTGTTTCAGTGACAAAATGTTAATGCAATATATTGAAGTTTTAAAGAACGTTCTGCTTGAGGAAAAAAAATCAACTTAAAAAATACATACGTGATTTTGACATGGAGTTCAGATATCCCTGTTGATATTGCACACCTTAGGGAAAACCTGCTTATAAAACTTATGTAGTAGAACCACCCTAAGTATCTTTTTTATATATTCAGAATAAAATCCCATCTTGAACAAAATCAAGCTGAAGGCAGTAAGCTGGTAAAAATGAAACTGAGGACAGGAGTTTGCTTTCAGAGCCTCTACAGAGCAAGTTCTCTGTCATTTACAGTGTATCAACAGCAGCACTTCCTACAACAGTGGAAGTTTTGGCCAGGAACGATACAAGGAAAGATAGAAGCCTCTATCTGACACACTGTGATAAGTAATGACATACAGGTCAAATCTGAGGGGATTTTTATGTTGAATAATAAAACATCATTCTATTGCCAAACAGTGCAAAGATATCAGTGTTACTATTTCATGATGTACAGCAAATCTAATAGATGATATCTTGATAATTTCTCTTGTCCCTATTAAGTTTTATTTTTTAACTTCAGCTCATTATTTTTCTTGTGTTGATGGAGTGACACATAAAGTGGTGATGAAAACAAAAGTTCTACTATGAAAGACCAGATTCATCCCATCATTACAAGTAAAATAACAAGGTGATAAATAGGCTCCAACTACTTTGTTTTGGGGGGGCGGGGCTTTTGCTTACAGGAGGCAGAAGAACGTTTGAAAAAGGAATTTAATGAGACTTTCAAGATCCAACATCAGTCTCATAGGCTGGAAATACAAACCTTGGAAGAGAAAGCGAAGAAAGAATTACATGATGAACTCGAGCAGATACAGAAGCAGCAAACCCTGTTGCTAGGTATAATGTCTCATGTCATGTACAGCTCCTACTGCTTGATTACATGCTGAGAAGCACTAACTTTCCTCCCATTCATTTTCTTTCCCATTTTCTGGGAAATCAGGTTTTTGTGAATCTCCTTTTCCATACCCTGCAATTTCAGTAATACAGAGTTAATAGTTTTTCGGTAACCTAGCTCTCAACTGTCAGCAGCAGATCGTTGCTGGGAGAGTAGTCTGGTGTACAACAGTCAAGTATGCATTATCAGGTATATTAAATTGGAATACCATAGTTAGCGTATATGAGTTTCCTCTTTTTTTCTATGATGTGAAGAATTAGTATATGTGGCTCAAGCCTGTTCTGTTGAGCTCACCAGTGGGAGATCAGTTGCTCCACACATATTGTTCAGTCAGTTTAGAAAGATCCCTAAACTTTCAGAACTAAACAGAACACTGCATTAGGAGGATCTGTAATATGTCTGGGTTTGAACTCAGGTTATTAAAGCTCATCTATATATGCAATATCTGACAGACCTGCTCACATAAGTGGTGTACTTCTCTAAGACTTCTCCAGAGCTCTTCTCAGTGTGCCTTATGGCCCTCTATAATAAACACCAGCAGACTGAACAGGGAAGCTCGGGGGTACTGCAGTAAAGTTCAAGGTTAGAAAAAGCAATTACAGTGATTTAGTCTGCCAAACAACTGTCACAGAATTACCTCTCTGATTCCAGTGTTGAATCATTACTATTGTAGCTCCATATCTTTTTACTGTTGCTCAACTGTGTTACCTCTCTACTAATAGGGGGCTGTTATACTTAACAGTGAAGGAGTTGAGGAACAAAGCAAAATATACTGTGTTCATGTTTTCATCTACACAGTCTATATCTACCTTCTCCATCCAGCTGGCCTCTGACTGCCTTAATGATTGTCTGTCTGATTGTTACTAGGATCTCTAAGGATGGAACTCTCTGATCAACAGACACTGTGCACTAATCTCAAGAAACAAATAGAAGAACTCCAAATGGAGCTGAGGAGTGTGAGGACACTGAAGAAGCAACAGGCAAGAATCCAGTTCCTGCTTGGTTGCCATGACACATTTTGTGAAAGCAGTAGTATCAGCTTTCTCTCTCCAGAGATAATAGAAGTGTACAGAATTTGTTAGAAAAAGGGAACAGGTTTCCTTCCATTATGTCACATTTTACAATGTTAGCATTGTTTATAATCTTTTCCCTATGGGCAGGCTTTTTTCCATTTAAAGATCAGAATCTACAACACAAGTAAATAAATGAATGTTGCAATAAAATTTATAAAATATATTAAGGAAGTTTTGATCATAGATTTTGTCTTGCACATAGAATCACACATATAATTAAAAAATCAGTTCACAAAAATTCAATGTACACAATTCCCGTGAGCTCTTCGCATTAAATAATTGGAGGCTGTGAATAACTAAATTTGGTCTTTTTCTTAGGAAGGAAGTAGCCAGAGCCAGATCAGATCTCTTCATGATGAACTGGAAAAATGCCAGAGTGAAATTTCCAAACTCAAGAAGGAGAATTTACTTTTGAAGGACACAATGGAGCTACTCAGTGCTGAGTTGGAGTCACAGAAGCAAGAAGGTGCACAGCTTCAGGATTGGGAGAAACAGCACAGAAGGTTTGCCTTAAATTCACACTTCACAGTGCTTTCTAGAGAGTCAGTAACAGTGATGGCATCAGAAGTGTTCTAAATGTGATGAATGTCAGAATCTCTCCTTTCTAAAGTACTAATTTTAGAGGTTAGGAGTTTTGCAAAAGCAGTAGTTCATTTCACATTTCTCTCCAGCCATAATAAAAGCATTTGAACTAACTGTTCATTGTATGTCACAGAGAAATATGTCCAGTGTAGCCCCACAGGAGTGACCTGAAAAAATCTGCGTAATGTCAGCTGAAAGGCACTGGAAGACAAACAAATCCCAAACTCACTCAAGAGCTATTAAAAAAATGTAGAAATCTCTGAGAATAAATATCAGGTTTTTATGTGTACTCTCGGTAGCTGAAACCAGGGAGTTGTTAACTCTAAAGGGGGCACTCAAGAAGGCTGTATGTACTCTATAAGACTTTGCTTTAGCTGTAACAGCCAGCTTTGTACTGAGGGAGTAAGGGCACTGATAATGGACACTGACAGTGCCTTTGGGCTGATGGAAGCCTGGAGCTGCAGTGTGCTGTCAGGGCACAGAAAGGGCAACTTGTAGTCTTGACTGTCTTTGTAGAAGGTGCACTGCATGCTCTTACAGCCACAGGCCCAGAGCACACATTGCATTGCAGTAATAGCAGTCTTCCCACCTGTGTACAGAAAAAGTGCAGGACTTACCTATTACATAGGAGGCAAGACTGGGGATCACTGTTCTGTGGGTTTGTTTGGATGTTGAATCCTTTTAAATTTCTGAATTATCATACTTAACACATTCTCTTTGCAGAGAGATTGAGGGATCTGGTGCATGGGTACCTTTCAATTAATTTCTGCAGTCGTATAGAATGTATACCCCTAAAATTGAGCTGTATATATAAAAGGATTTCTGAAGAGTATAGCCTTAAAGGGATCTTTAAAATTATGTCCTATATAGTCTAGAGAAAAGCACTCGAGAGGATACAGTGTCTCTCAGCAGACTTGTCAGGAGTGGCCAGAGTAATTCTGTTGCTGTCTACCAGTCAGTAGATATTTAAAGAATGAGAAAGAAACTTTTTTTTTTCTCTTTGCACTCTTGGAGAGTTACTTGAAAGTGGCTTTCATTTCAAGCTTTTGAAGTGAGATCAACAGAAAGAATTGCAAACCAGAGAGTTTCATCAGTGCCCTCCAGCTACCTTGAAGGAATTTAGATCTCTCTTCATGAAGAGAATTATTATTCACATGTCACTGATGAGGTCTAAAAGGCCTCATGCTAAAGCAGCTGCACTGGAGGATAATCTTTACAGGGGGTAGATGATGTAGCTCTAATACAGTAAGCATTTGAGAAGGAAGCATTAATGGAAATTATATAAGGAAAAATCCTTTAACTAACAGGAGGTAGAACCAAAGAGCTCAAATGCTCCTAGGCACCTGATATAGGCTGCTCTGAAATTAACCCGTGTAAGATCTGGAATATTAACTTGCAGCTCTTGTTTTGCTTTTGCAGGACCAATAATTTGGTCAGGGGAATAGCTAAACTGATGAGTGCATATACATAACAGCTTTTTTTCTGTTACTTTAACAAGTGACCTTGTCTTATGCTATATAGTTGTTTCTGATTTTAAAGCTGATAGCGGCTTGTTACTTGTATGTGCCATTTTTTTAAAACCAATTATTTAAAATTACTTGGTGACAGCAGGAATAGTAAATGAAACCAGTAATCTGCTTGAAGTAGTCATTCCCATTTCCATCCTTGTGAATTGTGTGAATTCCACTTCCAGTACAGAAACCTTTTGCAAGAACTAGGATGAGAGCAAAGGTTTTTTATGGGAAGAGAGAATACATCCCAAAATGGCTATTCTGAAGAAGAGCTTTTATTCTACCCCTGAAGGTCCATTTTAGGAATTCTGCCCCCATTTTTACTCGTTTCTTATTTTGTGCCAAGTGTCCTATCAGTCACTCCCATGGCCGTGGTCTAATTTCAAGGGCAGAAACCTTTTGTGGGCTTTTTGGCCTTTCCTGAAGCATTTTAGAAACAAGTGAAAGGGGGTGATAAATACGTTAAAAAATAAATAAAAAAAAAAAATAAAATAAAATAAAAAAAAAGGTAAACTGAGTATCTTTTGTGAAAGTTAATGAAAAAGTTTCTCCAAAGTTTAACAAAATATTAGCAAACAAAAGGCAACAAGCTAACAACAACTCTTCAACAGATGTCTATCAGTTTTGGGGTTGGTATCCAAAAGCAGTGTTATGGCTAGGCTTGAAAAATGTTAGGCATTTTTTAGTTTTCAATTGACAGTGTTAATCAAATAGCAGTATCTTTCAAAATATATTATCCGTTAGACACATGTTGCAGTTAAAGGTATTGTTATAACATTTCTTACCTTCACTTTTTTTTTTAAAAAAATTATTTTTAGGATGGTAGTAGGCAGTTATTAAATGTTTCTGAGCCTCATGTTAAAATCCCAGAGATTTCAAAATAATTTTGCTTAATACAAATGAGTTCCTATGGTACTTTATTGTCATGTTTGACCGTTAAGGTTGATGTACAAGCCAACCAGAGACAAAATACCAGTAGCATCATTATATAGAATAGACCTTCCATTTCCTGAAGGTTGAAGGTCTCTGAATAATTTTTCTCTTCCTCAGCATTAGTGTGGTTCTGCTTCAGATTGTAACTGAAGCGTCAAAGTCCAATCAGTAAGCAGAAGGCCAGAGCTGCATCCAGTTAACTACCTTTGTAGTCAGTAAAAGACCTCAAAACTGCATGGTCAATTGAAAGAATTGACGTGAGAATTCAGACATATTTTAATACCAATGAAAGGCTACTGATTAGAAGACCTCAATATCAACCATAAAAAAGAACTGAACATAGTGAAACAAGATTACTGGAAGGAAATCAAAAACATATTATCTGATCTCAGCAGCACTCGGGCACATCTCCAAGCAAAGATTTTCTCCTTACAAACTGAGTAAGTCATTTAAATAAACTCTGGCTCATACTGGCAATGAGTTCTGTTTGAAATTATTATTCTCAGTATGTATAACTTTTTTATTACTCATAGGTAGAATATTATAAGCACTGAAATAGAAGTGTATATGTATTTCCTTTGCAAACACAAAGACCCAGATATATTGTAATAAACTCTGAATGTTGTTTAATGTAAAGCTCTATACATACAGTTTTGCAATGCTAAAACTGGCACTTAGCATCTTGCAGTTTTACGAAATGTAAAATCTTTGTCACAGATGATACCAGAGACCTTGATCTTGTTCTTAATTTTGTTCAGCAGAGCATCATCTTTGGGGTTAAGCTCTTGTACATTCTCACTCTCTTGCAAATTTCCCAGGACAGCCCCCACTAACTCATGTAAATATATACACTTGGTTGCCCCCTGTGCATTCTGTGGTGCTTCAGACTGTACAGGAGAGGTCCCTCAGAAAAAATCCTGATTATACATATCTGTTATCCTTTTCTCTTATCCCAAGTCCATGACAGAGGTCCAGAAGAGAGACCTACTTGCATGTAAGCAGGTCTCAAACCATTCAGATGTTAAGATTTATCTTTTTATCTAAACTCCAAGATACACTAAATTAAGAATGTAAGACCGGGGGGAGTCCTCTCAAATAACTTTACCCTCACCAAAAAAAACCCACAAAATGGTGGTTTGTATTCTGTAATACATTTCTCAGCATGGCAGGTGAATGAACTTCATAGCACTGTTTCTCAAGTAGAAAAATTCATTAACTTGGCTGATGAAATGATGACTTGTTTTCTCATGGGTCAATCAAATATATGTTTCCACACCATCTCTAAGAAGGTATAAGTTCTCATTTGAATCTTTTCCCCTGGCTAAGGCATTTAAAGAGCTGAACTCACACTACAGGTTCTGACTTGGAGGGTTCACTAAAGCAGTGTGTATATCCAAGTCTCTCTTTTCATGAAAGTTATAGGAATTGAGTATTTCTGAGGCCTCTGTTAAATATGGTTGGAATTAGCCTGTGGATTCTAAAGTTACTGGGTCAGAAAAGAGAACAAATAGATGAATACAGACACTGTGCAGATACTGTGACACAGATTTTTTTTCTTTAGGAAACTAGAGCAGCAATGTGATGTGCAAGCTTGTTAGTTTTTACCGGTGGCTGGATTTTACGCTGGACAGGTGTTGTGGGTTAACCCTGGTGACAATTCATTTTGGAACTCCACAACATTCTATATGTATATGTAATCCATGTACAGGTGCCTGGTTTTAAAAAATGCTCTTTTATCCAAATGGTCTGACTATGTCTCTTTATTTTAGTCTTGGAATTCAGGGCAGAGTACAGTTCAGGTGTCTTGTGAACCTGGTCTGAGGAAGGTTTTTCCTGGTCTGCGTTTTCTTTGGTACAGACTCAAAGAATTAGAAGAAAAGTCAAGAAAACGGGAGTCCAGATCAGAAGATACACACCTTATAAGCTGTCTCCAAGACAAATTAAGTGAGAGAGAGGAGATTATCAAGCAGCTGGTGGTAAGATTTCATTTTATATGTATATACGTATTTTGGAATCTGTTGGAAGGCTCTTTTGAGTGTTTCACATAGCTTCAGACTGATTCTTTCCATTCTGTTCTGGAATACTTTGACAAATTTATGTTTCCATACCAACTTCCTACAAATAGATGTTTCCATATACATATCTTTCTTTTCCGCCAGGAAGGAAGAAAATTTCAGCATTCACTTTTAGCCAACACTGAATCTTACAGGAATCGATCATTTTCTTTCAACCCCAATACAGGATGCTTGACTCCTTCCATGAAGGTAAGATGAGCAATGCAATTAAAATCACAAAACATGATGTGTCACTGCTATCTGAATAATACAGATGATCAGGACAATAAAAGTCTTATTCATTTCTTATGGTAATGTTAGTCAGTAGAATTCTTTCCAGTAAGCCAGCCTACAGTCAGGTGCTGAGTATAACGTAAATTGAGTAGAAATATATATATACAGATATACGGGTGTTTAAACAAATATAAAACACTAGAACTCCAAAGACTTCAGTCTTCTGGGAGAAGCACAGCCATTGCTTGCAGATTTGGGACCAATCTGCAGATCTGAGCATTGTGATACTGGATGCATCAGGAAAAATTATGAACTGTATTTGGGCTGCTCAGGATTTGCCCCTTGGCATTCCAGCCCCTCTGTATGATACTGTCTATAGTCATGGAAAGAAGGGAGGTCAAGTTGGCGGAAAGCACCTAACTGAGCTCTGCAAAACTATCGGCTTTGATATATCTAAAACCTCAAGGTCAAATACACAAGTCATTTTAATTGGACTACCTAATCCATGGATCCTCACAGCATACCCTGAGGATTTATTTTAAATGCTTATAGAAAAAATGGGAGTCTTCATTTTTGGCTGCTCCTCAAAAGATATCTGGGAATGAGGTATTGTTGAGATTTGATAGTATGAAGTGTGAAAAAAACATGCGTGTAATGAAGTTTTCTGTTACAATAAAAAGCAGAAGACAGCTGAGGTGCCCAGTCGTGTTGTCAGTGTTCCGAATTTAGCTTCCTACGCAAAGAACTTCTTGAGCTGTGACTTGAGATCAAAAAGAAGTGCTCCTCAGATAACAAAATCTACAAGCTTAGACCGGAGTCCTGGCTGCCTCAGGGTGGGCTCTCCATCAGCACAGCCCTCAGACAGCAGTGCTGCCACAAGGTATTTGTCCATTTTGCAGTGACTTGTAAGACGATAAATGAATTGTTATTGAGAATCTTGTAGGCAATTCAAACACTATTAGACATATGGAAATAAACAGGGACGTACGCTTCCTGTCGTGAATTCCACGTGTACAATTCTCTACCAGCACACCCAAAACTTTACGGCAGAAGTAGGCTATAATCACTGCCCAGCAGAGCTTATGCTTGCAACTCCTGCTGGTACAAAAAGAGGAGGTGCAAATATTTAACTAAGAATGTAATTAATAGTAAACATGGCTGTTTAAAACTTTGGGCACATATTAGTGGCTCTGTTAAGGATGTGTTTTCCTTCTTATTTCCTCACTTTGCACTTGGTAGATGCAGATGGCATATTTTTATTTCAGAAGATACTTGAATGAATCTGAGCTATCATTTGGCAAAGGGCTTAGAGACTTAAAAGTTAATTAGCGGATATTTAACTAAAAGCTTCTTAAGTATTTTTCTCTGAAAATCTTGACATTTTTCTTCAGATTTTTGAGTTATTTAAACAATGCTTAGTGTTGTATAAACATTACTGAATGATCTCTTCAAGAAATAGTTAAAAATGTATGTAGTTAACATTTTACAGCTATGGTGAAAACTTTAAAAAAGCCCCTACCACTGTACTTCAGGACAAAAGCCAGCCTTCTCAGCTCCTAGTGATTAGTTACACTGTAAATTGTGTGCTACGGAGTTCTTTCCTTGAAGGCAGATGGTGCTGACTGCTGCCAAAGACAATAACCCAGGACACGGAATTGGATCCAGTTTGGCAATTCCTGCATCTTAAAGAAAAAGCATTCTATGTCATGCCAGATGACTGCTAAGGCAAATCAGATTTGTATTTTAAAGGGAAACATACAGGGAGAGTGCAGGTAGCTTAGCAGCTACTTGCCTTGTCATTTTAAATCAATCGTAAGTGAAGTCGTATTTGCTACTATAAGCAAACTGAAATTAATATGTTAAAAAAGCATCCTGGCTGCTGAAAAATCAGACACTATTAAATAGGATTGATTATAAAAGCCAATATTCAGATAAATCAGTTCCAAATAAAACTTTTACCAAACATTTTCAATGCATAAATCATATTTCATATTTTTAAGTGAACTGCAGCTGCCATTTTCTCATTTTCAAGACTTCATATTCTTGAAGCATCAAGAATTATGTTCAAACATTTCTCCACAGCCGTTTAGCTCTCCTTCACACCTTCCTTTGTGTTACTACCAGTGCTGTTAGCCCAGTTACCTGGCTAGCACAGATTCCACTAGAAATTGTAGCTGGCACCTCTTGTCCTCATCCAGTTTATGTGAGCACAGATGAGTTCACAGCATCATGAGGAAAAAAGTATTTAATACTGCTAAGATTGTAAGTAAGCGATGCTAATGCTTATTTGTTTGCACAGGACACGTGGCAATGAATCACCACAAACCAAAGATGACCAAAATCAAGACCCTCAGCACCAAGAATGGTTTACAAAGTATTTTTCATTTTAAAGCAAAGTATTTCCATACCTGTCAGATTTACTAAAAACCTGTTCTTGTCTCCTTTTAGGGAATGATAATCCAATACATGATGGGGGAGGGGGCATAATTCCCAAATAAATAATTAGGAACTACTGCATTCTCTTACATCTAGTAACGATGGAGTTATAGGCATGGATTTCAGAAAAACACTTTTTTTTTTAACAACCTCTGTAAAAAATCAAATAAAAGCAAAATTCTGGATACTGTTATGTGAAGAGACTTTTTAATCAAGAGGCTTTACCACTCCACAATTACATTAAATATGCAATTTGGTCTCCGATACTTCCTGTCCATCTGGCTCCAGCTAGAAAAAGATGGTATTTCTGTAGATTTCTGTAGGTTTACACATTTGCTTCATCAGCTTCATCAGCTGTTTAAAATAATTATCTGTAGTGTAATTTTTAAATTTTTTAACAGGTTTTTGTTAAACTTATTTTAAGCTGTACACCATGCAGTATACCTCCAAGAGTAGCATGTTTATAGCAGGCTGGTTTAGAAATACTTCTAGTTTGCTTAATAAACTGTTTTGTATAGTCAGCATTGAAATATAATATTCCTGTTGCACTTCAGTACATGTATCAGCCTGGTAAATTAGGATAATATGTAAGTATGAACATTAAAACTTGCTTGTAAATCATCCATTTCTATGTTTTGCAAAGTAGTGCTATGTTATGCTGAAGTGCAAGTCAGAGTGATACAGTTCCAGATCTAGGCAACTGCGCACTTGTGCATTTTATCTCAACATTGTTCTTATGCCCACCTACATGCAAAGCGGGGGAATGACTCCATTTATCAGATCATGCTAGCTAACTCATTACTGGGAGGAGAGACAGTCAGAAAGAAATTAACACTTAGGTAATTCATCAACAAATGTGAAAGGTGGAGAACTGCGCAAGCAGCGGCCGTGTTTAAGACAGGCTAGTTCATCTTTCAGCTGCTGTACGAGTTGAATTCCCATTTAATTTCAACTAGCAGGGCCCAGCTACATTAACTTTTACCTGACCCCTGCTTGTATCAAACAGCCAGCAAGAACTGTACCAGCAAATGCCAGCACTTACTACAAAACAGCCCCTGCATCTCACCGGTGGTGAAAAGGTGGCAGAAGGGTCGGAATGCTTCTACAGGCCAGTGCTTTAAACCCAGCTGTCTAGTTTTTTTTCCAAGATGAACTGCTTGGTTTGGAAGGAGACTTTAGCATCATATTTGGCAAGAAGACACTTTTTACACATATAATCAAGGGGATAAAATGGTGCACAGTAAGTTACACTGAGGAGTGCCTTGGTATCTGTGAGAGGATCAGAAATGTATAGGGCTTTTTCATTAGTTTTCACCCACTCTGCCCCCAGAACTTTTAAAGCACACCACAAAGTTCAGTATACTACTGCTAATTCTAGATTCCAGGGTTACAATACTCTAATTATTAATTTCTAGGGACTGCGTCTGTAGAAAGTGGCTTTCCTGCCTATATGGATGAATTAAGCTTGTTGCCTAGTAATAGAGAGACAGGGCTCCTTTGCTATTTCTACCTCCAGAATCTTTTTTTGGCTACGCT
This sequence comes from Athene noctua, assembly GCF_965140245.1. Lineage (NCBI taxonomy): Eukaryota > Metazoa > Chordata > Aves > Strigiformes > Strigidae > Athene > Athene noctua. The sequence continues at coordinate 17,861,832 of NC_134040.1, read as the reverse complement.
TACATTACTGAATAATGCACCCCAATAGAAGCTGATGACCCAACATCTACAATGAGTGCTTTTTATTTTGGACCATCTCTACACAAACCTGACAGACAGAACACCAGTAACATGGGACCTGCACTACGTATGCCCCCGTGGGCATAGTGCATTTTGCAATTTCATTTCATCCTATTAGAATCAAATTTGTATATGCTGAGACCCACCTTCATGAGGTGAGCAAAAATCCAGCGGAGACGGACAATTCCCTTCAAAAAAGTACACTCTTGATCTGACCTAGATACAGACAATTCTAAGAGTGCTTCTACAGTGGTACTTAAGGATAACAGGATAATGACTGGATCATAAAACATTTAAATTTTCCAGCAAAACCAAACAGCAATCGTTGCAAGTCTTTTCATCGTACCAGCAAAGTTATAGTTAGGGGAGAGCTAGGGCCACCCTTTCTAGAAGGAACAGGATGCATTCTGGTAAACACTTCTACCAGAAAGCATCCCGAGTAGCAGCTCTGCATATTTCCCACTGAAATATAAAATCAACCCATATTTGGAAAGAAAAAAATTACTTTGTTTAGTTGTCTTAACTATTTATATTTGTAATACAAATTACATTATACAAAAAGCATACAAAGTAAGAAGAACACTGCTTTGCATTGTTGAAAATACTCAGATACATAAAATCAAAGATCACGTTTGCTTCATTGGAGCAGGAATATTAGCAGATGCTTGTTCTAGGTAAGCTAATGGGCCTTGAGGCATTTCTGCAGGCTTTTTGTGCTGTACACTGATATCTTCCAGGACCTGTTGCCAGTGTCGCAGTTTCCCTAAATGCTTCTGAATTAATGCTTCTTTTCTCTGCAATTCATTTCTTAATTCTGAAACATCCTATGGATGAAAAAATGTGTATTAGTAAATAGACTGTATTAATGAGAATAACCACCTCACATAAAGAGCATGTAATTTTTTAGCTTGAGTTTTCAAGCTGACCTTACAGGGATCCTAATAATGGAAAAGTGTCTAACAAAACAGAGGGAAAGCACTGTCAATGTACCGGTTCTGCTCCCATGCGTCACAGAGCTCAGAGATCATTACTTCCAGCAAAATTTAACTAGTTTGTTTCTTTCAAAGAAACCATCATCTGTGTTCCAATACTCCACAGAGCAGCAGGCATCCAGCTTCTCCAGGTTCATGAGAGCTATGTTAAAAGTGGAGATCTACCAACTTAAAAAAATATAGCATCATGTTGAGAAACCCAAAATTAGTGTGAACAAGGTGTTTAACTGTACTGGTACACAGCTTATCTGATCTAGCACAACACAGGTAAATTAACTTTAACATACCTCTTTAATTACTTGCTCTGGTTTCTGGACTGATAGCTGCAGTCTTTTTTGTAGAAAAAAGCATTCAGTTTGTCTTGCAACATCCAGAAATTTCTGGATGCACTGATCAACACCTAAGCATGAAATAACAAAATATAAAAAACAGATGCAAAAAAAAGATGTTATCGGGCTGATGCTGGTCATTGTCTGCATTCTATTAAAAACACTTTTCATGGTACTTTCCAGAAAGAAAATCTTCAGATACACTAAAACGACATATAAAACGTTGCTTTGCAAACTTTAAGAACTTCTTTTAAAGGTGCAAGACAAGTCTTCTTCCCAAGTTTTATTACATGTTTGACCATGACAAAGAGTGATAAAATAATTTGTGGAACTTGGTTGAATAAAGAAAACATTTCACTGTATGCCCAAGCAAGAAACTCAGTGTAAGGTTCTAAAATACAGGTGTATTTAGGAGAATATTCTGCCTTCATATATTATGCACTACTGTTTTGATAATAAAAGCTGTCCCATTCCAGCATGAGTGGGACCCCATATCCAGAAAGGGGTTTTCCAAACGGTGCTTTAGAGTCAAACTTTAAAAAATTTTTCAGGGAGAAGTACACTTCTAACAGTATGGGCAGGGACCATTTTTTAACTTCCTGTTCAGTATTAATTACACTTCCCACAGAGGTGCGTGTCACACAAATCTGAAAGCATTGCTACTGGGCAATCTAGGCTTTCCCTTCCCGCCTCTTACTAATGCTTCATATAGCTTCAAAATGCGTCGCATCAGCTTCCCAGTTTTTGAACCGTGCATTTCACGGCACGCTAAGGAGATCCCCCACGGCCCCGGCACCCAGCTGGCACTCGCACCCGTCCCTAAATCCCCGACCGTTCCCGGGTGGGCTTCTCTCCCCGTGAGCCTCCCGCTGCTGTGGACTCTCCACCCGGGAAGAGCCGAGCAACCCCCAGTGACGCCGTCACTGGCCCTCGAATGGTTTTTAACCCTCTTTTGGCCTCAAATGCCAGGGCGCATACAGACACCCCCAGCGAAGGGCCAAATGCACCTGCAAAACTTCGCAGCAAGTTTTAGGGCAGGTTAGGCACACGCTGGCAGCCCCAGCCGTGCCCCTCTGCGTTTCAGCCTGCAGAAGAAAACCGGGGGCACCCGGGGCTTCCGCACCGCCGGGCTGCAGCACCTCGGCGGCGCCCGAAGGCCGCCCAGGGCTCGGCTCAGCGCGGCGGGAGTGAGGCGGGGGGCGCTGGGCACCGCGGCGACGCCACCCCCCGGGGCCTCACCGGTGCGGATCTCCTCCTGGTCCGTGCCGTTCACGTAGTCCTGGCTCACCAGCGAGGCGAAGCAGGCCTGCGAGAGAGGGAAGCGCGGAGGTCGGAGGGCCGGCGCCCTGAGGGCTGCGCCCGCCCGCGGCCTGCCCTCCCCCCCGGTCCACACACCTCGAAGGACGCTTCCAGCTCGTCCACGAGCGTGTTGTTGGGATTGCGCGGCCCCGGCGGCGGCGGGATGAGGCCGGCCGGGCCGGGCCCGCCGGGAGGCCCCGGCGGCGGCGGCGGCGGCCCCGGCGGCTGGCTGGCGAACATGCCGCCCAGCGCGCCCGCCATGGCGCGCCCGGCCCGCTCGGCGGCGGCCGCGCATGCGCAAAGGGGCGGGAGCCGCTGGCGGGCCCAGCGCAGCCTCACCGCGGGCCGGGGCCACCGCCCGCCCCACGCAGGGGCCGCCGGAGCCGCCCGGCATCGCCCGCCCGCAGCCGCCCCCCCCGAGCACCGCTGCATCGCCGCTCGCTGTACCCCAGCCCTTACCGAAACCGACCCACCACCCTAAACCAGAGCGAAACAGAAAACCCCACCCTCGGGGCCGGCGTCCCCCACCTTCCCCATGAAGCATCACCCCGCTTTTTAAGTGCTAAAGCTGTCTGACATGCTGGGAACAGTAGCGCTCCTTGGGGCCAGACAGCCTCGCACCTGTCAAAGGGGGAAGCAGCAGGATGACAGATAATCCTGCGGGATGGCAGCAGGCTCCCCCCAAAAAACTAACTTGCATTCTTTAGTTTTTGTAAAACAGGTACAACATAACCCTTGGTGGCATTTGTTTAAGACTCCTGACATAATTTAGCGCTGAAACCATGCAACAGCCTAAAAAAGCTGATGGTGCAGCATTTCTACCTCAAAAATCTAGCTGTTGGTGTGTATTAGGGGAAGAAAGGCATTTCTGCACACAGATTTGCAGAGTTACCTTTCACACCACCTACAATTCACCCAAAACAGGCATATCTACGATCTATTGTTAATTCTCTCCTGATCAAAACACACCCAAGTAAGAGATCTACCGTTTGCAGTAGTTATGTTCAGATGTTTTGGTACTAAATATCTCAATAGTTAATTTTTTTTTTTTTTATTTTAAACTGCATAATGTGTGATGACAAATCTCAAAGGTGAGATATTCTTACCCAAGTAATGATTTATAAAAGGCATTTCTAATGCCAGAGTGTCAAAATGCCTGGGGCATTCATTTATGAATAATACTTTTAAGATTCGTTTTCTTAAGGCAGAGTGGATGATTTTTTAGTATGTATTTTATTTGGTATTGTGACTGTCTTGACTTAATCGAGCCGCAAACTCCACTAGTGTTCTTGTGGGCCGCCCTGCCATGCCTTTTCGAAGATAGGGCACCTCATCTTTGTTCGACATCACACCAGCTATATCTAAATGAGCCCAGTGAGAGGCAGTCACAAATTCCTTCAGGAATGCAGCAGCTGTGCATGCTCCTCCAGCTCTGTGGGAAGCAGAAAAATAGTATTGTTTCTACAGCAACACCAGCAGCACAAACATTAAACAAATACACTGAAAGGAAGGGTCACATGGAGGATGTTGGTACATCTTACCTGCTGTATTTTCCAATGTTACTCAGATCTGCAAGAGGACAGTCTGTTACTTGTTTTGTGTAATGTTCAAAAAGAGGCATTCTCCAAACTCTGTCTCCTGTCAAAATGCTGGCCTGAAAAAGAAACAGTGATGGTTTCGGCATTTTTTTTTTTTTTAAATAAACTGCATTTATAAGCCCTGGTATGATGCATGCTTTTGTTTAGCCTTGATCAGTCTGAAAATCTTCAGCCCAGTATAGTATTAGGTATTTGGAAATAAACTACAAAACAGTGAATCCTACTTTTTAGCTACTTCAGTGTTAGTCAAAAGGCAAAATCTAAAGACTACTTTTTTTTTAAATTTCCTTTTTCCTGACAACACAAACCCTTCCTTTCAGAGGCTTCCTTTAGCCATCACATTTAGTCACTCATGATGCCTCTCTAAATTTGTTTCAGTGTTGTTACACAAGATCAATTATCTTTTTAACATGAACTAATTACTGTCAGCAGTCCATAGCTTATGCATATGCAGTAAGTTATCAAAACATGCAGATCCTTGATATGATGTGCATGCTGTTTGCTGTATGATAAACCTCACTAAAGAGCTAATAATTTATAGTCAAAATTAATTATTTTCAATACAGTACTAACACCATTCCTATGAGAATTCAAAATGCAATAATCTGTCATATTTGCATAAAGTAAGACTAACTTTTCAGTAGCAACTATTACTGAATTATCTTTTAATTAACAACGCAGATGGCCTACCTCATAAAGGTGAGTCCAAAGCCAAGATGAGTTTGTGAACACTCCTGTTGCAGCAGACCCCAATGCAACATCCATGGCACCTACAGAAACACACCTTCAAGGTTATACAACAAAGGTAAAGGTGCACCCGAGCTATTCCTCTGCACCCTGACTCCTCACAGAACTTTTCATTTTTAATTCATTTAATTAAATTATCAGCAGTTTCTAAAGTCTGCAAAAAATGAAGGGTTTAGTACACTTGCATTTTTAAAAGTTTAAACATTGTTAAAATATTTATGTAATCTAATATAACAAGAATTCATAAAAATTATATTCTGTATCTCATTAAACTATGTTTTCTGTTTTCAGCTTGATGCTTAGCAATATTTCTAATATACTCAGCAATAACAGTGCTTCAAGAAAAACATCCAAATTTTATTGTTTCCACATAAAAAAAAAAAGAGTGGAGTTTTTCCAATTTATACACCACTACAATTTTCAACCTATACTCTCCTTTTTGTGAATAATGCTTGCATAGATTTTTGCACAGCATATGTAGATTTACTGTAAATGAAAATAATCCTCATCAAAATACCTAAAACATGCCTAAACCAGAGGGATTACATATATTTGATGCCACAGAACTGCTTCTCTAATGCCAACACTCAATCCTCCGTGAGATTTAAAAAAAAAAAAAAAGTAGTTTAACAAAATTATATGTCAAAGAAATTTCTACAGGATTTCTCCTCCTTCCTGCTTGGTACCCAAGGATCCCAAACAGAGTAATACAGGAATACTTCTATACAAGTCAGCTTAAAATCAGCTTCCCTTCTATTGAAATCTTCCACAGCATTTGAACTGGTAAAACTGATGTAACTTAATTTAAAGCACTAGTAAAGAATATATAGAAAAATAGTATTTTTTGCTTAGCATATGTATTAAGCAACACAGTGGGTTCCTGTCTGAACTACTCTTCCATGTTTGCTCTCATTTGAGCTACAGTCACTTCAGCCATGACAGCTTGTTACTGCAGTTCATGAGATGCATACACAATGCTAGTTTTAAATTTAAAACTGCAACCTCATTCATACACAACTGTAGAGATGAAACAAAGCACATTTTATTATGCCTGAAAGTACACATACTGAACATAAAACAAGAGATACTTCAGCCAAACGAATTCTTGGGAAGATGACAACTCTCCTGTTCTCTAGAATCATGGAGACCTGAGCTAGCTCAGATAATGGAAGAGCTAGTGCTGGCTAGGTCAGACCTCAGGCGCTCAGGCAGCCGTTCACAAAGAAGCTATTTTGGCTCCAGCACAGCCAGTGCCATATGGACCTGGCAGGATTCTTCCACAACCACGCCAGCATCTCTGCATCACACAGCCCTGGGAGCTGAGAGGGCTTAGCTCAGAAATGGAAGCACTGGGAAACATTGTGCAGAAACATCAAAGTCTGTGTAGGTTTTCCCTGCTCTTAGTTCCAGCTCAGGTGGGCTGGTCCAACTTCATCTACATTGCTGAGCTTGTCCCCTGCATGCCAATACCCCCCACCAGTCCTAGAGACACAGTGCAGCTGTGCAAGTTGTTAAGAGCATAAACTGTGCTAGCTCTTGTCCTACAACATGTAGAATCACCTCAGTTGCTTTTGAATTCTGGTTGGCTTTATATACACAGGGCAACTAATCCACAGCCCAATTAACAAAAGTAACACAGAACTGACTTGCAGACTGAGCAGGGAAGGGAGACTGCTTACCTGTTAATGTTGCAGCATTCACAATAGCCCTTGGCTTAAAATTGTGGGCATAACAGAGGGCATCAGCTAACAGCAGTCTTCCTTCTGCATCTGTGTTATCTACCTTGAGGTGCAAAATTAGTAAAAACAGATTAACTACTGAAAACATCCCTATCACTGACTTATTTCTATATACTATCTTAAACAGCTGTCAGATTGTGAACGCACTGTTCACTGTGAATGCCCTAGGAACTTCAGATAATCAAAATTTACTTAAACTAAAAAAAAAAAAAGGACAGTATTTATATACAGTTATGTTTATAAAATAAAAGCCTATCTGTAGCTGAAGTCAAGTCATCTTGCAGCACGGCAACCTCCTCTGCATGCTGGGCCTCTGTGCTGCTGGCTCCTCAGAAGAGCCTGGAGGCTGGGGAGGTGCCCCAGGGGAGTGCAGGGGGCTGGCTGCCATTCCCAGCAAAGCCCCAGGAATCCTGGGGGCTGCTTCCGAGCAAGCGCAGAGATGTGGCCAATGGAAACCACAAAGGAGGAGAGAGTACCACAAAGAACCCCAAATGCATGTCTGCAAACAGTTTCTTGTTATACTGCTCTTTGGAGCCTGAAAGTTCTTCCCTCAAAAAAAAAAAAAAAAAAAAAATCAGTATCCCCTTTGCTCCCTTCCCCTTTCAGGGAAAATTTATGATGAATTCTGAAAGATTAATTGCATGATGTGCTCTGAGCTACTAGCACTTTCTCGCAAATTTCTTCTTTGTGGGGGAATATGTACCCAGTCTTTTCCCTCAAAGCAGAGTGACTGAACTGAGTTTTGGGAGAAGAACTGCAAGGAACTGAAAGATTCAGCAAGTCAAAGGTGGCAGAATCACAGAAATCCAGACAGAGAGAAATATTGATGAAGCCATCTACTTCTGCACAACATCAGTGGTCTACAGCACAACAAATTTCAGTACCATTTAATCTCTAAGTATGGAGCAGTTTGGATTAAAGATAAAATACGTATACTGGGTACTGATTTGGCAAGCTCCTTTGCACAAACAGCCATTATGACTCAGAGTTCTGATTGTACAGAGCAGCTTGGCAGTGTAAAGACCTTGGTTACATCAGCAGGAAACCAATACTCTTATGTCTTACTCCAGATAGCAGGGAAGTGTCCTGAAGGGTCTGCTGGAAGCAATTAATGTTACTCATTCTGACTGAGAACCTGTATTTATGAGCACTGCAACAACCTCTTATGCTAAAACAAGATTTTCTGGCATGTTCAGTAAATGACCACACTTTTCAGCTTTTCCTAGCAATTTATAAAACATGTCTAATGTCTTCAATCTAGATTTACATTTGAAAGAGTCCTACGATAGCAATTTCTAATTAATAACATGCTGCTTACATTCTTAAAAACAATACATTTGCACTGCTTATCTTTTTAAAAGGTCTTTTCAAATACATACTCTGACTGCAGTCACACAACTTGACTGATTAAGCCAATTCACTAGAAGTATTCAAATTCCAAGCTTCACATGCATACCTGTATTGTTTTTCCATTCTTGGCTCTAACTACATCCCCAGGCTTATTTGCCTTACCACTGGGCATGTTTTCACAGAGGGGTGCCAAACCTCAGAGAGAAAAAGAAAAAAGTGCATTACTAGTTTCTTTCTCAGAAAAGATGTAGAAAAAACACTTAGGAAAAAAATGAACACCTCCTTAAGAAAACAGTACTATTCTCATCTTGAATTTATGCTCAAATTCCAAATTTTCCTAGTTACTGAAAGACACATGGTCCAGGTTTCAATTAGGGAAATTCCTCTGATTGTTGCACCACCACATTCTCTCACCTACACCATTTCACCACTACGATTTACTTCTACTTTATGGCCAGACAAGTGAGATCAGAGGAGAAACAAATACCATCTTATGTCTTCCGTACATGATTAGTCACCGGTAAAGGGATATCATTCTTTCTGAAATTAAAAACTTCTCAGATTAACACTCCAAGCCATTCAAGCTCTACTCATTGTAGATAAACACTGTGTAATGTTGAGGGGTCCAAGGACTCACCATAGAACTCTAACCATAAGAGCTGCAAATAGAGATGAGCAAAAAAGAGGATCAGTGTCAAAACTCCAACTATGAATGGGATAACGGGATGAAAGGCACTCCACCGTTCCTAGGTTAAACCTGCTTCTGGCACAAGAAGTAAGCAAACTGTGAACCACCACTTTTCAGTGGAATTATGTATACAGACTTTTGCTCCACTTATTTAGCCCTTCCAATCGCATACTTTTCAGTGAGAATGTCGTGAGGATGTGTGTTTCGCTGCCCTCTACTGGCTGAAGCACAAAAGTGACTAAAACCTGAAAGTCCAGGTTCTCTCATAGAACTTATCCTAGAATGGATTACATGTCATCACCAACTAGGGTTTTGCTAGGGTTCCTGAATTGGCTCATTTAATTTTAGCTGTGCAATATTTCTGCAGAAAAAAATAAGCATTGCTTCTACTTAAAGATAGTATCAACAGACTGGTTTTGTTTGGTTTAGATTTCTGCTGAGGTGTTCACCTAAGGAAACAAGAGCTGATCCCTCTTCCTGTTCAGCTGTGGCAAATGCTCATGGAGGTAGCTCTGCTAACTCCTTTTAATTTTTAATTGCTTTTACAGATATCCACATTCCTTCTTGTAATGAAGGATCAGAACTTCTGAAAAACTTGCTGAAATAAGTTTACTGACAATCTAATTAATGACTCTGCTAAAATCTAAAAATCATGCCTTCAAAATTTTAATGTGGTATTGCAATATTTTATTCAAAGCTAGTAATTTTTTGATAAGCAAGTGGAAATGGAAGAGAGACTAAGCAAGGGAATGAAAGAACAAGAGTCCATAACATTTCAGGGAGACCATTACCACTGCTGATACTAGAAAACTACTGTCTAAATGAAATCTTGTAAAATTAAGATTTTTTGATTCTCACACAAACACACTTACCAATTATGTTAAGAGGTAGATTTAAAGCTGCTGCTGTCACAATGGCTGAACAGACAGTTGCTGCCCCTCCCATATCTGCTCTCATCGCATCCATACCCGAAGACGGCTTCAGTGAAATGCCACCACTGGAACAAACAGCACCAAGTATCATCCAACATGTAGGAGTCTGACATTGCATACATTGATCATGTTCTGTCCATCAGTATGTTTCAGTATCAGTGAACGCTAGACTTGGTGTTTGTCCTGGTTCAGCTAGGATAGGGTTAGGTTTCCCCAGCAGAGAGAGAGGGGGAAGGGATCTCCAGCCGGGTTATTCATACCATGCTGGCGTCAGGTCCAGGGGCGGAAACTTTTTACTTGCTCTTTGGTGGGCTTGGTGGCGGGAAGCTGTTCCGTGACCATTTTGCGGTATTTTTCTGTGTATCATTTGTTTTGTTCACTGTTATTGCTGTTTATTGTTGTTATCATTGCTACTGTTGTTGTTCAGATTGTTTATCACACTGCTGTATTAAATTTCTTCTTATTTTACCCCAGGGTTTGTGCCTCACTGCCAGCCCGACCGGCTGCGGGTGGGGGAGGGGCAACAGCAACGTGCTCTCCGGTCCCGGCAGGGCCTAAACCATTACAGCGCTTTCAAATATTCCTGCAACATCTTAGTAAGCATACTGAAAGCAAGGTATCTGGGTTTTCATTTCAGATAAAATATGACCCTGGTTTATTTCCTCATAATTAGGGCACCATAAAAATCCAGGTAATCTGAAGCAGAGTAACTCAATGGTCTCCATGACAGAAGAGCCCAAAACAAGAACAAAATATTACACTTGGTAAAATCAGCACATGGAAGGGGAACAGTGATAAATTCTTCATTAGTTGTGTGACATGAAAAGCAGTTACAAGGAACTGCTGCAAAGAATGAACTATTTTTTCTTTCCTTAAGCATGATCTAGATGTCCAGTGACAGACTGCGATTCTAAACATGTAAATTCTTCATCCAGAGGTTTGCTCAGGCCAAAAAAGGAAAAATAGCATGTTCTTTGCTTTCCTTCCCCCTGAATTTCCATTTTCCCCTTACAAGATGGGGGCATATCAATTCCTACTTTGTCCAACCACTCAAGCTTGTCTTATCCATAGGAAGGGCAGCACAATCTATTATACTATAAGGCAAGTTCACTGGAATGTAGGGGGAGGCGCTCTGAAGATCTCGCGATGTACGGGAAAAATAGAGGCACATGAAAAAGATCTCGTGATGCACGGAAAGAACAGGGAACTAAAGATCTCATGATGTACAGAAAGGGGTATATAAAGCAATTGCGCAGTTAATAAACCAAACAGATAGCATCCACCATACTGGCGTTTGTGCTCTCTTTCCCGTGGAGGTTAACCTCCTGCAAGGGTTAGCTGTGATCTGAACGCCGCATTCCTGTGGCTTAGCAGATGGAAAAAAGCAGCTAATGCCTTACCACAACACTGGAACAGCATTGGAAGCGATGCTGAGCAAAGAAAAAGGAACTCCCCACTGAACACGAATAACAGGAAGGCATTTTCCCCCCTCTAGTCATTAAAATATTAGTATACATACCTGTCAAATGTAACTCCTTTTCCTACGAATACCAATGGGGTGTCATTTGTATTAGCACCACCTAAATAGTGAATCTCCAGAAAGATGGGAGGTTCAGCCGAACCCTTAGCTACACTCAGGAATGCTCCCATCTCTTGTGTTGCTATCCAAGACTCCGGTCTGGAATAGAAATTTTTTTTTTTTTTTGTAATTGGAACTTTAACCAAAGTGATTTTTGTTTGTTTGCTATTAAAAGATCACAATTCTTGAAGGTTTGTACACAAACTATTAATTTAATTTTAGTTAGCTATTTTGGAAACTGTCATTTTAAATCCAACCATACTACTTTTTTTGTGAAACAGAAAAATACTTCCTCAAAGTTGCTGCTTGGGTTTTGGTTTGCCTTGTTTAAAAAAAAACAAAACAAGGAAACAAACAACAAAAACATTAAACTTCACTTCCTGTGAGGCTGTAGTCTCTGAAGGCATACGAAGTAACAATATTGCAGCAGTTTACAGTTTAGCTTTCTGCTATCAAGATAAGGTTAGCTATAGGCAAAGTTGATTTCCCTCAGTCTTTTGCTTTTCAATAGAACAGCCTCCAACACTTGCGCAAGTTAGCCCAACAAAGAGCAGTAGCTAGAAATCCAGAGGCAAGAAGTATTAGCTGTGTTAAATTCAGTTGCAGAGGCTTTTATGGCTCCATCTCAATATTTTTAAAAGCTAAAAAAACCCCAAATAATAACAGCAATAAATAGAGGATGTTTAATTACCATATCCAAATAAAAAAGAAAAGCTATGTATAAAACCCACTTAGGAAGAAAACAAAAAATATTAGGAAAAAGGTACCTAGTATTTGCCCTCTATGCACCAAGTCTCCCTCAGGCTTCCTTTCACAGCACATGCTAATTAAGCAGTAATTGACTCCATGACTAATATCTTGCTTACTCTGCAAACTAGAAGCTCACCTTCTAATACTGAGAGTGGCCTGCAGTCTGGGCACCCCTCACACCTTTTTGCCAAACACATCCCCTGCTTTTCTCATTTGAACTGGCAGAGTGAAAATGAAGCCTGCTGCAAATAAGAATAACCTGGAAGGTATCTTAGCCTACAGAGGAATCATTTCAGTGGAACTTACCTTATATGGACCTTCACATTGCTGAAACTTCTGAGCTTCTGTTCAATATGTTCGGCAAATTTGATTGGAGTTATATAATTAGCTGGAGCCTCCATAAGGTACCGAGCAAGATTCTGACCCTCAGCATAGGTAACACCTCTTTGCCACGCTTCACTTTCAGCACTAAACAACACCATATAATAATCAGGATCATAAACATTTGCAAAAGTAAGACCTTGTCAGCATCCATCTGTTCTCTCCTGTTTGAAAATGCAGTATCATTAATTTGGGGCAATTAAGAATGTCATAGTAATCTTACTACAAGGAATTTAATATGAGATCCAAGATGCATCTAGCCTAGTAGCTCATCTCTGGTTCTAGCCAGTGCCAGCAGCTAGAAGAATCCTAGAGCAGACAGATGTAAAATTATCTAATACATTAGGTCTTGTCCTAATCCTTACTAGTCAGAGATTGACTTAAATCCTTAAGCACAAGGTTTAATACCCCTTCCAAAATCTGTAATCGCATTAACTATAACAGCCCTGAAAGTTTTTATTTACCATATAAAGCCTCCAATTCTGTTTTTCACTTTACTGAAATATGATTAGGTGATAAGAGTGGAATTTGGATCTCATTGCAGAGTGCACTCAAAGCATTTCACTAATGAATGACAGACGTTCAAAGAACTGCCTGCATAGGAAATGGCAATGTCTCTCTTGTTACTTTGCAACATTAGCAGTACAAAACCTTTCATTTTACTGAGACAGAACTGAAACGCTGATTTGCTTTAAAAGATATCACAAAGCAGGGCATTAAGCTGGATTCCACCTCTCAAGAGAGCAACACAGCGAAGGAGGAATCCAGGAGGAATTTAGAAACATTGCCTGGATATGGAGGGATGGAATTAAGCAGCCAAATCTCAGCTGACACTGACAAGAAGCAGGAAAGGCAACAAGGACTTCAACAGGTACACCACCAGGAAAAGGAAGGTCAGGAATGACGTTGACCTCGTGCTAAATGGGGCAGGCAATCTAGCGAACACTAAGACTGAAGTTCTCAATGCCTGCTTTTCATCAGTCTTAAGGTCCGCATTCAGATTCCCCAGTTCTCTGTGCTTAGTAACAGAGTTTGGGGAAGACAGGTACTATTCACAACAGAGGAAGGCTTGGGACTGCTTAAGGATGCTGGACATACACAAGTCCTTAGTAGCAGGCAGGATATATCTGAGAGGGCTGAGGGAGCTGGCTGACACCACTGCAAGCTTGGTGTCTTTCAGTTTGAGAAGTCACAGTAACTGCATGTGGTCCCTGATGACTAGAAAAGTACTTAAGAATGGCAAGGAAGATATAGGCGACTACAAGGCAGTTATCCTAGACTAATCACCTAAAAGTTTATGGAGAAAGTCATCCTGGAAGCCATTTCCAGGTATATGAAGGACAAGATGGTCACTGGGAAGAGTCATTATAGATTTATTTGGGGCAAATCATGTCTGAACAACTTGACTGATTTCTATGAAGAGAGGGTTGGCTTTAGCAAGGCTTTCACATAGAATCCTTGCAGACAAATTAAGAAAACATGAACTGGAGGGGTAAACTACAAAATGGGTGAAAAACTGCAAGAACTGTTGGGCTTAGAATATAGCAGAGTTACATGTGGTGTTCCTCAAGGGTTGATACCAAGGCCAATACCTTCATCAACAACTTGGACAATGAAATGTACCCTCAGTTGTTCACAGACAGCATCACATTGTGGGGAGCAGCTGAAATGGGGAATGTAGGGCCACCATTCATAGGGGCCTTGACAAGCTGGAGGAATGCACCAAGGGGAACACTGTGAATTTTAACAAAGAGTGGTGTAAAGTCCTGTTCCCGGGACAGGACAGCTCTATGCAAGTCAGGCTAGACACTGACTAGGCAGAAAGTGATGTCTCAGAAAAGAACCTGGGGTTCCTGGCAGACAAGCTGAACAGAAGCAAGCAGCACATTACTGCGGTGACAAAGCTCAACTGTGTTCAATTAGAGCTCGGCCAGCGTGTTAAGGGAAGTAATTATTTACCTCCTTAGCATTGTGAGGCTGCATCTAGGTACATCCACTTCTGAGTTCCTGAATACAAACCCAATACTGATAAACTCCAGAAAGTCTAAAGGAGGGCCCCTAAGAGGGGTAGGGAACTGGAGCACATGGCATATGAGAAGAAGCTAAGAGAATTGGGTTTATCTCACCTAGAGAAGAAAAATTTAGAAAAAAAATCTAATTGCAGACCTCCTTCTACCCTTAAACAGGGTTTATAGAGAAGATGAAAGAGACATCTCAGAGCTGCACAGTAAGAGGGTAAGAGACAACAGTCTCAAGATTCAACAAAGGAAACTGCAATAGGACAAAGAAAAAATCACCATGAGTGTAGATAAGCACTTGAACAGATAGCCCAGTGAGGCTGTGAAATTTCTATCTCAAGAGATGATCAGGCCTTTGTCTAGTCCAGTTCTGAGTAACTGGATGGAGCTTTAAAGTTTTATGTAACTTCCAGCTCCAACTTGGATTAGAGATAACCTGGACTAGATGACTTTCAGAGGTCCTTTCCAACGTAAATTATTGTATACAAAAATTACCTCCAGTGTCATAAGTGGTCATAGGACCATCTATGTTTTCAGGAAATGTTTATTCAATATAAACATGATTGTGTCCCAAACTATCTGCTGCGTTACAAAATGGGAGGAGTGTTGCATGTAGCTTATCAAGACATGCTTAAATTCAGAGAGTTTTATTTTATTTCACTAACTTCCCCATAAGGAAGGCCTTGTTCCTGTACAGAGTACATATGGGAAGTACCTCTTCTCTGCATGACAGAATATCCTATACAGAAGCTCCAAAGTCCACTCTGATAAAGTAAAAAGGGATTAATAAAACTCTGTTCTGGACCCCAAAGCTCTGATATTACTTTCTGCTCTCGGGTAACAATGATGACTATTTAGAGGCCAGAAGCACCCAAGCTTATCTTCTTGCATTATAATCTATGAATGCAAAAACAAGCGAACTATGTAAAACATATCCACCATGGGACGGTCTGGCGTCAGTTAGCATTTCCCGATTCTCAAAAGGATTTATTCATTTATGGAATCTGAAATACCTCTGCTCCACAACTTTGGCACACAATACCAACAGAAGTCCTTTTACGTTGCAACTATGCTTCAAGTAAATTTTTACTTTCATTTTTATCCCAAGCCTTCTCTTCTATGAAGCAGCATTTATTAACCCTTCACTTCAGAACACAGCAGACTAACCAAACATGGCGCAAACATTATAAATATAATTGAGATGTAAAATACTTCAGGAAGTTCAAAGGAGGAGTTAAGAGGGATATTGCTGCTAGGCCTATTCTTTCAGTTTTATATTTTTCTCATGCATGGACACAGTTTTATAAATAAACAAACAAACAGATAAAGTAGGCAAGCTTTCCTTTTGCCATCACCTTCCATGAAGTTGAGGAGTAACTACAGGTTTCTTCTTTTGCTTCAGCTCATTATATTCATGCAATCCAAGGACAGCACCTTCTGCAGCTGCATGAGCATCTCCACAGGGGTCTACTTCAACACAAGGGATCTCCAGATCTTGGATCTGTCTACAGCCAACTGAAAAATACAGTACAGAACTAGCAGGCTGAGTGTTGCACAGAAGAGGAAAACAGGTGTATAAGGTGACATTTCAAGGGAAAATTAATTTTAACTCAAGATATCTGAGATTGTAAGTAAATCAATTAAAAAGATCATGCAGTAGAATAACGAAAAATGCTAATGACCATATACTGACAAATTTTGACTAAAAATATCACTTGATGAATTGTAACGATTAAGACATTTCACAAGAATAAAAAGGAGAGTCCACAGTTGTTCTGATTCCTTTAAGCTCACTCTATAGCAAAGAAAAGCTCTATCATTCTGAAGTGCTATGGATTATGACTAACTACAACTACCAGAAATTTGCTGTAATTTAGTTTTTTGCTGAGTATATGACTGTTCTTTTCTTCCAAATGAGTTTATACACATGTTTATAAACAGATAAAAAGTATTCCATAAATTCCATTTTGTACCCAAATAATTTAACGATGTTTTGTCAGCTGGTGAGACAACACAGGCTAGCACTCTGGATATACAGCTGCCATACATGTGGAACTGACCTCCAGTCTCAGATTATAAACTCTGTGGTGAGAACTCTTTTTATCCTTGTTTTAGACACACTTAGCTGCAGCAGCCATTCTTGATTAAGATAGGAGTCTCCTCTGCCTATGACAGATAACATACTGAATCATACTACTGATGCTGTGAAAGGTATCAGTGTAACACAAATAGCTGTTACAAACTAAGTGACAAAAGTCAATATAAATATATGTGCATACTTAAGTACAGAGTGAGCATGAAGTGAATGAATCGGTGATGCTCTCAGGCTTCAAAATAGTAATTAAACAACTGCCTCTTCAATATCACACTGTTTAGTGAAGTTATTTGATATAAATAACTGCAGTTACCTGTCTGCAGATTGATTTTCATGCCCTGTAACTCCTTTCTCATTAAGGAAAAACATAGTAACAGTGACAAATAAATGCATTTACCAAAACATGCAGTAGGTTTTGCTTTTCAAAACAAAATCATATCTAGACTCACTCTTCAACAATGGAACATGCTGCACCACTGCAATAGTTTAATAGACAAAATGCTTAAGAAAATTTAGAAATAAGTTAACCTGCAACAGCTGCACGAATATTTTCTCTGCCTTCATTCCAGTTTTCTTGGTCATTTACTCCAGGATTCTTCTTACCCAAGCCAACTACAACCACACTTGGAAAGTCCTAGATGAAGCCAACACACAAATGAATTCACTTTCCTCCTTGTTAGAGCAGAGAGTTGTTAAAAAGACCTTACTTTCCAAATCACAAAGCACAGCATTACAATACATTCAGTACATCCTCTATGTTATGCACATTTCTTTGTTAAGCATGCCAGTATGGTACCACTATCTTGCACTCCCAATCATTTGCCACGGGCATGGAACCAGTTGTTCTGCTGTCCAGTAAAGCTTAATTATGTGTATTGCAGCAGACAGGGCTCAACACATAGCAGAACTAATACTTCCAAGGTCAAGTTCAAGAATCCTTTAAAAGCAGATCCAGCTTTCCAGCTACAAAGGCCAGAACTGAGCTGGAGAAGTGTAACCTTTTTTGGCACAATACTATGTCCAAGGAAATAAAAACACTTCAAAGGCTGAGCCTATTAGCTCAGCTCAGGAGCTGAGCTGGCATGATTTGCCAGGTAACAAACCAAAGCTGCACAGATGTATACGGCTCCAGAAATGAGGAAAGTAATGTGGCACAGTAGACTAAATGCTTGCATTATAAGCTGCAAGCAGAAAGCAAAAAGGAAGAAATAACAAAGATTAAAGGAGTCTTTTAAGAATTAGTCAAATTTGTATAAAAGTCAAGGTTATACACGTGAACAGATTTCCCATAGCTCTGAAGAAAAATGAAGTTAATCCTAGGCTTTCCCTTCTGTCAAACAGCTGCTCTGTCAGGTTCTAACAATCAGATTTCAAGGTAAAAGACTTCAAATCAGTAAAGTCTTTAGTCCACAAGACGGTGAACTAGTGTTACCTTTCCAGAAGATGAGTGATTCAAGTTAACCTTTTTTTTTAGTTATTGTTATTTTACACACTTAGAAGAGTGCATAAGGCCAAATTCTACTACATTCTGTTGCAGGGATTTGCTACTTGCCCCAGAAGCCATGCTGTATGCAGAACTGGGATAATGGGACTTTCAATGAACTCAACTGCTATGAAATTTCTGAGAGCCTTTCCACTGAGTCCAGTGTCACCTGTCTGGGGTCTCTGCACGCGAATCGACACACCGTAGGCAACCCTCACTACAAACTAATTTATTTACAATCATTTAAATAGCCCTAATTAGGTGTTCCTGTCCAAGTAACCGAATCCTACGTGTCATATTACATCTGCCTAGCCTCTAGCTACTACTCCAAAAAGGCACAAATTGTACCATATTTGCCAGCTCCACGTAGGTGCCTTATAGATGTATCAGGGCTTCTCAAATGGCACCAAAAACCTAACTTAAGCAGACAAATCCCAGTCTCGTACCCTTGTGATATATGGTGTCTGTGCAGACAAAAGTCCTGCTTGAAGAACAGTCCCATGTCTTGTTTTCAGAGGCTTCAAGCACACAACTTTAAAACCTCTGATTAAAGCCTGTGATGGGACTACACTGTGTTAGAACTGATACATCTGAAGGTCTTTGCACATACCAGTACACACTCATGCACTCACTCCTCCTGAACACAGTAACAGGAGGCACAGTAGAAGTCTGATCCAAAACAGTCGTGCTTCAGCTCATTCAGTAAGCAGTTACTCAGAGCACAGCACCTTTGGAGCAGACTTGTTTACATCTTGCAGAAGGAGCACAGGACTGTGAAAAAGGCCATGAAAACATGGGGAGCACAGAGCAGGAGATTTCAACAAAACTCACATCTTTTGTTGAGAGGGGGGAAGAAGAGCAAAGCATTTATACAAGCACGGCAGAGAACTCAGCTTCAAATAAGATGCAAGCCAAACCTCAGACATTAGTCAACATGCAGACAAAAATCCCAAGTTTATACCTGATGCAAACCATGGAATATGCGTGTTTTGCCTTTTTTCAAAGGTGGCCCACACCTAGGACACAAAGAGATTCTTTCAGTAAAGTCCTTATCAGTGATAAATCTTATGGTACAATGTTCAGTCCACAACCACAGTGCTCTGAGATGTTTGGCTCAGTGCCGATTCAAAGAAAAGCACAGTGCCCATGAACATTTTGCCTGTTTCCTCAGTGCTTCACTCGTCCAGAGGAGCTCACCTCCAAACTGCTTGGCCTGGTAGAAGCAAATACCAGCCTGAGAAGTGGCATGGACACAAAGACTAATAGTGATACAAGAGACCATTCTTACTGGTGTTTGCAGGTACTTTAATCCATTTCAGCAGCTTACACACACTTACAGGGACAGAAGTTCCCTCAACTTTCCAGACACAAGTCTATCGAAAGCATCTCCTGCACTAGTGAACTGGGCAGCACCTTCATCCTTTTCACTTGAGTAGATTCCCAGAACGAGACCCTAAAAAAGGAGGACATGTGTTAATATAAACACCATGGAAGGTAGAGACCCATCTGAAAGGCGGCAAGCACCCTGTTCAAACCGCGGCTGCTGCCCTATGTATCCATCCCAGTTGATGTATTTATCCCACGTGATGCAGAGCGACACTTTGGTAAACCAGGATAAACTACAACGACTTGGCTTGGAAAAGGAATTAGATGCAGTATGACTAGAGTTATAATCATTTTGCTTCACACGGAGAGACAAAAACTCTTTCAACCTGTAATTTTAAGTACAAAAGAGCCTTTGGGGTTTTTTTCCCCCCTCCCCACCCGCAGACGCCCAGCCAGTCGCACCCACGTGAGCGCGGCGGGCAGCCGCGCCGCTCCCCGCCCGAGCCCACCGGCAGGCAGCGAGGCGCCGGGGCAGGGCGGGAGCCCGGCGGGGAACGTCCCCGGGGCGCAGCCTCCCGCCGGGCACGGCGCCCGCCCCGACACCGCCCGGTTCACGAGTTCAAGCGCCAGGCCGGGCCGGGGGGCACTCGGCGACTCCAGGTCAGCCCACGGCCCCCGCCACCCCTCACCTTCCCGCCCGCCCCACGGCTGTAGCCCCGCGGCGAGGGTCCCTGCGCCGAGCAGCTGCAGGCCAGGGGCAGAGCACGGCGGAGGCGGCGCACAGGCACCCTCCGCACGCAGCGCAGCAGCATGGCGGGCACCCGGCGCGGCGGCACAGCGCGGAACGGAACGGGCCGGCCCCGAGCCCGGCGCGCTGGCGGCCTCATCAGGCGGCGCCGCGCGGGGCGGGGCCGGCGGGGGGCGGGGCCGAGGCGTCAGCGCAGCGTCGGAGGCGGCTCCGGGCGCGGCGCTGGGGCGGGCTCCGCCTTTCTGCCCGCCCGCGGCGCGCTCTACGTAAGTATTCGCGCGTGGTGCGGGGCTGAAACAACTCCTCTTGTGGGCTCGTCACAGATTTAAAAACACAGTCCTGGTATGCAAACGGCACGTTCAACTTGCGTATTGAAGATTAAAGTGTAAATTCGGTATGAAAGAAGAATAAAAGCTTCATTGCAAATGCAAACTCAACAGACTTACGTTAATTTCCATGGAGGATGATGGTTTACTCGTATAGTATCACCATGTCTGTCGAGGAAGAGTTGATCAAGTTCTAAGAGAAAGCAGTAACAATGCCAGAGTGAAATTTAAAAAAAAAAAAAAAAAAAAAGTGATAAATGAAAATAAAAGACCGGTGTGAATGACTGTGGTTATATTGTATCAGGAAAATTCACACCAAAATACTGGGCCATTAGTGTAATGTCAGTAGATTCATGCTTCTCTAGCAAAAGAACTGCTTGGAGTTTGCTGACATTTATTGTATCATCAGTACGAAAAGCCAGAGTTTCAGTGGCACTGAACACTCACCAGATTTTAATGACAAGGGATCCCTTTTTTTTTTTTTTTTTTTTTTAGAAATGTGAAACATAGGTTATAAGTAATTTGCTTTCATGTCTCAGATTCTAACACTTTGTGACACTATGTATAACAATTAGTTTGCTTTTCCATACATCTCTAACTGAATTTACATTGTTTCATCAGCAGAACACTAGGAAGAGCAGTAGCTGGGCCTGTTCCCTAGCAGTATATTGCAGTTCCCACCTAACCACTTTTCCCATGAAATGGTACAGAAAGAGATAACATGTCTTGTGAAGAACAGTGGCACTCAGAGACGATGGGGGAAATTGCATCTATTTTGATTTATGTTGTAAAATTAAATTTTTTAACATTAAACCATAACATTATTTAAAGAATCAAGATGGTAGTTAGTTTTTAGCTTCATTTATTTTGGAGAGGCTCTTAGAATGGTTTCTTAGTTCTTTGAAGAATGGCTCCTTAGCTTCTCCACCTCTGCATGGAGCTTCTATATATTCTGCATCTACAAATTAAGCAGACATTTTCAGGGTATATGAAGTTGTGTTTAATTTTATGGAGGGATAGGATTTGACCCATAATCTCTTCAAAGCTCTGAGAAGATATTTCTCATGAATGTTGTCATCTGGGATTTCAAATTTTCAAAAGTACCCCCAAGGAAGTCTTCATTTCCACATGCTGAGCATGCATATGGTCAGATACACTATGTGAAGCGTAACTAAAATGAAAATGTGTAAATTAAGTAGATCACACATCAAGTTCCACATTTTTTGAAAGTATTTTATGATGTACAAGGGAAAGCTGAAAAGGTCTAAGTGATAGACTTACCTATTGTTAACTTTAAGGTGTGCTTTGTGTACATCTTAACTGTGCAAGATTTCATTTAACCCTTTTTTCCTAGGGCGAAGATTCTATGCATTGTCCCATTGCTGTGTCTTAGCAGTGCTTAAACTGAGACAACCTGTGCAGCTGAAAGGGTTTTTAGCCTTATATCTGTTTCGTTCAGTTTAATTCATGCATGGTAATACTTCTGTTCGCTCTAAAGTGAACTGAAAACACTATTTTCTCACAAGTCACAAAACAACCATTCGGTGATAATGTTTTTTGGTCATTCAGCTCATGCAGCTACAGTATCCCACAATAATACTTCATACCTCTGCTGCGAGAAATCTTCTCTTGGACCGTTATTGCCGAGTATGCTTCATTGTTGCATAGATTCAAACCAAGAAATTAAAAAGTTGATCAGCCTAGCTATCCCTCTTTATCTGCACAGTGTACTCAAATGTTTTTCTTTCAGAGCTACTGTGACCTGTCTAGGAAACTAGTCTAACAAATCTTTAATCTTGTCCTTACCTAAGTAGTCACATGGCTCTTAGTAACTAGTTTTTGGGGGAAGTTGGAGGGGCATTAAAGCAGTTCATTAGCAGTATAAAAAATGTGTTGTAATACATGCACATAGTACTACTGAAAAGCATTTCCAAAGCAATTGCTCTATATGGAGGATTTTAAAATCTGCTTCCTTCTCACTTCCTAAACGGAATTAGATTTAGTGAAGGCTAAGTTATGTATTACAATGTAATTCCTACTGTATAAAAACTACTTCTAAATTATATGTTCATAGAACAGTTACAAATGGCAAATACTTCATTTTCTACTTGTGTAATTGTACTGCAGTTTAAGGTCTTCTATTTCAGAGCCACTCGATTTTCTGGGAGAGGAAGGTGGTGGTACCACAGAGGCCTCTGTGGACAGTTTTCTGGACAATAGTGTGCTGTTACCATCTCACTCACCTTCACAGCCTGGGTGGGTTTGCTGCCTATCCATGTCCTGGGTATCACACCATCTGCCTGGGGTCATGGCCCAGGGTAGAGACTGAGTGAAAGCACCAGTAAAATTAGAACAGTGAGGTAAGTGCATGGCATAAGTTAGTAATCACTTTTTCTGCCTTACTGAGCCTCCTTTATGCTGAAATTGTAACAGTGCTCTAGACTCATCAAAACTTGCAGCCTGCCTCTTAAATTTTTATGGGACTTTTAAAAAAACAGTGATCCTAAAAAAAAGTGGCTAACATTGCCTTGAAGAAGACAGATTATTAAGGCCTATTGCAGAAACACCCTCACAAGTTTCTGCTTCACTTATAATCCTGCTAAACTTATAGGGCCAAACCCATAGATGGTACAGGCTACAGTACAAACACTCCTCATTGCATCTGTAGGTTGAGTCTGGTTAACAACATTTCCTCTGAAACTAGTCCACCGACTGCCAAATGTCTGCTGGTCTTGCTGCGTATGTGCTGAAAAGGACATAATTAATTATCATTTCTTACCACACACAGAGCTTGCACGTACACTGCTGAAGCGCTCAGTGAGCATAGTGAATTGAGTCTGCTGTGTAAACTAAGAGTACTCTGAATAGAGTTTTACAACTGCAAAACTGATAAGATTACCAAATGAAAGTAGAATTTACTCTGTAAAACATGTTTACATTGGTCTTTAGATGAAAACAAAGTAAAAAGAGCATGGAAAATAAGTATTTGGGCCAAAGATACTAACTTGTAGGCTTAAGATGAATTATAATTCCTTATTTGAATATCTAAATAAGTGGCCTAATCAGCAAACATGTTGAATATCAACTTATTCTAGCAACTTTCTTTACTGAGTGTTCTGCACACTTCAGTGATAAAACTAGTAATATGAGTACATAAGATACGGTTTTAGGCACTTGTGAAAATACCATTACAGTACTATTTTTGTGAAGAGATCTTTTCAGATAAAAAACAAAGATTTTTTGTATATCCTGAAATGTTCTTAAAACACTTTGAATTCCTTTTCTTAAAAAGTTACTATTTTTTTCAGAGTTTTTCACAATAGTTATACAACCTAGTAGTTTGATGAAGAATAACTTACTGCAAAATAATTTCTTTAATTTAGATAACTTCTTTAATTCATTCCAAGTCACTCTTCAGTTATGTGTAGGTTCTATTGCTAAAAGGTTAATGTGTTCACTATAGCAGTCAAATTCTAAAAATGACATGCTTAATGGCATATACTTTTCTCTGAAATATTCATTACTTGTGACCGAAGAATTGGTTGAATGCCTGTCAAAATTATGGTACTTCCTAAAAAATTATGTGATTTTTCCATACATTTAACCATTTTTATTCATTTTAATACTGTTTCATCATACATCACTTTTACTTGATTTCAGATAGACATAAGAATTGACAGGGTTGTAAAGACAATCTGTCAGATTATTATTTCCAGGTTATCTAAAAGCGCTATTACTTGGCTTCTGTTTACTTCCAGAAGCTGCAATGAAACCTTCATCTCGCAGCTAATACTTTATTTCATAGTCTACTAGCATTCCATAACCTACTTTTCTCACTTCTTTACTTGGTGGGGTTTGGTAACTTCTGTTTTAAAAACATTTCACAGGAAGCCTGGTCTTCCCCTTAACTTTAGCCTCACAGATGATGAAGTTTTCTTTTTCAGTGCAGTGTGACATCATCAGACATATCTTACATGGCCCTCTCAACATTTTCCAGATAATTCTGTGAAGGTAGTTGGCAAATGTCCATTCTTTTGGTTTTGAAATAACCTTATTGTATCAAAGATTTGTGATACACATATTTTCTTTCTAAGCAAAGAAGACACTTGGTTTTGATGAAATTGTATTTCACCTGAGTTTTCTATAATATCTCATAATGTGAATTTTCTAAAAACTTCAAATAGCATATATTCACTGCAGATATTGGTCAGTTTTGAGTATAATGATATTTGTAGCACTTGTTTTTCCCACTTTCCCACACATGTTAATTGCTGGTATTTTAGACTGATATCTTTACTCATGTTTATACCAAAATCTGAAGAGCCAAGAAGCTGTTTCTATCGTGACAGTTCACCAAAGCAGTTCCGTGTACATTTCTTAGTACATGATATCTTCTGCTGTAACATTTACTTCTTCTGTTTTAGTCTTAATTTTAGGGAAGTGAATCCCACTAATGGCTGTTAGCAGCAAATTTACTGCATGTGCTGTGCCACTTGCCACACAAAGCCAAAAACAGTCTTCAAACTGTTCTTCTAAGATAACAAATTGAAAGACATTTTCCCGAAAATTGGCAATTCTTTCTGTGAGCTGATGAAGTTTCACAGCAGCCAAAAAGCTGGTGACTGCAAGGACTATAAATCCACCTGCAACAAAATGAAATAAGTATTTACCATTGTAAAATTACCTTGTGAAAGACAGACATTTTGGTTGTGCTTCAGAAGGCTTATTGAATACAACAGTGAGCATTATACAGAGTAGGGATAGACTTAGGCATGGATTAAACACCTTCAGAATGCTTTATTGTATGGCCAAACATCATACCAGTGTTTGTAATAAAGTCCTTTTGTCAGTGATATAGAGCCTAAAGACTGGCATTCAAGGCTCCTGTAAACAGTTGACTAGACACAATAAGCCGAGATGCCACCTGACAGTTGGGGTTTGATAGATGAGAATTCACTGCAAACTTAATTTTATTCAAAAGTATTTAAGTTGAGGAGATATTTAGTAAGGCAAGAGAAGAAACTTTGACTTTTAGCATTTTGTATGAATGCGACTGGTGAAAAATACTGGTGAATTATTTTACCTGCAAGGAAGTTCCAAAGGCATACTCCTGCTGGACCTTTAATAGCCCGGTAAGGAACTTTTATTGCGTTAAGAATGCAGAATCCAAAACTGACCAGAGAAAAGAAAATGGCCACACAGAGGAACATTATAATCATCACGTGCAGGCCTGTGTTCAGCTTTTTCACCATGTGTGGGAAAACTGTCAAGAAAAAAAATCATCTATTCAGTGTGTATTTTTTCTTGACAACAGTAAACATCATGCTGTGCTGATGCTACAAATTTCAATGATAGTTAAAGTAGGCTATTTTTTGCAGAGGCGATCAATTCAGGTAGTTACACGCATCTTAGTTAATGATGTATTATTATCTGTCACAAACCATGGACATTCTACTACAGGAATAATCATTTACACACGGTCTGTGAATAAGGATTCAGGCTTAAGTCCTGTTTTATTTATCTGGTGGTCTTAATGTCTTTATCTCTGCTGCTGTATCATCTGCTGCATTCTTTCCTGTCTCTTTTTTCACTTCTGCTCTCCATCCCAAACTCCATTTTTGAGCTTCCTATTCCTGTTCCACGCTTTTATTCTCATCCCTTTGAAGTCTGATCGTCCCAGTCTCCTTCTCCAGCCCCTCATTGCTTAAAACTGTACCACTCATTTCTGTGTCATTTTCTCATGTTATTATTCTTCCTCTCTTTAATATTGGCTTCAGTGAGATCTACTCTGATTTCATACTTCCTAATTCTACAGGTTTCCACTTTCAGATTCCCTTCTTGGTTTCTCATCTAGTGCTTATGGCCCCTTCATGCTTTTCTGGGTATGTGGCAGTGTTTTAGTTACATCCGTAGGAAGCTTGTGAAGTACTGCAGTTGGGTGGGCTTTAGGTGAAGGGCTCACGTGTTTTGCTATAGGCATGAGCTCTTCCTCAGCAGCCTGTGATTCTCCTGTCTCTAAAGAACGGTAACCTTCTTGGTTTTGTCTTCACCAGTGGAGTTACTTGATTGGAGGGCCAGACTGGCCAACAGCAGGGAAGTGTGGAGCACTTGAGAGTTCAGTTTATCCTGCAGCCCTTCAGTAAGAGAACCGGAAGAAATGTGAGTAGGGAATTGTAGGTGACATGCTGACTGACAGGAAAGAGAGAAGCTGATTGAGAAGAACCCTAAAATAGAAGCTGATCAAGAAGGACCCTTCAGGTAACATAATAAATAGATTACTTCCTATGATGCATAACTGAAAAAAAACCCCAAACAAGCCACATAAAAACTAGGCAGCAATAATTGGTAGATGTCACAGTGAATATCAGGCGTATGATTTGGTCATTGTGACATGACAAAATTCTAGTAGATTATGTAGAAAATGTCATACTGTACAAATTCCATACAAACACTGATGACGCGACAGTTCTGCTTTTTCAGTAGCTCATTCTGGGATTGTAGTTGAACCTGGTGTACATAGGAGCTACAGAAGAGACTCTGGCAACAAGAAGAAAGGAGGGCAGTCAATGAGTATCAGAAGTATATATGAGAAATGGGAAGCCAGAGACTAGCTTGCTTTCTTACTGGAAAATAACTGGCAATGTAACAACAAGGCACATGGAAAACAACAAGGCGCTTTCTTACAAACCAGCATAGTTTTTGGTGTGGTTGTAAGGATTCTCTTGCCTCTTTTCTGAGGCTCTCAGCCAAGTCCTGAAGACATGACCAGTGAGCCTGGCTTTGCATGTAGAAATAAGAATCCTCAGGAAGGATATTGCCATGGAGGCTCCTGACACATTCCAGCTGTGTTTGCTATGCCCAGGCAAAATACCTGGCTTCTCCAGCTTGTTCTCAGGGCTTGATTCAGCTGTCAAAACATAAGCATTTTAGGCTGATCTAGATGCCTTAGGACTACCATAACAACCACGAGGGTATCACACACATGCTGCACTATGGATGTGACACCTCCAGAAGCAGCAGCTGGAGGCCAGATGATAGACCCTGAGGAGTCTAAAATAGCACTGGACACCTATTATGGCAATTGAATGATGTTGTCACTGTCCCAGTTAAAAAAGTGTGCCTGCTGTAAGCCTACTTTAGTGAATGTTAACACAGCGAAAGGCGATGTATCCACATATTACTGCAATTTGAAATTCCTAAGTGTCAGAGCTACTGCAGAACTGCGGTGGATGAGGTGCTAGTTTTCGGTCTTGCTCTGTGCTGCCTGTGCAGTCCATTTATGCTAACACATCACACAGGAAAACTCTCCAATGTCTTGCTCCCCAGTAAATTCAGAATGCTTGGAGATTAAGGGGGACATTCAAAGCAAAAGATGTTAAATCAGACCCAGAACACCCAGAAGTCCTGCTGACCACTGGGCAAAAGCATTTCACAGCTTTGTATACTACCATGATCCCATTTTGCAGTACTGCAGTATTGTGAAAGTATCAAACCTGATAGAGCTATTAAAATATTTAAAAGGAAAAATCTCTGGGACACTTGTTAAATGCACAGTTGTGCCCATTGCACTTAATGACCTAGTTTTACAGTTCCAACAGGAAGAATTCTTACTAGATTCAGTGAGAGCTTTGTTTGCCTAAGGAGTATAGCATCAAGTCCTCCAAATATGTATGGATGCAGTCCAGAGGGAGGGTAGAACATTAGGCCTTCCTCTCAGCTCACACGGTAATTAGTCAGAAGGAGTCCAGAAAGTTATACAAAGATTTAAAGGAGATCGGCTACTTTTTTTTCCTCATTCTCTCTGACAGGATAGGGTGACAGAACTGGGACTGTGTTTCTGAATGCCCTGAAGAGGAGCAGAGCAGAGCTGAAAAAGCTTTGACCTGATAGCCTGTCTGCCAGCCTCAATAGACAAAGGATTTGAGCACAACTGCTATGTCCATGTCATGAAGTTGCAGCTGCAGTCAGAGCCTGAACAAGACTTGGTTATTGTAAAAACAACTAGTCCAAATTCATCACAGCTTAACAACAGGTCATACAGATTTAAGTTGAGGTCACTCAGGTTCTCTTCTCCATTCCCTCTGAAGTCCCACAGTCCTGCCTTCCTTTGAGTTTCTGTAGTGGTGCTTGTGCTGTTGTGTAGTCAGCCATGATCCTATGGGAAACTAATTTTTTTTTGGTAGGTTGATTTTTTGGCCAGCTTAACTTCCTGAACTACCTCACCACAACTACCAGAGCCACTACAAAGGATGGGGTAGGACAGCATTGTTGTAGGCCAGGGAGAGGCCAAGACTCTGCCAGCTTCAACTCATATTGGTTTAAGTTGCAGCTGATTTGCACACTGAACTAAAAAGCTTCAGTGCAAAATATCATTTTCACTACAGCACAGGATGTATGAAAATGGGAAATCATCCAACGTACAGATCAACATCTGAGTGATTTTGAGACCTCAAGAAAATCTTTTAAGTTAAAAGGAATACATTTATAAGCATTTCTATATTTTTTAAGAGTTCAGCGATTTTTTCTCTCCAAAGTTACCAGAAAAGAAGGTAAAAATTTCTTCAACATGTTTAGGAGTATCTGCTATGGCAGACATATGCATTAGGACAGCTAGAAAAATACAGAAATGTGGCCAGCTAAATAAATCTCTACTTAAAAGAAAAGATGGGAGTTCAACAGAGAAGGCAAGAGTAGGGGCACAGAGAGACTGCAGAGGAAGTGCTTGGCAGAGAGAAGAGTCAAGGGGAAAGTACAATTTACAGGGTCATCTCCAAATGACTTTCACTCCCTTCACAAGACTAAAAGGAAACCCTCAATCTAGCTCTAGGGATTTTTTTTCCCCATCTTGATTCCAGGATCACAGAACTGGAAGAAAAAAAGCTAGCCTGAAATGATAGATTTTACATTCACACTCAGATCCCAAACCATAAAGACCACAAGTCAGCCACAAATTTAATAATAATTTGCATTCTGTAAGTTCTGTAAACAAAACGAATAGAGTGCTTTTAAAGTTGAACTAGACATTAGACCAAACATTCAACCAAAATTGTACTTACTTGTGAATTTGGAACGCCGCCCACCCAACCCACACTGGCGTATTTTGCCACCCTGAAAGAGTCCGTAGTAAATTTCTCCAATGAACTTGACGAGCTCTGGATCTGTGGCATTGACCAAATCAGCTCCCGTTTTGCAAAGGGTCTTTCCAGTCATCCACTTTGGTGTCCCCATTGCAACAACAATCAAGATAAAAGACACAAAGCTTATTAGAGAAGCCAAGGCAAATAAAGTCTTTTTAAAGCAGCCAGGCATCCTAGTTGTTTCAAGGACTCATCTCCAAGACCCCTCTGCAGCAATCAGGCACGTTTCCCATTTTTTCTCATGCTTGGAAACCCACAAACGAATTGCAGGCTTTTCAAAATACATCTCATTGTATTTTGAAGCTCTAGAAATTAACCCGTATGGTTAAAAATCAAGTCAAAAGAATTATTTTTCTGCAACATCTTGAAATGGTTGCAAGTCACAGCTTCATTACACTGTAGTGCGGTGATGGTTGTTTCTGCAGAAAGTAATCCTATATGTCTTGCCTGGCTAATGTTTCATCAGAGGTTTAATTGTCCTGCTCAAGTGACATCGAGTTCTTTACGGTAACCTCATGGGAGGAAAATGAGGAGCAGAATCCATTTTTTTAGATTATCAAGAACGTGGGTCAGCAGCTGCGTGCAAGGGGCAAGGCATTAAAACCCCGTAACTTGGCGCGGGTGTTGTGCTGCCGCCTCGGCGCTCGCTCCCGCCGGGCCGGGCCGGGCCTCTACCGGCGCCCGCCCTCCCCCTGGGCGCGGAGCAGCGCAAACGGCGCTTCCCGGGGCCGAGGCCTCACGTAGGGATCTGGCGCATTAAAGCGGGCGGCGCACAGCTCCGGGCGGCCCGGCCGAGCCCGGCTGCTCGGGGCTGAAGCAACCGGCGCCGTGCGAGCTGCGGCCCAGCAGTACTAAAGAAAACCGGCCCCAAGCGCCTCTGCGCTTCTACGGTTACCGCCGCTCCGGACCTGCGGGGCCTCGGTAACCGCTAATTAATTAATCCCGGCGCTGTCCCTGGCGGGGCAGGCAACGCAGCGCGCCGATGGGGCTCCGGCCGCCAGGGGGGGCGCGGGGGGCCGCCTAGGTCCGGGGGAGGCGGGCGGGTGGCTTGGGTGTCCGCCCGCACACCGCTGAGGGCCGGAGGGCGCCGCGGCGGGGGGTGCCTGAGGTAACAGCCTCGCGGCGGCACCGCCTGAGCCGGCGGGGGCGCGGCCGAGCACCGGGATCTCCCCTCCTCCCGGCTCCGGCACGGCCCCCAGGGTCTGCCGCTCCAGGACCTGCCGCCGCCGCCCCGCCTCCCGCCGCCACCTACGGCCGGGCGCTGCCGGGCCGAGCCCAGAGGCAGGGCGGCGCAGGGGCAGCGCGAGCATGGCCGCGGCGGGCAGGGTGCTGGTGTACGGGGGCAGAGGGGCG
Source organism: Athene noctua (assembly GCF_965140245.1). Lineage (NCBI taxonomy): Eukaryota > Metazoa > Chordata > Aves > Strigiformes > Strigidae > Athene > Athene noctua. The sequence goes on along the minus strand of NC_134040.1, from coordinate 17,830,902 downwards.
CTGGGGTCCCAGTGCGTGCGGTACTTCAAGTCCAGGGACTGGGTAAGCGCGGGGCCGGCGGGTGGCGAGGCGGGGAGCCCCGCCGAGGCGGGAGGCGGGAGCCCCGCCGAGGGCAGCGCTGCCGCGGGGCGAGCCAGCCGCCGGGCCAGCGGGCCGCTAACGCGCCGTTCCTCTCGCCGCGGCAGTGGGTGGCCAGCATCGACCTGGCGGAGAACGAGGACGCCAGCGCCAACGTGGTGGTGGGGGCGACCGACTCCTTCCCCGAGCAGGCCCAGCAGGTGGGTGAGCGCGGCGGGGCGGGTTGTGCTGCGCCCGGCTCGCTCCCTGCCCGCCGCCCTCCCTTCGCTGGCGGCTGGGGGCGCTTGGGTCCGGGCTCGGGCAAGAAGCCGCCGCTGTGGGGAGAAGGAGCCCGGCCGGTGACCTGAGAAGTCACGGACCGATTCAGATGGGTATAATGAAGATGAATGAGGACATCTTAAAATGCATCACTTCCTTCTGATGTCCTAACTCTAAAATGCGTTGTACGTAGGTAGATGGTACGCGCAAGGCGTGCAGACCCTAAGCCCCGATGGCATCCCTAGAGAGTGCGCTGGTTACTAGACGTAAATACAGGAGAAGCCAAGCTAGCCTAAAAACTCTGCTTTATTCTCAAGAGATAGCTTTTTTTATTATTATTTTAACTTTTGAACCTATTTCTCTTACTGATAAACTGAATCACTAGCCAATGTGTTTCCTTTATATCTACACAACTCTTAAGGCTTTTGAAGAGTAGTATAGAATGTTTGCAACGTATTTTTCAATGCTGAACCTTTGTGAAAACCAGTGGATTTTTTCTTTTGTTAAGAAATGGATTGCTTGCTTTTCACTTTGGCAGAGGAAATTCATAGCCAACAAATTCATTGCCAACTGTGAAGTCTTATATTTGAAAGAGAAAAAGATACCAGATATCTGAAAGTATACAAACTCAAATTTAGAGGCCAGACTTAAACTGATGGTTGTGGTCTAGATTGAAGCAATAAAAGAAGGCTAATCTTTAGTTGTTCGTTTCTTGCACTGTCATCAAAAGTGACATCAGTAGTCCTGGTCAGACCTGGAGTTTCATTTCCCAATATCAAACAGCACCATACCCAGAGAAGAACCTGTCAAAAAGTAAGTCAAATAAGAATTTTTATTAATGATGTAGGTAAGGGTCAGATCTTTCTGTCCTGCTCAAATCAGTTGTTTCCACAACACATCACGCACTGTACAGTCTGAATTTTATCTCTAGTTATCTTTCAACATGACTTATTTTTGGGTTAAGTTCATAGATCATAAATGTTAATTTTCTGCACCTGCTTAGATTGCTGTGTTGTGTTGCTCAGCTACATAACTGGAAAAAAGTAACTTTAAGGCAGTCTTGATATTTACTCTTATACCTCATCAGTCTAGTGTTTTCAGTATGTTTTTGTTCTGTGTATTGAAGGTGACAACAGCGATTGGAAAACTTCTTGGTGAAGAAAAGGTGGATGCAATCTTGTGTGTAGCAGGAGGATGGGCTGGAGGCAGCGCCAAAGCTAAATGTAAGCCTTTGGTACCAGCATGCTAGTGAACACATGAATGAAATCTGAGAGGAATCCTTAAAAATCATGGTAATGACATTTGAGATCATCTTTCTTTCTGAGTCCAGAAGAGGACCTGAGCATAAAAGTACAAAATAGCTCAGTCACAATTTCTCTGAGTTTTTACTGTCTGTTAAATTTGAGTTTAGTATTCTCAGTAATACTTTTTGATGCACCCGTTTTCATCAGAAAAACCTTGATGCACTTTATGAAGGAGTTCAGCATTATTATCCATGAACTACTGCCGCCATTACTTGTGTCAGGCAAATTATATAAGACAGTGTCTGGGTAGAAATATCAATGTTGTTTCCTGATTCATTGCTTTGTGTAAAACCTCCATTGCCTCCTGCAGCTCTCTGAGTTATTACTGTGCAATACAGTAGTGGAAGGAGCTGTCTAACAGCCTGAGATTATGCTACAGAAAAAAGCCTTCGGTTTAAAAAAAAGCTTTTAAACATGTAATATTTGGAACGAAATTTTATACTTTATTCACTAGTGTAGAGATACAAGAAAAAAAATAGGTTTTCTGTCTGGAGTAAGTCTGGTAAAAATGTGTCCTTTTCTTCCCCACTTCCAGTTCAGATGTTACAGGCAATGATCTCTTTTTAAAGAGAGACAATATGGAAAGACACACATACTTATACCACAGTTGCATCACATTCGATTGTTATTAGCGTGCGCTGTATTTTAAATAAGGTAATTTATCATAACCATGATTTACAGTAACATTATTGGTAGGGTGGCAGGATATCTTGGGATAGGTGGTCAGCCTGGTCACTGTTATTTACGCTTATTCCATATTGTGTTATGGAAGTGGTTCTTTCAGAACACTAAATCTTTGACATGGCTAGTTACCATTTTTATTTTTTTCCCATGCAGATATTGATGATAAAAAAACAATTATGAGTGTTCAGATCTTGCTTTCATTTGAAGCTATGGGTGTACGTGCCCCAGTAGGCTGCCGCGCCAGCGATTGCACTCCAGTATGTAGGGGCCCTGGAATGCACACACAGATGCATACATCTTGGGTATTCCGTACCAGCCTGCTGCTATCAGACAGACAGATTGTGTCTTGGTTTATGAAGTGATCTGGTGATAAGAAATATTTTTTTGTTCAACTCCTTTATCTCTTGGAGTCTTCTATCCGCATACTAATGAAGCGTAGCTCTCTTGCAGCCAGTGAGGAAGTTAAGAAAAGAAACAGATCATGCCACTACAAGGTGAGATGAGGCTAATGTGAGGGTTTTGAGATCCTTGACATAGATTGAAGCAAACCCTACAGGGGTTTCAGGAACTTGGAAATCTTTGAACCATTAATGGAGAACTAATGGAACTATCTTGTGTTTGTTTATTTTTTTTATTTCTGGTAGTGCGAAGGCAGATAATTTCCTAGAATATATGCTCTAGAGCTGGGGCTCAGACCCCAAACTTCAGGGAGATACGAAATACATGAATTGATATTTTACCTAATGTGGAAGTAGAAAATGGTAGAAAGGATGTTTCTGTAATCTTGTTGCATAGTGCTGTTGTACTCTGTGTGACAAGGAAATCAGAGTTAGAAGTTTTCTACCTTTTAGGTGATGTCACTAATTCTCTTCTTAATCAGCTTTATACAAAAACTGTGATCTAATGTGGAAGCAGAGTGTTTGGACATCGATTATCTCCAGTCATCTAGCCACAAAACATCTGAAAGACGGTGGTCTCTTGACTTTGATGGGAGCTCAAGCTGCCTTATCTGGAACCCCAGGTAAAATACAATGCATGGTAACTGCTGGGGTGTTGGCAGTTACAGCTGTTAGTCTAAGCATTCTTGTTTGTGAAGCAACAGTTTCACTCCCCGGTTTCTTGGCCAAATGGAAGATTGCTGCTGAAACACTTAAGGAAGGTGTAATTTTACAGGTAGCAGTACTGAGTCTATTGAAGCTGGATGCAAACAGAATCAGTATTTAACTAATATTTGACATGAGTTGATGAAATGTATTTGGCTCATATATGATACAGTAAAAAAAAGGTCAGAAAATAATGAATAAAACCACACAGCAAGCTCTAAGTACAGTGTTTAAATAAAGTTAAATCTTGCGTTTGTGTTCTGAAAGGCTGAAGTCCTTAATTGCCCAATTTTTTCATTGGTGATGACTCAGCTGATTCTGTTAACTATGCTTGTCCTATTCATGTTGTGATTCCAATCTGCTTTTGCTTCAGACATAGATAAGCTTGTTGACTTTTGGCTTTGCCCTTCACTAGCTATTTAATACCAATATTGAGTTTTTTCATCTTCTTGCCAAGTTGGGCTGGATGGAGGAAGAAATCTGTGAGCAATTTAAAATTTCTTTTTTTTTTTTTAAAAAAACAACAACAAAAAACCACTGACACACAAGCCCACAGGCAGGGAGAGGAAAGTTTTTGAGACAAATACTCTCATTTCCCAATCTTTGATTGCTGTTACATTAATAATATTTTGATGAGACATAGGTACTAAAATTTTAAACCATACAATATTTATGAATGTTCCTGAAAGCTGTGTCTAAAACTTCAGGAAAAATATACTGTATTTTCTAGTTAATGATTTATCTTCTGTGTTTACAGCTGCATCTGGCATAGTTCAAAGATAAAAGGCTTATTTTATGAGAACAAGCAGATGCATAATTTACTGTGCACTACTGACTGACCATATACAAATGAAAAAAATGTGAACTCTGGCAAACTTTCATGGTTTTAGTTTGGGTGACTTTGGGAGGTCGGGACCACAACACAAGAATCAAAGTTACTTGCTTTCATGTTTTGAACTAGCTGGTTTCAATGAGTCTGGATTTTTCTGAAAAACACAGCAGTGCTTTGGGCAAACACATGCAACTTATTAACATCAGGAAGAATTGGGAAAGCGTTGTGACTCAACTTTTGCAAATACGACTTCTTAGTCTTGTTACTACCAGCCCTTATGGAAGGAATAATCTTTTTCTTTGTTTGCTGTTAATGTGATTTTTTTTTTTTTTTCTTTTCATGTGTGAAAATGTTGATTCACATAATGCAAACTGAAGAATACTGAAAATCATATAAACAGTTACAAAGTGATCTGACAGTGATGGCTAGGAATAGTAGAAGCATAAAAAGGTTTAAGTAGGTTTGGAATGTTTGGTTTAGACAAGATGGGAATAAGATAAGAGATACAAATATTTTTATCATAACAATAAAATAAGTTAGCTACTGCTGCTCACAATTTCTCCTAATAAAAATGGACGTTATACAATATGTCTGATTGAATATAATGTATGTCTAATTGAATATAATGGAAACACTGCTACAGGGCAAAATTACCTTTGTAACTTTGATACAAAATACTTCCTCAGGAACATTGGAAAGGGCTTCTGTACTTATACAGATGGGCAGAAAGGCATTCAGCTGTAGTAGACAAAATACATTTGTGTTTTCTTACATACTTAATCTGTGTCTGGAATGCTTGGCAGATATACACCATGAGACATCTCAGACCTGTAACACCCTGATTGTCCAGATCTTGTACCTGAGCAGTGTGCCTGTTGCTCTTACACTGCTAAATACTATCTGCCTAGAAAGCAACAGTGTTTAGGAAGAAGTTTGCTTTACCTGAAGATCACTTAGTAATTTTCTACCATGAGGATTGTTTTTTCTAGTTTCTTCCAAAGGGTCTGTCAGACTTGGGATGCTGACCAGGTGAGTTACAGTGCTGGAGAGAAGTGAGCAGTATCTGTTCAGTTCCAAGCCTGCAAATACCTTAGTTATATGGTTAAAATTAATGGATGATTGTCTTATTAAATTCTATGAGCATCTTCACACTTCCTCTATTAGATTTGTAAGTTTAGCCCTGTAGAACCTGTCCTTCAGGGTACATTGGGGTACATTAACTAAATGTACTTTATTAGTAAGCTGCTTATTTCTCCAGTGCTGAGTAAACTGAGTTCTGTGATAGCTCCTGGATGTCTAGTAGGAGATTTCTTTTTTTTCTTTTTGCCTTTTTTAATATGTATGTTTCAACATGTTTTAAAAGTCTGATTCCATTCTGGCTGTGGTAAGTGGTCTTCATATTCATCGAACAACCTGAGTTTCTATCATACTACTGACGATTTTGAGAGCTGTTTTGATTGTGCTCTAATTTGCCTCTGTTTAATTGTTAGGGATGATTGGCTATGGCATGGCCAAAGGAGCAGTGCATCAGCTTTGTCAGAGTTTAGCTGGTGCCAGTAGTGGGCTGCCGTCTGGTTCTGCTGCTGTTGCCGTTTTACCGTAAGTGGTTGCATAGTTGCCTCTGCTTGTGTTGTTTCATTTAATTACTGCTGTAACCTGGAGTCACGTGGATATGCTTGCAGTGTCCTGCTCACAGTGCACAAACAGCTTCTCAGACCTACTTAGAGTTTCACAGAGAAAGGAGACCTGTTGAATGTATGAACAAAATGAACAAATGCAAGTCACCCTGAAAATGGTTAAGTTCTCTTCTTTTGCAAAAGAGTAGTAGGTGTTAGGATTAAAATTTGATTCACTTTTGACCAGTTTAACTGTAGTCATGCATTAACATGTGATTATTTTTTAAATTTTTTTTTCGATATAGACAGAACTCTGAAAATGAGATGAGCTATTCAGCACAGTTCTAGACTTAGCTGTGTGATAATAGTAAAGGAAAGGATTACTTGACAGGCTTTGACTTTGTTAAACATGCTTCTTTATAAGGTGCTGTATATCTATGCTTGAGCAGTAAAATTAAGTCACTTTGAGGATTCGTGGAAAGAAAAAGCTTAGCTTGTATATGCCTGTCACAGCTTTCTTTTTTGATGAGGAAAGCTAGTAAAAAGTGGATGGCCTAGGAGGTCTTCACTGTATCTAAATTTAACAATTCTGCTGCAAAAATTAGAAGTATTTTTCTTGTCAGGCCCCTATCTAGTTCAGGACCCAAAAGTTAAGATGGAAGAGTTCTGTATAGGGATTTGGAATGCTACTTGAATTCTCACTGCTTTGTTTTCCTTGTATACACACACTTAGGCACACTTCTTTGGGTTAGGGAGCAATGGTGTTAGAAGTGTTTGGATAATTGACACCACCTTCCACAGAGCTTTACAGACAGGCCCACACCAAGATCACTGGACTTCTGGGCATTCCGCACTTGCATAGTTCTCACACAAAATTCTGTTCCTGAGGAAATTTTTGGGAAAATAATTATACCTTGGATTGTCAACAGCATCTCAGTGAGGGAGTTGTGAAAAGTTCACCCCTTGATACTGTTGTATGTAGCATAAATATGTATCAGCAAAGTCCAGACTCCCTATGCTTATGCACTTAATCTCTGAATGTTCAGCTGGCGTGAGGCTGTTTGAAAGCATGGATATGTGGTGCCTGGGTGCTGTGCAGTACATGTGAGCAAGCGTAGCACTGCCATTCCCTCTCTACATGAGAGCGACTGGAAGGGAGCTTGTGGGCTAAGTGATTGCCTTAGTAGGGGGGATGTCATCAGCGAGCCAGGAAGGTGAGGGGTTATAGGTTGAAGCCTTTGATGTACATTGGAGCTGATGGCTATATGCTGTTAACACATGTAGAGGATGCAAGGGAAATCCGTACTGTGTGCTATAAAACTCAAGCATATGTTACAGCAATGAATAGAAACAGGTGGTGCTCATCAGAGACATGATGTCTAAATAAAAGGCTTATCTTTTTTATCACAGTGTTACCTTAGATACACCAGCAAACAGGAAATCAATGCCTGATGCAGATTTCAGCTCCTGGACACCCTTAGAATTCTTGGCTGAGTGAGTATCTGTGTGATAGCTAAGCAATTCCTCACTGTCCCTCTTGCTGCTGCATCTTCTTGCATGCTCTTTCTAAATAGTTGTCTTGGATTTGGGTGGTTTTTTTCCTCCATCTCCTTATTGTCATGTTTCTAAATCACGTTGGGTTTATTGCACAGGCTTCTTAACTGGAGAAAATGAGGCCCCCTCCATCAACTTCAGCATCTCTACAGCAGTTATTCCAACAAGGGAGATAGCCTTAAGCAATTGGAAGCCAAAGAATCTCATAAAGCCTGTAGACAAATTAAATTGTAGACAGCAGATGCAGGAGACAGTAGTCTGGTTTAAAGGTAAACTGCAAATAGGCACGTAAACTTCGGTGGGATTCTTTTTTCATTTTAAACACTATTTATTGCCCAGTCTATGGTGTTAGCTCACTTCTCTCAGCGGCAAAATTCTTGCTCTTGTTTAGAAAAACTTAGTCAAGATTTTTTTTGTTTTCCATCATCCACAAAGGCTTGTCCTGAATAATTTTACAAAATGCTGAAACTTCAACTCTAGCTTATGTAACAGCAGGCTGAGATTGTAAGGCGTACAGTTTCTCATGCCTCTCGGTTAGAGAAGGTGCAGCATGAGTACTGCTTTCTATGGTGTGATGGGGAGTAGTGAAGATCCTGCTGAGGGTGAGCTGTCAAATAAGGACACAACTGTCTTGCCTCTTTGAGGAAACCAAAGATGAATCTACATTCATACGCCATAAAGAGTTTTACTCTTGCACATTTTTAAAGTCTTTTAGAACTGACACTGAAATTGAATTTGCCTGTTGCTAATTGTTCAGGGAGTAGTTTAGTTCTGACATGAGATTTCCTTTTCTTTGTGACTTTTTTTTTTGAAGTTGGACATCAGAGTGGGAAATGTATTTTGTTGCAAGAAGCCTATGTAGCTGTTTGGCTTTTTAAAAGGTTCCCATCAATTGAATTTAGTTGGCCTAAAAATGTTAAAAACCAAGATCTTTAATTTATTGAGTTTCTGAGAATGCTTAGTCAGATGTTGAGGTTTTACAAATTCATTTTTTCAATTTTAACTTTTAAAGTATTTTTTCCTTGTGGGAGAATTAGGTTGATTGGCTTGTTTTTGTTTCTTGGGTTCTAATTTCCTAAACTTTAAATCCAGCTTTGAAAACTGAAAATCTCACTGGATGTGGAAGAAAAACATCCAGTGTTAAGTGTTGGTAACATCTACATCTTGGGAAGGATGCAGGAAATATTTTCCTATGTAGCACTTGAATTTTGTGCCCTGGAAGCCATTGTGTTGGATAGCAACTGCCATGTTGAGATATCCAGCTGTGTCTAAAATATTGGAAGGGTTGATAGACCTGAACAATACACTGCACTTTCTGTATTATATTTTGAGTAAGGAGTTTGTATTACATTTTCATAAGGAGTGTTCTGGTGTGCTACCTAGAATAAGTCCATCTTACTTGGCACCATTTTGGATATGTCAAAGCTTTCTTTGATTCTGCCAAGACCACTTTTACAGTTAAATATCTAAGTGTCATAATGGCTTGTTGGTGGCGTAATGTCTTTATCAACTGTATTTTAGCCATAAATACATGTTTCTGATATATTCTGTAAAAGCAACTTACCTTCTCCTTCCCCTGTCCAAAATTTTTTTTTAACGTGGAAGAAACTTGCCACTTTGGTTTGCCATTTTGACATTGTAAGCTCCTGGCCTTTTCCTTTAAGACAGTCTGAAATCCTGTGTGTGTGCTGTAAAGTCCTCAGGATTTCTCTGGGCCTCTACCCAGCTCTGCAGCTCTGAATCCAATGATTGCACTGCTGGTTTACAACATACATAGAAATCACTAGAGAGGGCAATATGAAAAGAAGGAAAAGTAATAGGCTTTTATTTTATGCTTCCTGTCAGTATACTTGATAGTAGTATTTTTTTTTTTTCCTCCTCCTCACCCTGTTTTATCCATTTATTTTAAACCAGAACCTTTTACGACTGGATAACAGGAAAGAATCGACCAAATTCAGGGAGTCTAATCCAGGTGATAACTACCGGAGGGAAGACTGAACTAGTTGCAGCAGCACATCTTTGATGTCAGTTGCTTAAGGTGGTGGAACTTCAGCAAAGGAGAAGCTATGGAAAATCTGTCTGCCAGTGTAATTTGGATGGTCTTCTGTATCCAGTGATTTGCAGTTATATCATTAATGGAACCACATTTCAAGTAATATTTTGTGCTGTCAGTTGTGAGCTATCAGCATTTGTTTACCAACAAGTATTTGTCTTTAAATGGAAGTTGCAGGCTTTGGGATCTGTAGATGTCCTAATTCTGAGCATTATATGTTGACTTACCTGTTTTCTCTGAAATGGGAATTGTTCTTAATTATGTCATATAATCACATACATAATGGTTGGATTTTCTTCTGTCAGTAAGTGCTTTTGCCAATTTATTGTGAATCTTTCAGTAGTCTGTCTGTCTTTCTGTCTGAGAATATAACCCTGCCCCTGCATATTATGTTGGCTGTAATTATAGGAAACATTGCAGTCATATATAATGTCATAATTTTGTAACATTTTTCTTGTGAATGTTCCACTTGTGTTAATGGAACCATATAGAGATGACTCACTTGAGAAGGAGTTCCTAACTGCATTACAGTTTAGAAGCTGCTAGCAGGCCTACAGTTGTAGGATAAAACAGTTGTTCTGCCAAATGATTAGTATGTCTTTTAGTCATGATCAGTCTTTACCTTTTCAAAAAGAAAAGAGCTTTAAAGAAGTACTAGAAAAAGCATACATGCACTTCTATTTGAATATGGAACCTTTTGTGCTAAATAAATGTATATTGTTTTATGTACAAATGTATATTATTTTATGTACGGGGCTGTCTCCATCACTAATACAGGTATCTGGATAACATTTTAATCAGTTTAACTGAACTTGCAGTTCAGTTATGGCAAAGGACTTAATTTTTTACTTACTTTGTTCTGGTCATGCTGCATAAAATACATTCCTGTGGTACAGCTGCAAAAGAACTACTAGCTGCGCATAGTGGCAGGCCTTCAGCTGGAGCAAATGTTTTCTTTAATCCAGTTATGTTACATGGTAATACAGTTTGGTTGCGGAGTGGAAATAATTGCCTGTTCTTGAGCATAGGCTTACATGGAACCAGTACTGTTAGGTTTTTTGGAACATTTTGAAAACTGAATATGCAAAGTTTGTACATTCTCTCTATGTACTTTGGGGTTGTGTTGGGGAAGGGTTTACTGCTGTGAGTCAGGAAACCTTTTCCCTCTTCCCACTAGGGAAAGCTCACACCTGCCCATGTCATTTTTAACATGGTCATATGGCTGCATGATGACCTTTTTTGACCATTTTGTTTTGCTGCAAGCAGAGGTGTAGAGGTGAATTTTTATGTCTTGTCCAACCAGTCAAGAACTGTCAGCTCATGAAGCTGCTTTTAATTTTAAATGGAAGACTTGCCACCATGCTATTTGACCAGCAGTTTCTCCAGGCTGAGTACAGAGAAAAACTGCAACTGATAAGGAATGAAACACTTAAGGTGTTACTCAATTATTCTGGAAAAGAGGGGAGCTATCATACTACAACCTTACATGATTTGAAGGCTTCTCTTTGCTGAGCTAGCTCATTTCCCTGTTGCTTTCAAGTTGTTTTGCAAACATCTATTGCATTGTGTCTCTGCAGCTCCCTGAAGAGCAGATCAAACCTTGAAAGGTGAAGGGAGCACAGCTGGGATTCCACATGTGCATCTATCCATCTCTATAAGAGCACAGGGCCAAGAACCTAGTGGGTTGTATGGCTCAGGTGTTTGTAGAACTTGCTGTGGCAAGAACTTGCTGTGGAGATGATAACACAGCAGATGGGAGTAAGATGAGCAGAGAATCTTATTTGCTAAGGGCTACAGGGGATTTTCAGTCATCTTTTGTAGATTATGCACACATACCTGGACCTTAATGTCGTTATCACCTTAGAAAAAGGCTAAGGGCTGGTCATTGGTCATGTGGAATTAAGATGAAGGTTGTAACTAACCAACCCTGAAATTCTACAGGAGGAAAGAAGGAAACCAGGTTTAAATTTTGGTAGAGAATAGAAAGTCAGTGAGGTGAGATTAATGCATTTCAGAAGCTAGATTCACGCCTACTCCTTCACTAGAAAGACCATCATGGCAGTCCTGGTAGGAAAACCTGAGGCACATCTGTGGTTCTGACCTAGATGCTTCAGGTGTGCTTAGCCAGTGTGTCAACAAGAGGTAGGGCCTCAAAAATGGCAGAGGTGCCTACACTGCGCTAAGGAGAGGGTCACTAAGCTTGCAGAGACTGAGCCTGGTTAGTTGTCTCCCGCACCAGTGCAAGGCTAGAAGCAGGACAGCTGAGTGAGGACAGTGTTGAACGTGAAGCAGTGCCACCAGTCACTCTGTGCTGCTGTACTCATCCAGCTCCAGTGCTGGTTCAACGCCTCACAGGGGTCTGCTGTGCGTATCCTGACTGCTGCGCACACCCAGCTAGTTAAACGAAAGGCTACGGCTGTTGAGACACTCATGAGGTGGAAGAAATCCATGTTGAATGGAGTGTGAACATAATAACAGGAACACTGTCCTCAACTGAGCTTTCCTCCTACTCTTTTTTGAGGGGAAGGAATAGTAGAAAACATGAGCAGTTTCTCCATTCCACAAAAGGTGTCTACCCCAGTGTCCTCATTCAACTTGTACCAGTGCCTACTGGATAGGAAATGGTAATACAGCTGTTGGAAACAGTAATATGCTGTCTGTAGCAGTGTAAGAGTGGTGAAATATGCCGACTGTAAAACTGAATAGTGTTAAAACATAATTGTGAATGGAAGACTGTTGACTGGATTATTAACTTTTTGTCAGTTGCAGGTACGAGTGGAAAGATATGAAAACAGCATTATGGAAGCTTGAGAGCGAGAATGAAGGTGTTGGCAAGTGTATGTCAAGCTTGCTGCTAGAGGTGAGAGATTTAACCTGGAGAGTTTGATGGAAAAGAGGCTTTATGCCAGTTTCATCGTGCATCTTTACAAACTTTATTCCAGTTAAGTAACTGTCTAGGAAAAAAAGTCACCCTGACACTGCAAACCTCTGGGTTGCCTGGCTCCTTCAGCAGGCTCAGAGACCTGTAGGTGCTGCAGTGAGGAGACGTAGCCTGTGGGACAATCCATACTGAACAGACACAACTGGAGAGTGCAGGTCAGTTGTGAAGAACTTCACAGAATCACAGAATGGTTTGGGTTGGAACAGATCTTTGAAGATCATTTAGTCTGACCCCCCCTGCCATGGGCAGGGACAACTTAGTGCTTCTTACAGAAATATAATACCTGATGAATCTTCACTCTGGTGGTGTTGAGGACCCCTGAACTGATCGGCATATTTACTGTTCATATGGCACCATCAACAACAATGTAATACTGCAGAAGTAAAAAGTTTATCCTCTTCTAAGGAATGCAATATTTATCCATTTCTATATATATTAAGCAGCTGAATTTATCAGGTTTTTTTATTTAGGACAGTACAGCTAGTCCATACTGAAAAAATTCACATGCACAGAGCCAATTTAGCAAGGTGCTTTTCTATACAACCTCCTTTTGAAGATGCATACAACTGTTTACTAAAGAAAGAGATCAGTGAGGTCTGGGGAAAAACAAAGCACAAATTATGCCATGCAGATCAGTCTGCTCTTCCACTCAAACCAAACTGGGGTGGCTGTTAAATGTGGCATCAGACACAAATGTGCAGAAGCAAAACACAGCTTTGTCACAATGCCATGGCAGCCAGGAGAGATCTGTTCTGTATGAGTATCTTTTTCTCCTACCGGTGTAGAAAAAGTATATTTTAATAAAGCACAAGTAAGTATAAAAGAGACTTGTACAGTAGAATATCAGTAGTATCATTACAAACCCAAAGACCTCTGAATACTGGGCAAGAAGCTGTTTTTGACATTTCAGGCCTAAGTGGGTGAGAACCTGAGCTTCTGTTCTGGCTGAGACCACCATCCTGTGAAGCCTGACTCATGTACGGTCCTGTTGCTTTGCAGAACCTTTGGTTTATTGCAGGACTGAGTCTGAAATGTTTTTAAGACTTCACTGTGAAGTGAAATTCACATACTGTACCAACAGCTTTAATTAGTTTTTCAAAGTTATATTTTTATGGGAAAACTAGTTTTCTACCAATTAGCTAATAACACTTGTCACAAAATGAAGTTTTAAAATTATGGTCTGCACCCAAGGAAAACAGATGGAATGGTTGCCAAATACGATGGTAACTGAGTCATTTAGCAGTTGTAGTTCTATATTAACCCCAAACTGCACTTTGAAACCTTTTATTGAAATAATTCATTATGCTAGACAAGCACGATTTTTTTATAGTGGAATGAAAACCAACACCACAACAAAAAGTAACATTCATTATCTTGTTTCTTCTTCCTTGTATTGGCTCACTGGAAGAAAACAGATGGGGACTGCAATAGCATGTGGATATGCTTCAGACTAACCCTTGCAGTGTTGAACAAGGTGAGAAGTAGGCAGACATCTGAAAAGCACTGCAGAAGTCAATAGCAAATGTCACTTGAGATTTAGATCCCTGTCAGACACTGTCATTCTTGCACTTCCTGCAACACCATGTTCTAAAGGATTTGCTTTATAAACATGGCCAGTCTCAACACTGTCTGCGAGGACTCTTCGAGGATAATACAAACACAGACTCCCACAGCTGAGCTGAGGCTGATATCCAGGAATGCCAGTAGAGGGCAGAGAATTCCAATACATTGGGGAGATTTCTCTACTGCTAGGAATATGTAACCATGTTCTTTTTGGCAGTGAGGATTTTAATTGTGCTACAACCTCTACTGAGAGGCTTATTCCCCTTCCTTCCTTTATTTCCCACAATCCAAGCTTTCTGGCCTTTCCTACATCAAGCACATGCAGCCTATTACATATACCACTTCCAGAAACTGTTCCATCTGTTTCAAACAAAACAAAACACCCCAATAAACAACAACACCAAAAACCAAACAAACAAACAAACAGACAAAAAAAAAGAAGCCAAGGCTGTGAAGAGACTCACACAGCAGGGTGTAGCATTACTGTTGACATGTTATCAGCAAGTGGATTGTCAATCAATATTCTGTAACACAGCTTTAAGGGCTTGGACACAATAGGAAGGAAAACAGATTATTTAACTCCTGCACTGCACATAAGGATTATAAGAATCTCCTCACCCAACCAAAAGAACTAGCATCTATTCAGACCAGACCGGTATTATCAAAGAGATGGAATTTGGAAACATAAAAATTAATTACTATGAGGTTTTGAATGTGAAAGTTTTAACTTCTTCACCTGTGAAATGAAGGTATAGATAATATTAAAAACAAGTGTTATTTAGGAGGGAACAAGAAGTAGCAAGCCACATGACTGTCATTTCTATAGTTTAATATACATTATCCAGTGCCTCCTGTAGATATGAACTACACCACTAATCACAGTCTTTTCCTTGTATGAACTTCCTCTTAAATACTGTTATTAAGCACATATTAGGACATTCTTACAAATGAAAAGTGTAGAAAAACCTTAAGATTTGAGCTCCTGGTTTCTGTTCCTGTTTTGGCTACTGGTCTGCTGGAAGACTTTGAATACATCTCTGCATCCGTGCCTCATATCCCATATATATGAGACCATTTTAAAGTGCTTTGAGATCTAGTGATGAAAATCAGAATATATGAATGAAATACAATTATCTCTCTGTGGGTGCAATAATAGAAGCTCAAAATACATCTTTTGTTATCAGTCTCATTGAAATTAATGTAAAATTTTGACCCCAAGCCAAAGTCATATCACTTCACTGCCAGTCATATTCAGTGATTTGCAAAAGAAGTACTGTGCAAAAGATTACCTCAGCCAGCTATTTAGGACATCACTTACCTGCATACCTGGTAGTAGGCAGTGGTATTTTCTATCCAGCACAACAGGCATTAATTTGTCATGACTATCGCAGCTGGAATTTAAAAATACAATGCTGTTTTTAATTTTGAACAAACCAATTGCTCTTTCTACCAATGTATCCTTACATCTTAGTAAGACAAGGCTGAGAAAATAATACAAATGGACTCCATATTAGATTCTGGTTGGTTAGCTTTTCTATTTAAGTCCATACACAAACATCCTCTAGAAGAAAAGAGTCTCTTTGACCCCCCAAGAAGGTATTTTTTCTGGATTATTAAGATCCTTCTTATATGCTCAGACTCTCAGGTTTTTTCTCTAACCTCCATGTGGAAAATAACCAGACTTAAAATGCCAGCTGCGAGTTATCAGAATCAGTACTTACTATCCCAGCATAGCTATGTATGTCTGAAGTAAGTGCCTCATGCATACAGTATTGCACTAATCAAACAAAGCAGTCCATACTCCATCAGGTAGGTGTTAATGATCTACTTTACCCACATCACCTGATAAATAACCTTAACACCACTAATTTTTGTAACCAATTTTCTTTCTCCTCACAACCCCCCTCCCCCCCAAAACCCCCTTCCTGTTTGTAATTTTAGGCCTATCTTCAACCAAAGTGTTACCCTGCAAACATTTACACCATCTGTATAGCTACCATGGAGGGAAACCACACTATTAGCAATATGAGGCTACACAGACGTGTAAAAATGTGTATCCTCCCCCCTCCCCAGTCTCAGCTTCCCTTATTTTCCCTGTGGATTACAGTCTCTCAGCCCAAATTTGCTCAGAGAGGTGTCAGGCAGTGTAGGAGGTTGAGGTGCTGTGCGCCTAATGGTTTTCTGCCTCACTTTGCCTACTGGTTTTCCTACTGCTCTGTTCCTTGGTGCCCCTGCCCTGGTGTGAAACATCCCTGAGGGGACCGCGGGCACCCCAGGCTGGGGCAGTGGTGTCCCTGAGGGGACGCCGCTGCCTTGGTGTGTGCACCCTGTTGGTCCCCTCAGGGCTGCCCCTGTGGCCACAGTCCCTCAGGGGTGTCCCACAGGCAGAAGCTCCCTCCATAAATGCACGTGCTTCCTTTGGCATGCAAAACACCCCCAAGAGCGTCCCCAAGCTGCTACCCGTGTCCTTAAATAAGTTTCAGCTAGGGCACCCTGCGCTTCCCTGACTTGCTGTGGTTTGGGACACCATGCGTTTGTCCCCGCAGGTGTCTGGGCTGGATGGAACCACTTCTGACCAGCCCAGGGCAGATCCTGGCCGCCTCCCTCACAGGGCACCAGGCAGCCCCTGTGACTCAGCTCCCTGTTGCCTGTCATGAGGGTAAGCAGGGAAAAATATCATGGGCAAGGGTCAGAAAGGGACCAGCTTGGGAGGGAAAGAGAATTAAAACGGTAAATTTGTGTTGAGCTTTTGCCACGTTGCTGTGGGGTGGGTGGAAAGGCTTGGCTGATGTGACTGCAGGCACACACCATGCTCCTGCTGCAGAAAGGTTTTGTCTTCATCATACTGCTAAGAGAAAAAGAGCCTAAGTCATGCTTAGCATATAAATATCTTGAATGCTGTAGAAAAAACCATGAAAATCATGTGGAAGATATATGAGGGGGAAGGACATGTTATTAATGATGTAAAAACTGTTTAACTGGCATGCAGTCATGTATTCACTTAAAACAATTTTTTCTTGGTGTTTATTAGAAAGGGACAAGCAGTATTTGTCCTCATAGTCATCAGGTGGTATAAAATGCTGTTTGAAGGGACAAAGACAGTCTACCAGCTCTCACTGTAGGCTGCTCGCTGGGCGTCAGGTACAGCTGGGCCAGGGCTGCTGCAGGGGGGCTGGTGCGGGCTCCCGAGTGGCACAGCAGTGCACCCAGGTACATGGCTTCTGCAGCAGCTGGTCACCAGGGTTAAATAGGTCAAAGTAACAGAGGGAGATAAAAATATCTTTCGGAGAGCAGGAGCTGAATTTTCAGACAAGGTAATAGTTAATTCTTTCATGAGGGTCTGATACGTTTTGAAGCACTCTTTAAAATTGGAACGAAACAGGAATTGCCAGTCTCAAAGTGCCCACTATGCATTTCCAGTGGGGGCTGAATTTTCAAATTAACATCTTCTCCTTAACCCTTGCACTTTTAGTTAGTAACTTGCCAAAAACACTGGACTTCAGATAAGGGGATGTACCTCCTGTTTATCTAATTTCTGTTTTCACAGTTGTTAAGTGGTTTAAGTCAGTACTTTCTATTCAGAAAGAGATACTAGGTGCATCTGCTGCTATGTACATCTGTTACAACGAAATTACTTGGGTAAGCACCTTCAGGATTAAGACTTTCTAAAAGCTGTAGCAAATTTGAGCTACATTCCATCATTTAATGCATTAATTTCACCTGAACTATAGTCAACAGGGAACAGATGAAAACAGAGCAATTGCTTTGTGCATGGCTGCATTCTGTGGATTTCATGCAGAGACTCTGAATGCAGCTAAACATGTCATAATTAGGAAAATTCTTAATGTTTAGGGAGGTTTTTTGCTATAATGATTTTTCACTGAGGGTGGCATTTACTGGATAATTTTGAAGTTCAGCAGGAAAAAGGGGGGATTGCTCTTAAGCAGTTTTGTTTCTTTTAGTCATTGTTAAACTTATTATTCTTTATCTTATTAATTTTTTTGAGATCTTAATCAAAACCACTTTATGTGAGGCCTGATTTCAGTCTCTGTGGTTATAGGTTGCTTTGGACTGCTGAGCAAAGTGGAACTGTTAACAAGAGAGGGTCTCTGGTGTAGGTGAACTCGTGCTAGAGCTTTAGAGCATGGTTTATTCTAATAGAGAACAAGTGGGAACAGTACTGGAGGATGATGGTGATACCGAAGACTGGGATAAAATAGATGAGTGAAATGAGAAGAGCAAACATGGGCTTGAGGAAGAGAGGATTACTCTTCAAAATGAAGGTAAAAATATGAGCCCAGAACACCAGTGTATGGCAAGAAGTGGATCTGTGCAATACCCCTCTTGTTGAGTAACAGAGCAAACCTAGGGTTGTACTAGCACTAATTGGCAAGTTTTGGTGTAAGGATATCATCATACAGAAAGATCAACATTCTAGGCAAGATGCAAATTGTGGATTTATGACCAAGAAGGGAAAAAAAACTTGAGAGAAGTGAATTTTGAGGTAAGAGTTAGCCAAAGTAAGTATGAATATTAACAAGGTATTTTCTTCTCTTGCTTGATTCTTTCCAGGTTAAGGGAACAAAGACTCCAGGTGCTCTTTATAGAGCCATGAAAAAAATCAGCTAACTGGGTCAGTCTCTAATACAGTGGAAATTATCAGCCAGGTGATAGAAACAATGTGCCTGTTCCAATCAGAAAAGATAACATTTTATCCCTGATTTGTATTTCCTGAACAAACAAGGCTATCTCGTGTTGCTAACTTCAGAAACCAACCCTCCTTGTAGTAATGAAGACCTCCTTTAATGAATTACACTATCTGTGTTTCATATGTGAGCAGAACAGTTCACCAGTTTGATGGGAAGCTTCTCCAGACATGCAAAATGAATATTGAAAGACTATCAGGTACATACTGGCAGCATAAATTGAGATTTTGATTAAAACATGTAATATGGTCTCATTGAATCCAAGGGAAACAAATGGGTTTGAATTCTACATCCCTCTGCTTGTACCAGGAGGTGGACACCTTTAATATCACTGCAGAAATTAAAAATGTAGTTCTTTTCACTGTCAGCGTCTTCTGCCACCCCAAGCAGTTACAATTTCTGTGGGAAAACAGGACTTAGTGGAAGGAGTGGGTGAGAAAGAGAAGATAATGACTGAGATTGGGACACCATGACCTATGAAGTTAATTGGCTAGCAGAGAGAGATGTGGAAAATGGAAAATAAAGTCTAGGATCATTCTGGAGCTGGAAGACAAATTCACCTCTACAACTTTCCACCACAGCCTTCTACCATCCTCTATGTTCTTTGTTATATCCAGGCTTATCTTAATAATACTAGCTGTCCCATCATGTCTCTTTCTGTTGCCCATTTACCTCTTCTTCACTGGATCCCTTTTCTGTTTTAAGGAGTGTAAGAGATGAAGCTCAGCTTCCTTTCAGTTCTTCCCACTTTTCAGAAGACACTCAGATAACTTATCATAACCAGTATGAAATACCACATGGAGAAAGACTCTGAATGTAGCTATCAATGCCTCAGTGCTTGCATTGGTGATGAAACTGGCATTTTGAGTTGTTAGTGCCCTGAGAAGAACGTTCTCCACTGCTACTAACTTAATAACCTGAAGCTGTAAAATGTTTCATGGCGAGTACAGTGAAAATGAAACTACAAAATGTCCAATTTGTTGCTACTCACCACAGTCGATCTTACTGTGTCAAGAGCCCTGTCTAGTAGCTGTTTGGAACTGTTATTCAAAAGACAAGTTGTTTTCCATTCATTGAAAAATTAGTGTTGAAAAACTAAACATTTCACTTGTAAATTTTTGGCTAATTAGATGTTTCTTGTCAAACTAGCGTGAGAGAGAGAAAGTTGATCTTACAAGTTTCAAAACAGATTCTAGCAGTGTTAGTGTCAAATCTGTGATTTTTTTTATTTTAGCCAGTGGCACTGACTTTAGGCATGCCAAAGTGAAACATCTTTAAGAAGGTATACTTCTACTTATACAAAGTCCTGAAGTTTCTATAGGTCCTAACACCCACTGTCACCCAATCCATCTAGATATTTCAGACTGGAATACAGACTAGTTTTAAATTAACTCAGATATGACAAGAACACAGGCCTTATGGGTCAATATTCAGCCCATTTGATTCTACTTAGAAACAGTTTAAAAAAATTAATAATAATGCACCTATAATCTTCTTCCCTAAAATACCTCTAAGAGGCTCATACTGGTCAGAAAGGAATAGAACCAAAGAAAATATGCTTATTCTGTTAATTTTCATTTCAGTTACAGTTGGCAATGAATATTTCAAGTTAGCATGCCTGCTTCTATCACAGTTAGTACAGCTCTTCCTTGTTCTTCTAGTACTAGATTCTAAATTCTTTCCCAAAATGTCCTATACTGTCCACTGTTGGAAATAGGATGACAAGACAAATGGACTTCAACTTCGGTGTAATATGCTAGTTCTTACATTCTTTGCGTTTTTACATATTGCTATTAAACTGACATAGGTTCAGCCTAGAAATTAGAGTAAGGCTTTGGTGATTGAATGTGCAAGGTTTTGGAACAGCCTTCTCAGTGGGATTAGAGAAGGGCAAAATACTGCCCTATCTTCAAGACGGAGCTTGTTAAATTTGTAAGTATTGCATGATGTGACCGTGTGTGACATGAGGGGCAAGGTTTGCTAATCCTAGGAGCTTTCTTCATTCCAGTGTTTCTTATGCAAGAAACCCATAATGGTCTACTCCTCAGGAGTCTCTTTTGTACCTCTGGAAACCAGGAATAAGGCCGTTTAAAGATGATGAGATGAGTGCTGGCAGTGGAGATAGCAACAATCTGCTGTTCTCTTGAGGATAAAACAAGAAGATATATTAATTTGATGGCAGATGTCAAGAGTCATGGAAATTACAGATTAAAAATCATTTATGTAGGAAACAGATTTTACATCTCTCGACTTCTATTTTGAAAAAGTGTCACATTAATGCACCATCATCTAAATGCATCATGGGAGCAAAGGATATGAGAAAGGCTGTGCACTAACAGTGACCTACATCCCGGGGCATTACCAAAGCCACAGCAACGTCAGACAGGATCCTCAGATTGGCCATTTAACTGTCAGCCACATGATTTGTAGCTGGCTGGAGTAAGGACCTAAAAAGCCAGTATTTCCATTAATATGGAGTATGTTAGACACATATGCAGGGGAAAAAAAAGCAAAATAAATTGGCAGCACTGAAGTTTATATTCAGATTCTAACTTGAAAATGGGGAATTCTCACTCACACCACCCATTTATCTAATTGCAAACTGTTTGTTAGAATGGCTCTCTTCTTTTTCCCTTCCTCTGGAGGAAAAAATAAAGAAGTGCAGATATGAAACACAGGTTCAAAATATGTACCACTTAAAGGGGAGCACAGTATCTCTGCTGCCTGTAGACTGCCAACTCAAACAGGTGGAGACTGAGTCTGAGCTAAGATGGGAGTCACAACCTATGAACCAGCCCTGGCCCTTGGAAAACAGGAATCTTTTTTCAATCTGGGTCTTTTCAGTCTTTAAACTATTTGAGGTGCTTCTTGCTGACTCTCCTCAACCACATCAGCATAAACCCTATGAACAGTGGCTTTCCAGTGTGCCTTTTCATTGCTGTCCCCTGCAATTGTTTCCTTCTCATGGTTCTGTTCTCACCTTGTGGAGTGCTGGGCAGAGATGCGCAGGGAAGAGGAATCAGCAGCACGGAAATGTGTTTCTGGGTCTGTCTGCTGATGAGATGGAAACTAAAATTCTGATGTGACATAACATCACATCTGATGTGAAATCTGTACTGTTTTTTTCTTTTCAGAGAAAACCTGCTCTGTGTCCAGGAATGGTGGGGAGTAGCCATTGGTGTGTGGGCAGACACTTGAGAGTTTGGAGCACAGGAAGCTATTATATTGAAGAACCCCGTGGGAGAATCTGTAGACCATTGAGACTTGTAGACTACTCAGGCAGACTGATCAATTTGTCTGGGTGAGACATTTCTGTGTTATTTCTATTGCTGCAGTATGTTATTGCTGGTCATGCAGTATCTGATTGTAGCAGCACATCTGCTGTGCCTGTGGAGCAAACAGCTGTATTGTATTTGGGTAGCATGTATTGTCCTCTGCATTACTGGCTGAACTGGATGGGAATGAGAAAAAAGAAGAAAAGCAAAGCTGCAGTAGTTAGCAAAATTCATTATTTAGCAGATAATTTTACATTTCTCCATGAAATAGGTCTGCTGTTGCTGGCGTTATGAATGATGGCTTACAGTCATGATAGAACCATTTTACTTCAGATGATTTGATCACAGGTGAAGTGCATCTAAGTTCTCTGCATCTGGTCTTTAAGGCTAGGAGCTGCTCTGTTACTTTGTTAGTAATTCTTTAACCATCACCCCTATTATCAATAGCCTGAGAGGTAGCAACATTTTCTTGCCCCTGCCATACAGAGCCTTGTCAGACACAGATAAATGTAAATTATAGCCTGTTCTATGAGGCTAAAATTGCCCTCTAGCACAGCCTTCTAAGCCTTTATTCCCCCTCAAATTGAGATCTCTAAAGCACATGAATGGAAATGAAATTGCTGAAGTGACAAAACCACAGTTCCAAACAGCCTTTATATTACTTAACGATCTGAAAATTTTGCTCATGGTCTCTGCAGGTGAATAGAAGGAGTGCCAGTGTGAAGACTGGATGAGTGAATCTGAGGATGCAATTAAATAGAGGAGTGCAGGAGGCACAACCAATACCTCTTCAGTTTAATGATCAACTAGCCCTTATTTCATAGTGTAAAGCAGTAACTCCCTACTTTGCTCCAGACTGATCTTTTCTAAAACTTTGGTGGGGAAGGATGTGACTGGTGATGGATAGATGTGTATCTTGGACTTTGTTTCTTAGAGACCTATAGGGCTCGACTATTCTATCCAGCATGTATTTTTAATTCTAGGTGTACTTTGTAATATTTGCATGGACACAGTTTTGATTCTAGACCTTCTTGAAATTATTCGGAGAAGTTAAATCCTACTTGGATACTATCATTTTGTGGGAAACACAAATTTTTCATTGCCTTGTTACTTGTTCAGTTACTGATGACTCAAAGGAGCTTTCATTCTCTGTGTGTTCTAGTATGCTATCGTGCAGCATAAGGGAATGACGGATCTAATCTGCTAATGATCAGATCCACCTAAAGGTCACCTTGGAGTCATGTATTTATCAATTAAAAAAATCCCAAGACATTAATTTATATATCGTATGGCAGTAAAAATGGGGAGACAAACAAAGCAGGATCAGAGATGCTGTATTAAGAGTTAAGTGGGAACTTAATTTATAGAACCTAGGATGAATATACTGTATTTCAAAGCAATAATTCATGACTGAAGGTTCACTGATTATAAGTTAGAACGAAAGCAAGAAGCCAAACCTGAGACAGCAGTCTTTGACAAAGACTTAATCAGGTCCTTTAGCAGGGTGGTTCTAGTATCGTTATAAAAATAAAATCACCGATTTTCATATAAACAGCCATTCTCTAAATAATTGAGACATAATGGCAGAGTTCCAGGATTACTGAAATATTTCCAAAGGTTAATGAATCCATGAACACAAATTGATGCAAAAAGTTTCAAATTTTATTTTGGAGGTTTGACTGTTTATCTCAAATGCACGATGGAGCAGCAATGGGTGTCCTGGTTTGGACATCTCCTTTCTTCAATTATGTTCAGTATTTAACTTGATCTACCAAAGCAAGTTGTCTTTTTGGAGGAATTAAAGCACAGCCTATTTTAAGAAAGAGAGGAATAAAAGCCACGAGTAGGATCAGTTGTTTTTTAAAAGCTCATTTAGAAAAAAAAACCAGGTAATTTAATACTTTGTAATGTCTGAAAGGCTTGATTTAAGGCAAAATTACTAGCCTGTCTAGTATTTTATTTTTTGCATTAATGTAATGAAATTTCCATTTTTTTTTTCTTATAGCTAAATCTGTAACTAGGAGATTCAAGCTGACTTAAAGAAGTAAATAGATTAGAAGTGCATTTTATGAAATTAGAGAAAATAGATATTATTTTTATGTATATCACATTAAACTGTATCAAAGACCTTTCAAAAGCTGTTCTTTCATATAGGGGAAAAACTGTCCACTTCCTTTACTTCTACCTGATGGTTTTGGTGTGTAAATGTATATAAAGCCAGAAAACAATAAGAAAGTAAGTCTGGGGAAAGTTTGCTGTACACTTTTTTCTTCTTTTTTTTTTTTTTTTTAAAAAAAAAAACCAACCCAGAAAATAGGGAAAATGCAGTAAAAACGTCCAATAGTTAATGAGAAATTTAATTGTGACTAAAATTAATTTGTTTTTCTCTAAGAAACATAGATGGAAAAATTCCCATCTGCTTTACCAAGAAGTGCTGAAACTTGTCTTTTGAGCTAATTACTGATTCTGAAATAGTTGAGAAAAAAACTTATAAAATGCTTTTCTTCTTTATTTCAAAAGATTAATCATCTTTAGGATGCAGTTTCCCACCCTTCATGGCACAGGAGGAAGACAGTGATAGTGATTAATGTATTGACATAGGATCCAAATGCTCTTCCAGTCTATATTTTCTTTAAAAATACAGTTTATCTGAGGGTTGACAATCCAAAGAGTGCATGAAATATTAAGATAATGTGCATTTACAATCTGCTAAGTATAAAAGACAAGAACAAAAATACTGAATAAACATTTTTGTTTGCATAATAAAAATATTGTGCCAAATGACAACCAACTTAAGAAAGTCATTTAGTCACACTAGATAAAAGTATTAGTTTTCTTACATTCACCCAGCAGCAAAATGCTATACAATCTCCGTCTCTCTCTTGAAGATCTATCATCGTGTGTTCCAATTCTGTTTATTTCTTTTTAATACTTCATACTCCTGACAGTGTTTATGTTAACCTTTTCCACTATTACCAGCATTACTGACGTTGTTCAAGTGGTAGCAAGATCAGTGAGGTTAGCGGGTTCCTTATATTCATTGCATTTACATGCTTCTCTTTGCTGTTCAGTGTTGTTAGCCATAATCCGGTAAAGATTGGAGATCATTGCTGTGAGATAGGGCTTTTATTTCACTGATTCCAAAATCACTTGTCTTCTCATTGACTTGTGTTTTCTTTTTGACTATGTGAAGAGTTAGGACTAAGGAACTCTGCGAAAGAAGAAGGGAGGAAAGAATGGATAAGAGTGGATATTGGGGGGTTGCTTTTTCTAGTAAGAGGGATTAATGGAGTAAAACCTCTTGTAGAATCTCCCTAGACAAAAAGGATTTATCCACATTATGCCACAAGATTTTTTCCCCCCAGGCTATGAATGTTCTTTCAATTTGCTTAAGAAAAGAATGTTTTTTGCTTTTCTTGTAGTAGATACATGGAAGCTTATGTATGGACAGCATTGTTTTATACTAAATTTAAACAAACATCGGAATAGGAAGGGAGGGATTTTAGCCAGGCTTAATAGGCACCATTCAGCCAACAACAGAAGGAGGCCGTTTAGAATCTGAACAAGGCTGTGTCTGTCTATCGTATGGTCATAGAATAAGTGAGAGGCACCAGGGGGTCCTGCTTCTTCACCTAGTCATGATTCTTCATTACTGTTCATTTAGACATAAACAATATTTCTGTACTTACAGAGCAAGAGGTGTAAGTTGCTAAGGACCCTGTAGAGACATTATATTTTATAGGATTAGAAAACAGGAGTTTTAACTGCCTTTGCTGTTAGGGTAGACATACACAACCCAAAATAATCTTGTATCCTAAAAAACTTAATTTAAAAGTCTTCCATGTATGATAAGGAGAAAATAATATCCTGAAAATGTTTAATGAGGATAACATATTTTAATACAAATAAAACAAAATATTTATGATATTTTATTTTTCCTCACAACCTGCAGGCAATGTATAAGTACTACACAACCTAATATTTAATTGCTAGCATATTAGAAAGCATCGAAACACTAAAGCTTAACAGTGAATGCTCTAGAAAAGTTAGTTTAACTGGTGCCAGAGCAAGGATTTTTTTAACTATTTAATAGGGTAGATCGGAGTTTAACAGAGAGACTATGCTATTATGACTCTCTCTTCCTTGTTATTAAACAGTATTATCCGTCTTCCTTCCCAGTAAATTCTTGGACCATAATTTGAGATGTACCTTATTTGAATGTTTAGGTATGTTGGTCATACTAGTTCCTCTGAGAATTTAAAATAATAATGATAATATTTTTTTAAAAATCAAATAGAGAGAGTAGGTAATACCAAATATTATTTCTAAGTTTGTTCATTTGTTTGCTTATTGTCTGTCTGGTTCTTATCCTTCCTTCCTTTCTGAAAAAAAGGAAAAACTTTGTAGAAATATCTGCTTGTTCTTGCTTAATAGAAACTGTAGGTGTAAGGCAGGAGTAAAATTAATGTTGTGGAGTCAAAGACAGAAAGTCCTCAATGCTAAAATTCTCTTTTTCAGAGCTTTCCCTAAAAATATACAAATGTAAGCTGTAGATATGGTATATTTCTCAAGGAACTATTACACATCTCTCTTCTGCAGCTAGGCTGCTGTGTGGGCAATGCAGATGCTAATTTTAGATGAAGACAAATGCAAAGTTTTACTTGCTCTTTATTTATTCAAAGTCTCAAATTTTGAGATTTCTTAAATCAGGGATATGCAGTACTTGAAATGGGAACTTGTAAGGGACTTGATGACCACGTCCTTGCTATAGAGTCTTTAGTATCCTGCACAAATAATCCTTTGTCCCTTTAGCTGGAGTGACCCAAAGTCATCCCAAGAGGTTTGAGCAGCAGAACAAGTACATCCTTAATACATACAGGTCAAAGCTCTTTGCGTAGCTACCCTGGCAGAAGAGCTCTGCATATGTTATTGCACCAAACCCAGGAAGGAGTAACAGTGCCTATGCTGCGGTACTTGGGCTGCTGGCAAGGCAGCAGGTTGTAGGAGGCATTGCTTTCCGACTGCTTTGTCTCCTGTACAACCCTCAGGACAGCGTTTACGTAGCACATGCTATGCCTCTGGCCCTTAGACTAGGGGACAGCTTGGGAGCAGGCTGCAGGAGGGATGGATTGACCTGGAGATGGCATCAGCAATATCCCCCTGCGTTGCTGGTGTCTTTGAGTCCCTCAAGTTCCTTTCCTTTCACCTCTGCTTTAGGGCTCTAGATTTGCTGAGTGCATGTGTGATTTATATTTGTTCTGTCCCTTAAAAAAGCGGAAAGGATGCTTTATAGGGCTGATTCATTTACCACGCACACAGTTAGGTAACCTCCTTGAAAGCAAGTTGTCTCCCTGAGCAGGATGAGTAGATACCTGAGAATTGGAACCTGAAGTTCAAGAACCATGGAGAAAACATATTCTGGAAGATTCTGGACATAATTCTTTTTTGTGATTCCCAAGGTCTGATTTTTGCATTCTCCATTAAAAAACCTCAATATATATTATTCTGTGTTACACTGTAGAAATTGCAAAAATACCTGATACTGAAATGACTCTGATTTTTTTTTTTTTTTCTTCATCTTGACTATGAGGCCAAATAACACTAAAAACCTGTGCAATTAGTAATATGCAAACCTGTTAACATTAACTGAAGGAGACTGTATATCCTGAAACTTATAGGAGAAAAAGTTATTGAGAAACATTCATCTTGTCACCCTAAAAATGATACATTTTGCTTGTTAATATACAATATGCAGTAGATCTAGCTGTAGGAATGTTACAATTCTTAATACTCTTTCTGGTGAAATGTCCTTGAATGATACAGTACAATATTAATAATTAGACATCTAAAATAAAGTAAATGCATAGGAACATGCACAAAAATCTGAGAAATAAAGGATCAGCATAAGTTTATTTGATAGAACATCTTTCCAGACTTTTAATTATATTTGTAGTCTCTTTATACCTAAGGTATAATGTTTACTCAAGCAACTAAGACTGCCAGGCACCTCTAAGCAATAAATGGCAGCAAAATAGCAATGCTGATTTCATAAATGTGGGAATTTTAAAACTTGTTTTTTCCTTTGGCTGCCACTTGGTCTAGTCTGCTCCTTCCCTCAGTCCAGGGACCCAACAGCAGTATGCTACAATAACTCACTGAAGGTACAATAATAGTGCAGGCAGGATTTGGTAGCTAAATAAATGAAAGTTAATTTTTAAATTTGTTGGCCTTTGAGATAATTACAGGAACATATATGTGCCAGTCTGCCAGTACTGTGTTAACACTTTTTCATCACCAACCTTTATTTTTCCCTCTTAGACATACCTCTGATTCATGATTTTTCAGTGTTATGTCAGAATTAGTTCAGTAAAAGATTCCTGCTAGGTCTAGATTGCTTGCACTATGCTCCTGTGATTTGACATAAACAGACATTCAGGACTGAATAGCTGTCTTGCCATCACTGCAGGCTTATGCTGTACATATAACAATTTCAACAAGGGCTGAATTACTCTTCATTTAAGCACGCCCTCTTTCTGTTTCATGTATTACTGACAATCTACCGTGGAAGAAAATTGCAGTCAAAAATCATGGCAATTCAGGCTGCCACAGGATGCAGAGAGCAACCATACAAAACTTTAATTATCACAGTACGTGGAAGAAAAATTTACCCAAATTTTCCTTGAACTGAAGAGCAGTGTCTTTGCACAATGTTACTTCTGGGCTAATGCTGAAATGAGCTTTGGAAAGTAAATCAATGAATAAAGGCTTAGTACAGTAGATTTATGTATGCTGTCAGTTTCTAGGCAATATAATTATTGTCAGTTTTCTGCCTCTAGCTACTTCTTTAGCTTTGGGAATAATGAGGGAATGTGTTCAGCCATGTGACATTTTTTCCTTTGCAGAGCTAACCACTGTTTCCCCTGTGGTGAATCTTGCATTTTAAAGAGCTCTCACACATTCTTCTGTGAGAATTTTGTAAAATACCATGTGACAAAAAATCATTTTACAATATTGTAGCTGAAGTGGCTTTCCATATCACATAGGCTGCTGAGAAATCAATGCCAAGCTTAGATCCACAGAAACACTCTGCCTTAAATTGAAAGTCAAAAGATGCAGTCCCTCAGCTTTATAGAAACCTATGGGGTGACCATATAATAGATGGGTTAATTCATCATGAAAATGCATCACATAGCCAATCTCTTCTGAAAATTATTTATTAGAAATGTTCTTGCTTTCTTCTCTTTCTTGCTTATTGTCCTGTCTTTACACAGTTAGCCCAGAATGATCACAGACCCTGCAGTCTGAATGGTTGTCCTTGCATCAGACTTACATCTGACTCTGAGATCTGGTGAATTAGCGTGCTGTAAAGTCTATAGGTTAGCAGTTGTTCAGCATTTAACCATTTCACAGAAGCAAGACTGCTTTTTCTGATTTGTAGTCTTGACCTTGGTCAGGAGAACAGACATTTCCTAAATATCTTTTCCATGCTTCTTTTAAATAAAACTACAGTGAGGATTGGTCTTATTTTGTAATTGTGTGGTGCTGTGAGAAATGACTGATTAAATCCCTCATGCTGTAATTTGAATGTGCAAAGTCATATAGGTTAAAGTAATATGTAGCTTTCATTTACTGCTTCTGTGTTCTGTCTTCCTTATAGGGCCATGAACTTTAGATCAAAATACAGAGGTATATTTGTAACTAATAATGCATGTTTGTGTTAGGAATAATTTTCTGGCCTGACTGCTTTGTTAATTTCTAGTAAGAAAGGAAAAACGATATATCTTTTGTAGTCTGGGGTTTACTGAGCAGGAAGGGATGTGATCAGTAACGTCTGAGGTCAAACTAACTCGTTTCAGCTGCTGACTGTAGAATTAATGATCTCCCTGTTTCATTGGAGGGAGGCAGGGGAAAAATACCTTGAGAAAAACAACAAAATTACTTGTCTCTAAGATCCATAGCTGAGTTTTATTTTGATCTGGATTTTTTTTGCTTGTTTGTATGTAAAAGAGATTGACTTGACCTCTTTTATTCCTGCTAAGAAGTAACTGTTTTCATTTCTAGGTAATTTATGTTACAAACTAGGAACACAATGAAAACATTTTGTGAAATGGAAATGTGATCTTAAAACTTTCTTTCAGATTTTGTGAAAAAGAGATGATACATTATTCAATTTATGGGAAATTAAAATAATTTCTATAAAGGATAGAACTTAATTAAAGTGCTAAAATATAGAAATTTGTGAATAGTTTCCTGTTGTTTTAGTAAGACCTGACTGGAAGTTAAAAAGTTAGGTCATAATCAGGCAAGGTATCCCAAAGATTTGTTTTAAGGTTATCATTCTGTAGAATAAATGTGCATGGAATTATGCAGTTGGTGGCCATAAAGCTTTTATGCTTTATGGACTAAATAGCCTGTAATGCACTGACACTTGGGGTGCAGACATGTTATCAATGCTCAGAAAGACTATGATGGCTTAACACGGCAGATGTAAAATTAATGTTGAGGTTTAATGTGTTTCACAAAAGTGCTTGGTGTGTCAATGGATTACTGCATTGGAGATTTGTCCAGGTTCTTAATTCTGGTTTAGGTCTTAAGTGGAAAAGGAGAGGGATTTGTCTGAAGACAACACCTATTTTGGTATATCGCAAAGTTATCAGAATCATTAATAGGATTTCTTTTCCTTGGTAAAAGGGTGTGTTAAACCAGGATTAAAATGTGCTATATGGAATTATTTTAAAATATTTGCACCGTAGCTTCTAAAGCCATTATTACAGATAATAAGATTAATACTAAAAGGATAAGCTTCATTTTGTCAGTCACACAAGGTGAAGCTTGGTTTCATGTGTTTTCATGAGAACCAGACAAATGTTTCAATGGACTATAAAACAGTGTTTAGTTGGCTACTGTAATAAGCAGTGCATGTATAGCAGCAAAGCTCAAGAGGCATCTAAGCTGGGCAGA
Source organism: Athene noctua (assembly GCF_965140245.1). NCBI lineage: Eukaryota > Metazoa > Chordata > Aves > Strigiformes > Strigidae > Athene > Athene noctua. The sequence goes on along the minus strand of NC_134040.1, from coordinate 17,799,974 downwards.
AGTTAGCTCACAAACTGTGCAAATTTATTCATCTCTGTGGGTTGTCTATATCGGAAGCGTGTTTTTAGAAAAAAAAAAAATTTAAAGAACAAACATTCAAAATACCTTTCTTACATATAAAATACACAGAAAAAATATTAAGAAACATGGGAAAATGGAGAAAAGGAATTTTTTTTAAGAGTTTGGAAAGTTAACTCTGATATTGTGAAACTTTTCTAGCAGGCATTTTCACATACTGTAGTTATTTACAGCTGCTTTTTCAGGCTTTCGAATAAAGTAGATATTCAAGCAGATGTTTAAACTACTGCATTAAGCTCTATTGAATTTGAATGAGTACAAGCGTATATTTAGGTTGTATTCTGCATAGTGATACTTTAACAAGGTCTGAAATTATGTGGTTTGCACAGATCATAGAGGCCATGATCTCATGTTACCAAAATTCGGCACCAGTTCCAACAGAAGATATTTCCCTTCCCTGTGACTTGCTTCTAAGAAACATTTACCTTTTCTATAGGTATAGCAAAAGGAGAATTTGCATGTCTGATCTAGCTTTAACATTTCATTTATTTGTTTCCTCCAGTTCATTCAGGCTGCTTCAGTTTCCTTATCTAGTTCCAAATGTGGCCACACTTCACCCCACATGATGCTGGTCAAATTGAGATGGTCCATATGCCAGAGTGTAGGACAAGAGTATTTTCAATCGTTGCTGCTCTATTTTGTGAATAACACAACAGTTATAAAAAGAACTGCTTTCCATGATATACTAGAGGAGGGCTACTCAGTGAATTCTTACTCAGCTCCACAGATTAATTTTATGTACCAGGTCCAGCTTTACATGCTTCTTTTGTAGTAGTGGTTTAGCTGCTGCTCAGGAAACAAGGAACATGCTAATCAATACAGGTTCTCCCACTGAATTTGAGAATTTCTTTGCAGTTCAGATTCAGACTGGAATAGCCTTGTGCTACATTGCTTCAAATACCTCCAATAGGTAGTGTTTGAAGTTGGCAGCTTGAACCAGGAGATGACAGAAAAGTTAGTGCCAAATGCAAAGATCAGTCAAGGCACAAAATAAACTGCAAATAAGAAAAAAGCAATAACCTCTACTCTTCCACATTCCCACAGCAGCTGAATAATCTTATACCACCAACTTGCTTAATTCTTCCTTTTCTCTTTTAACATTTAAAATTGTTAGGTGTTGTAACTGTGGAGGAAAACCCTCCAAACTTGAATATGAATTGAGCTGAAGTAAAATAGAGATGACAGAAGAAAGCCTGGAATAGTAGGTCTGAGCAGTGTGAATTGCCCCACATCCTCATGGGCTCTGCCTGGAATAGCTTCACTGTCCTGCTGGGATCCTTTCAGGTGTGCGCTGGAGTAACACCGCACAGGTAACGTGGCACTGACTTTTGCCTGCCTTGAGCGTGTTATCGGAAACAGTGGAGAATGAAGTAGCTGACAGGGTCCTTCGTTCAGGTTAGATAACCCACCACAGCAATTCATAACTGGTTGCAAAAGAAAAGCCAGCCTACAGTTTGGACTCTTGTCTGATGTCAGTGAAACCTAGGCCACTTACAGGGAAGTGGGAAGCAGTGAGGTATATACTATGGTATTAGCTGAGAAGCTGCTGCAAATTGTCTAGCTAATTAAAACTTTGCAAAGTTCTTTAAGTATCTGAAAATACTATTTTTGTATGTCCTATTAAGATAGTAACAAATTATTTGAAAGTCATAAAATTCATCAAAGTTTACATTTCTAGAGTAAATTTTTTCAGTTCCTTAAACTTTTTTTTGTAACATAAGAAGGCAATGAATAGAAATGCAACTGTTCTAGACTCCAAAATTAAATTACATTGACAAATGTAATTTATTATAGAATATTAATCTATTATTATTACTTAAAAGCTTTACTATAGTAAATTGCCACTAGTATTAAGGAGGATCTTCTGCAAAAATCTCATGTGTATCAGTCCAAGATGCTGTTATGTTTGTTTGATTATTACTGATACAAAGGGTTGTTAATAATCACATGATGTGATTACGATGGTCCCCATTTTATTCATTTGTTGTCCAGCCATGTGATGTACTGTTTTGTATTTCAAAATCAGTTATTCAAAGTGCTAGGTGTGCACCTGGAACAATTCTTTTCTCCATTACAGTTATCCACATAGCTTTAACTATACTAAAATGTTAGCTTTTTGCTTACATTATAATTTTCTTCTTTATATATTCTTGCCATGATCATAGCAGTGGCTAGCACCTACCATGTATGGCAAAGTCTATCTGTAACAAACATTACACTCTGTGATCTTTGTTTAGGACGTGCTAAAGGTGTTCCTCACAATGGTAAATCTAATTGTTTCACCAAATTTTTATTATTAACTTGTGTTTTATAAATGCTAAATCATAACCGTTTTAAGGCAGGGGTCTTAGGCTTCCTGATTGTACAGTGACATGATTTGTTTCAGGCATCAGTTTGAGTTCTCCCAGAAGAATCCATGATCCCTTGAGCTCTGCTTTTGAGAAACTTGTTTTCAGTCTTATCCAAACCCAATTTTTATATAAGTGTCTCTGGAGACAGTTTCAGGGAGTCAGCTCTCTTCCTGTAGGACATGTAATTTTATATAGTTACAGAAAAGTATTTTCGGTAAATAAATAGCAGTGTATGTCATTAGGATGACAGGAAATCTAGAAGACTCATAAGAAAGCCGAGAACAATAGGGGGGAAACTCAAAGCTAATGATAATGAGGCGTCAGAGAAATCCTAGTTGTGGTATAGATCCATTACAAACTGGAGATAATGAAATAGTTAATAGTTATATAGAAGATGTAGAAAAATTTAGTAAGAGTTTCTGTTCTGTCCTTGGAAAGCCATGTGTTTGCATTCCATGAGGATAAGAAAGTACTTTTCAGGGCACAGATAGTCACTGTGGATAACACAAGGATAAACACTTCTAGAGTCGCAGATAATTTATACCAAACAGTCTTTAAAGAGCTAGAAAGACATCTGGCATGCTGGTAATTTTTAATAAATCTTGAAGTACTAGATAAAATTCAGCAGAGCAGAAGAGATGAAATATAAATATTAAAAAGCAAAAGTACAAGTTGGATGGGGCAGCCAATGGTAGTGTGTCTAGGTGGATGGAAAATCAGATACAGAAGTGTACAGGTCTTTAATTTTATTTTTCTCCATGTATCAAAAAGTTCTATCATCTGGAAGTAGAAAGTGGAAAATTATTATTAGAAATAATTTTTAATAGGAGCAGTGATTAAGCCATTGCAAAACAAAGAATTGTGGATTTTTCATCACTTGAAGTCCTCAGATCAAAATCATGCACCTTTTTGGGAGGCATGTTTGAGTCAACCACAGGTTAGGGGTTCCATATTAAAGTTGGTAGGTAAAATGTACTGTACATTGCAGAGATCAAACCAGATGATCTAATGGCCTCTCCTGGGTTTTGACTTTAACAATACATCAAGCACTTCCACTGTATTTCAAGCTGGGAAACAGATCTGAACATTATGTTAACATTATGTGTCTGTTTATTCTGAGGGTAATAAAGGGTGGAAAGACAGTTTATTTTAAAATAACTCTTGCATTATGTTCTTCAGTTAGAATTTTTCTAATGTTTCTTGGTGGACAAGAAAATTTCTTTTCCTGAAAATATGTAAATATATATATGTGCAGGTATGTGTGTATGTATATACATTTATATATATGCATTTCTTCACAGAAGAGATAGAACATGGAAAACAATTTAAAAGGAAAAAAGGCTTTCAGATAAAGTATTTCTGACTTTCTGCAGAGAGCTATGACGTGCAGGGCACTGAAATAATACCTCGAGTATAGGTTTTCCTTTAAAGCAGGGCATTGATGCAATCTCTACTCACAGGAGCAGTTTCAGGCAGGGTAGTGGGGCTGTTGCAAAATTACAGAGCACATCTGAAAATCACCAAATAAATGTTATATGATGGGGAAAAAGGATTATATTCTTTTGATACATGGGGTAGGATTTGAAGAAGGGCTTGTGTGCCTGAAACATTGCTTGATTTTTCAGCTGCACTGAATTTATGATATTCTATTATAATATTGTAATATTATAATTCTATTATAACGTTATTATATTACCTCACAGTAATATATGCAGTGTTGTATAATATATTTAATACCTTTAATTGCTGGCAACTCAATCTGTTCTCACAATCCTTGTCTTACTTAGATCCTTACATTTCTTAGTTACAACAACTATTCCTAAACATACATCCTGTAAACATCAGAGTTCAAAGAATGAGATAAGATGTATAATATCTTACAGCCATCACATTCTAGTGTGAGAATATTCAATTCAGTAAATAGTTTCAAATATATTCTAGATGGATATGTACTTGCCTGCATTTTTAGGTTTAGTTTTGCTTTTTCTTTCATAACACAACTGTTCTCCCTGGTTTATAAAATGTCAAGGTCAAAGAGAGGTGAAGCTGAATGGTGCTGGGAATCTGAGATGCAAATAAGTTTTAGATAATCCATGTGATGCTCAGAGGCCATCTAGTTTCACAGAGCCATTAGCATTCAGGGACGCTCATTAGCACTCAGGCATCCAGTCAGTATGCATTAGCAAAATGAGATGTGTTGATTAAAGTTACAAATTATGTGTTGAATGTTTAGACTTCAAACCATGGTGGCTTCACATTTATGAGACTATATTTCTATGCTTTCACATTAAAAAAATGTTGACTCTTTCTAATCTACCGCGCTTTTTTTTGTGTGTGAATGTGTTTGCATATGTTTGTGTATGGGAGGAGAAGGAAGTGAAAGTGTGGATGGAAGAGAAGGTGAGAAGTTAATGCAATTTAATTATTTGATGTTTTTGTTTTGAAAAGTCTTTGAAAAACTTGTGGTCAGGACTGTCACTGCTCTAATAGCAAAGTAAATTTGAAATAAAATTAAAAGTACTAAAGAGACTGGGAGGATTTTAACCTTTAATCTGTGTTATCCTAGGTACTGACCTAGGAGAGGGAGTTTACATTGTTTAGACACAAATATTCCATTGTTTAAATGGGACTTAGGAGCTGACACTTTTAAAAAGTATGACTCATACTTCAAGGGATAATCAGAATGTATCATCTGATAATATTTCAGAGCTTCAAGTGAGATCTAGCTAAAATCATAGGATTATGTGGAAAGTGATAATATACTAGTTTAATGTCTGTATTAATATTCAATTTCATCACAATGTGTCATGCTCATATTACATGGGGCTATCTTGTGTAAACATAATAAACAAGGATACTGTACTTAACATTAGGCTATCAGCATTTTGGGTAGCATTAGTAAAATTTATCATCCTTATTGTGCAATGTGCATCATTGCAGATACTCTAGAACAGTTATCTTAAGCAAACATAGCATGCCACTCTAATCTCTAACAATACCGGTCTTTAAAACTGCCAAGATAAGGTACATCAAGCTGGGAGTTTAATCAGATACATAGTTCATACCCTGAAGTATAGAATTTTTTTCTGAGAATCTTCGGCTAAACCTTGTTTCTAATTGCTGTATAGAAAAGTAATATAGAGTCTTACTGGATAAATAACTGAAGTAACAGTATTTGCTAGTAGTTTTCACACAGCCTAAACTGTGAGTGGCACATAAGGATGCTGCTCTAGTAGCCAACACTTGTTCTTACATTTTGTGGTTCTGTGGAATGGTCTGGGAAGACCGATTATTATGAAGATTGCAGACTATATTAGATGAAAACAAGTTATGCAAGGCTGATGGTGTGAAAGTGACTTATTTGCAGGACTAATAAGAAGGTAGTTTCTTCTTCTTCTTTCTCGGGAAACTGTCTAATACCTGCAGCTGAAAAGGATCATGGAGAAGGTAAGAATGATTCTGGGCATGACTCAGCACAGAATTTCTTATTTTTTCTGAGTCTGAAAGAGATATTTGAATAGATACACTAAACCCAGACGTTTTTAGGAGAAGGGTCTTGCAATGTTACTTAAAGGTCTTTGTGGGGAAAGCCTTGCTGCGTGTGCAGATCAACTTTGAACACAAAATACTGTATTGAAAAACAGCATAGCGTAACTTCTGTTTTTCTCTTCCTGATCATGTTGCCTTAGGAACTTTCATACTGGGTTAGGTGGAAGTGCCAGCTCAATATTAGATGTTGAGTCCAGCTCACTACTTTGTTTCTGACAGTGACATCTCTGCTCCTGGGCAAACCATCATTTGGCAGCATCCATCAGCTCCTTGGGTAGCATCAGGGACTGGTGGTCGCTGTCAGGAGTGCTCTGTTTAATGTCCCTTTCCAGTTCCCTGGCTTTTCCACTTCTAATGCTTTGACCTCTTCCTTTATTCATGTGTTGTAGTCTGGGATCCTTTGATTTCTCCATTTTGTTTTCTGTAGCCCTGTTGCTCCCCGTTAGGAGTTCGAGTGTGGGAGAAATAGTAATTGGCAGCAGACAGGGTGGGTAGGCTTTGAGATGTGATGGTCAGAACACAGATGCTTAGTCCTGCAATCAACATTCATATTCTGCATCTATGTGATGTTTTCTCCTTGAAATACACTTTTGCCTTCTCTGTTTACAATGATAACAGAATCTGTTTCCTACTTTGTATCTTTCATTTTTCCAAAAATTCTGGCTTTGGTTTGGGGTTTTTTTGTCAGTTAAATCTGCATTATTTGAACTCCAGATTCGGCGCTTCAGAGAGAAGGCTGTTTGTTTCAAGCTAGTTTATTCCTGGGGTAATCCAACAAAGATATCTGCCAGTATGAGGTGCTGAAAACATAGAATTAAAAAGACAGAAAGTATAGGGCGAACCTGGTATTTTTCAGTCTGTCCTTCTGATCTGGAGGTTACACTTGCACCATCAGGTTTAATAGCTGTCAGTAGATTTCTCCTTTATTTCATGTAACTTTTTTTCAGATCTATTTATATTTTTGGGGTCCATGACATCTTGTGACACTGAGTTTCATAATTTGATTTATGTAGTTCATACTACATACAAAAAAAATCCTTCCTATTGCTTTGAATCTTTTGTTCTGATTTTGCCTTAAAGAATTGCCAGCTTTTGCTTTATAGTTGTCTCTAAACACAAGGGAGAGTTATGACTCCTTCAGAGGAAATCACAGGTTGTTCTGTCAGACAATGACTGTATTCAAAACATGAGAACCAAGACCTGGTTTAAATTAAATTGTTTATAAATATAAAGAGTGGTTTCCTTACAGCAGCAGGGTCCTTCAGATATTACTCTGAATTATTTTCCAGCTAGTTATTAATAGCACTGACAAATCATGTTCTTATAAAGCTGAAACTTGTGTGTGAAATGGCATTCCTTTCTGTACTTTGGAATCTGGAATCAATCATTAGACAAAAAGATGAGAATTTGATCAAACTGACACTTCAGGCTCATTTCAAATCTCTGAACATTGATTCATAGTCATTGGGATAAACTTTGTGATTATTCCCAAACGAATGAGAAATAAGGCTATTAGAAAGACACACTCTGATGAACTTAAGTGTTAACATATTTTTATTTAAATTCCTAATTTGTGCTGTTACCAGACAGCAAAAGGCTTTATTTTCACAATAAATATACACGTGGAATTAGTATTAGACATTTGTCTTAAGGATTTTCAGTAGAAACAGTAATCTGGTTTTCCCTGGTGCTGGGAATGTGTGCTTTTAACTGAGGTACGTAGAGTAGCGAATTTTCAGCATAATTTAAAAAAAGTTTTTCTCTACCCAGACATGATTCAGGTGTTTTTTGGGGTGTGCCAGTCTCAGTGAAATTTCTGAGATGAGGAAATAACATGTTTGGAGTGAATTCCAGTTGTTACCCACCTTTGCAGAAGGAGATTTGTCACTGATGCAGGGGAGCACAGGTAGGCCCTGTGATATGGAGTTGGAGTGCTGTTGGTCAGAGCAGGATTTTTGAAATCTGAGAATAAATACAATTATCTAAGTTTGCTTTCTGGAGCTTGAAAAATCCTTTGGGAGGTAAGACACATAATGAGTTTGTTTCTCTCCTGTCTGGTCACTTTTTATCATGTTTCAAATATATGGAAACATTTCACAGAAAAAAAATTCACCAGGGCTTTCATACTCAGGAGTTCTGAGAGGTATATTTAAGGCCTGGCAGACTTTTAACCTTTTCTAGCTTACAATAAGTTTGCCATCCTTTTAAAACCCTTTGATTGTATGGCTTTTGTTCCCCTGAAAGGGGGACAGGGCTGCCTGGTTACTCAAGCAGATGCCAGGCTTCTGATTTGCATTTGATGAAAGCCACTTGTGAAAGCAGAATCAATGCTCAGATTTACAAACAGTAAATGTGGGTATTGGCTTGTCATTTCTTCCTAGGTTGTTGTCCTATAAAGCTGCTCAAGTTCCTCTCCTCACAAGAACGTCTTCTTGCTATCACTGCTGCCTATAAACATTATGTTAGATCGAGATGAAGGGTGAGTAATTCTTTTTACCTCCATTATCTGTTGGTTGGTTTGTTGGGTTTTTTTTTATTTAACAGCAGAAAAAGAAAAGGAAAAGAAAGAGTGAAAATGCAGTCATTTAGAATAATGCATTATAAGCTGATGAACCATAATAACCAAACTGTGTGTCTGAAGGGGCCTAATTACAGAACACTAGAGGCACAAGAGGGAGCTTATTGTGGACAACAAAATAGTGCTCTAATAATGCTGTCACAGTACTGAGTACAGCATCAGCATTAATCCATGTGGTTATATCCAGGTAGAGAATGGAACAGAATGCATCATGAAGAACAACAGAAGTGAGTCTGAAAGGGTTATATATCAAATCAGAGCTAGCAGGGAGAGAGACATTACTTTGAATGAGGTTAACTGAAAGCAAGATGGCAGTGACAGAACCGGCATTTCTAAAATAAGGGTTTTTGACTAGTCTGTGAAAACTTCCACTGATTAATGTATAAGGAGTGTATATGTATGTTGAGGTGTAGTTGACTAAGAGAATCAGCACGGATGGGCATTTGAAGCACAATCTATTAGAGGCTTTTTATGGTATGAGATCAGCTGTTACAGACTATATCAAGACCAGTGCCCAGTAAGAAGAGTTGTGGATGTATCTTTTCCCCTGTTCAAGGCTATCTATGCTTTTCACTTTGGATATGAGGCATAACATTATTATCTCATACCTAAGACATCAGTAGAAAAAACACATTGTCAATTATCTGCCTTAATAAAAGGACTATAGGAGAGGTGTTGCCATTTCTCTTTAATACGAACTTGAATGAATGTAGCTTGCTTTGGCTTGGGTGTCCTGCCTGACTAGGCATGCTCCATAAAACCCTGTTCACTGTGATAAAACACAGCCATTCTAACAGGAAAGCTGAAAGTTTCACATGTACCAGATGAACATTTTTTATAGTGCAGGAGGTCAGATAGGAAACTCACCCACAAGCAATAGGACTGAATGTAAATCTCAAGGTATTCAAAAGCTCATTCCTTTGTCTTGGCTATTTCTATTTTTCTGTACTGCACAGTGCAGTACAGTGCATGGACTCATGAGCTAGATCTAAACGAGCTGTTGCAAATACAACTGTTACTGCAGTGGATGTGGTAAAGCACCTCTTGGGCTAACTTAGCTTTCTTCCTATGGTACTGTTACTGTGCTCAGTACAAGATAAATCAGCTTTAGCAGATTTATACTATAACAGCATCACTCTGAATGCAGTTCAATTTTTTTGAATTCTAGATGGTTGTATATGTGGGAAGTTTTAACAAATTCATAAATGACCACCTTACTTGTGTCAACTTTTACACTCACTCTTATTTTCCAAAATCATGTGTGCATCAAATATGCCAAAACATTTCTCAAATGTAATATTGAGGGGCTATTTCTGTAGGTGAACAAATACTTTAGTACGTCATAAAATTTCAGCTAAAATATTAGTTTTTTACTCTTGGTTTTATAGTACAAATATTTCATGCATTTATTTTTCAAAATAATAATTTCCCATTTCTAGAAAAGATTACTGCTGTAATATCAGACAGCTTCTCTTTAAAAAAAAAAAAAACCAGAACCAAACAAAAATTTCATTTAGTGGCTGCTTGCCACTTAATACCTAGGGAGATCAGGTAGGCTACTGCACAGGGTAGATAACCATATTAGGAACCTGAAGGTAGGAATACTCCAACAGAAACTCCAGGTTTAAAGATTGTTGTTGTTTTATTTTTTGTTTGTTTGTTCACTTAATATGGAAAATAAGAAGCAAGGTTATGTTTCTTGGTCTCTTCTAGGCCTGTCTCTTAGTCTGCAAGCATAGTTCTGGTTAAAGCCTGTGGGAATCAGGACATGAAGTTGATTGGTTCAATCACATGAAACTTCGTATTTTGGTTGTTTAATTTCAGAGAGTATAAAGTGGAAAGTTTTCGTGCTGAAGTCAAGTATTATAGTTTACCTATATCCATTGTAGTACATGATCTACTGCAATGATGGCCAAGTGAAACCTGTAGTGAGAATGGCCTGGTGTGTGGAAATTTGCCTGGTTGTATGTCAATATAAATAGTTACTGTGAGTAGTTATAATGAACCCACTTTTTAGGTTGTAGGCATTCTAAAGTACTTAGTATTCAGGACCAAAGTTTGGAACAGCCTTGGATAGCTGTAGGCACCAGGAAACAAATAAAGAGACAGTTTTTTGTGCAGATATACGATCAGGAGACAGGGATGGATAAGCACTTCTTCCAGGCAGCCAGAATCTTTTCATACTCGGGAAACAGTTGTCTGACAGAACTATAGCAGCTGTACCCTTCTTTTCCCTTCCTCTGCTCTCTTCCAGTTGCACCAAGTAGCTGAACTTTCTTTTCAGTTAACAGATTCCACTACAAACTTTACTCTTTTACAGTTCTCTCCCTTTTCTGTCATTGACTCAAAGCTGAATACTTCTTAATGGCCTTCTCAAATTAGGTTTCTTTCTTGTTCTTGTTTTGCATACTACATGTATATCTCTTCTAGCCTTTATCATTCCCATTTCATGCCCCCTCTGCATGTGCCTCTTACCTGACAGCTCTTTTGTGACTCAGTTCTTATGGTCTGACTCTTCTCTGCACTTGAAAATAGACTCTTTTATTTTGGCACTGCCCACCTCACTCCTTCTTTAAGTCTCTCACGAAATCTATTTCTCACAATTTACCAGCCTTCACTGTATCTGCTCTGCTACAATCCAGTTCTTAGTTGTGTGTGTGTCTAAAAACAAAAGCCCCAAACACTTATAACTATGAAGGAAAAAAAAATAAAAATTAAAGACTCAGAACACCATCCTGCAAATAAAAAATCTTCTAAAATGATCTATATGTTTCCTTATCCTATCATCAGTTATAATTTCTTCATGGTTATCTTACCACGATTCCCTACTCTTCAAATTGGGAACCTGACTTCCTGAATTGTCTGTGAAGTGCAATCTTTTCAAACACACTGTGAAAACCAGCAGACTTGGTTTGTTGGGAACCCAGTTTTTTGTCTATCTATTCAGAAAGAGAGTTAGAGTGAGAGTTCATTTTCTGTGATCTCTTTTGTGTTTCAGACGGAACAGATGGCTGAGCAAAATAAACATCTGTATGTGAACTGTAAAGTGTTCATGTGCTAGTCTGTGCCAGTGTAAAGAGAGACCTGGACATCAGTACTTATCCACAAACTATTTCTGGGGAAAGATTAGGAAAATTTTGACTCGACACATAAGTCAGTAGAAATTTGCTGAGAACTAACAAAAAAAAAAAAAAAGAAGAAGAAAACACTGGCTATTTCTGTGGCATCAGTAATGTGCTTGGCCCCATATTATGCAAAACAGCTATAAGCATCTCTTTTCTCACAGGATTTCTTTTATAATCATTTTATTGTAAACATTCCTGTAAGCTAAGGCAAAGGGGAAGTCAAGGGCACTGCCTGTTACTTGCTGATCGTCTGTTGTCCTTGCCTCTACTTTCTTTGATACATGAAAATTACAATACAACCATCAGAACCATGCTAATAATTGCATTAGCTGATACCTGTGTGGTCATGCCCCAGAATTTCTGTTGCATTCATTATTTGAGCTATGACTTCTTTGCTGAAATTGGACTCTCCAGCTTTGCTTTGATTCTCTCCTCTCTGGTTTAGAGAACAGTTATTGTAGCATGCAGATATTTCAGTTAGCCAGTTTTCTGTAGCCCTTCTAATGTCACTACATTTGAAAAAAAGGATAATTTCTGTTTAATACTGAATAGCATAGGCAAAGTTTGTAAGGGAAGAGAATATCTTTTGTTAGATCTACTGATGCTGTGGCAGGGGTGTGGGTGAGATGTAGGCAAGTTTTTGAATGCAGAGGCTCTACTATAATGTATTCAGTAGTTATTCCCCATTCTCCTATCCATTTCTCTGTGCTGTGCCTGAGGTTTTGCATTGCTGTATCTGTTTTGTTTGACTAACAGATAAGTGTATTGTAGAAGTTACAAGTTGCGAAGAAAGATTTGACATCTGGGTGTGGAATAATTGATGCTTTTGACTCCTGGAAAATTGTTGGACGCTATTTGATATTATTTGTGGTTGCTACTTGGATATGAGGAGTGTTGTGGTTTTACCCAGTATACAGCTAAACACCAAACAGCCATTCGCTCACGCTCCCACAGTGGGATGGGGAAGAGAATTGTAAAAAAGGTAAAACTTGTAGGTTGAGGTAAAGACAGTTTAATAGGACAGAAGAGGAAGAGAAAATAATAATAATGATAAAAGAATATACAAAACAAGTGATAGACAATGCAGTTGCTCACAGCTCACTGACTGATGCCCAACCAGTCCCCAGGCAGTAGGCTGCCACTCCCCAGCCAACTCCCCCCTGTTTTATTGTTCAGCATGACATCATATGGTATGGGATATCCCTTTGGCCAGTTTGGGTCAGCTGTCCCAGCTGTGTCCCCTCCCAGCTTCTTGTTCACCTCCAGCCTCTGCTGGCAGGGCAGTATGAGAAGCTGAAAAGTCCTTGACAGTGTAAGCACTACTCAGCAATAACTAAAACATCAGTGTTACCAACTTTATTCTCATCCTAAACCCAAAACACAGCACTATACCAGCTACTGGGTATAGGATACAATGAAGAAAATTAACTCTGTCCCAGCCAAAACCAGGACAGGGAGGAAATTATTTCCTTTTCCTAAGCACATGGCAGGAACACAGGGCTGTGGTTTTTCTTTTTTTCTTTTCTTTCTTTCTCTTTTTCTAGCGAATGTAATGTGAACTCCTAGTTTCTTCTCCAACAAAGATAACAATCTGCAAGTCTGGAGTCTCTACTTCTATAATTGTTTTTTGATTCAACAGTTACAGATAAACACAATAATCAAAATTATTAGCAGTGAAAATAATGTGACTTTTATAACCTCACTTTTTATATTTTCAAGATAAAACCCTGTTGTAATAAATAAGGCAGCTGAAACCTCTCAGAACTTGTGTTAGATTGTAGTGTCTTGGATGAAATCCCAATTCTACAAAAGTCAACAGCAGAGTGCCAGTTGACATTGATGGAGCTAGAAATTCAATGGAGCTTCAATTTCTAATGCACTTAAGGACAAATTTTGGCCACAGCTATATTTAAATGAGGACCCCAACAATGGGAAGTTTTATGTGCTTGTTTGATGCACGTATTCTGATCTGAACTGAAACAGAAGCTTAACGTGCTTATTTCTTTACAAGACTAAATTTTTACTGAGGTGTGCTGAATTCAAAAGTTATTTTCATTGCAGACCTAGTCCTGCTTTCAGTGTCAGTTGAGGAGTTTTATTTCAATGGTAAGACAAAGACCCCAAGATTTTAGAAACTAGGAGACCACACTATCAATCTAAAGATTTCAGGGGTTTTATCTGCACAGAGTTCTATTTTTTTAAACAGCTTACCTTTGTTCCATTGCAATAAATTAAAATTTTACAGTGGTGTTAACACTGTTGTAATAAATCAGTCTTGCCTTGCAATAGTGAAGAATAAAGAACAAGTTAAGGTATTAAAAAAACCTTAGAAGTATTCATAATACCAGAGCAGCCAAGCTTCTGTTCTTGAAATCTTTGATACCTTACTTATCTCCCATTTACCTTGGACTCACTTTCAGCTTTATCTAGTTCTTTTGCAACAGACAACAAACTCCATTTGACGCTCTCTTCTAATTTAAGATTTCTGGGCAAAATTGATATGTAACTTCAGTATCCTTGGTGCTCTTATGATTTTTTTCCTTCAGGTCTTTGAAAAATCTGAGTGCTAAACTATCCTGTTGTAGATAACAGGAAAAAAAAAAAAGTATTAAATGAATTAAAGTTGATTTTGGTGCACTAGGCATACCTAGTTTTCATTTTCAAAACTTTTTTTTTTTTTCCTGTTTCTGATTAAAGTCACCTAGCTAAACCTGTTTGTTTTAATTCTCTATTCAAAGCAGAAAATCAAAACGTACAAGTAATTTTGAAAGGATCCTTTACAAAATTGAAGTCAGCTTTAGAAAGAACAAGAGGCATGAAATTCAGGACTTGGAAAGCAGTACACCATGCTAAGGCAGTCATTCAGGCACATAAAGTACTTTTCTTTAAACTTTAAAAAGCAAAGCTGGAATCTGTCTCAAATTTTTCCTAATTCAGATTTTTCCTTCTTTAGCTGTTCTTGACTAAATTGCATTAAACAATTGCATTGCTTGTCTGCCACACAGCTGCAATGTTAGGAGGCACTTATGCTCCATAGTGTATAAATAGCACAAGGAAGACTTCCTGTTTCATTTGAGGTTGTGTCTACCTCTTTCCCAGCTGTCAAAAACAAGAAAAGAGTAAAGAATACGAAGTTTTAGCAAAGCAAGGGGATAAAGTGCAATGTAATGTTCTTGTGGGTGTACTTCTCTGGGAAAAATCAATATTCATCATACTTTTACTTGAAATGGGAAATGAAAAACAGAAAAGAACCCAAACCAATAATTTAAATGGAAAATATTGTGTTATTTTGAAAAATACGATGTTAATTTCAGTTTTTCAGCTGTCTTTGCTTTTTAATAATACTTTCTATTTCAGTCTTCTGTATTTATTTTTTTTATCACATACTTTTCTCAATGTACTTGATTGCATTTAGGGTGGATAAATTATAGAAATTACAGGAGTTTGAATTTATGTAAAATAATCTGGAGATGACCTGGGAACAAAACAGTACTAGAAGCAGATATATAAAAGCCTACATTTTAAAGTCATCAGGCTTTCTCCCTCTCAGAAAAATAGAACAAAGAATAAGATCAGGATCCAAATTTATCCTCAGTCTAAAAGTATTTAAATCTGAGGGTTGCAAGTCAGAGGACTCCCTCTTTACTCAGCTGTTTGAATGTATCACAGTGATATAACTAGCTTTTAACCACAGGATCAGAATTTTTCTTAATCCAAACAAATCCAAGGCCATGGCAGACGTGAGAAGCACAAGTACCTTTTGTGCATGTGAGAGCAATCTGAGGAGAGCAGCTGCAGAAGCTGCAGTTTCAAGTAGACAAGAGTAGCATGTTGTAATCTGTTTTAGAAGTGAGGAAGGAATGGATTACTGAAGCCTGAACTACAGCTGAAAGGAGACATCTTGACCTTGCAAAGCAAGCATCAGAGGAAAAAAGTTCACTCATCTTCAGATATCTGTAGACAGTCATACGTCTGATTCACGTATGTCATATGAATCTATTTAAACTAATCTCCTAATTTCAAACTGGAGGCAACTTTGTGGTTTCTTCATGATGTTTCCTGCAGGCAAAAATATTACTTACAAATTATATTAGCTGAGAAGCAGAAATTTAGTCATCATTCAAGGTTTGATGGTGACTGTATAACTAGCCACAGGTGCTTTATTTTAAATCTCTGGAAAGCACATCTACTGGTAAACTGGTAGTAGTTAATTCTAAAACCTTTTTAGTAGATTTGCAGGCATAGTTCAGCTAAAAGTGATAGTGTAGCTGCAGTTCACAGGATCCAGCCTGGTGTCCCCGAGGCAGATGGTAAGGTATTCTGAAGGTCTGAAAACTTCTGACAGTTCCTCTTTTCCACATACAAAATTAAAGACTATGTGAATGCTAAGAGAAGGTGGGAAGGTCTGTGAGCAAAGCCCTAATTATCTGAGAGGTCTTGGTACCCTGCTTTTCTATAAGAATATGTTGAACATTTAGATTTTGCCAGATATGAGGCACTAGTGTCCGCCTTGAAAGTCCCTGTCTGAAGTTGGGCAGAATCAGCCCATCAAGCCTAGCGATCTGGTTGCAGTGGGACTGGAAAGGGGATGCTAAAGAAAGCTTTTGAGCTCTAAAGGACTTCTTCCTGAAGCTCCTCATGTGCAGTATGGCTGATGAGTCTGAGTGAAGACCCAATCTTTGACTGTTATTAGGGCAAGTGTAAGGATTAGGGTTGAGAAAGAAAGTGTTTAGTGCTGATTCTGGTTGGACTGGAAATGGGCTGATGAAGATCAGGTGTGAAAAAGGATACATAAACAAGGATTTAATGTCTTTATTATAATCAGAATGTACAAGGGGGCTTTTCTAATGCTGAAGTTGCTGGTTTTGCCATTGGTAGAATACTTTTGACTTGTGTAATATATAATAAATATCAGAGCCTTGGGTGTTTTACACTTGGAGCCTAAATTAATGCATAGGTATTTATGCATTAGTTAGATTGTATTTTTGTGTGCAGTATATTGCATTCAAACACATTATTGAATTATTAATATTTAACTTTTTAAAATGTTTAAAGTGCTTTTAAATTGTTTCTGAGAGTTGGCTTCAGCACACACTGTGGTGGATATAACGATATGGCCCTGGAAACATAGACAGCATCAGGGAAGGCAAAATAATTTTGCCAGTTCTATTAGCTGTTAAATTGCTTTTAGAATTTCCTTCCCTTGATCTATTAATTAATTTCTGCCCAAATTTAATTCCCTCAGTTGTGTTTATGTGACTACTTAGGCCTATTTTTTGAAACAGATCACCAGATATCTTTTTACATTGATGTGGTTCTCAGTCTAGTCCCATAAAATGTTGAGGTGGTCATGGGAATTGAAGTTAGGGCAGACTTGCTTGGCAGAATTTTGCTGCTTAGAAATATGGCTTCGAAATTCTGGATTTAGGTAACATATCATCCTTTTTCTTGGCTTTTTGTTCACAGTTCTCCATACCTACCCTCTGCTGCATCATTGCAGCTGCCAATGCAGCTGGTTTGGGGTCATGTTGTGAATGGAATCTTCTAGTGGCTTATCAGCAAAACAATTCTGGGTAGTGATCCCTGCATTTAGCACTAGGCCTAGCAATGATTACACCACTAAAATGAAAGCATGAGTTTTTTTATTGATGTCTCTGCTGCTCCTGTATCTCCAAGAAAATGTTTTTAAGAAAAGATCCCTGATATAAAAAGAGAGTTCAGACCTTAACTGGTCAGTGATATTCTCTAGAACTCCATGAAATATTTTTATTTTTAACTTTGTACTTAGGTACCTTTAACAAATTGGAATTTACACCAAAGAGGAAAACTGATAAAAGAGTCTGAATCATGACTAATGAAATGTGTTCCTGAGCATGACCTTTCTTTTCAACCAGCAAGCAAGAAAGGCTTTATGCTTTGAAAGCCACATGTTGAACCAAGAGAGTAGTAAAATAAGAGGCAGTAGAGGACTTGGCAGTTTTGTCAATTTTACACTCCTCATCAAGGTCAATACTAGTTGAGTGCATTTTCAGTACATTGCACTTAGTTTTGTTGAACTTAGCAGTAAGATCATTAGTCAAAACCACCTAGGAAAGTATCTAAGGGTTGCTGCAAAGAAATGATAGATCTATTTACAAGGTTATGTTCTTGAATCTTAATGTTCCATTTAATTTTGTGAAAAATTTGAATTTTTACATGAAGGTGAGGGCTTTCTTATTAAACTGCGTACATTTCATTTTATGAAACATGAAGAGAATCTCTTTCACTCTCCACCCTAGTGCATGTGCACCTGGTTTCTTTGGCAATTCAGCATTTCAGATCACAATTCTGCAAAATAGCAGAGGCATTCCAGATTTTTTTATAACCTCTGGATAGTTAGGGTATTTGCACTGATACCATAGGAGTCGTACAGCAATAAACTAAACATCTATTTAATACCTACAGTACCTATGCTATATTATAAAGCTATGATTAATGCTTTTTCTGGTGTAATTAGAGTGAACAAGTCTGTGATCACCTCACTTTAGATCTAATCTATAGTAATTAGCAAAGACATAAATTATGCTGTGAATAGATATTGACCTTTCTTTCACTATTTTAGAGAAAGATACCAGATGAAGAAGGCTGCAAATCTTAATACAAGTTGAAATCAAGTTCTCCTCAAGTTAAGGTATAAATAAGAGATGTTGCAATACACAGCTGGTTATTTGAATGTCAAACATGTCCTGCTGAACTTTCTGCAAGTTCACAGCCAGCCCACATTATTTTGTGGACCCCTAAAGGTTTTCCAGCAGTGATCCTAACTCTTAGGAATTTCATGAGGGTCAAATAATAGCTGTATTTCACTTCCCATGGATACTACACAGACTCAGGGCCAGGGTAAAAACTGCTTATCAACGACCAGTCACACACAGCAGTTTTTTTGAGTTCAGGGATCTATGTTGTTTGTCTATTTAAAAGTAACCATTGTCTTGCTGGTAGATTGAATCAACAAAAACTTTTGTTCCTCTTCCAATTACCTGCATTCTGTACAAACTAGATCAAGGTAGCTGTCTAGTCTCATCAGTTATGTTGCTGGCAGTGAGGAAGAGACGTAACGGGTGAAACATGGGATCTTTTCCTTTCTCCGATCTTGGTGCAGTGTGGCTTTTTTTGGGACTTTTCCAGGGCTATTTGATTGGGGTAATCAGCTGGTCTCTGTTGGAATTTTTTCCTCTTTCTTTGAGAGGATCTCATACTAGATTGTGGTATAAACAGGAGCACAAGTGAAGTCTAATGGGACAGTTATGGGGCAAATTACTTGTAGAAAGCAGAAGTAACATAGGTGGATTTATTTTTGGGTGTAACAAGCCATACATTTCTGACACTGCCAGCCACTGTGCTGGATTTTTCTTTTATCAATCAAAGCTGCAGCTGTCATCTTTTGGGGAGACAAAATTCTTAAACCTTCTCTGTCATCAGTCCCCAGTATTCCTTATCTCAGAAATTCAAAGAACAAGTAGTTTCCTTTTGTATTTCTGAACACTTTTTCTAGTGTACCTGTCTTGAAAACTCCCAGGAACATGTATAGCTTTCCTGGCTCTGTGGTTAATGATATCTTTGCTGCTGGTCATGGATGTCTCTCCTTTCACTCAAGTTCTTTTTCAGCTACTTTAGCTGTCTGCCATTTTAACTCTTTTGTGGAAGCATCTTTGCACAAATCAGCATGGCTTCTCCAGTTTGGACAAGCCTGATTCTCTACGTGTTGAGACTTGGAGTCACTTTCTCTAATGAGATACGAATACGAAGTGAAGATAAGGGAGATTGATGAAGACTTCACTGTCCACTGGTTCCTATGATACTAAAAAAATAATTTTCTTCCACCATAAGTATAATATGAGATATATTGTCAAAGGAATTTGTGGCTCTGCTTCTGAACTGCACATTGCCTTTTGATCTAGAGTGTACATCTTCTGCTAATTTCTTCTACTATGGACTTTGCCCAGATTTTGCTTCCTTAAACTTTTTAATATTTTGACTAATCTCTTCCTCTGAGAACTCTCCTAATTTTACTTCTGGGCATCTTTTTAACTTTTTATATTTCAAGTGCAGCACAGAGCATTTTGTGAATCTTAAAACCCAGTAAAAAGCTGGAAAGGAGAAGTGATTCTCAGGAAGAAAGTGGCAACCTTTCCTCCTGAAGCAAAGACCATTTTCATAACATTGATCAGCATTACTGCAGCTTACTGAGCTTCTGTGTTACTGCCACTTGGGAACAGTGTGTTGCAAAGTAAAGATGACTTAGAGATTGGAGCTAGCCACCTATTTGGGGAACACGTGCCTCTCCATAGCTCTTCCCTAGGCATATAATATAGAATGTATGACCAGTACTGGACTACGAGAAGACTGAGTCTTCTCAACATTCCCCTGCATCCACAAGTCATTAATCCAGGTAATTATCAATAACCAAATAATTTTTATTCTGGAGTAGTATGTCCAGATAGATCTGCTCTGGTGTAGGTTAAGTGCAATAATTTATTCTAATATAGCTGTCAGTGAGTCATATCTGTATCAGCAAGAACTTGGAACGGAATAAGCATAACACTGTAGCAGTTGCACTCTCTTCTTGTAGTTATCCTCTTTGGATGAGATGAAAACCTGGGATGCTTACAACTAGGATAGTTCCCTGTCCTATGGACATCGCTCATGTGTAGGAGTGCTCTTCCCCAGAACCTCCCAGGTTTCGCTGGGTAATTACATTCTACTTGTCCAAATGGTTTCTTCCCTTTTTGTGAAGAACATCCCTTCCCTTCTTTTTGCATTGCAGCACATTGTTCTTTAAAGCAGCTGTAGCATTTCTATGTAAATTTAAATCACCCCATAGCTAATATCAGTACTTATTTGTCCTCCTGCCACATCCTAAAGTTTTTGAAGCGGTGGTTTTGTCCACAGCCAACATTATTTTTTGTGTAATGTAATCCAGCAGAGTTTTGTGAAAATGTCTTCAGGAGCTGCTCCTTTAGAATTTGGTCACTAGGTGTCACTACTGATCTAGGAGAAAAGCAAATCTTTGTTTCTATTTTTGTTTTAAATTTGTACAAAGCAGAAAATAATTAATATATAAGAACTTTTGTATTATCTATAAAAACTCGTACCTAGGGACTCCATAGCATGGTCGGTAAGGAGTCACTGTGTTCCCCAACTTCAGCAAAAAGTGGCTATGCAATGCACTTTTAACTATACAGGGAAGAGTTAGTATGCTTTTTTCCCCCAGTATGCTAGGTGTTTTGAACACAAAATGATTTTAGTTGATGTTCAAATCCAGGACCATAACTGTAAAAGGGACAATATTTTCCTTTTTTTTTTTGAAAGGATTACAGAAAACTATGTTGTAACAGATTAAGAAGTGAGATTATATATGCAAAAATCAATTGTCAAAGTTCACTTCCTGCTTGGAATTTTATTTGGGGCTTCTGGATTCCTGTCCATGTGTTGGAATCAGTAGGTAGAAGGATTAATCAGCCTACACATGATATATGGTGATCTCAAGCAAGGCTGGAAAAATCAGACTCAAAACCTGATTAAGTATTGAATGGTATGGCCTTTTACTATTGTATGTAGGAGAACTAAATTTGTATCTGGACATAAATCTTGTTCGCTTGTTCACTGATAGCTCTTGGTAAATGTGAGGCACCATTTTGGAATGTATGCTGCTATTCTAAGAAAATGAACTTTGGCCTTTTAGTGAAGGAAAACCTGTTTCCTTTGCTGCAAGTGCTGTATAAACATCTCCTACTCATGTCTATTCTCTGCTCTTGGGATTCAACAGAGCTTAAGAAAAATATTTTAATGGAGACTGATTTCTAACCCCTGCTGAACACCTCAAGAAATAAATGTCTAATGACTACATTCACATTTCTTCTCTTCTAATCATTTAATGGTTGGAAATTGACAGCAAAATGCCCCACTGAAAGCTT